>NC_086446.1:447396641-448091641 GCF_028390025.1 Pseudophryne corroboree
GAAGCAGACCTACTTGAATGATAGGCTCTGCTTCTTAGGCTACTGGACACCATTAGCTCCAGAGGGTCGAAACGCAGGTCTCACCCTCGCCGTTCGTCCCGGAGCCGCGCCACCGTCGTCCTCACAGAGCCGGAAGATAGAAGCCGGGTGAGTATGAGAAGAAAGAAGACTTCAAAGGTGGCAGAAGACTTCAGATCTTCAATGAGGTACACCGCTGCGCGCCATTGCTCCCAACATACACTGAAGGCACTGTACGGGTGCAGGGCGCAGGGGGGGCGCCCTGGGCAGCAAATATTACCTCCAAAAACAGCACTGGCACAGGTCTCCGATACTGTGGAGGCAGTATAGTATAAAATGCCCGCCAGTATAAAGAAAATTGAGCAGGACCGAAGCCCGCCGTCGAGGGGGCCGGGCTTGATCCTCCAGCATTAACCAGCGCCATTTTCTCCACAGCATGCTGCAGAGAAGTGTTCCCGGACTCTCCCCTGCTGAACAATAACAGGGGGCAAAAACGAGGGGGGGCACATTTATTTGGTGCAAATTGTATGTGTGTGTGTATATGTATAAGTGTGTGTATATATACATATATATGTATGTATGTGTGTATATATATATATATATGTATATATGTATGTGTGTATGTATATATGTATATATGTGTGTGTGTGTGTATATATATATATATATATATATATATATATATATATATATATATATATATATATATATATATATATATAATATGTATATGTCTCGGAAGAGCTGGCACTCACCCTAAATGTACGGATCCGGTGCCCTCTGGAATGATAAGTACACGGCAAAATGGAAACATGCAGCGGCACTCAGAGACTGATCCCAACAAAATGGGTGACCAACGTTTCACCTTGACAAAGGGGCGTCAGCGCCCCGAAACGTTGGTCACCCCATTTTGTTTTTCATGGATTAAAAGTTACCTTTGCACTTTATTTACTGGGATCAGTCTGAGTGCCGCTGCATGTTTCCATTTTGCTATATATATATATATATATATATATATATATATATATTGAGCTAACAGCGCCAAAAAATAGTAGAAAGCAATTTTTTCACAGTATGTCTATTAAATTCCCCAGTAAAATGTCTAATCTCTAAAACACCACTCCCCTTTCTTTATGGGGCGTCTGCTAGATCTTAAATAAAACCTACACTTGTTTCCTTCCGCGCATGCGCCGGTCACTTTGAAGGGAAGTGCGGCAGCCATTTTCTCAGAGTCCGTGGGATATGACAGCAGTTCATGCTAGAAGCAGAAGCCGGCGGCCATGTTTTCATGGATTTTATTCATGTAGTTAGATGAATTGAATATGCTAACTCCGTCTCCACACAGGAAGCCACACATGCAAATAGGAAGAACGAGAGTCAGTAAATATATATGATTCTAGGATCATATACCGTTAATTTTTCACATATAAATAACACAGATTGGGTATATAGTATATTTTAACTATCATTCATGACCCTAATCTGTTGAAAGTGAAATAACATGATGCACCTACGAAAGTGACATCCATTTGCGACGTCAGGCATGTTCTGTAGGTGTACATCAGTTAGTCAAAAATAGGGTGAATTTAAGTGGATAGAGGGAGAATGATAAGGTGAGACTTATATTTATAATTATATTTATAGGTATATAGGCGTATATTAAGAACCAAGGACTTAATAGCTTTAAATACAGAGATAATAAAAGGAGGGGGTAAAAAGGGGGGGGGGGAGGAGGGGAGAGAAAAGATGCAGAAAAATCACGCCCCTTATCTAGTTGTTACTACAGTACCCGGTCTTCTTGGGAAGTTCCCATACCCAGTACTGGCCGGGCCAACACTGCTTGGCTTCCAAGATCGGACGAATTTGGGCATATCCAGTGTGGTATGACTGTAATCTGAGGTCAGGGTAGTGAAAGAGGTGGTCCAGAAGTTGGGGAGCCAAAACTCCGTGTTCCAACCCGGACTTAGCCAGAAAGAAGGCAGGTGGATAATGTCAGGAGTTTAGGAAAAGGAGCACAGGCTTACGTTTATAGAAAGGGGGCTATTTCGTAGCCTTCATTCAGTCCGTCCAGATGAAGAGATTTCATTTCGTGTATCCAGAACATTTCTCTCCTTGATAGGAGGTTGGAGAGGTCCCCCCCTCTTTCTCCAAGTGTCACTAATTCCAGACCCTTGAACGTGAGTTCCTCCGGGTTGGAACCGTGGTGTTGTAGGAAGTGTCTGGATACAGCGTGTGTTTGGACCCGGTTTTTTATATTCCTTATATGCTCCTGTATACGGATTTTCAGTGGCCTCTTAGTCTTGCCAATATATTTCATCTTGCACGGGCATTCCAAAAGGTAGATGACGGAGCATGTGTTGCAGTTAATAAAGTGCTTAATTTTGTACTCCTTGGTTTCACCTGTGTTCCTGAAGGTTTTTCTGTTTGGGTTCACATACTTGCAGATGTTGCAATGACCACATTTGAAACATCCCACACATCTCGGTAGTATGCCTTTTGGAGTGTCATAGTTTCTTAGCATGCTTGGTGCAAGGAGGTCCTTTAAATTTTGGGATTTCTTAAAAACCACTTGGGGTTCGGTTGGTAAATAGTCTTTGAGAATGGGGTCCATTAATAGTATGTTTCAATGTGATTTTGAGTGTTTGTTTAATCAGGTTGTCATGTTTACTGTAAGTGGTGATTAATCTAACGTTATTTTTATCATTCTCCTTGGGTTTGTATTCCAGAAGTTTGTTTCTTTCCAGGGTTTTTGCTTTGATATTCGCTGCCGCTAGAATATGTTCAGGATATCCTTTCTCTTTAAATCTCTCTGTGTAGACTGACAGTTGGGCATCACGATCATCCGTCTTCTTGCAGTTTCGTGCAATCCTGGTAAACTGGGAGAGGGGAATATTATTTTTCCATCGTTTAAGGTGGTTGCTCAGATAGTGGACATAGCTGTTTGTGTCCACCTTCTTAATGAAGTTCTTCGTAATGACTTCATTTCCTTGGTGAGTCCGTATCAGGTCTAGAAACTCTATTTGTTCCGTGTTGTTGTTGGAGGTGAACTTCAAGTTCATGGTATTGTCGGATATATAGATGAGGAAGTCTTTGAAAGAGGTTTCATCGCCGTCCCATATAATTAAAATGTCATCTATATACCTTTTATAAAAAATTATATTCAAGTTAAAAGGATGATCCGTATAAATATATTCATTTTCCCAGTGGCCCATAAAAAGATTGGCGAAACTAGGCGCGAATATAGTGCCCATCGCTGTCCCGCAGGTCTGGAGATAAAATTGATCCTGAAATTTAAAATTGTGTTTCAAGATAAAATTCATAATTTCACAAATAAAAATCCGGTGGTCGTCCGTAATAAGATGATCCTTCCTCATGAAAAAGTTGCATGCTTGAATTCCTTGATCATGTTCGATGCACGTATATAAGGACTGTACATCTACCGTGACCCATCTGTACGTGTCTTTCCATCCTTGTGATTCCATTAGGTTCAGAACTGAAGTGGTATGTGTATATATATATATATATATATATATATATATATATATATATATATATATATATATATATATATATATATATATATATATATTTATATCTATTTAGGCTGGGACCTTGGTTTCAGTATATTGTGGCGCTGGGTGTGTGCTGGCATACTCTCTCTGTCTCTCCAAAGGGCCTTATTGTGGGTCAGTCCCCATATTTATCCCAGTGTGTGTGGGGGTGTCAGTACGTGTGTGTCGACATGCCTGAAGCGGAAGGCTCGTCTAGGGAGGATGCAGAGCAGATGGTGGTGGTGTCTCCGTCGGCACAGCCGACACCTGATTGGGTGGACATATGGAATGTTTTGACTGCTAATGTGGCTTTATTACAGATTGGACAAAGCAGAGTCCAAAGACAAGCAGGGAATTAACCCATGGCTTTTACTGTGTCCCAGGACTTTTCAGGGTCACATAAACGTCCCTTTACCCAGTTAGCAGACACTGATACCAACACCGATTCCGACTCCAGTGTCAACTAGGATGATGCAAGGTTGCACCCATGGGTCGCGAAAGTATTCAATATATGATTATTACAATAAAATATGTTTTGCATATCACAGAGGATTCCTCTGTCCCTGACACGAGGGTCGGCATGTTTAAAGGAAAGTAAACTAACTCATCTCATGAGCTGATCGTTTTATTTAAAAAAGCTTGGGAGACTCCTGACATTAGACTGCAAGTTCCCAAGGGAATTATTATGGCGTATCCTTTCCCCTCAAAGGACAGGTTACGGTGGGAATCCTCGCCCACGCTGGACAGGGCGTTAAAGCGCTGGTCCAAAAAGGTAGCATTACCGCCCCCTGATACGGTGGCTCTATAGGATCCTGCGGATCGTAGGCAGGAATCTACCTTAAAATCAATTTATGCGACTACGGGAGCCCTATTTAGACCTGCAGTAGCGTCGGCAGGGGTAGGTAGCGCAATTACAGCTTGGGCTGATAACTTGTCGTATGACATTGACACCCTAGATAAAAATAGTAGGGTGTTGACCTTAGGTCACATCAAGGACGCAGCACTATATATCAGAGAGGCTGCGAGAGATATTGGGCTTTTGGGTTCAAGAGCTAATGCCATGGCAGGTTCTGCTAGTAGGTCCCTGCGGACCCGTCAATGGACAGGTGATGCTGGCTCAAAGAGTCATATGGAGGCTTTACCTTGCAAGGGTGAAATTTTATCTGGGGAGAGCCTCGCGGACCTGGTTTTCACAGCTACCGCGGGTAAGTCGTCTTTTTTGCCTTACGTTCCCCCACAGCAAAAGGAAACACCGTAATAACAGATGCAGTCCTTTCGGTCGCATAAGTTCAGAAAGGGGCGTGGCTTTCTTTCCTCGCCAGAGGTAGAGGGAAAAGAACACCGGCTACGGCTAGTTCACAGGAAAAATGTCCTCCCTGGCCTCTACCAAATCCATCAAAGAGGTGCTTCCACACCGATTTTCAAATCTGCTTTGCCAGCTACTTCCCCGGAGAGGAAAATAGTTTTGGCTGCCATACTAAAACTGTGTCAACAGCAAGTGGTTATCATGGTTCCCGTAGTGCAGCAGGGAAAAGGGTTTTATTAAACCCTATTTGTGGTCCCAAAGCCGGATGACCAATTCTGAATCTAAAATCCCTGAACCTATATTTAAAGAGGTTCAAACTTGAGATGGAATCTCTCAAGGCAAGGATATCCAGCCTGGAAAGGGGGGGGGGGATTTTATGGTGTCACTAGACATAAAGGATGCATACCTTCATGTCCCCATATATCCTCCTCATCGGGCGTACCTAAGATTCGCATACAGGATTGTCATTACCAGTTTCAGACGTTGCCGTTTGGGCTTTCCACGGCCCCGAGATTTTTCACCAAGGTAATGGCGGAAATGATGGTGCTCCTGCGCAAGCAAGGGGTCACAAGTATCACATACTTGGACGATCTCCTGATATATGCGAGTTCAAGGGAACCGTTATTAAAACCCGTGTCTCTCTCCCTGAGAGTACTACAACAGCACAGCTGGATTCTAAATCTACCTAAGTCGCAGTTGGTTCCGACAACTCGGCTATCTTTTTTGGACATGATTCTGGATACGGGAAAACAAAGGGGTTTTTCTCCCGGTGGAAAAAGCCCAGGAACTCCAGAATATGATCAAAGACCTGTTAAAGCCAAACAGAGTGTCAGTTCATCAATGCACTCGAGTATTGGGAAAGATGGTGGCGGCCTACGAGGCCATTCCATTCAGCAGGTTCCATGCAAGGACTTTTCAGTGGGACCTTCTGGACAAGTGTCAGCGTCCCATCTGCGGATACATCGGAAGATACCCTGTCCCCCAGGGTGTGTCTCTCTCTCTCTCTCTCTCTCTCTCTCTCTCTCTCTCTCTCTCTCTCTCTCTCTCTCTCTCTCTCTCTCTCTCTCTCTCTCTCTCTCTCTCTCTCTCTCTCTCCTGTGGTGGCTCCAGAGTACTCCCCTTCTAGAGGGTCGCAGGTTCGGCATTCAAGATTGGGTTCTTGTGACCACGGACGCGAGCCTCCGAGGTTGGGGAGCAGTCACACAGGGAAACAATTTTCAGGGAATATGGTCAAGCCAGGAGGCTTGTCTACACGTCAATATACTGGAATTAAGGGCATATACAACGGCCTCCGACAGGCGGAGAATCTTCTTCGCAACCTACCTGTTCTGTTACAGTCAGACAACGTCGCAACCGGGGCGCATGTAAACCGCCAGGGCGGGACAAGAAGCAGAGCAGCAATGGCAGAAGCCACCAGGATTCTTCGCTGGGCGGAAAATCATGTAAGCGCTCTGTCAGTGGTCTTCATTCCGGGAGTAGACATCTGGGAAGCAGACTTCCTCAGCAGACACGATCTCCATCCAGGAGAGTGGGGACTTCATCAAGAAGTCTTTGCAGAGGTGACAAGTCATTGGGGACTTCCTCAAATAGACATGATGGCGTCACGCCTCAACAGAAAGCTTCGGACGTATTGTTCCAGGTCAAGGGACCCTCAGGCAGTGGCAGTGGACGCCCTGGTGACACCGTGGGCTTTTCAGTCGGTCTCTGTGTTCCCTCCACTTCCTCGCATCTCAAGGATATTGAGAATCATAAGACAAACAAGAGTGCAGACAATACTCGTTGTTCCAGATTGGCCTCGAAGGGCCTGGAGTTCAGATCTCCAGGAAATGATCACAGAAGATCCATGGCCTCTTCCTCTCAGGGAGTACCTGTTACTACAGGTGCCCTGTGTGTTCCAAGACTTACCGCGGTTACGTTTAGCGGCATGGCGGTTGAACACCAAATCCTAGCTAGGAAAGGTATACCGGATGAAGTCGTCCCTACTCTTATTACAGCTATGAAGGAGGTAACGGCAAAACACTATCACCGTATCGGGAGAAAATATGTGTCTTGGTGTGAAGCCAGGAATGCCCTAAGGATGATTCTCAACTGGGTAGTTTTCTCCATTTTCTGCAGTCAGGTGTGGATATGGGCCTAAAGTTAGGCTCCATTAAGGTGCAGATTTCGAGTTTATCTATATTCTTTCAGAAGGAATTGGCTTCTCTCCCAGAAGTCCAGACTTTTGTAAAGGGAGTGTGGCTCATCCAACCTCCTTTTGTGCCTCCAGTGGCACCGTGGGACCTTAACGTGGTGTTACAGTTCCTTAAATCACACTGATTTGAACCTCTTCAAACAGTCAAATTGAAGTTTCTCACTTGGAAAGTGGTCATGGTATTGGCCTTGACATCTGCAAGGCGGGTGTCCGACTTGGCGGCTTTGTCTTACAAGAGCCCCCATCTGATTTTCCATGCGGATAAAGCAGAGTTGAGGACTCGTCCTCATTTTCTGCCTAAGGTGGTTTCGTCATTTCATATGAACCAACCTATTGTGGTGCCTGTGGCTACGGGTGCCTTGCAGGGTTCCAAGTCCCTTGATGTAGTCAGGGCCTTAAAGATTTATAGCGCCAGAACGGCTAGGGTTAGGAAAACAGAAGCACTGTTTGTCCTGTATGCAGCCAACAAGGTTGGCGCTCCTGCGTCTAAACCGACTATTGCTCGCTGGATCTGTAACACGATTCCGCAGGCTCATTCTACGGCTGGATAGCCGGTTCCAAAATTCGGAAAAGGCCTATTCCACTAGGAAGGTGGGCTCTTCTTGGGTGGCTGCCTGAGGGGTCTCGGCATTACAACTTTGCCGAGCGGCTACTTGGTCAGGTTCAAACACTTTTGCAAAGTTCTGCAAGTTTGATACCCTGGCTGAGGAGGACCTCTTGTTTGCTCAATCGGTGCTGCAGAGTCATCCGCACTCTCCCGCCAGTTTGGGAGCTTTGGTATAATCCCCATGGTCCTTACGGAGTCCCCAGCATCCACTAGGACGTTAGAGAAAATAAGATTTTACCTACCGGTAAATCTATTTCTCGTAGTCCGTAGTGGATGCTGGGTGCCCGTCCTAAGTGCGGACGACTTCTGCAATGCTTGTATATAGTTATTGCTTCAATAAGGGTTATGTTATGGTTGCATCAGGGTTTGACCTGATGCTCTGTTGTTTGTCATACTGTTAACTGGTTGTTTTCACATGTTATACGGTATGATTGGTGTGGCTGGTATGAATCTTGCCCTGGATTACCAAATTCCTTTCATTGTACTGTCGGCTCTTCTTGGCATTACAGCTTTGCAGAGCTGCTACTTGGTCGGGTTCAAACACTTTTGCAAGATGCTACAAGGTTGATACCCTGGCTGATGAGGACCTCATGTTTGATCAATCGGTGCTGCAGAGTCATCCGCACTCTCCCGCCCTGTCTGGAGCTTTGGTATAATCCCCATGGTCCTGACGGAGTCCCCACCATCCTCTAGGACGTAAGAGAAAATAAGATTTTAAACCTACCGGTAAATCTTTTTCTCCTAGTCCGTAGAGGATGCTGGGCGCCCGTCCCAGTGCGGAAAAATTCTGCAAGGCTTGTATATAGTTGTTGCTTACATAAGGGTTATGTTACAGTTGAGATCAGTCTCGGGCTGATGCTGTTGTTCATGCTGTTAACTGGTTTAGTATATACCATGTTGTACGGTGTGTATGGTGTGGGCTGGTATGTATCTCGCCCTTAGATTAACAAAAATCCTTTCCTCGTACTGTCCGTCTCCTCTGGGCACAGTCCTAACTGAGGTCTGGAGGAGTGGCATAGACGGAGGAGCCAGTGCACACCCATTCTAAAGTCTTAGAGTGCCCATGTCTCCTGCTGAGCCGTCTATACCCCATGGTCCTTACGGAGTCCCCAGCATCCTCTACGGACTAGGAGAAAAAGATTTACCGGTAGGTTTAAAATCTTATATTTCTTTTTCAGCAATTTAGAAATCTGGGGCCACGGCTACCAGATTGTGCTTAACTTGGATTTTTCTTGAAGAATAAAACTCCTTTCTGCAGCGGGGTACACTGGTTTTCCACAGGGAATAACATTGGGGTGAAGAGTTGGATCTTGATCCGAGGCACCAACAGGCTAAAAGCTTTGATTGTTCCCAAGATGCATAGCGCTGCCTCCTCTATATCCCCGCCTCCAGGCACTGGAACTCCGTTTGTAAGTTGGTGCCTGCAGGCAGCTAACAGGGAGGGCTGCACTAGGCAGCCTTAAAAAGAGCTTTTTAAGAAGAAAGAAGACTTCAAGGGCCGCAGCACAGGCACTTAGAAGTGCTATATGTCATGCTGACATATCGTGCTGCGGCGCTGTATACTCCCGTGCCCTGTTTGCCGGGTACTTACAGCAGGTGGGACCCGCTGAAAATCGCGATCCAGCGCGGTCTCCAGGAGACGGACCGCGCGCGCTGGCGTGGACACTGGCCGTACAGGGACCCCTCTAGACCACCAGGGCAAGGGGCACAGATTGGATCATATAACAATACGTTTCAATAGGCCCCGCAGTACCTGATGGTGAAGTCCAGCAAGGGGATAAGGCTCTGTCCTGTAGCACCTCCCCCAGCCGCAGGCGCCATTTACTGCAAATGTTCCCGCCCTGGAGCTGCTTCTCTCTGTCTCCCTCACTCCCTGTCAGCGTTTGGGCGCCATTTCTACATGCTGAGCTGATTCTGGGACTGTTGGCCAATGTCTCCTCTGTAAAGCCGCCTGCATCATCAGCGCTGTGCATTTACAGGACACTTAAGTTTTCTACATGTCATTTATACTGTTAGTTAAGAACAAGTGCATTACTACAGGAATATTTAGTACAAGTACGCTGTGATATACATCCAGTCTGTATTGTGCATTGTTATATCTATATACCTACATGGCTTAACTTGGTAGTACAGTTACTTAGTATTGCTTGTTAATAATTTCTACATTGTACATGTGACTGTGTGTGTGTGCCCGTAGCTGCTGTGTGATTTCTATTTCGTGTATCACATATTGCTATCCCTATATTCTGTACCCTGAGGGGGGCTACGTGCGTCAGGGTTCTCATATAATATAGTGTTTCACACTGTTTCACCTTGGGCTGCTTTCTCTAATTTGCTTACTACGCTAGT
This sequence comes from Pseudophryne corroboree, assembly GCF_028390025.1. Taxonomy (NCBI): domain Eukaryota; kingdom Metazoa; phylum Chordata; class Amphibia; order Anura; family Myobatrachidae; genus Pseudophryne; species Pseudophryne corroboree. The sequence goes on from NC_086446.1 coordinate 447,406,664, forward strand.
AACTATGGGATCTCCTGTGCCATTACAGCTACATATTGTCCCTGCAGTTAATCTGCCATTGGCAGATACTCTGTCCTCTCAGTTACAGCAATTAAATCAGTCTTTGGTTAAACAAAAACCTAACCCTTGCCTTCCTAGGACCAAGGGGTCATCTAAGCGGGCCATTACTTCCTCACAATCCACCCATGTTTCGGATACTTCATCCAATGAAGATGGCGTCTATACAGACACTGATGCAGATACTTCTGATCTATTACACAGGTGGATGTTCCTGACGTTTTGGAGGTTATCAGGCTGATTCTTCAAATTGATGATGACGCAGAGCCTCCAGATACCTCTAAGAAACCAGATAAGTTCAAACGTCAGAAGGTTACTAAATTAGTTTTACCCCATTCTGACCACTTAGTTGACATACGTCAGGAATCCTGGGAGTATCCAGGAAAGAAATTCTCCCTGTCTAAGAAGATGCTGCCTCGTTACCCCCTCGCTGCGGAGTTAAGTAAAAATTGGGAAACCCCGCCGCCGGTGGACTCGCAAGTCGCGCGTCTGGTGGTGTCATCTGCTCTGCCTGCCACTTCCGTTGCCTCTCTGAAAGAACCGACGGATAAGCGTGTTGCTTGAAGTCTATTTACACTCTTGCTGGAGCTGTGCATAGGCCCACTATTGCGGCTTCTTGGGCTGCAAAAACTATTGAAGCCTGGGTTCAGGAAATTGAAGCGGAGCTACCGTCTAATGTTCCTGATAATGCTAGACCGTGTCTTTCATATATTATTACAGCCTTTCATTATATTCAGGAGGCAGCATCTGATGCAGGTGTCCTGGCGGCCAAAGCGTCTACTACGTACATTCTGGCTCGCCGGATTCTCTGGTTGCGGTCCTGTAGATCTGGACTCTAAAAAGACCTTGGAGGTGATCCCCTTTAAGGGAAACACTCTCTTTGGCGAATATCTCAACAAGATTGTTGCTGACTTAGCATCCGCTAAGACTGCCTGTCTGCCTAGTACTACTCCTTCGGCTCCGAAGGCTAAGAGTACTTCCTTTCGTTCCTTTCGACGTCCAGGTAAAACAGAGGGTCAGGCGTAGCCGAAACAGGTTTGCACTTCCAAATCCACTAAGCCGAAGCCTAAACGTGCCTGGGCTGCCCATCAGCCTGCTTCCAAAACAGACAATCCTGCTGCATGACGGAGCGGGCCTCCCCCTGGGAGATCCCAGGGTGGGAGGCCGACTTCTACGGTTTGCCCAGGTATGGTTACAGACCACTTCGGATGCCTGGTTAAGGGAAGTCGTCGCTCACGGATACGCCATCTCTTTTTCAAGAAACTTCCCCCTCACCAGTTTTGCTCAACAAACATCCATTCGGATCCGGTAAAAGCAAAAACTCTACATTTGGTGGTGTATTCCCTCCTGGACACAGGAGTGATAGTGCCGGTGCCTCAGGCCTAGAGAGGCAGGAGGTACTATTGAACGCTGTTCCTAGTTCTGAAACCGAATGGGTCTTCCCGGCCCATTCTCAACCTCAAGTCTTTGAACAAATTTGTTAGTTTCCAAATTCCGTATGGAAACTCTTCGCTCTATTGTTCTGGCTGTGGAGCCTAAGGACTATATGGTATCCCTGGACATACAGGATGCTTACCTGCATATACCTATTGCTGTGTCGCATCAGCAATACCTGCTGTTTGCTATTGGCAACCTACATTTTCAATTTCAGGCCTTACCGTTTGGTCTGACTACGGCTCCAAGAATGTTCACCAAGGTCATGACTGCTCTGCTCCGCCGTCGGGGTATTAGGATCCTGACGTATTTAGATGACTTGTTGATCCAGACAAACTCTCCAGAGGTTCTCCTTCGTCATCTGGAACAGACGATCCAATTCCTGCATGGCCACTGGTGGCTCATCAACTGGAAGAAAGCCTCACTGGTCCCTGCTCAGAGCATGGTGCACCTGGGGGCATTACTTTACACCCACAACCAGCGGTTGTTTTTGTCTCTGGAGAAGATCCTGGAAATTCAGGACAAGAGAAGATGCTACCTATCCCACCCACGTGTGTCGATACACTCGGCGATGCAAGTACTACACCTCATGATGTCGGCTTTCGACATGGTGGAGTATGCTCCATTTCACTCCCGTCCTCTCCAGAGGTTACCTCTTTCCAAATGGGACAGCCTGCCTCACCGGATCAGGACTCTCATTATCTCCTTGACTCCAGAGGATCGCCTGTCACTGACCTGGTGGCTACAGGACCAGCAATTGAGCACGGGTCGTCCCTTCTGGATCTCCAACTGGGTCCTTCTAACGTCAGTGTGCGGGGTTGGAGCAACACTTTCTTCAGGATCGGTGGACCAGGGAGGAATCTCTCTCCTCCCGATAAACATTCTGGAGTTGCGGGCAGTGTTCAATGCTTTGAATCTAGCCCTGCCTCTGGTACAGAACAAGCCTGTTCAAGTACAGTCGGACAACACCACCATGGTGGCGTACATAAATCAAGGTGGCGCTCGAAGCCGCATGGCAATGTTGGAAGTGTCCAAGATTCTTCTTTGGGCCGAACGCCATCTACCAGCAATTTTCGGCAGTGTTCATATCGGGTGTCCTCAACTGGGAAGCGGACTTCCTCAGTCGTTAGGACGTACATGCTGGAGAGCGGAGCCTTCATCCGGAAATCTTTCAACTCCTAGTGGACAGGTAGGGCCTACCAGATGTAGACCTGATGGCATCTCGACACAATCACAAGGTTCCGGTCTTCGGAGCAAGGACAAGGGATCCTCAAGCAGCGTTCGTGGACGCACTGGCAGTTCCATGGAAATTTCGGCTGCCGTACGTGTTCCCTCCGGTGTCCCTTTGTAATACGGAAGTTCAAGCAAGAAGGAGTAATACTACTTCTAATTGCTCCAGCGTGGCCCAGACGGCATTGGTTCTCAGACCTACAGGGTCTCTCGATAGAGCGTCCTCTTCTACTTCCTCAGTGCCCAGACCTCCTCCTCGTTCAGGGCCCTTGTATCTACCAGGATTTGGCCCAGCTGGCTTTGAATGCGTGGCTCTTGAAGCTTCAGTTCTGAGGGCCAAAGGATTTTCTTAGGTGGTCATTCAAACTATGTTGAAGGCCTGTAAACCAGCTTCTGCTCTGATTTTCATAGGGTCTGGAATTCTTACTTCACTTGGAGTGCGGCTAAGAATTATGATGCATACACGTTCATTACTGCCAAACTTTTTGGCTTTTCTGCAACAGGGCCTGGACTTGGGCCTTCTTCTGGCCTCCCTCAAGGTTCATATTTCTGCCTTGTCGATATGGTTTCAGAGAAAAATTGCAACTCTGCCTGATTTTCATACATTCACTCAGGGTGTTTTACGGATTCAGCCTCCCTATGTTCGTCCTGTGGCTCCTTGGGATTTGTCGGTTGTTCTGGATGTCTTACAAGAGTCTCCGTTTGAACCTTTTGAGTCTGTGGACCTTAAATGGCTTACTCTTAAGGTCTTGTTTTTGCTGGCTATTGCCTCTGCTAGACGGGTTTCAGACTTGGGTGCCTTGTCCGGTCACCCTTTCTGATTTTTCACCGTGACCGGGTGGTTCTTAGAACTCGCCCTGGTTATCTGCCTAAGGTGGTGTCGTCTTTCCCCCTTAACCAAGAGATTGTGGTCCCAGCCTTTACCTCTCCAGGTTTATCCTCCAAAGAGCAGTCTTTGGATGTGGTACGGGCTCTCCGTATTTATGTGAAGAGAACAGCTTCACTTCGGAGATCTGATTATCTCTTTGTCCTTTTTTGGTTTTCACAAATGTGGCTGGCCTGCTGATAAGCAGACCTTGGCCCGATGGATTAGAATGGTGATTGCACATGCTTATGTACAGGCTGGACTTCCAGCTCCTGCTACAATTAAAGCTCATTCTACTCGATCTGTTGGACCTTCTTGGGCGGCCCGCCGTGGTGCGACCCTTGAACAATCGTGCAAGGCTGCTACGTGGTCCTCAGTGAACATGTTGTTCATAAGGTTCTATGCCTTCGTTGCTTCCGCCTCCCAGGATGCCTCGTTTGGACGCTGGGTTCTTGTGCCCGCTACAGTGCGTCCCTTCCCATGAGGAACTGCTTCCCCCCCCCGATATTATCCCTGTGGAATACCAGTATACCCCGCTGCAGAAAAGGAGATTTATGGTAAGAACTTAACTTTTGTCAAATTTCTTTCTGCGAGGTACACTGGATTCCACTCTGCGCCTACCCTGACGCACTTAGCTTCTTTTGGGTTGGTATGTCGTGAGAATGTGGTTGTATGTGGCTACTAACTGTTGTCTCTTTTACCTGCTACTGCATTGGACTGGTTAACAAAACTGAGCTCCAGTGCCTGGAGGCGGCGCTATGCATCTTAGGAACAGTCAAAGCTTTTAGCCTGTTGGTGCCTCGGATCAAGATCCTACTCTACACCCTGATGTTACTCCAGTGTACCTCACAGCAAGAGATTTAACAAAGGTATGTTCTTACCATAAATCTCCTTCTCTCCCTCTCCCTCTCTCTCTCTCTCTCTCTCTCTCTCTCTCTCTCTCTATATATATATATATATATATATATATATATATATATATAAAATATATTTTTTTATACTGAAATCAATCCATGGTAGTACTATAGCTTTACGCTGGGGTATCCACACCAGTCTGTCTATTGTTAGTATCACTTTGCTTCCACGGACTGCTAGCAAAGTTGTGATCTGCTTCATGGTCGGCATGCATTTGGGGGGCACATAGATCCATAGGGAGGTACAATGAAGGACGAAGATCGCTGGTGCTTGCAGTAACCTCTGCTTCCTGGTTAGTACAGAGAGGTATAAACAGTCACCAGTCCTGGCATCCAGCTTCCATCGATCACTGGGGCCTGAAAACGGGCGTGTCTCCGTGTATGCATAACTCTACATAGCCTGCAGTTCTGTTGACATGTCCTCATTAAACTTATGTGCCAAAGCCCCGTTGTCAGCCAACAATTCCCTTTAATCCACAAGTGAAGATACAATTGAGTTGTATATTGGGAATCAGCATGGACACTAGGTGCATGTGTACGACCCCTGAGCATGTGCAATTTAAAAATCTGAACGATCAATACACAAAACTGACTTGTGTTGAACTCTGTGTAGACCTAACTGTGTGGAGTGTGATTATTCTCCCAATGCTTGTGTGGATTTCCTACAGGTACTGGTAGGTTAGTTGGCTTCTGACGAAAAAGTAACTAGTGAATAGATGGGCCAAGTGATTCCGATCTGCCGTCAAATTCTGTGTTTCTATGTGATGGCAATTTATACAGAAAGTAAAGATCGTTAAGCTCAAATTATATTTCTCTTACGTCCTAGAGGATGCTGGGGACTCCGTAAGGACCATGGGGTATAGACGGGCTCCGCAGGAGACATGGGCACTATAAAGAACTTTAGGATGGGTGTGCACTGGCTCCTCCCTCTATGCCCCTCCTCCAGACCCCAGTTAGATCCTGTGCCCAGAGGAGATTGGGTGCACTACAGGGGAGCTCTCCTGAGTTTCTCTGAAATAAGAATTTTGTTAGGTTTTTTATTTTCAGGGAGCACTGCTGGCAACAGGCTCCCTGCATCGTGGGACGAGGAGAGAGAAGCAGACCTACTTAAGTGATAGGCTCTGCTTCTTAGGCTACTGGACACTATTAGCTCCAGAGGGAGTCGGAACGCAGGTCTCCCCCCGCCGTTCGTCCCAGAGCCGCGCCGCCGTCCTCCTCACAGAGCCGGAAGATTGAAGCCGAGTGAGTATAAGAAGAAAAGAAGACTTCAAGGCGGCAGAAGACTTCAGATCTTCACTGAGGTAAGCGTGCAGCGGTAACGCTGCGCGCCATTGCTCCCACACACTACACACACTAGCGGGCACTGATGAGTGCAGGGCGCAGGGGGGGGCGCCCTGGGCAGCAATAATAACCTCTATATCTGGCATTATAATAGACACTGGGAAGGCAGTAATTCTTTAAATCCTCTGCCAGTTTTGAGATACTTTGAGCGGGACAGAAGCCCGCCGCTGGAGGGGGCGGAGCTTGGTCCCTCAGCACTAACCAGCGCCATTTTCTCCACAGAGATCTGCAGAGAAGCTGGCTCCCCTGTCTCTCCCCTGCTGAACACGGTGACACAGGGCTGAAAAGAGGAAGGGGGGGGGGGGGCACTTGTAAGGTGCAGTGAGTGTATTAACACAGTAATTAATATAAAAGCGCTATTATCTGGGAGTTTATTTTCCAGTGTCAGTTGGCGCTGGGTGTATGCTGACATACTCTCTCTCTGTCTCTCCAAAGGGCCTTATTGGGGAACTGTCTCCTTATAACTATATCCCTGTGTGTGTGGGGGTGTCGGTACGAGTGTGTCTGCATGTCTGATACGGAAGGCTCAGCTAAGGAGGAGGTGGAGCAGATGATTGTGGTGTCTCCGTCGGCAAAGCCGACTCAAGATTGGATGGACATGTGGAATGTTTTAAATGCAAATGTGACCTTATTACATAAGAGAATGGACAAAGCAGAGTCCAGGGAAAAAGCAGGGAGTCAATCCACGGCTTCGGCTGGGTCACCGGGCCCTTCTGGGTCTCTAAAACGTCCCCTATCCCAAATAGCAGACTGATACCGACACGGATGAGGCGAGGTTACACCCAAGGGTGGCCAAAAATATTAATTATATGATTGTTGCAATAAAAGATGTTTTGCATATCACAGATGACCCCTCGGTCCCTGACACGAGGGTGCGCATGTATAAGGAAAAGAAACCTGAGGTAACCTTTCCCCCATCCCATGAGCTTAACGAGTTATTTGAAAAAGCTTGGGAAACTCCAGATAAAAAACTGCTGATTCCCAAGAGGATTCTTATGGCATAACCTTTCCCTGCACAGGACAGGGTACGTTGGGAATCCTCACCCAGGGTGGACAAGGCTTTAACACGCCTGTCCAAGAAAGTGGCGCTAACCGTCTCCAGACACGGCAGCCCTCAAGGATCCTGCTGATCGCAGACAGGAAACTACTTTAAAGTCTATTTATGCGCATACAGGTGCTTTGCTCAGACCGGCAATAGCATCGGCATGGGTGTGTAGTGCAGTTGCAGCTTGGACAGATACCTTGTCAGCTGAACTTGATACCCTAGATAGGGATACCATTTTATTGACCTTAGGCCACATTAAAGACGCAGTCTTATATATGAGGGACGACGTTGGGCTGCTGGGTTCGAGAGCCAACGCCATGGCGATTTCTGCTAGGTGAGCCCTGTGGACCCGCCAATGGTCAGGTGATGCCGAATCGAAGCATATGGAGGTTTTGCCATACAAAGGTGAAGTTTTATTTGGGGAAGGTCTCGCGGACCTGGTTGCCACAGCTACCGAGGGTAAATCTACCTTTTTGCCTTTTGTTCCCCCGCAGCAAAAGAAAACTCCACAATATCAGATGCATTCCTTTCGGTCGCATAAGTCCAGAAGAGGTCGGGGTTCATCTTTCCTCGCCAGAGGTAAGGGTAGAGGAAAGAGAGCACCTGCTTCGGCTAGTTCCCAGGAGCAGAAGTCCTCCCCGGCTTCTACTAAATCCACCGCATGACGCTGGGGCTCCGCTGAGGGAGTCCGCACCGGTGGGGGCACGTCTTCGACTCTTTAGCCAGGTCTGGGTTCTGTCAGACGTGGATCCTTGGGTGATGGATATTGTATCCCAAGGCTACAAACTGGAATTTGCAGAGGTGCCCCCTCGCCGATTTTTCAAGTCTGCCTTGCCAGCTTCTACCCCAGAGAGAGTGTTCGCTGAAATTCAAAAGCTGTATCAACAGCAAGTGATTGTCAAGGTTCCCCTAATCCAACAGGGGAAAGGGTACTATTCGACCCTGTTCGTGGTCCCGAAGCCGGATGGTTCGGTCAGACCCATTTTAAATCTAAAATCCCTAAACCTGTACTTGAGAAAGTTCAAATTCAAGATGGAATCGCTCCGGGCTGTGATCTCCAGTCTGGAAGGGGGGGATTTTATGGTGTCACTCGACATAAAGGATGCATACCTTCATGTCCCCATATATCCTCCTCATCAGGCGTACCTGAGATTCGCTGTACGGGACTGTCATTACCAGTTTCAGACGTTGCCGTTTGGGCTTTCCACGGCCCCAAGGATCTTCACCAAGGTGATGGCGGAGATGATGGTGTTCCTGCGCAGGCAGGGAGTCACAATTATCCCATACTTGGACGATCTCCTGATAAAAGCAAGATCGAGAGATCAATTGCAGAAGAGCGTGGAACACGGTTGGATTCTCAATCTGCCAATGTCACAATTGATTCCAACGACTCGACTATCATTCCTAGGCATGATTCTGGACACGGAACAGAAGAGGGTTTTTCTCCCGATGTAAAAAGCCCAGGACCTCCAGAACATGGTCAGAGACTTGTTAAAACCAAAAAGAGTGTCTCTTCATCAATGCACTTCAGTTCTGGGGAAAATGGTGGCGGCCTAAGAGGCCATCCCCTTCGGCAGGTTTCATGCAGGGACGTTTCAGTGGGACCTCCTGGACAAGTGGTCAGGGTCCCATCTACTAATACATCAGAAGATAAACCTGTCCCCCCGGGCCAGGGTGTCTCTCCTGTGGTGGCTGCAAAGTGCTCACCTTCTAGAGGGTCGCAGGTTCGGCATTCAAGACTGGGTTCTGGTGACCACGGACGCGAGCCTCCAAGGATGTTGAGCAGTCACACAAAGAAGAAGTTTTCAGGGCCTATGGTCAAGCCAGGAGGCTTGTCTACACATCAATGTACTGGAATTGAGGGCCATATACAACGGCCTACGACAAGCGGAGAATCTTCTTCGCGACCTACGGGTTCTGATTGAATCAGACAACGTCACAGCCGTGGCTCATGTAAATCGCCAAGGCGGGACAAGGAGCAGAGTGGCAATGGCGGAAGCCTCCAGGATTCTTCGCTGGGCGGAAAATCACGTAAGCGCTCTGTCAGCAGGCTTCATTCCGGGAGTGGACAACTGGGAAGCAGACTTCCTCAGCAGACACGATCTCCATCCAGGAGAGTGGAGACTTCATCAAGACGTTTTTACAGAGATAACAAGTCTTTGGGGAATTCCTCACATACATGATGGCGTCACGCCTCAACAAGAAGCTTCGGAGGTATTGTGCCAGGTCAAGGGACCCTCAGGCAGTAGCGGTGGACGCCCTGGTGACACCTTGGGTGTTTCAGTCGGTCTGTGTGTTCCCCCCTCTTCCTCTCATCTCAAAAATATTGAGAATCATAAGACAAAAAAGAGTGAAAACAATCCTCATTGTTCCAGATTGGCCTCGAAGGGCCTGGTATTCAGATCTTCAGGAGATGCTCACAGAGGATCCATGGCCTCTTCCTCTCAGGGAGGACCTGTTACAACAGGGGCCCTGCGTGTTCCAAGACTTACCGCGGTTACGTGTGACGGCATGGCGGTTGAACACCGAATCCTAGCTGGGAAAGGTATTCCGGAGGAAGTCATCCCTACTCTGATAAAGGCTAGGAAGGAGGTGACGGCAAAACATTATCACCGTATCTGGAGGAAGTATGTTTCTTGGTGTGAAGCCAAGAATGCTCCTACGGAAGATTTCCATCTGGGCCGTTTTCTCCACTTTCTACAAACAGGAGTGGATATGGGCCAAAAATTAGGCTTCATTAAGGTATAGATTTCGGCCCTGTCTATTTTCTTTCAGAAGGAATTGGCTTCTCTCCCAGAAGTCCAGACTTTTGTAAAGGGAGTGCTGCACATCCAGCCTCCTTTTGTGCCCCTAGTGGCGCCTTGAGACCTTAACGTGGTGTTACGGTTCCTGAAGTCTCACTGGTTTGAACCTCTTCAAACGGTTGAATTGAAATTTCTCACTTGGAAGGTGGTCATGTTGTTGGCCTTGGCATCTGAAAGGCGGGTGTCCGAATTGGCGGCCTTGTCTCACAAGAGCCCCTATTTGACCTTCCATGTGGATAGAGCAGAGTTGAGGACTCGATTTTTGCCTAAGGTGGTTTCTTTATTTCATATGAACCAACCTATTGTGGTGCCTGTGGCTACGGGTGACTTGGAGGATTCCAAATCCCTGGATGTAGTCAGGGCCTTAAAAATCTATGTAGCCAGGACGGCTCGGGTTAGGAAAACAGAAGCACTGTTTGTCCTGTATGCAGCCAACAAAGTTGGCACTCCTGCTTCGAAGCAGACTATTGCTCGCTGGATCTGTAACACGATTCAGCAGGCTCATTCTACAGCAGGATTGCCGTTAACAAATTCGGTAAAGGCCCATTCCACTAGGAAGGTGGCCTCTTCTTGGGCGGCTGCCCGAGGCGTCTCGGCTTTACAGCTTTGCCGAGCAGCTACCTGGTCAGGTTCAAACACTTTTCAAAGTTCTATAAGTTTGATACCCTGACTGATGAGTACCTTGCGTTTGCTCAGTCAGTGCTGCAGAGTCGTCTGCACTCTCCTGCCCGGTCTGGAGCTTTGGTATAAACCCCATGGTCCTTACGGAGTCCCCAGCATCCTCTAGGACGTAAGAGAAAATAAGATTTTAAACCTACCGGTAAATCTTTTTCTCCTAGTCCGTAGAGGATGCTGGGCGCCCTTCCCAGTGCGGACAAAATCTGCAAGGCTTGTATATAGTTTTTGCTTACATAAGGGTTATGTTACAGTTGAGATCCAGTCTTTAGCTGATACTGTTTTGTTCATACTGTTAACTGGTTGCGTATGTTCCAGGTTATACGGTGTGGATGGTGTGGGCTGGTATGAATCTTTCCCTTAGATTAACAAAATCCTTTCCTCGTATTGTCCGTCTCCTCTGGGCACAGTTTCTCTAACTGAGGTCTGGAGGAGGGGCATAGAGGGAGGAGCCAGTGCACACCCATTCTAAAGTTCTTTATAGTGCCCATGTCTCCTACGGAGCCCGTCTATACCCCATGGTCCTTACGGAGTCCCCAGCATCCTCTACGGACTAGGAGAAAAAGATTTACCGGTAGGTTGAAAATCTTATTTTATTTTAGTATGCAAATTTATATACATCAGATTTACTGCACTGACCGAATTAAACATGTTAAACAGATTTCCAAAGCTGAAATGTTAATCCCCCAATCGGATATACTGAATTTATTTGTAAATGGGAATGTGACATGACATGAGGTGGGTATCAGAAACTCCCATATAAATGTTTTATGATTGTGCTGAGCTGTCTACACAATTAATAACGTTTCTCCATTCTGGTCTTTTGCAGAAATTTCATTTCCCACTGTTCATGACTCTTGTACACCTCCTGATGATATTTGTCTTGTCGGCATTAAGTAGGGCCCTTATGACATGTGTCAGCGGCCGTGCACGAGTTATCCTGCCATGGTCAGACTACCTCAGAAAGTTGGCCCCCACAGGTACAAACATGACATTCTGATAAACAACCAAGACAAAGGTTATTTGTATATAGCTGTGATGTACTAGATATACAGTGTATCCGGAAAGTATTCACAGCTCTTCACTTTTTCCCAATTTTCTTATGTTACAGCCTTATTCCAAAATAGAATAAATTCATTTTTTTCCCCTCAAAATTCTACACAAAATAACCCATAATGACAACATTGAAAAAATATTTTTTTGAGATTTTTGCTAATTTATTAAAAATATAAAAACTAAAACCACATGTACATAAGTATTCATAGCCTTTGTTCGATACTTTGTTGATGCTTTTTTGGCAGCAATTACAGCTCCAAGGTTTTTTTGAATATGATGCCACAAGCTTGCCACACCTATCTTTGGGCAGTTTCACCCATGGATTGGAAGAGTCTGTGCACAGCCATTTTCGGATCTCTCCAGAGATGTTACAATTGGATTCAAGGCTGGGCCATTTAAGGACATTCAGAGTTGTCCTGAAGCTACTCCTTTGATATCTTGCCAGTGTGTGCTTAAGGTCATTGTCCTGCTGAGATGAACCGTCGCCCCAGTCGGAGGTCAAGAGCGCTCTGGAGCAGGTTTTCATGCAGGATGTGTCTACATTGCTGCATTCATCTCTTCCTCTTTCCTGACTAGTCTTCCAATTCCTGCCGCTGAAAAACACCCCCACAGCATGATGCCACCACCACCATGCTTAACTGTAGGGATGGTATTGGCCTGGTGATGAGCGGTGCCTGGTTTCTTCCAAACATGACCCCTTGCATTCACGCCAAAGAGTTCAATCTTTGTCTCATCTCCGCTGACAGGACACTGAGCTCCTGAGGGTGCTGATCGCAAGCCCGCGAGGCGACCGCTCACTTCCACAGCACGTCCGCCACCCCCTAACAGCGAGAAGAAAGAAGAGTGGTGAGTACAGCGCCGGCGGCCCGGGAAGAGGGTCACCGGCGGGAATGGCGGCACAAGGGTGGGAGCGCAGCTCTGACAGGCTGCACTCTGGAAGGCTCAGCGGCACACTGTACGGCGCTGTGAGGGGCGTTCTGGGCCAGCGCCATCACCCTACACTGGTCAGCACTGCTAACAGGGGCTAATCCCGCTGTTAGTGACAAAATACCTCAGGCCAGTATAATATAATTAGTGCGGGAAGACGTGCCATTACAGGGGGCGGGGCTTTTCCTCAGAGCGGATCCAGCACTCCAGCGCCATTTTCTTCCTGCAGACACACACTGACAGGGAGCGCTGTCCTCCACATAATTTAACAAAGTGTTATAAATAAGGGGTGAGAGTATATTATGTACTAGCTACCCTGTTAAGGTTAAGCTAGTCAGTAGGGTTTTTTATCATAATATAAGCCTGTAAGTGGGCGCTGTGGCTGGGTTCTTGTACTCTGTGACTCTCTGAAGATATTCTGGGGGGAAACTGTGTTGACATTTTCCTGTGTGTGTAGCCCACTTTACCATGTTTAAGGGGCTTTGTCCTGTTCTGCAGAATGTATATCTTCTCCTGGAGAGTCTACCATGCTCAAAACTGTACAAATCCTCAGGCTTCGGTGGCAGACCCCCCTGGGGTGGTTTCCATAGGGTGTACTTTTTAAAGTATATTTCTTCAAATATATCCTATACTGGGAAGAAGCAGCAGTTTTGAGTAGTCTGGGGTTTAAAATCCCACAGCTGTGCCTCTCACCTCAATTACGTACCCTAAGAAGCGTACACTTGCCCATCTAATGAATGACATATGAGGGGGGCAACATATGTTTGAGGCTATTAGGGATGAGGCATAATATATATATAGAGAGAGATGGATGGATGTATATAGAGATAGATAGATATATATATATATATATATATATATAGAGAGAGAATAAATTTATCGTTTTCTACGACCACACCCCACTGAATATGCCCAATCTCGTCTGATCTTGGAAGCCACACAGTGGAGGTCTGGGTCAGTACTGTGCAGGGAAACCTCTCAGGAAGACTCAGTGCTGTAGAATACGTGACGAATCTGGATTCGGGTTGCGACACTGACAGCAGCATCACCTTCTTTGCTTCCTTCTACTTTCTCTCAGTTTTGAACCTTTGTTATAAGAACACCACATCAACAGGGTGTGCCATTATAATCAGGTATATTAACAATACTTTATTAACATGCTATAAGGTACTCGCACACTGGACCCCCTCACTATAATGGTGTTTTGGTATCCCAGGTGTTTTCACTGATTAGTCTTTTGTTTTATATTGACCAAATTAGGTCTGATGGTCAAGGGGGATTGGACATGGTACTCTTTGTGTCCATGTCTGTATCCGTATTCCATGTTTAATATCTATTATATACATGACCAGAAAATTCCTTTATTAACAATTTTGTCGGCTGGAAGTAATCTTAATTTTAATAATTCTAATAAAATTTGAGTATTATCTGTTCATGACCCTATAACATGTATTAAGTTTATTTAAGAGTGCGCTCTGAGCTTTTATGTAATTTACTGGCTCAGGGTGCACCACCAAGTTATAAAATTATCGAAAAATTATTTTCTTTTTGACTCCATGTTTGGTTAGATTATTAATGACGTAACATAATTTCTGCTGTGGGGTACACTGGGCTCCACAAGGATAGACAGACCGAGTCGCAGGCCTTAGCGTCTGCATACACGTGGAAGTCGCTCAACGTCCGTGTCCGGTGATGAGCGTCCGTGTCCGTTATCAAGAGCGGCAGTGTACACCAGTAGCGTCTGAATCCACTCAGCGTCTTACGAGCGTATTTGCTTGGATATGGAAGTGTGGTGAGTCTCCCTGTATCCCGCTCTACGGAGGCAGGGTATACAGTACTAAAAAATCTCTCTACTTCTAAGTATGCATTGTTAATTTTTAGTACCTATTGCATATGAGACCTGTCTATTACTGTGTTTTCTGCATGCTATGTTGAAAAAAGAACCAGTTTAAAACAGAAGTACAATTTTCCTACTTATGTATAAGTTGTTATGTAGGTTGTATTCTCATATGGCAATGTCTAATGCTTTAACATGTGACTGACTGCTAGTATGTGTGCTGACTTTTCTGTGTAATGTCAGTCCTGTTCTGACCCTCAAATCAGGTGCACTGTGGTCAGATTGATCTCACCTCTATATACTGACATATAGGGTGATTTTCAGTCACAAATTGTGTAGTCAATAACAGGTTAATACCATGTCTGTGAGCGGCAAAAGTGATGAGAATTTATCAAGCACTCCTACAGCCCTAACATGCTTATCTTGTAAGTCAGGGGTAATTGATATTAATCAATTGGTCACTTATGAGGGTTTGTGTGCAAACTGTTTCGCTTTTCAGCGAAGTAAAAAACAGGAGTTGGTTCAACCACCAACAGAGCCACCATGGAATATGTTCGCAAAGACTCTGTCTTCAATAGCGGACAGGTTAGCTCCGGTAGCACCACCTCAAGGGTTAGGTTACACTATGAACCCATACATGCAGCTCCGTTCCTATGGTTTGGTTCCAGTAGCCTCTACAAGCAACCAGGGGACAGGTAAGACTAAGACAGATACGTCTGTGTGGCAGACTACACAAGATGATACATCGGATGATGATGATACAATAGATTCAACTCCGTATGATGATCAGTCGCAGAGCTTTAGTTCAGAAGATGTAGCTGAACTTATTAATGCTGTGAAAGCTGTTCTCTCGTTGGAAGAGCCAGCCAAGACAGTGTTAAAAGCTAAAGCACCTGTATTTAAACGAACAAAATCAGTGAAAGCTGAATTCCCAGTGTCAGATGAGCTGACGGAAATGATGGATGAGTCTTGGGCAGCGCACAGTAAAAAGTATAAGATTCCTAAGAGATGGGATTCTTATTATCCATTTCCTGCTGTGGATTGTTCGAAAAGAGAAGTTCCTCCAATAGTAGATGCACATGTTCTGCGACTCGTGCATAAATCTGCTTTACCACTGTCATCTACCTCATTGAATGATGTCACAGACAGAAGGGTAGAGAGCCTTTTGAAAAATATTTTTTCTCTAGTAGGAGCAGTGGTAAGACCTGCTATGGCTTCGGCCTGGGTAGCAAAGGCAATGGGCGAATGGATAGAGGAACTAGAGAATGACATCCCTTCTCCTACTAGGGAGCAAGAGGATCGTTTTTGCCGTTTAAGTCAATCTGCCCAGTATTTGGAAGAAGCACAATTGATGTAGGTACAGTTGCTTCTAAAGCTTCAGCCTTGACAGTAGTCGCTCGCAGAGCAGTTTGGCTACGGACCTGGAAGACAGATGCGGAGTCCAAGAAAGAATTGGAAGCATTGCCCTTTGTCGGTAATATATTATTTGGAAAACCTTTATCGGATATCCTAGAATCAGAGGCTGAATCGAAAAAGGTCAGATTTCCGGCTGCTTATAACCAAGGGTTTAAAATTTTGCTCATTTCGTTGGCAAAGCGAAAGCTAAAGAGGAGCCTAAGCAACCCCAGTTCAAAACAAGGTGTAGGAAGCAGTGGGCCAGCAAAAAGCCAGCTTCCAAGCCTGAACAGAAACCATCAGCCTGAAGAGACGGGCCTCCGCCTGGAGGATTCCAGGGTTGGGGGCCGACTCCTTCTTTTTGCACACATATGGCAACAGTCGACGCTTGGGTGCAGAAGGTAGTATCTCAGGGATATGGGTTCCCATTCAGGAGGCAGCCTCCTCAAAGATTTTTTTTGCACCAGCCCGTCTCGTATAGAGTCGAAGGCCAATGCCCTGCAAGTAGCAGTCCAAAAATTACTGCAGTCAGGTGTGATTGTCCCAGTACCTCCATCACAAAGGGGACAGGGGTTTTACTCCAATCTATTTCTAATCCAGAAGCCAAATGGGTCATATCGACCAATTCTAAATCTGAAAATGCTGAACAGATACGTATGGATCCCGAAGTTCCACATGGAGACGTTGCGCTCCATAATGTTGGCTATGGAACCGGGAGATTACATGGTATCTCTGGATGTACGGGATGCTTACCTACATGTGCCTACAGCATTGTCTCATCAGTGTTACCTCAGGTTTGCCATCCTCCAGGATCATTTCCAGTTCCAAGCTCTGCCTTTCGGGCTAGCTACAGCACCCAGGGTGTTAACCAAGATCATGGTGTTTAAACGGGGGATAAGAATATTCCCATACCTAGACTACCTGTTAATCTTAGCACAGTCGCAAGATTTACTGTTGAGCCATCTTCAACAGACAATAGTTTGTTTACAGAGACACGGGTGGCTCATAAATTGGGAAAAGTCGTCCCTGAATCCATCACAGCGGATGGTTCATTTGGGAGCCATATTGGATTCAGACCTACAGAAAGTTCTCTTACCAGAGAAAAAGATAGTCAAGGTGCAGGTCATGGCTCAGGAAGCGTTGCAAGCCCAGACAATGTCAGTCCATGCAGAAATGCGACTGTTGGGTCTGATGGTATCAACCTTCGACATGGTGCAATATGCGCAATTCCACTCCAGACCATTGCAGCACCTTATTCTGACCAAATGGAACGGAAATCATCAGACGATAAAGAAGCAGATGATAAAGATTCCAGTAAACGTAAAAAGGTCTCTAGCGTGGTGGCTACAGACAGACCATTTAAACAAGGGGAGACCCTTTTGGATAAGAGTGGCAAGTCCTGACAGATGCCAGCCTGCAGGGCTGGGGGGCGGTACTCGGAAGCCTATGGTTCCAAGAAAAATGGACCGCAAGGGAAAGTCGCCTGCCAATAAATCTGCTAGAAATAAGGGCCATTTACTTGGCTCTGGTTCAGGCAAAGGACAATCTACAAGGAAGACCAGTCCAGATCCGCTCAGACAATGCGACAGCAGTAGCATACCTCAATCATCAAGGAGGAACTCACAGCAAGTGACTGATGGAGTTCTGCCCATTTTAGAATGGGAGTTACTTCCTCCATCTTCCAGCATTGTCAGCAGTATTTGTCCCGGGTGTACTAAACTGGGAAGCGGACTTTCTCAGTCTGCACACTATTCAGGAAACCGAATGGGCACTACACCCAGAAGTGTTTCAGACACTGGTGAACAGATGGGGTCTACCAGAGATAGACCTTATGGCGTCTCGTCTGAACAACAAAGTTCCAAGGTATGGATCGAGAACAAGGGACCCAGGAGCGGTCCTTGTAGACGCACTGTCAGTAGAATGGAGGTTTCAGCTGGTGTATCTGTTCCCGCCAATATCTCTGTTACCCAGAGTAGTGAGAAAGATAAAACAGGCAAAATGAGCAATCATTCTAATAGCTCCAGCTTGGCCAAGAAGGCATTGGCACACAGATCTGTTGAGAATGTCCATGGAAGCACAGATACTGCTCCCTCAACGTCCAGATCTGCTAATGCAGGGTCCTTGTTGTCACAGTCATCTGGATCGCCTGTCTTTGACGGCGTGGCTGTTGCAACCTCTATCTTAGAGGCTAAAGGTTTTTCGAAACAAGTAATCCAAACTATGCTTAGAGCAAGAAAGCCTTCTTCGGCCCGTGTGTATCATAGACTATGGCAAGCCTATATTCATTGGTGTACTGGAAAAAATTTCAATCCGAGATCTTTTAAAGTAGCTAGGATTTTGGATTTCCTTCAGGCAGGATTGGATAAAGGGTTGAAAGTTGCTTCCTTGAGGGTTCAAGTTTCAGCGTTAACTGTATGGTTTCAGCAGAAGATTGCTGATTTACAGGATGTACGTACATTTTTTCAAGGAGTAGTACATATTCAACCTCCATTTGTTCCTCCTGCAGCTCCCTGGGATTTGAATTTAGTTCTTAAATTTCTCCAGGGTCCTCTGTTTGAACCACTTGAGAGAGCAGATCTTAAGTGGTTAACGGTAAAAGTTCTTTTGTTACTGGCAATGGCGTCAGCCAGAAGAGTGTCAGATTTAGGAGCATTACCATGTAAGTCTCCTTTCCTAAGTTTTTTTCCAGACAGAGCAATTCTCAGAACGAGATCTAGCTATCTTCCAAAGGTGGTATCAAAGTTTCACCTGAATGAAGAGATTGTAGTCCCAGCTTTTCAGGTATTGGGACTATCTGCGGGAGAAGCGTCGCTGGACGTGGTCCGGGCTTTAAGAATCTACATAGATTGTACTAGTGCCATCCGGAAAACAGATTCTCTCTTCATCCTCTACGGATTCCATAGAAGAGGATGGCCTGCTAGTAAACAGACGCTGGCGAGATGGCTCCGAATGGTAATATCAGAAGCTTATTCTCATGCGTTATCCCTATTCCGGCTAATGTCTCTGCACACTCTACACATAAGGTAGGTCCTTCTTGGGCAGCACAACAGGGTGCTTCAGCAGAACAGATATGTAGGGCAGCCACATGGTCTTCCATAAACACATTCATTAGACATTATGCCTTGGATACTTTTGCCTCTCATGACGCAGACTTCGGGCGAAAGGTCCTCCTGTGCAATCATGAGCGTCCCCAATACTAGAATGGCTTTGGGAATCCCAATGTTATCCTGTGAATAATCCTGTGGACCTAGCCAGAGAAATATACGTTATGGTAAGAACTTACCTTTGATAACGTGATTTCTCTTATGTCCACAGGTATCCACAGGGATCCCACCCTGACGCATCCGATTTGAGGATCTAGACAATCACTAAAAGCTCTTCCTTCTTGTATGGAAGGGTGTGCATGTGTGTTCTTATCACCTAAAGAGGTCTCTGCCTGATGTTCCTGCCTAAAATCACTGTGGAAAGAACTGATCTGACTGAGTCAGTGGGCGGGACTATATGGTGGAGGCCCCAATGCATCCTGGGAGGCCAGAAAGCTTGTGACCGTGTTGGTGCCATTTTCGCTGTCGCTCGACAGTATCCCAATGTTATCCTGTGGACATAAAAGAAATCACGTTATCAACGGTAAGTTCTTACCATAACGTATATATCACCCCGCCTCCGTGCACAGGAGCTCAGTTTGTAGTTGGTGCTTGCAGTGCAAGCATGTAACAGGAAGAGCTTCTCACAGCAGATCTAGAAAAAGCTTTTTCTGAGGAAAAACGAAGACTACAAGGGCTGCAGCAGAGGCACAGATTGTGCTGGATGTCAGTAGACATTGCCTGCTGCAGCTCCATCTCTCCCCCAGCGGCGCTGTACACTCCCGTGCCCTGGTTGCCGGGTACCTACAGCAGGAGGCTCCGGTTTTCTTCCAAGTTAGTCACACACGGCTGGGGCTCTCCGGGATCGCGTGGCCGCACTTCGGGAGGAAGTAAGTGGGTCCCGCTCGCGGGACCTGCACTTTATCGCGATCCGGCGCTGCCGGTGGACACTGGCAGTACAGGCGATCCCACTAGATCACCAGAGCATGGGTGCAGGTCAGGTTTTCTCTCTAAACCTTTTTTACAAGTAGCCCGCAGTACCCGGTGGTTTTGCAAGCAGAGAGGATAAGGCTTAGACCTGGAGCCCCTCCCCCAGCCCCAGGGCACCATTTCCCGCCAATGTTCCCGCCCTGGAGCTGCATATCTGTGTCTCCCTCACTCCCTGGCAGTGTCTGCGGCACCATTATCTCTCAGCTCACTGTTCCTGGGACTGCTTGGGCAAATCCTCCTATGTAAAGCCGCCTGGTTGTCAGTGCTTTTACTTTACATGACACTTAAGTATTCTACCTGCCTTTTTAGACAGTGCTAGTTAAGAAAGAGTGCATTTAGTCAGGGTTTTCTAGTACAATTACCCTGTGATATACATCCAGTTCTTACTGTGCAGTGTTATATCTATTGACTATATAGCTATGTATATAAGCTAGTCCAGTGCAGTATTATTATTAGTAATAACCTCTGCATTGTACAAACTGTGACTATATGTGTGCAGTAGCTAGCTGAGTGGTGTCCATTTCATGTCTTTCACTCAACTTGCTATCCCTATATTCTATAACCTGAGGGGGCTTGGTGCGTCAGGTTTTATATTGATATAGGATTTTCACAAAGTTATACTTTAATACGTATTTTTCTCTGTGATTTATTCACCATATCTATCCTTTATCTCTGCTAGTGCTGACTACACTGCGCAAGGGTTTGGGTATGAGGTATTGTGCTGCTACCAATTGTACTGTGTTACCTGATACTGCAAGTTATATCATGTCCGCTTCTGAGGGTAACTATTCTGGGGCTGAACACACTGCCGGTGTTGCTGAAGCCGCAGATATCTATGAGGAAAATATAGCAGCTGTGGGCTCTGGTTCTGGGGGTTCCTGGCGCCCCCGAGTGGGATTGTAGCAACGGGGGTACATAATGACCCACCGTGGGATACTTTCTCCACGCTTCTACATACGCTAGTTACTAAACTAACCCCCCTATGGGACCTCCTATGCCTGTGTAACCGTGTGTGGTCCCCGCAGCTAACCCGCCGTGGGCGGATAATTTGTCTGCTCAATTGAAGAAGTTGAACCAGTCCTTGACTACTAAAAAGTCTAACCCTCGCTCGCCTAAGACCAAGGGGTCCTCTAAGCGAGCTCTTATCTCCTCACAATCCACTGCTGTCACTGACACCTCCCGAGCCATCCGTCCCTCCTAAGAAACCAGATAGGTTCAAGCGTCAGAAGGTGGTTAAACAAGTTTTACCACACTCTGACCACCTAGTGGAGATACATCAGGAACCCTGGAGAAACCCGGGAAAGAAGTTTGTGCCTCAAAGAAGATGCTGGCTCGCTATCCCCTCGCGCCAGTGCTGTCTAAAAATTGGTAAACTCCTCCTCCAATAGACTCACATGTGGCTAGGATGGTGGTTTCCTCAGCTCTACCTGTCACTACCGTCACGTCTCTAAAGGAGCCTACGGATAAATATGTGGAGGGTTGTCTGAAAGCAATTTACACCCTCACGGGTGCTGCACATAGGCCCTCTATTGTAGCAACACTGCAGGGGGCTATTGAAGCATGGGCCCTAGAGTTGGACTGAAATCTCTTCTGACCATGCTTGTCATATATTGTCACAGCTTCTCACTATATTAAAGAGGCGGTTTCTGATGCCGGTATTCTAGCAGCCAAGGCCTCTGCTACATCAGGCCTGGCTCGCCGGATATTGTGGCTGAGATCTTGGTCTTTGGATCTGGACTCTAGAAAACCCTTTCAAGGGAGATATTCTGTTTGGGGAAGACTTAGATAAGATAGTGGCTGACTTGGCTACTGCCAAAACTGCCTGTCTGCCAAGTACCGATCCTTCTGTGTCGAAGGCTAAAGGTACTTCCTTTCGCCCCTTTCGTCCTTCAGGTAAAGCAAAAGGTCAGGCGTACAACAAGCAGGCCCGCACTTCCAAACCTGGTAAGCCGAAGCCCAAGTGAGCCTGGGCTGCCCGTCAGCCAGCTGCCAAGACCGATAAGCCTGCCGCATGACGGGGCGGGCCTCCCCCTGGGGGATCCCAGGGTGGGGGGCCGGCTTCTAGGGCATACCCAGGAATGGTTGAAGACCACTTCAGATGCCTGGGTACGGGAAGTCGTCACTCGAGGTTACGCCATAGCCTTCAAAAACCTTCCCACTCATTGATTTTGCCTGACAGACGTCCCGTTGGACCAGACAAAGGCAAACACTCTACATTCGGTGGTACAGACCCTCCTGGATACAGGAGTCGTAGTACAGGTGCCTCTTGCTCAGAGGGGCCGGGGGTACTGTTCTCCGCTGTTTCTAGTCCCGAAACCGAACGGGTCCTCTCGGCCCATTCTCAATCGCAAGGCATTGAACAGGTTTGTGAAAGTTTCCAAGTTCCGTATGGAAACCCTTCGCTCTATAGTTCTTGCCTTGGAACCTGGGGATTACATGGTCTCCCTGGATACTTACCTGCATATTCCTATAGCAGTGTCACATCAGCAATACCTGAGGTTTGCGATTGGCAACTTCCATTACCAGTTTCGGGCGTTACCTTTTGGTTTAACTACGGCTCCGCGAGTCTTCACCAAAGTTATGGCGGTGATGACGGTGGTACTCCGCCGTCAAGGGGCCAGGATACTGCCGTATCTGGACGACTTGTTAATCCTGGCAAATTCCCCAGAAATTCTCCTACGTCATCTGGATATGACTGTCCAGTTTCTACAAGCCCACAGGTGGCTCATCAACTGGAAGAAATCCTCCCTGGTCCCTGCTCAGAGCATGGTGCACCTGGGAACGGTTGTTCTTGTCTCAGGAGATAGTCCTGAAGCTTCAGGACAGGATTCGTTGCTTCCTTTCTAGTCCGCAGGTGTCGGTACATTCGGCAATGCAGGTGCTGGGCCTTATGGTATCAGCATTCGACATGGTGGACTATGCTCAATTTCATTCTCGCCCCCTCCAGAGGCTGATTCTAGCCAAGTGGGATGGCCTGCCTCACCGGATCAGGTCTCGCATGACCTCATTGACTCCGGAGGTCCGTCTGTCGCTGCACTGGTGGCTCCAGGACCAACGATTGTGCAGGGGCTGTCCCTTCTGGATATCCGACTGGGTCCTGTTGACGACAGATGCCAGTCTCAGAGGTTGGGGAGCGGTGCCGGAGCAACACTCCCTTCAGGGTCGGTGGACCAAAGAGGAATCTCTCCTCTCGATCAACATTCTGGAATTGACCCTGGCCCAGCATTTAATTCAGAACCGTCCTGTTCAAGTACAGTCGGACAACGCCACCACAGTGGCTTACATAAATCATCAAGTCGGCACTCCAAGCCTTTTGGCAATGAAGGAAGTCTCACGGATTCTACATTGGGCGGAACGCCATCTACCGGCCATATCGGCAATATTCATTCCGGGAGTCCTGATTTGGGAAGCGGACTTTCTCAGTCATCAGGACGTACATGCCGGCAAGTGGGGCCTCCTTCCAAAAGGGTTTCAACTCCTAGTGGAAAACTGGGGCCTTCCAGACGTAGATCTGATGGCGTCTCGACACAATCACAAGGTTCCGGTCTTCGGAACAAGGACAAGGGATCCTCAAGCAGCATTCGTGGATGCGCTGGCGGTGCCGTCGAGTTTTCGGCTGCCGTACGTGTTCCCTCCGGTGTCACTCCTGCCCAGGGTAATTCGGAAGTTCAAGCAAGAAAAAGGAATTCTGCTTATCATAGCTCCAGCGTGGCCCAAACGGCACTGGTTTTCAGACCTGCAGGGCCTATTGTCGGAGCGTCCAATTCTACTTCCACAACGCCCAGACCACCTCGTTCAGGGCCTCTGTGTCTACCAGGACCTAGCCTGGCTGTCTTTGACGGCGTGGCTCTTTAAGCTTCCGTCTTGAGGGCTAAAGGGTTTTCTGAGGCAGTCATTCAAACTATGTTGCGGGCCCGGAAACCAGCTTCTGCTCGGATTTACTATAGGGTCTGGCATTCTTTCTTTGTTTTGGTGCGCATCCAAGTTTAGTATAGCCAAGTTGTTGGCCTTTCTTCAGCAGGGCCTGGACTTAGGCCTGCGTCTGGCCTCCCTCAAGGTTCAAATATCTGCCTTGTCGGTGTGGTTTCAGAGAAAAATTGCGACCTTACCTGATGTGCATACCTTTACTCAGGGTGTGTTGCGTATCCAACCTCCCTCTGTCCCGCCTGTGGCTCCTTGGGACTTGTAGGTGGTTTTGGTGGCGTTACAAGAGTCTCCGTTTGAACTTCTTGGTCAGCTGATCTTAAGTGGCTTTCCCTTAAGGTGGTGTTTCTGCTGGCTATTGCTTCAGCTAGAAGAGTGTCGGATTTCGGTGCCTTGTCTTTGTGGTTCCGGCACTTGTTTCTCCTGATCTGTTTCCCAAACGGCGGTCTTTGGATGTGGTACGGGCTCTCCGTATCTATGTGAATATACTGCTTCTGTTAGGAAATCTGATTCTCTCTTTATTCTGTTTGGATTTCATAAACAGGGCTGGCCTGCTCACAAGCAGACTTTGGCCAGATGGATTAGAATGGTGATTGCACATGCTTA
This sequence comes from Pseudophryne corroboree, assembly GCF_028390025.1. Lineage (NCBI taxonomy): Eukaryota > Metazoa > Chordata > Amphibia > Anura > Myobatrachidae > Pseudophryne > Pseudophryne corroboree. The sequence continues at coordinate 447,430,847 of NC_086446.1, forward strand.
TGTGAGGGCTGGTCGGTCAGCTCCTGCTCACATTACGGCCCATTCTACTCGGTCTGTTGGACCTTCTTGGGCGGCCCGCCGTGGTGCGACCCTTGAACAATTGTGCATGGCGGCTACGTGGTCCTCAGTGAACACGTTCATTAGGTTCTATGCCTTCGATACCGCCGCTTCCCAGGATGCTTCCTTTGGACGCCGAGTTCTTGTGCCCGCTACAGTGCGTCCCCTCCCATAAGGAACTGCTTTAGGACATCCCCAATGTCTATCCTTGTGGAGCTCAGTGTACCCCGCAGCAGAAAACGAGTTTTATGGTAAGAACTTACCTTTGTTAAAGCTCTTTCTGCGAGGTACACTGGGCTCCACAAGGCGCCCACCCTGACGCACTTAGCTTCTTTGGGTTGGTATGGCATTAGCCGCTGACACTTCTCCTGTCGTGAGAGTGTGGTGTTTGTGGCAACTGGCAGTTGTCGTCTTTTACTTGCTACTGCATTGGGCTGGTTAACAAAACTGAGCTCCTGTGCACGGAGGCGGAGTGATATAGGAGGCGGCGCTATGCATCTTGGGAAGAAGGTCAAAGCTTTTGAGCCTGTTGGTGCTTCGGATCAAGATCCTACTCTACACCCCAATGTCTATCCTTGTGGAGCCCAGTGTACTTCGCAGAAAGAGTTTTAACAAAGGTAAGTTCTTACCATAAAACTTGTTTTATTTGTCCAGTGCGGAATCAGAACTTTTCCCTTTTTGAATCGACATTTTGTTTGGGGAAGACCTGACTAAAATTGTGTCTGAGTTAGCAGCTGCCAAGATTGCTTTTCTCCCAAATACTAATTTTTCTGCACAAAGGCAAAAGGTACCACTTTTCATTCCTTTCAACCTCAAGGGAAAGCCAAAGGTCAGGCATACCCTAGACAATCTCGTGCTCCCAAGGCCAAACAATCCTGGTCAACCCGTCGGCCTCCTACCAAACAAGACAAGCCTGCTGTATGACAGGGCGACCCTCCCCCTGGGGGACCCCAGGGTGGGAGGCCGACTTCTAGAGTTCACCCAGGTCTGGTTAAAGACCACCTCAGACACATGGGTGCTGGAAGTTGTCTCTCACGGGTACGCGGTCTCTTTCAAGAGATGTCCCTCTCGCCAGTTTTGCACTACGGTTCTACCTTCGGATCTGTTAAAGGCGCAAGCTTTGCAAACAAGTGTCAGTTCTCTACTGAGTACAGGAGTGGTTGTGACGGTACCTCAGTCCCAGAGAGGCAGAGGTTATTACTAGACCCTGTTTCTAGTTCCGAAACCAAATGGGTCATTTGCGGCCTATATTCAACCTCAAATCCCTATACAGGTTTGTGAGAGTGCCCAGGTTTCGTATGGAAACACTGTGCTCAATTGTACTGTCTATGGAACGCTATATGGTATCCCTGGATATACAGGATGCATACCTGCATATACCTATTGCCATGTATCACCAGCAGTTTCTGCGTTTTGCTATTGGCAACTTACATTATCAATTCCAGGCTCTACTATTTGTACTGGCCTCGGCTCATCGGATCTTCACCAAGGTCATGGCTGTTATGACTGCCTATCTCCGTCGCCAGGGGATCAGAATCCTGCCGTATCTGGACAACCTTCTGATTCTGGCAAATACCCTCGATGTCCGCCTCATTCATCTGCAAATAACTGTAAACTTCCTGCAAGCCCATGAGTGGCTTATCAATTGGAAAAAGTCGTCGCTGGTACCAGCTCAGAGCATGGTGCACCTAGGGGCACTTCTGAACGCACACAGTCAAGGCTGTTTCTGTCTCCAGAAAAGGTCCAGAAGCTACAGGACAGGATAAGATGCTTCATTTGTTGCCACAGAGTGTCAATACACTTGGCGATGCAAGTACTTCGTCTGATGGTGTCAGCATTCGACATGGTAGAGTACGCTCAATTTCATTCCCGCCCATTACAGAGGTTAATCCTTTTCTAAATGGGATGGCCAACCTCATCGGCTCATATCTCAGATGATCACTTTAACTCAGGAGGTTCATCTGTCGCTGACCTAGTGGCTCCAGGACCAGCGATTAAACAGGGGCCGTCCCTTCTGGATCCCCAACTGGGTCCTGCTGACAACGGACGCCAGTCTCAGGGGATGGGGTGTGGTTTTAGAGCAACACTTATTTCAGGGTTTCTGGACCAAGGAGGAATCACTCCTCCCAATAAACATTCTATTCTGGAGTTGGGTGCGGTGTTCAATGCACTATCCCTCGCCCTGCCTCTGGTACAGAACAGGCCTGTTCAAGTACGGTCAGACAACGCCACCACAGTGGCATACATAAACCATCAAGGCTGCACTCGAAGTCGCATGGCAATGAAGTGTAAAAAATCCTTTGTTGGGCAGAACGCCATCTGCCAGCCATATTGGCAGTGTTCATTTCAGGTGTCCTAAACTGGGAATCGGACTTCCTCAGTCGCCAGGACATGCACGCCGAAGAGTGGAGTCTTCATACGGAAGTCTTTCACCTACTAGTGGACAGATGGGGCCTACCGGACGTAAACCTCATGGCATCTCGACACCATCACAGGGTACTGATCTTCGGATCAAGGACCAGGAATCCTCAAGTAGCGTTCGTGGACGCGCTGGTGATTCCATGGAACTTTTGGCTGCCCTGTGTGTTCTCTCCAGTGTCACTCCTGCCCCAGGGTACTACGGAAGTTCAAACAAGAAGGAGGAATACTACTTCTAGTTGCTCCAGCGTGGCCTCGAAGTAATTAGTTCTCAGACCTGCAGGGTCTATAGGCAGAGAGACCCCTTCTACTTCCGTAGCGCCCGAACCTTCTCGTACAGGGCCCTTGTCTTACCCAGACCTGGCCAGACTGGCATTGATGGCGTGGCTCTTGAAGCATCACTCCTGAGAGCCAAAAAAGTTTCCGAGGCGGTTATTCAGACTATGTTGAAAGCCCGCAAACCGGCATCTGCCCGGATTTATTACAGAGTCTGGAATTCTTACTTCACCTGGTGTGCTGATAAGAATTAAGATGCATATCAATTCAGAGCGTCCATAATCCTGGCTTTTCTGCAACGAGGCCTTGACATAGGTTTTCGTCTGGCCACCCACAAGGTTCACATATCTGCCTTGTCGGTATGCTTTCAGAGAAAAATTGCGTTTCTACCTGACGTTCATACGTTCACTCAGGGCGTACGGAGTCAGACTCCCTATGTCCCTCCTGTGGCTCCATGGGATTTGACTGTTGTACTAAAGGCCCTGCAAGAGTCTCCATTTGAACCTCTTGAGTTGGTGGACCTTAAATGGCTCACGGCCGAGGTCCTGTTTTTGCTGGCTATTGCCTCTGCAAGACGGGTATTGGACTTAGGGTGGGTGACAGGACAAAGTGCCTATTTGATTTTTACAGTGAGAGGGCAGTTCTACGAACTCAACAGGGTTATTTACCTAAGGTGGTGTCATCTTTTCACCTTAACCAAGAGATTGTGGTTCACGCCTTTTATCTCTTCAGACTTGTCTACCAAAGAGCGATCTTTGGATGTGGTATGTGGCTCTCCATATTTATGTGGAGAGGACTGCCTCTATCAGAAGGTCAGATTCCCTTTTGGTACTGTTTGGTTTTCACAAACATGGCTGGCCTGCGAATAAGCAAACTTTGGCCAGATGGATTAGAATGGTGATTGCACAAACTTATGCGCAGGCTGGTCTTCCAGCTCCTGCTGCTATTAAAGCCCAATCTACTCGGTCTGTTGGACCTTCTTGGGCGGCGCGTCCGCAGAACAATTGTGCAAGATGGCTACGTGTTCCTCAGTGAACACGTTTATTAGGTTCTATGCCTTTGATACATCCACCTCCCAGGATGCTTCCTTTGGATGTCGGGTTCTCGTGCCCGCTAAGGCGCGTCCCCTCCCTTGAGGAACTGCTTTAGGACATCCCCGATTGTTTTCCTGTGGAAACCAATGTCTCTCCTGCTGCAGAAAAGGAGTTATGGTAGACTTACCATTGTTGACTCTTTCTGTGAGGTACATTGGTTCCACAGGGCGACCACCCTGACGCACCTAGCTTCCATGGGTTTGTGTGGCATTAGCCGCTGATACCTTCTCCTGTCGTCAGAATGTGGTTATATGTGACTAACATCTGCCTTCTCTCTTGCCTGCTCCTGCATTTGACTGGTTAATGAAACTGAGCTCAAGTGCCTGGAGGCGGGGGTTATAGAGAAGGCCACAATGAATCCTGGGACAGCCTAAAGCTTTAGCCTGTTGGTGCTTCTGGATCAAGATCCACTCTTCACCCCAATGTTTTCCTGTGTAACCAATGTACTTCGCAGAAAGAGATTTAACAATGGTAAGTCTACCATAACGCTCCTTTTTTCTGTACCATTCCCCAGATTTGTGCCTTGAGACAATCCTGTTTCTGAGGTCTACATACCATTACTTTGACTTCATGCTTGATTGGTCTTCAGACATGCACTGTCAAGTGTGGTACCTTTATAGAGACAGGTGTGTGCCTTTCCAGATCATGTCCAATCAACTGAATTTACCACAGGTGGACTCCAATTAAGCTGTAGTAACGTCACAAGGATGATCAGTGGAAACAGGATGCACCTGAACTCAATTTTGAGCTTCATGGCAAAGGCTGTGAATACTTTATGTGCATGTGATTTCTTAGTTTTTTTATTTTTAATAAATGTGCAAAAATCTCAAAATAACTTTTTCACGTTGTCATTATGGGGTATTGTGTGTAGAATTTTGAGGGAAAAATGAATTTTTCTGCAGCGGGGACACTGGGTTCCACAGGGATAACATCGGGGTGTAGACTTGGATCTTGATCCGAGGCATCAACATGCTAAAAGCTTTGACTGTTCCCAAGATTCTCAGCGCCGCCTCTATAACCCCACCTCCGTGCACAGGAGCTCAGTTTGTTAGTTGGTGCTCTGCAGGCAGGACACTAACAGGTAGGGCTGCTCCAGCAGCCCTGAAAAGAGCTTTTAAAAGAGCTTTTAAAAGAAGATAGAAGACTTCAAGGGCTGCTGCATACGCACTTTTAGTGCTAGATGTAATTTTGACATCTCATGCTGCAGCTCCAGCACCTCCCCCAGCGGCGCTGTATACTCCAGCGCCCTGGTTGCTGGATACTTACAGCGGTGGGCTCCGGTTTTTCTCATCAGGCACACACACTTGCCACAGCTCTCCAGGATCGCGTGGCCGCATCAAGGGAGGAGGTAAGAGGGTCCCCCAGGCGGGACCCGCTGCAAATCGCGATCCGGCACGCCCATTAGGAGACGGACGACGCACGCTGGCGTGGACACTGTGTTGGTACAGGGACCCCACTAGACCACCAGGGCAAGGGCACAGGTCGGATTCTCCTATAATCCGTTTTATTGAGGCCCGCAGTACCCAGTGGTGAAGTCCAGCAAGGGGATAAGGCTCTGACCTGTAGCCCCTCCCCCATCCCCAGGGCGCCATTTGCAGTAAATGTTCCTGCCCTGGAGCTGCATCTCTCTCCCTCACTCCCTGTCAGCGTTTGGGCGCCATCACTACATGCTGAGCTGATTCTGGGACTGCATGGGCAAAGTCTCCTCTGTAAAGCCGCCTGCATCATCAGCGCTGTGCATTTTACAGGACACTTAAGTATTCTACATGTCTTTTGACAGTGTTAGTTAAGAAACAGTGCATTACTACAGGGCTATTTAGTACAAGTACCCTGTGATTATACATCTAGTCTTTACTGTGCATTGATATATCTATAAGCCCATATATATCTTTACTTAGCACTAATTAGTATTGCTGGCCCAGTGCAGTTTTATTGTTTATTATAATTTCTGCATTGCACTTGTGACTGTGTGCACATATAGCTGCTCTGTGATACCTACTTCGTGTATCTCACTCATACTGCTATCCCTATATTCTGTACCCTGAGGGGGGCTAAGTGCATCAGGGTTATTTGATATAGAGTAGGTATTTCACAGGATATGGTTAATTTGTATTTTTCTCTGTGATTCTCAGTCACCATATACCTCCTGAATCCTCTCTTTGTGCTTTCACGCTGCACAGGGGGGTCCTTGGTTGGGTATTATATCTGCTGATATTGTACTGTGTCACCCGTGGTTTACGCTTTCATATCATGTCGGCTACAGGGGGCGATGGTTCTGTGGCGGATCCTGCAATACGCGGTGGTGATGCCGGAGATGCATTAGAGGAAAACATAGCAGCGGAGGGTTCAGGTTCTGGGGGTTCCCTACCCCCCAGTCAGTTTGTAGCAACGGGGGCACATCACGATCCGCCTTGGGCTACTTTCTCTAATTTGCTGACTACGCTGGTAACTAGACTTACGCCCCCTATGGGACCTCACGTGCCTTAACAGCCACATATCGTCCCTGCGGTTAATCCGTCATGGGCAGATCTCCTGTCCACTCAGTTACAGCAATTGAATCAATCATTGACTAAACATAAACCTAACCCTCGGACGTTTAAGACCAAGGGGTCCTCTAACCGGGCCATTACTTCCTCACAATCCACTCATGTTTCACACACTTCGTCTGATAAGGATGGCGTGTATACTGACTCCTCAGACACTGATCCAGATGCTTCTTATGGGGAGTCTGTTTCACAGGTGGATGTTCCTGACCTATTAGAGGCTATCAGGCTGATTCTTCAAATTGATGATGACCCAGAACCTGTTGTTGTCTCTAAGAAATCTGATAGATTCAAACTTAAGAAGGTTACCAAATTAATTCTGCCTCATTCGGACCACTTATTTGATATACGTCAGTAATCCTGGGACAATCCAGGAAAGAAATTCACACCTCACAAGAAGATGCTAGCTCGCTATCCCCTCGCTGCAGAGTTAAGTAAAAATTTGGAACCGCCGGTGGACTCACAAGTCGCTCGGCTGTTGTATCCTCTGCTCTGCCTGTCTGTACCGTCACCTCTCTGAAGGAACCAATGGATTAGCGTGTGGAGGGTTGCTTAAAGTCTATTTATACTCTTGCGGGAGCTGTGCATCGACCCACTATTGCGGCTACTTGGGCTGCAAAAGCTATTGAAGCGTGGGCTCAGGAGGTGGAAGCAGAGCTGCCGTCAGATTTTTCTGATAATGCTAGACAATGTCTTTCATATATTGTCACAGCCTCTCATTACATTAAGGAGGCTGCTTCTGATGCCGGTGTTCTGGCGGCCAAGGCCTCTACTACGTCCATTCTGGCTCGCCGGATTCTCTGGTTGCGGTCCTGGTCTGTGGATCTGGACTCTAAGAAAACCCTGAAGGTGCTCCCTTTTAAGGGGAACATCCTTTTTGGTGAGATTGTTGCTGACTTAGCTTACGCTAAGACGGTATGTCTACCTAGTAATGCTCCTTCGACTCCAAAGGTTGAGTACTTCCTTTCGTTCCTTTTGACCTCCAGGTAAAGCAAAGGGTCAGGCGTACCCGAAACAGGTTCGCACTTCCAAAACCACTAAGCCCAAACCTAAACGTGCCTGGGCTGCCCGTCTGCATGCTTCCAAATCAGACAAGCCTACTGCATGACTGGGTGGGCCTCCCCCTGGGGGATCCCCGGGTGGGAGACCGACTTCTACTGTTTACCCAGGTATGGTTGAAGACCACTTCCGACGCCTGGGTAAGGGAAGTAGTCACTCACGGATACACCATATCCTTCAAGAAACATCCCCCTCGTCAATTTTGCCTCACAAACGTCCCTTGAGATCGGGTGAAGGCAAAAACTCTTCATTTGGTGGTACAGTCCCTCCTGGATACAGGAGTGGTAGTGCCAGTGCCTCTAGGTCAGAGAGGCATGGGGTACTATTCTCTGCTGTTCCTAGTTCCGAAACAAAATGGTTCCTCTTGGCCCATTCTCCACCTCAGGTATTTTAACAAATTTGTGAGGGTCTCCAAGTTTCGTATGGAAACTCTTTGCTCTATTGTTCTGGCTTTGGAGCCTGGGGACTATATGGTCTCCCTGGACATACAGGATGCTTACCTCCATATTACTGTTGCTATGTCGCATCAGCAATACCTGCGGTTTGCTATTGGCAACCTCCATTATCAATTCCGTGCCTTACCTTTTGGATTGACCACGGCTCCGTGAGTCTTCACCAAGGTCATGGCGGTGATGACGGCCCTGCTCCGCCGTCAGGGTGTCGGGATCCTACAGTATCGGGACGACTTGCTGATCCTGGCGATTCCCCAGATGTTCTCCTCTGTCATCTGGATCTGACGGTTCAGTTTCTGCAAGCCCACGGGTGGCTCATCAACTGGAAGAAATCTTCCCTGGTCCCCCGCTCAGAGCATGGTGCACCTGGTTCATTGTTGGACACTCGCAACCAGCGAATGTTCTTGTCACAGAGGTTCCTGAACCTTCAGGACAGGATTCGATGCACTCAGCAATGCAAGTACTAGGCCTCATGGTGTCTGCTTTCGACATAGTAGAGTACGCTCAATTTCATTCCCTCCCTCTGCAGAAGATGATTCTTGCCAAGTGGGACGGCCTGCCTCACTGGATCAGGTCTCACATGATCTCCTTGTCTCCGGAGGTTCATCTGACACTGAGCTGGTGGCTACAGGACCATCGATTGAGCCGGGGTCATCCATTCTGGATCTCTAACTGGGTCCTCCTGACAATGGATACCAGTCTGAGGGGTTGGGGCGCGGTGTTTTGAGTAACACTCTCTTCAGGGTCGATAGACCAGGGAGGAGTTTCTCCTCCCGATAAACATTCTGGAATTGCGGGCGGTGTTCAATGCTCTGAACCTGGCCCAGCATTTGATACAGAACAGGCCTGTTCAAGTACAGTCGGACATCGCCACCATGGCGTACATAAATCATCAAGGCAGCACTCGAAGCCGCATGGCAATGATGGAAGTGTCAAGGATTCTTCAGTGGGCGGAACGCCATCTGCCAGCCATATCGGCAGTGTTCATTCCGGGGGTCCTTAACTGGGAAGCGGACTTCCTAAGTCGTCAGGACATGCACGCCGGAGAGTGGAGCCTCCATCCAGAAGTTTTTCAACTTCTAGTGGGCCAGTGGGGTCCACCAGACGTAGACCTGATGGCGTCTGGACACAATCACAACGTTCTGGTCTTCGGAGCAAGGACAAGGGATTCTCAAGCGGGGGTTCTGGACGCACTGGCATTTCCGTGGAACTTTCGGATGCCGTACGTGTTCCCTCCAGTGTCACTCCTGCCCAGGGTAATAAGGAAATTCAAGCAAGAAAGAGGAATACTAATTCTAATCGCTCCGGCGTGGCCCAGACGGCATTGGTTCTCAGACCTTCAGGATCTCTTGTTAGAGCATCCTCTTCTGTTTCCGCAACGCCCGGACCTCCTCGTTCAGGGCCCTTGTGAATACCAGGTTTTGGTCCGGCTGGCTTTGACGGCGTGGCTCTTGAAGCTTCAGTTCTGAGGGCCAAAGGATTTTCTGAGGCGGTCATTCGAATTATGTTGAAGGCCCGTAAGCTGGCTTCGGCTCGGATTTATCATAGGGTCTGGAATTCTTACTTTGCTTGGTGCGCATCTAACAATCATGAAGCTTACAAATTTAGTACGGCCAAGCTTTTGGCTTTCCTGCAACAGTGCCTGGACTTAGGCCTTCGTCTGGCCTCCCTCAAGTTCATTTCTCTTACGTCCTAGAGGATGCTGGGGTCCATATTAGTACCATGGGGTATAGACGGGTCCACCAGGTGCTTCCCTGGCATGAGGGGTGCAACTCATGATTGAGGCTATTAGGGATGTGTTACACATTACTGACAAACCACCTGAACAGGTAGAGGAGGCTTACTTTACAGACAATAAGAAAGCTTCCCTGACCTTCCCTGCATCTAAGGAATTAAACGCATTATTTTAAAAATCCTGGGAAAATCCAGAAAAAAAATTCCAGATCCCAAAGAGGGTTTTTGTGGCGCTTCCTTTCCCTGAGCATGATAGGAAAAAGTGGGAAAACCCACCTGTAGTAGACGCCTCTGTATCTAGACTGTCTAAAAAGATGGTTTTACCTGTCCCTGGGTCTACCGCTTTGAAAGATCCGGCTGACCGCAAAATTGAAACTACACTCAAATCCATATACACTGCTTCAGGAGTGGCGTTAAGGCCCACTATTGCCTTTGCATGGATTTCTAAAGCCATGGTAAAGTGGTCAGGCACATTACTAGAGGACTTGGATTCTATGGATAGAACATACAGGATTCTGCGGGGTTCATGGTGGAGGCCATGAAGGACCTGGGTAATCTGACTGCAAGGACATCGTCCATGGCCGTCTCAGTGGGCAGGGGACTCTGGATACGCCAATGGTCTGCAGACGCGGAATCCAGGAGAAGTGTGGAAAACCTACCCTTCACAGGTCAGGCTCTGTTTGGGGAAGCATTGGATGCATGGATTTCCACGGCAACTGCTGGTAAGTCAACCTTTCTTCCCTCAGCCTCTCAGATGACGAAGAAACCTTTTTGTACGTCCTCTATGCAGTACTTTCGGTCTGCAAAAGCTAAAAAGTTTAAGACTCCTACCACTTTCTTCAGAGGTGGGTGAGCAAAATCCAAAAAACTGGCACCTGCAGGTTCCCAAGAACAGAAACCTGCCCTCTGTGTCCTCAATCCTCAGCATGACTGTGGTCCTCCCTGCCTGGAGAACGGGCAGGTGGGAGCGAGTCTCAGACATTTCAGTCACGTCTGTGTGTCGTCCAGTCTGGATCCCTAGGTACAGGATATTGGGGCTCATTCTGAGTTGATCGCTAGCTGCCGTTGTTCGCAGAGCAGCGATCAGGCTAAAAATCGGCATTTCTGCGCATGCGTATGGCCCGCAATGCGTACGCGCGTTGTACGGGTACAAAGTCCTTTGTGGTTGTGTACAGATTCTAGCAAAGTTTTCAGTCGCACTGACGGCCGCAAGAAGATTGACAGGAAGGGGGCGTTTCTGGGTGTCAACTGACCGTTTTCAGGGAGTGTTTGCGAAAACGCAGGCGTGTCTGAATAAAACGCAGGCGTGGCTGGGCGTTCGCTGGGCGGGTGTATGACGTCAAATACGGACACGAATAGGCTGAAGTGATCGCAAGTGCTGAGTAGGTTCAGAGCTACTCAGAAACTGCACAAACTGTTTTTGCAGAGCTCGGCTGCACATGCGTTCGCACTTCTGCTAAGCTAAATTACAATCCCCAGTGGGCAGCGGCATAATGTTTGCACGTCTGCTAAAACTAGCTAGCGAGTGGTCAACTCGGAATGACCACCATTGTGTCCCAGGGGTACAAACCGGAGTTTCAAGAGCTCCCACCCCACAGGTTCTTCAAATCAGGCTTGCCAGCTTTGCTGACAGAAAGGGCTATCCTTCAGGAAGCCATTCAAAATTTGGAAAGGTCAGATGTCATTGTTCCAGTTCCACCTCATCTGGTAAACCAGGGTTACTACTCAAACCTATTTATGGTACCAAAACCAGATGGTTTGGTCAGGCCCATTTTGAACCTGAAGTCGCAAAACCCTTATCTAAGGGAATTCAAGTTCAAAATGGAGTCTCTGAGAGCGGCGATCTCAGGTCTGGAGGAGGGGGAATTTCTGGTGTCCTTAGATATCAAGGTTGCGTACCTCCACATTCTAATTTGGCTGCCATACCAGGCTTATCTCCGATTTGCGCTGTTGGACTGTCACTATCTTTTTCAGGCACTGCCGTTCGGTCTCTCCACGGCACCAAGGGATTTCACCAAGGTAATGGCAGAGATGATTATTCTTCTCCGCAGGCAGGGGATGAATATAATTCCTTATCTGGACGATCTGCTGATAAAGGTATCTTCCTGGGAGAGGTTGTTGCAGTCCATTGCTCTCACGACTCGACACGACTCGACTGCTCAAGGATCAGGGATGGATCCTGAATCTTCCAAAGTCATATCTGGAGCCGACAAGGAGATTCTTTCCTGCAGATGATCCTCGACACGGAAGTGCAGAGGGTATTGCTGCCGGTGGAGAAAGCATTGGTGATCCAAACTATGGTCTTGAGGCCTACCCCGGTATCTGTTCATCAGTTCATTCGCCTTCTGGGGAAAATGGTTGCCTCCTAAGAAGGCTCTCCAGTACTGAAGATTTCATGCACGGTCCTTCCAACTGGATCTCCTGGACAAGTGGTCAGGATCTCATCTGCATCTGTCGCCGAAAGCCAGGATTTCACTCCTGTGGTGGCTACAATTGTCTCACCTTCTAGAGGGCCGCAAGTTCGGGATTCAGAATTGGATCCTTCTAACCACGGATGCAAGTCTCAGAGGTTGGGGCGCAGTCACCCAAGGGAAAACCTTCCAAGGAAGGTGGTCAAGTCTGGAATCCATTCTTCCAATCAATATTCTGAAACTAAGGGCCGTATACAATGGTCTTCTATAACAGGGATGGCCAACCAGTCAGAGGGGCAAAGAGCCAGAAAAGATCTGTAGTCAAGAGCCACTATCATGTGCGCGCGCAAATATGGGGGCGTGGCCTAGTTGTCACAAAGCCACACCCCATTTTTGTGTGCACACCTTTCGATATGACGTTTGTAGTATGTCAGTATGTAAGTATGACCTCATATCATAACCCCGTTTTTCGTCATGTTGTACAGTGCCACATACATATAATGCCCCAGTACAGTGCCACATACATATAAAAATGCCAAAAAATGGGTGCCCCCACAGTGCCAGATACATATATGCCCCCACAGTGCCAGATACATATATGCCCCCAGTTTCAGATATACGTGTCCCCAGTGCCAGCTGTGCCCCCAGTGCCAGATACACGTCCCCACAGTGTCTGCTATGCTCCCAGTTCCGATATGCCCCCAGTGCCAGATACACATGTCCCCACAGTGCCAGATATGCCCCCAGTGCCAGATACACATGTTCCCGCAGTGCCTGCTATGCCCCCAGTGCCAGATACACTTGTCACCAGTGCCTGCTATTCCCCAAGTACCTGCTATGCCCCACAGTGCCTGCTATGCCCCCAGTGCCAGATACACATGTCCCCACAGTGCCTTCTATGCCCCCAGTTCCAGATATGCCTCCAGTGCCTGCTATGCCCCCCAGTGCCAGATACACATGTCCCCACAGTGTCTGCTATGCTCCCAGTTCCGATATGCCCCCAGTGCCAGATACACATGTCCCCACAGTGCCAGATATGCCCCCAGTGCCAGATACACATGTTCCCGCAGTGCCTGCTACTCCCCTAGTGCCAGATACACATGTCCCCACCGTGCCAGATATGCCCCCCCAGTGCCAGATACACATGTCCCCACAGTGCCTGCTATGCCCCCAGTGCCAGATACACTTGTCACCAGTGCCTGCTATTCCCCAAGTGCCTGCTATGCCCCACAGTGCCTGCTATGCCCCCAGTGCCAGATACACATGTCCCCACAGTGCCTTCTATGCCCCCAGTTCCAGATATGCCTCCAGTTCCTGCTATGCCCCCCAGTGCCAGATACACATGTCCCCACAGTGCCTGCTATGCCCCCAGTGCCAGATACACATGTCCCCACAGTGCCTGCTATGCCCCCAGTTCCAGATATGCCTGCTATGCCCCCAGTGCAGATACACATGTGCCTGCTATGCCCCCAGTTCCAGATATGCCCCCAGTGCCTGCTATGCCCCCAGTCCCAGATACACATGTCCCCTCAGTGCCTGCTATGCCCCCAGTGCCAGATACACATCCCCACAGTGCCTGCTATTCCCCCAGTGCCAGATACACATGTCCCCACAGTGCCTGCTATGCTCCCAGTTCCCGATATGCCCCCAGTGCCAGATACACATGTCCCCACAGTGCCAGATATGCCCCCAGTGCCAGATACACATGTCCCCACAGTGCCTGCTATGCCCCCAGTGCCAGATACACTTGTCACCAGTGCCTGCTATGCCCCCATTGCCAGATACACATGTCCCCACAGTGCCTTCTATGCCCCCAGTTCAGATATGCCTCCAGTGCCAGATACACATGTCCCCACAGTGCCTGCTATGCCCCCAGTGCCAGATACACATGTCCCCACAGTGCCTGCTATGCCCCCAGTTCCAGATATGCCTGCTATGCCCCCAGTGCAGATACACATGTCCCCACAGTGCCTGCTATGCCCCCAGTTCCAGATATGCCCCCAGTCCCAGATACACATGTCCCCTCAGTGCCTGCTATGCCCCCAGTGCCAGATACACGTCCCCACAGTGCCTGCTATTCCACAGTGCCAGATACACATGTCCCCACAGTGCCTGCTGTGCCCCTAGTGCCAGATACACATGTTCCCACTGTGCCAGATATGCCCCCAGTGCCAGATAGACATGTCCTCACAGTGCCTGCTATGCCCCCAGTGCCAGATACACTTGTCACCAGTGCCTGCTATGCCCCACAGTGCCTGCTATGTCCCCAGTGCCAAATACACATGTCCCCAGTGCCAGATACACATGTCCCCACAGTGCCTTCTGTGCCCCCAGTGCCAGATACACATGTCCCCCCAGTGCCTGCTATGCCCCCAGTGCCAGATACACATGTCCCCACAGTGCCTGCTGTGCCCCTAGTGCCAGATACACATGTTCCCACTGTGCCAGATATGCTCCCAGTGCCAGATACACATGTCCTCACAGTGCCTGCTATGCCCCCAGTGCCAGATACACTTGTCCCCACAGTGCCTGCTGTGCCCCTAGTGCCAGATACACATGTTCCCACTGTGCCAGATATGCTCCCAGTGCCAGATACACATGTCCTCACAGTGCCTGCTATGCCCCCAGTGCCAGATATGCCCCCAGTGCCAGATACACATGTCCCCACAGTGCCTGCTATGCCCCCAGTTCCAGATATGCCTCCAGTGCCTGCTATGCCCCCAGTGCAGATACACATGTCCCCACAGTGCCTGCTATGCCCCCAGTTTCAGATATGCCCCCAGTCCCAGATACACATGTCCCCACAGTGCTCACCAGCGCCCCGCTCCCCGCGCTGCTGCTCACTCTCCGGCAACGGTGTCTCTTCAATTAGGCGCCGGACCGTGAGCAATCCTCATTGCTCCGGACTGGCCAAGAAGGGCTTGGTACGCGGATCTTCTGGATCTACTGCTGGAAGATCCAAGGCCTCTTCCTCTTCGGGAGGACCTTCTGCAACAGGGGCCATTCGCTTGTCAAGACTTACCATGGCTACGTTTGACGGCATGGAGGTTGAACGCCAGATACTAGCTCGGAAGGGCATTCCGAACAAGGTTATTCCTACCCTGATACAAGCTAGGAAAAGAGTAACGTCTAGACATTACCATCGCATTTGGAAAAAGTATGTATCTTGGTGTGAATCCAAGAAGTTTCCTACGGTGGAGTTTCAACTTGGACGGTGTCTCCTCTTCCTGCAAGCAGGTGTGGATTTGGGCCTACGTTTGGGATCCATAAAGGTCTAGATTTCAGCCTTATCTATTTTCTTCCAAAAACTGGCTTCCCTCCCTGAGGTTCAGACTTTCTTGAAAAGGGTCCTGCACATCCAGCCTCCCTTTGTGCCTCCTACGTCACCCTGGGATCTGAACGTGGTGTTGCAGTTCCTGCAATCGAATTGGCTCAAGCCTTTACAGGAGGTTGATGTCAAGTTTCTTACGTGGAAGGTTGTCACTTTGTTGGCCTTAGCTTCTGCTAGACGTGTGTCTGAATTGGGGGCTTTGTCTTGTAAAAGCCCCTACTTAATATTCCATGAAGATAGAGCTGAGCTCAGGACGCGTCAGTAGTTCCTTCCAAAGGTTGTGTCGTCTTTTCATATCAACCAACCTATTGTGGTGACAGTGGCTACTGACTCCTCAATTTCATCAAAGTCCTTGGATGTTGTAAGGGCTCTGAAAATCTATGTGAAGAGGACTGCTCATCACAGGAAATTGGACTCTGTTTGTCCTGTATGATCCCTAGAAAATTGGGTGTCCTGCTTCTAAGCAGACAATTTCTCGCTGGATCAGGTTCACTATCCAGCATGCTTATTCTACGGCAGGATTGCCGTGTCCAAAATCGGTTAAGGCCCACTCTACTCGTAAGGTAGGTTCTTCCTGGGCGGCTGCCCGGGGTGTCTCGGCTTTGCCGAGCGGCTACTTGGTCAGGGTCGAACACGTTTGCTAAGTTCTACAAGTTGATACTTTGGCCTCTGAGGACCTAAAGTTTGGTCAATCAGTTCTGCAGGACCCTCCCCGCTCTCCCTCCCGTTCTGGGAGCTTTGGTACATCCCCATGGTACTAATATGGACCCCAGCATCCTCTAGGATGTAAGAGAAAATAGGATTTTAATTACCTACCGGTAAATCCTTTTCGCGTAGTCCGTACAGGATGCTGGGCGCCCACCCAGCGTGTTGTGATCCTGCAGTGGTTATTTGGTTCAGTACTGCTTTGTGCTTGGTTAAGTACTGTTTTGTTACTTGGTTAAGTATTCTTGTTCAGCCGTTGCTGAGTTTTCATGCTGGTTAGCTTGGTTTGCTTTGTATGTGTGAGCTGGTGTGAATCTCGCCACTATCTGTGTAAAGTCCTTCTTTCGAAGTTGTCTGTCTCCTCGGGCACAGTTTCTAAACTGAGTCTGGTAGGAGGGGCATAGAGGGAGGAGCCAGCCCACACTATTAAAGTCTTAAAGTGCCCATGGCTCCTGGTGGATCCGTCTATACCCCATGGTACTAATGTGGACCCCAGCATCCTCTATGGACTAAGAAAAGGATTTACCGGTAGGTAATTAAAATCCTATTATTTCTGCCTTGTCGGTATGGTTTCAGAGAAAAATGGCGAACCTGCCTGATAGAAGGAATAAAGGTGCCACCTGCGATCCTTGCTAATGAACTGGCTGCTGGAACTATAAGTGACTACACCAATCACAAAAGAACAATGCAAAAAAGAAAAAGTTCCTGCGCACTAGAAAGGGTGTATAGCCCACCTTATTCGGTGTTGTCAAATCATTAACCAGTCTTTCTGATTATGTACAATTTGTTTACTACCAAATAGTTCTCTCCAAATTTATATATATAAGCAAAAGTGTTCTCCTATGTTTTGGAGAGAATATGTGAACCACCTTATTCAGGGTTTTTTGAATTATAACATCCGTCCTTCTGATCGCAGAAGGATAAACCAAGGTGAAAAATATTTTCTTCTAGGTAGTTTTCACCAAGCAGAAAGTCTTGTGATAATGAAAATAAAAATGTTCAATCAAAATCAAATAGTCCAATAGAAATGAAGTAAGTTTCTTATCTGGTATCCTCCTTAATGCTTGTAATAAGTCGTCCCCACCGTATATGATTCTTTGTCAAGCTCCTCAGTTGAGGTACATGCAAAACAAATAGGGAATCATGGTGCAGACTTCTACAAGTTTATTACAAAAACAATATTTTTACACTTAAAATGCGTACCACAAATGACCTTCCAGGAAGGCACAGTAAATAGCGTACAAGGGTGTTTATGAAGCTCCCCCTACAGAGCTGTACCTTCACCTGGTCCTGGGCAGCCAAGAGCACCTGCCTGATGTTCATACCTTCACTCCGGGTGTTTTACGGATTCAACCTCCCTATGTCCCGCCAGTGGCTCCTTGGGATTTGTCGGTGGTTCTGGAGGCCTTGCAAGAGTCTCTGTTTGAACCTCTTGGATCTGTGGACCTTAAGTGGCTTACTGTTAAGGTCTTGTTTCTGCTGGCTATTGCCTCTGCTAGACGGGTTTCAGACTTGGGTGACTTATCCTGTCGGTCACCTTTTCTGATTTTTCACCATGACCGGGCGGTTCTTCAGACGCGCCCTGGTTATCTACCTAAGGTAGGGTCTTCTTTTCACCTTAATCAGGAGAATGTGGTGCCAGCCTTTATCTCTCCTGAATTGTCCTCCAAAGAGCGGTCTTTGGATGCGGTACGGGCTCTCCTTATCTATGTGAAGAGGACAGCCTCCGTTATGAAGTCTGAATCTCTTTTCGTACTTTTTTGGTTTTCACAAACGTGGCCAGCCTGCGATTAAGCAGACCTTGTTCAGATGAATTAGAATGGTGATTGTATAAGCTTATATACAGGCTGGCCTTTCAGCTCCTGCTACCATGAAAGCCCATTCTACTCGGCTTGTTGTACCTTCTTGGGCGGCCCGCCGTGGTGCGACCCTTGAACAATTGTGCAAGGTGGCTACGTGGTCCTCAGTGAACATGTTCATAAGGTTCTATGCCTTCGATACTTCCGCCTCCCAGGATACAGGGTTCTTGTGCCCGCTACAGTGCGTCCCCTCCCATGAGGAACTGCTTTAGGACATCCCCCGATGTTATCCCTGTGGAACCCAGTGTACCCCACTGCAGAAAAGGAGATTTATGGTAAGAACTTACCTTTGTTAAATCTCTTTCTGCGAGGTACACTGGGTTCCACAGGGCGCCCACCCTGACGCACTTAGCTTCTTTGGGTTTGTATGGCGTTAGCCGCTGATACGGTCTCCTGTCGTGAGAATGTGATGTATGTGGCTACTGATGGTTGTCATCTCTTTTACCTGCTACTGCATTGGGCTGGTTAACAAAACTTATCTCCTGTGCACGGAGACGGGGTTATAGAGGAGGTGGTGCTGAGCATCTTGGGAATAGTCATAGCTTTTAGCCTGTTGGTGCCTCGGATCAAGATCCAACTCTACACCCCGATGTTATCCCTGTGGAACCCAGTGTACCTCGCAGAAAGATTTAAAAAAGGTAAGTTCTTACCATAAATCTCTTAATTCCATTTTGGAATAAGGCTGTAACATAACAAAATGGGGGGGAAAGTAAAGTGCTGTTAATACTTTCCGGATGCACTGTAGTTCTGATATTAGGCCATGTTCATTTTATATGGCTTGCGGATCTTATTTCTGGGTTGTTTGGATATGCCAGTGTTCTCACTGTTACTGAATTGTTGCTGCTTTTGCAGAAGCAATAACAATTCATCATTCAGTCAGCCATAACTTCTGTGTTTAACAGGCGCTTTCACTACATAATTACTGAGTGAGAGAAAGTCTGACCCAGTTTCCACCTCCAGCACTGATTGCTGTCTTCCCTCCCTGCTGACAGTGCATGGTAACCATTTAGTAATAGGCACATGGGGTGTCTCTTCCCTGCTGCTGGCACTGCATCATAAACATTCAGTAGTGGTGAGGTACATGGGGTGCCTCTTCCCTCCCTGCTGACAGTGCATAGTAACCATTCAGTAGTGGTGAGATACATTGGGT
This sequence comes from Pseudophryne corroboree, assembly GCF_028390025.1. Classification (NCBI taxonomy): domain Eukaryota; kingdom Metazoa; phylum Chordata; class Amphibia; order Anura; family Myobatrachidae; genus Pseudophryne; species Pseudophryne corroboree. Next base: position 447,449,936 of record NC_086446.1, read on the forward strand.
GTCACTGAAAGCAGAGATTGATCAATGGTGCATTTTATTGATATCCTATTTAATAATTACTGTTGTGTTCTGTCTTCAGCTTTGGCCACTGCTCTGGACATTGGACTTTCCAATTGGAGCTTCTTGTACATAACAGTGTCTCTGTAAGTTGGTAATTTGTCAGGAGATGAACTACATCTTTTGTAAACCAAGGGGCAGATGGGGAGCAAAAATCTTTTCATGGGTGCATGACAATATCTTTGTAATACTGCTTTATATTTTCTGCTCACCAGGTACACCATGACAAAGTCCTCAGCCGTTCTCTTCATCCTCTTCTTCTCGCTGCTCTTCAAGTTAGAGGAGCTGGTGAGTCGTTGGGGCAGGGTGGGGGTGGTGTGATCAGGACTGGATATGGTTACAGATCTTTCCACATATGACATCTAAATTATCTCCAGGGAACAGCTTCATTGATCTGTCAGCAGTATTTATGATGAAAGGTGTTAATTAGGGTGAAGAATAGTGTAGGGCAGGTCCTGGGAAGTACTGGAGAATTGATAAGTTTTATGGTGGGAATAATTAATGCGAATACTTCCACAATTTGAACTAATAGAGCATATAGATACAGTTTATGGTGTACAGGCAATGCCTTTTCTCTAAATTAGCATCTATACATAACAGTGGGAACTGCCTTAATGTTCAGTTTATCACCTTTAATAATTAAAATTCAACAGTAATGTCCTAATAAGAGTAAGAGAGCATCTCTTTTTATTTTTACTTAGCAAAAATAGCAATACACCAAATCCTGAGTTCAGTTTCAGATATGGCTGAATGCTAAAGATCCTAAGAAGATTTGGGTCTATCCAGATGGCATTTAGCCATAGAAATGGGATTCCTGATTTCTCTACAGGACCTAAACATGTCTCTTCTGAAGCTAGAAAGGAGGATACAAATGTACAATATAACTACTGATTCATTTCTAACATTAACACCAGCAATGCCCAATTTACTGAGGCTTTTGAAATTTGGATTTGACAAATATTAAAATATAAATTCAATGAGTCTTTTAACAGAATAAGCCATGTAGTATGCATATTATTTATAAAGCAGGAACATTTTTTAGAGTCTCATTCAGTGGATGTATTCTGATATTCTAATGGTGGTATTCTAATACCACTGCTGCATGAAGCACTTGTGACTATCTCTAGGGACTGAGTGGTCAACCAGTATTACACATTTTATGTATTGCCTTTAGTCATTTTTCTCATATGTCCTAGAGGATGCTGGGGTCCACCTCATGACCATGGGGTATAGACAGTTCCGCAGGAGCCATGGGCACTTGCTTTTCAAGGGTATGAACTGGCTTCTCCCTCTATGCCCCTCCTCCAGACCTCAGTTTTAGAAATGTGCCCAGCCAGACCGGATGCACTCTGAGGAGCTCTACTGAGTTTCTCTGAAAAGACTTATGTTAGGTTTTTTATTTTCAGGGAGGACTGCTGGCAACAGTCTCCCTGCTTCATGGGACTGAGGGGGCAGAAGTAGGAACCAACTTCCTGAAGAGTTTCATGGCTATGCTTCTGGCTGACAGGACACCATTAGCTCCTGAAGGGAACTGAACGCTAGCCGTGTCTAGATGCTCACTCCCACAGCACGCGTCACCCCCCTCACAGAGCCAGAAGTCAGAAGACAGGTGAGTGTTAGAAGAGAGATCTTCAATCAAGGTGACTGCTAAAGGTACTGCGCGGCTGGTGGGAGCGCAGAGCGCCATGTTGCCCAAACATACACAGGCACTGCAGGGCGTGTGGGGAGGGGGCGCCCTGGGCAGCATAATACCTTATAAAACTGGCTGAAAAGGGGCATAAGATGGCAAGGCACAATCCTACCCCCGCCAGTTTAAAAATTTACCTCAGAAATGCTGAGGAAAAATGCGCCATTACGGGGGCGGAGCTTCCTCCTCAGCCAGCCAGCACACTGCTCAGCGCCATTTTCTCTCTCTCCTCAGGCTACAGAGAAAACGCTGGTCCTCCTACACTACTGAATACAAGTATCAGGGTGCAAAAAAGGGGGGGGCACAGTGAAATTCGTGCTTTATTTCTCCTTCATCCACTAGGGGCCACTGGAGTGTAGTTACAATGGGGAAATAGTAGGTAGTAATTGGGAGCTGGCACTTTAAAAATTCTCACACTGTGGCTAGCTCCTCCCCTACTATCTCCCCTCCAAGCCAGTCTTAGTTTAGTGCCCGAGGTGAGCTGGTTCACTTGGGTTTAGCTGAAGAAATTTTTCTTTTTTCTTTATTATTTTATTTTTCTTTCACACACTCACAGACTGGCAGCTCTGCCACTGCCAGTCTGCACCGCGGGAGCTGCCGGCGGGGTCCCATCGCAGCTGCGTGCGGCTCGGGATGGGCCCCGGCTGAGGGAGACACTGAGCTCTCCTGAGTTGGCGGACACCGCTGCGTGCGGCGCGTGTATGAGCCACTCCATCCAGCAGAAGATTCCGGCAGCATGGCAGCGGTTTGTATCAAAAATGGTCGGACACCGCTGCGTGCGGCGCGTGTTGGGGCCACTCCATCACAGAAGATTCAGGCCGGACACCGCTGCGTGCGGCGCGTGTCGGGGCCACTCCATCAGAAGAAGGACAGTGGTGAGTACAATCTCCCCCCCCCTCCAGACTGATGTGTGATTTTACATAATATGTGCACTTAGATGTGATGGTCTTTACTGTGTTGTGCCCTGCATCTAACCCCCTTATAACGCTGCAGTGGAAGAGAGGGTGCACTTTCTAGTTTGAACTTGGCGCCATTATGTGGGGGGCGGAGCTTCAGCCCGCTCTGTAAGCGGGCTCAGCGCTCTTCAATCCCCGGCTGCAGCAGACAGGCAGCCGGGTGATACATTTACATTACCCGGCCGCAGCATACAAGCAGCCGGGTAATACATAGCGGGTTTTTAAATTTAAAAGTGGCGCCGGAACAGAGGGGCGGAGCTAACTCCCGCTCCGTCCGGCGGCGGGCTCAGACTCTCAGCTTCCCGGCCGCAGCATACAGGCGGCCGGGGGGGGTTACACACCGCTCCCCAGCCGCAGCATATACAAGGCGGCCGGGGGTTACACACCGCTCCCCGGCCGCAGCATACAGGCGGCCGGGGAGTTACATTTACAATATACGGGCGCTCCCCGGCAGCAGCAAACAGGCGCCCGGGGGTTACATTTACCCGCACCCCGACCGCAGCAAGGCGGCCGGGGGATACATTGGCAGGGGGGGCGGAGCTAACTCCCGCTCTGTACGGCGGGCTCTCTCCGCTCCCCGCGCCGCTGCAGCACGCCGCTCCAGTGTGTGTGGGGTCTCAGACTGAAGGCTCATTCCTCTCCTGGCTGTGCAGGGAGGATTTCTTTGCAAGGAGGGGTGAGTAAAAGTTTTATAACCCGCTTTACTCAGCGGGCTCCCAGGTCTCACTGTCGCTAGGCAACAAACCCTGTCTCTGGGGTTTTTAGCTTTTCCATACTTCATGCTGCTGAAATATAGCTACATTCCTCCCTGCAGTAGAGTCCTCTACCCGGCATTTTCCTACATGCAAATCAGGGAACCTGCTCTATTACGGTAGCTGGGACTCAGCTCATTAATAATTTAAAAATCTACTGTGCAGTATTTATCTACCCTATTGGGTTCACATAGACAGTATTTATCTACCCGGTTGGTTTCACGGTGGTGTGTGTATATATACATATATAGCTATGTTTGTGTGTGTGTGTGTATGTATGTATGTATATATATATATATATATATATTTAAGTGCGTGTGGGTATGTATATAGATATATCCATAAAATACCAGATATAGGGGATAAAAAAAGATTATGCACACTTCCGCAATGTTTTCTAGAAACAGAATACCCCACCTTGCCACATAACATTTTCCCCCATCTTTTCTCACAGGCTGGTCACCATTTTGAAAAGCCAGCGGAACCTCAGAGAATCATCTGGTGCACCTTAATTAGCGGTACACTACATACAGGGCGGGGTGTTGCCTTCCCTTTATTATTCTTGGGTGTCACTAGTTACTAATGCTATTTGTAATTGGGGAATGTGTGTAAGGCATCAGACAAATAGCGCTGTGGCTCAGTACGCTAGTAGCGGTTATCTGAACAGGGGTTTGAATCCAAACAAAACTTTAAGGAGAGCTCCTATAGCCTAGGGCTAAGACTCCTGTCCCACAGCGCAGCGCTACTGGTTCAGGTCTCCGCTGCTCCAGAAAGTTTAGTTGAATCGTGTCGGTCACACATTATAGTGCAGACCTTACGTAGGGCTGTGTTTATTTAACCCACCTTTTCTCCTTTCGTTTGTCTCACCTGGGATAGTCAAAGAATTCCCTCTTAGGTGTGAAGTATGCGGTGGAGCCATCTGCTTAGCCCTCCACACACCTGCAGGACACTCCTGTTTGAACAGCTCAGATTATGCAGGTAATGTCGCTGTTAACCAGAGACCTTGTACGTCATTTCACCTTTCCAAAGGGAACCTTGCTAACATTCCATGCATTACTGATGATGTCTGTTTTCTGTGGATCTGAACCAGTGTCTCAGAATATCCAGGTACATTATACAGCAGTTCATCTGATACTGCAGGTAAAGGAGTCGGACACGTCAAGTCCATCAGGGTTCCACGCCAATGACGAAATGACAGCGACTGGTCCAGTTTCGGATGAGCTGGGCAGACTCCGGTAGGCGGCCGACAGACACCCGAATACCCAATATCAGGTATCAAACAATGTTTGTTTTTCCTATCCTTTCCACGCAGATGGCAGGAGATGGTATCAGAACCTCTCTAGGGTATACCCCTCGATGTATCGCCAGTCCAACAAGCCGCCGTTTTCCTGAGGCAACCTTGCTCAGGGATTCATCGACATATGCGGCAGCGCGGTTCTACCGTGTCCGGAGCAAGTAGGTTGGAGAACAATTGCCCTCTAGGTTACAGGATGCTTCGCATCAGGATCAATTGATACTTTGGTACAGGTCAGAATCACGATTCTGCTTTATGTTCTTTGGAGGTCTCCACGTCTGCAGACTCGGACCCTGCATCTTCGCTTGGCTGTCTTAACCCGACGACCTCTGGGGCTGCGACAGTGACAGGTGAACATGAAATCCTACGGGGCAGATGGTTCTGGGGAAGGAACTTTCTGCAGGATTTCTTGAACCATTGGAGGTAAGTCCACTTTGCTTTCTCCTACTTCTGCCCCAGCTCCAAGACAGACCTTTACCGGTCTTTCCTTTAGATTTTTACCGTGCCCTTTCAGGCTTTCGACTCCACACGGGTGATATCTTTGTCGCCAGGGGTTTTCAGGGTAAAAAGGCTGAAGCAGAGGTTCAACATCCTCGGTCCAGTCTGATTTTATGTCATCCTATACACCCATTACACAGACATTCCTACCACCTGGAGGGTCCCAGGGTAGGCGCAGGTCGATGGGAGAAGGCTTGGCCGGTTACAACCGTCTCAGGAGTCCCTCGGCATGGGTCGGCCGATTTACGATGACAAGAGAGTCATACTGCAGGCTGCGCTCCATAGGTTTCTAACCGCAAAGGGTATTGACCCCTGTTTTTCACATATCATTTGAATTAGGACAGTTCTCAGGCCCTTGTTTTCTTTTCACGTTCCGAAGCAAAGTGGCTCGGACAGGCCTATTCTAGCCTTACAATCCTTTTAGTCTGTGATTGCTAGTTTGAACAAGAAAGGGAGTTTTACGTGTCCCTTGTCTTCAGAGATGCCTGTTTACTGATTTCCGTTGGACAGGCTTTTCTCAGATTCGCATTACAGGATTCTCATTTTCACTGTCGGTCCTTTCCTCTCGGTCTCTCTTCCGCTCCCACAGAGTTTAGGAAGATCACAGAATATCTCTTTTTCAAGGGCAGTGGGTGACGTTGGTTCCCTAATGGGACAATTTACTGCTACTATCCCACTCTGTACATTAGGTGGCTTCTGAATATCCGGAGGATCCAGGAGCTTCTGATTCGACACAGATCCACTTTATGCTCCGCATAGACGTTTCTCAACACGGTCCGTCAGAGGATTTTTCATTCCTCGGCACCAGGTACTCTATTCCTTCAGTCAAGTTGCGACGCAATGAGTGGTCGCCTCCATTCCTCTCTGAGCGGGGGACAACAATCTTCTTTCCAGGTCAGGCCACCAGGTCAGACTCCTGGGTGAGGGAACATTCCCCGGAGTTTGGTCAGCTGGTCCGCTGTGGGCGGAAATTTCGGATCGACCTCAGGGCGTTCTGACTGACTCTTTAACCCTTTATTACTCTCGGACGTGAGCTCTGGCGGCAGTAGGCGAGGAGGCCCTCAGGGCTCCGGGGAGTTTTCTGGTTATTCTATCCTGCCTCCTTTTCTATTTCTACCTCATGTTCAGTAACACAGGAGGGGATTATGCCTGCTAGTCCTCTCGGTGGCGCTGGTTGGGTCACGCATGACTTGAAGATACAGATACGCCTGTTGTCAGTAGAGGAGCCTTGGCTCCTACCTCGACTGGACTGTCTACGTCAACAGGCTCCTTTTTTCTCCTTGTTCAATCTTACACTGGTTTCGTTTACCCGTGTGACTGTTCACGAGACCTCAGAAGGGAGGAGTTCCCTAGTTCGGTTAGGCCTACTGGGCCCCGATTTCAGAAGTCTGTTACCTCTTCTCGCTTTTGCCACTTTTGGAAAACTTTATGGGACATAATAAGGATAAAAGGGGTTTTTCCCCCTTCTCCCAGTTACCATTCATCTTTGGTTTCTCTGGGAGGTTTTGATCCGCTGCGCTTCAAACCACACTGACCGGAATTTTGGTCTCTGCCTTTTTCGGTTTTCTTCCAAATGAAATTAGCCTAGCGGCCGTAAGTTCGGCCTCTTTTTCAGGGAGTACTCTATTGGCAACTCCCCTGGCTGTGCTTCGGCCTCAGCGGTCGTTTCTTCCAGAGGGGATGTCCATTTTTCATATAAACCTGACACTAGTGTTTTTCAGTCCTCTCTGAATGTTGTCAGGGCTCGCCAACTCTCTCTACAGAGGTCTCAGGCTATTCGATGAAGTTTTTTCCTTCTTTGTTCTGTACGATGCTCCCGTACTAAATAGCCGGGGTCCCAGCATACGCTGGGCAGTTGGATACATTTGACCATCAGACAGTCTTCTTGGCGGTTACTAGGGAGCCTCCGTTTTCCATTTCAGCGCACTTTACGCGCATTGTAAGACCTTAGTGGGAAGCTGCCCGCGGGGTCTCCATGAATATTTTGTCGGGCGGCTACTTGGTCAAACCGACATTCGTTTTGTCAAATTCTACAAGTTTGACACTTTTACGGCCTCTGCATCACTGTTTGGCCGAGCAGTTTTTACAGGACTCTCAGCGCTTTCCCACCCGTTTTTGGGAGCTCTGGGACGTCCCCATTGTAACTACACTCCAGTGGCCCATAGTGGATGAAGGAGAAATCAGGATTTTGGTACTTACCGATAAATCCCTTTCTCCGATTCCACAGGAGCCACTGGACGCCCGCCCAGCGCTGTTCCTCCTGGTTTTTTGCTTAACGGTTTGCAGATCACCATATGACTGCTTGTTGAGTTCAGGCTAGCCTGGTTTTTGTCAGGTTCTGTTCCAGGTTTAGTTTGGGTTCGCCTGGTTTACAGGGCGTCGCTAACCTCCTCTACCTTAAGGTTTGTTTATTACAGCTCTCCTCGGGCACAGTTTTACGTAGACTGGCTTGGAGGGGAGATAGTAGGGGAGGAGCTAGCCACAGTGTGAGAATTTTTTAAGTGCCAGCTCCCAATTACTACCTACTATTTCCCCATTGTAACTACACTCCAGTGGCCCCTGTGGAATCGGAGAAAGGGATTTATCGGTAAGTACCAAAATCCTGATATTGTGTATTGACATTATAAAAAAGTGCTGCATGTCAGTGGGCATTTTATGTTTCACAGGCATTGTGTTACTGGCGCTGGGTTTGTGAACTGGCTGCTCCTATCTGTCCTTCTGACAGATTTTACTATGGGTCTGTCCCCTATAAGTCCCGGAGTGTCTGTGGCGTGTTTGTGCACTTGTGTGACATGTCTGAGACAGGGAGTCCTTCCTCTGAAGGAGCCATTTTAGGGACACAGAGTTGTAATGTGGTGGCGCTGCCGGCACACCACGAGCCTGAATGGGTGAAAGAAATACGTGATAGTGTGAATCATATCAGTAGGAGATTAGATAAGTCTGAGTCTCATGCAGAAAGCTGGAGAAAATCAGTGGAAGATGTGATTTTTTTATAGTTCTGCCCTTTCATCCGTAGGCGACCCCTCTGGGTCACATAAGAAATTGCAAACATTATACATACTGATACCGACACGGACTCTGGTTCCTGTGTCGACGATAGTGATTCCAGGGGGATAGATCCCAAATTGGCAAAAAGCGTACAATATATGCTTGTTGCTATAAAGGAGGTCTTATAAGTTACAGAAGCCCCTACTGTACCTCAGGAGAAGGCTTATATCTATAAGGAAAAGAAATGTAAGGTAACTTTCCCTCCTTCCCTCGAGCTCAATACTCTTTTTGAGGGAGTTTGGATGAATCCTGAAAAGAAAATTCATATTCCCTAAAGGATTCAGGTTGCTTATCCTTTCCCATTAGAGGACAGGAAAAGATGGGAATCGCCCCCGGTGTTAGACAGTGCTCTGTCAAAGTTTAAAAAAAAAATATATATATATTCTCCCTGCACCTGGGACGGCTTCACTAAAGAAGCCGGCAGACTGCAAAATGGAGACTACGTTAAAATCTATTTATGTGGCCAATGGTACGCTGCTCAGACCCACCATTGCTTGCGCGTGGGGGAGTCGTGCTATAGAAAATACTCCTAAGTTAGGTCATATCAAAGATGCTGCTGCATGCATGCCAGAAGCTATGAAGGATATTGGACTCCTGGGTTCAACAGCCGCTACCATGGCAGTATCAGCTCGGAGGGCGTTGTGGGAATGCTGATGCAGATTCCAAAAGAAATGGAGGCTCTCCCGTATAAAGGTGAGGACTTATTTGGTGATGGGCTGGATGCGTTAGTCTCGGCGGCTACCGCAGGTAAGTCGTCATTCTTGCCTTATGCTCCTCCACCGGTGAAAAAGGCACATCACTCTCCTACTGTATGCAGTCTTTTCGGACCAACAAATACAGAAAGGCCAAAGGTTCCCCTTTCTTTGCAGGTAGGGGAAGGGGGAAAAGGAAAGAAACCCGCAGCGTCTCCAGGATCCCAGGAGCAGGAGTCAACACCTACTTCTGCCAAATCTACAGCATCACGCTGGGGCTCCCTTGCGGGAGTCGGCTCGGGTGGGAGCACGTCTGAAACTTTTCAGTCAAATCTAGATTTAATCTGGCCTGGACTCATGGGTCGTACAAATAGTGTCCCGTGGGTATAAACTGGAGTCTTAAGACGTCCCCCCATGCCAATTTTTCAAATCGACCTTGCCAGCTTCTCTTCCAGAAAGAGAGGCAGTAACAATTTATGTCAGGATCAGGTCATTGTCCTGGTACCCTTGTCATAGCAAGGAGAAGGTTTTTATTCAAGCCTCTTCGTAGTTCCGAGGCCGGACGAAATCTGAATCTCTACCTGAAAAGGTTTAAGTTCAAGATGGAATCCCTGAGGGCAGTGATTTCCAGTCTGGAGGAGGGGGAATTCATGGTGTCAGTAGACATAAAGGATGCTTAATTGCATGTTCCCATTTATCCTCTTCACCAAGCTTATCTGAGATTCGCAGTACAGGATTGCCATTACCAGTTCCTGATGGTCCTCCTTCGTCAAAAAGGAGTCAATATATCTGGACGATCTCCTGCTAAAAGCGAGATCCAGGGAACAGTTGGTGCAGAACTCTCCCTGTCAATGCTCCAACAACACGGTTGGATCATGAATTTTCCAAAGTCGCAGTTGGAACCAACGACAAGATTCTCCTTTTTAGGGATGATTCTGGACACAGAAGTACAGAGTTTTTCTTCCAGTGGAAAAGGCTCTGGAAATCCAGAAAATGGTCAAACAAATATTGAAACCAACAAGCGTGTCGATCCATCAATGCATTCGGTTGTTGGGGTAAAATGGTAGCGGCCTATGAGGCCATACAGTTTGGCCGATTTCATGCCAGAGTATTCCAGTGGGACCAGTTGAACAAGTGGTCTGGATCCCATCTACACATGCACCGGAAGATAATCCTGTCATCCAAACCCAGGACTTCGCTCCTGTGGTGGCTACACAGTTCTCACCCACTAGAGGGATGCAGGTTTGGGATTCAGGACTGGGTCCTGGTAACCACAGATACAAGTCTCTGAGGCTGGGGAGCCGTCACACAGGGGAAAAGCTTCCAAGGAAAATGGTCAAGTCAGGAAACCTGCCTTCACATAAACGTTCTGGAATTGAGAGCCATTTACAACAGCTTTCTACAAGCGGTACATCTTCTTCAAGATCATTCCATGCAGATCCAGTCGAACAATGTAACAGCAGTCGCGTACATAAACAGGCAAGGCGGAACGAAAAGCAGAGCGGCAGAGGTGACAAGGATTCTCCTCTGAGCGGAAAGACATGTAAGAGCTCTGTCAGCAATTTTCATTCCGGGAGTGGACAACTGGGAAGCAGACTTCCTCAGCAGACACGATCTCCATCCAGGAGAGTGGGGCCTCCACCAAGAAGTCTTCGCAGAGGTGACAAGTCTTTGGGGAGTTCCTCAAGTAGACATGATGGCATCTCGTCTAAACAAGAAGCTTCAGAGATATTGTTCCAGGTCAAGAGACCCTGAAGCAACAGTAGTGGATGCTCTGGTGACCCAGTGGGTGTTTCGGTCGGTATATGTTTTCCCTCCACTTCCACTGATTCCAAAAGTTCTCAAAAGAATAAGAACAAGAGTTCGAGCAATCTTCATTGCCCCAGACTGGCCAAGGAGGGCTTGGTATCCAGATCTTCAGGAGTTGCTCATAGAAGATCCTCGGCCTCTTCCTCCTCGAGAGGACCTGCTACAGCAGGGGCCGTGTGTATCGAGACTTCCCGCGGCTACGTTTGACGGCATGACTGATCGCCGGATCCTAGCCCGAAAGGGTATTCCCAAGGAAGTCATCCCCACTATTATTCAGGCCGGGAAAGGCGTAACGTCTAAACATCACCACCGTATTGGAGAAAATGTGTCTTGGTGTGAATCCAAGAAGGCTCCTACGGAAGAGTTTGAGTTGGGACGTTTTTCTCCATTTTCTGCAGGCTAATGTGGATGGGGGCCTTTAATTGGGTTCAATCAAGGTCCAGATTTCGGCCTTATCAGTTTTCTTTTAAAAACAATTGGCCTCTTTTCCAGAAGTTCAGACCTTCGTGATAGGGGTTCTGCACATCCAGTCTCCATTTGTGCCTCCAGGGGCACCATGGGACCTTAATGTGGTGTTGCGATTCCTTCGGATTGGTTTGAACCTCTGTAGGAGATAGAATTGAAGTTTCTGACTTGGAAAGTGGTGATGCTTTTGGCCTTGGCATCCGCAAGGCGGGTGTCTGAGTTGGGGGCCTTGTCTCACAAGAGCCCTTACCTGAACTTCCATGAAGATAGGGCAGAGTTGAGAACTCGACAACATTTTCTTCCAAAGGTGGTTTCATCTTTCCAAGTAAGCCAACCTATTGTGGTGCCAGTGGCTACTGACACTTTCACTGAGTCAGTCTCTAGATGTGGTTAGAGCTTTGAAGATTTATGTCGCAAGAACAGCTCGGATACAGAAAACAGAGGCTCTGTTGGTCCTGTATGCTCCAAACAAGATTGGAGGTCCTGCTTCTAAGCAGACTATTGCGCACTGGATCAGAGGTATGATTCAGCACGCTCATTCTACGGCAGGATTGCCGATACCGAAGTCTGTGAAGGCCCATTTTACTAGGGAAGTGGGCTCATCCTGGGCGGCTGCCCGGGACGTCTCTGCTTTACAATTTTGCCGAGCAGCTACTTGGTCAGGGTCAAACACATTTGCTAAATTTTATAAGTTTGACACATTGGCCGATGAGGACCTCAAGTTTGGTCAATCGGTGCTGCAGGGTCATCCGCACTCTCCCGCCCGTACTGGAGCTTTGGTATAAACCCCATGGTCATGAAGTGGACCCCAGCATCCTCTAGGATGTATGAGAAAACAGGATTTTAATACCTACCGGTAAATCCTTTACTCCTAGTCCGTAGAGGATGCTGGGCACCCGTCGCAGTGCGTACTTTCCCTGCAGTTTTGTTTATTAGAGTTACACATTTTATATTTATATTATATTCGTTTTCAGCATGTTGCTGTAATGGTTCATGCCTGTCGGCGTGTGTCATGTTGAATGCCATGTTGTGCGGCATGGTTGAGGTGTGAGCTGGTATGAATCTCACCATTAGTATAAAAGTAAATCCTTTCCTCAAAATGTCCGTCTCCCTGGGCACAGTTCCTATAACTGAGGTCTGGAGGAGGGGCATAGAGGGAGGAGCCAGTTCACACCCATTGAAAAGTCTTAAGAGTGCCCATGGCTCCTGCGGAACCGTCTATACCCCATGGTCATGAAGTGGACCCCAGCATCCTCTACGGACTAGGAGAAAAGGATTTAACGGTAGGTATTAAAATCCTGTTTTTACTATTGCAGTATTACAGATAATTTTGTGTCACCATGGGATATCCCATCTGTCCCATGCATGTAAATGACCAAGTTTCTTCTCCGGTGCTATTTAACAATATCAGTTTGTTTTCCGATTTAAAGAATTGCAAATATTGCTGAATTTGTTGAGTGTGTTATGACCACAACCCTGAGTATAAGGTCACAGAAGCAAAGGACAAAGCAGAGGGCTGTTTATTCAGTGAAAAGTATAAATCTTACAAAATACATTGGGGGAGATTTACAGTATCCTATCTTCTATGAAGGACACGTGGAGGTTTTGCCTATAGCAAGCTATAAGATTCCAGCTGTCTTTGATCTAGGACAGTGGTTCTCAACCTCGGTCCTCAAGTACCCCCAACAGTTCATGATTTCCATGTCACCTAGCAGTTGAACAGGTGTACTCATTACTCACTGACACATTATGAAAGACCCACAGGTGGAGCAAATGATTTCACTTGCAATCCTGTGAGGATATCTGGAAAACATGAACTGTTGGGGGTACTTGAGGACTGAGGTTGAGAACCACTGATCTAGGGCACAGTCCTCAGGACCCAACACAATGCATGTTTTCTGTGTCTCCTCACAGAATCACTAGTGAATAAATTAGCATCCGCCTGTGGATCTTTTAAAATGGGTCAGTGAGTAATGACTACACCTGTGTACCTGCTGGGTGACCTGGAAAACATGAACTGTGTAGGGTCCTGAGGACAGAGTTTGAGAACCACCGATCTAGGAAATTGGTTGCTGTGGACAACACATCCACTTCTCCTTTTCAGAAGGTTTGATAAATCTTTCACACTTGTCGAGATTTATCAAGCCTTGGAGAGTGATAAATTGTACGGTGATTAGTGCCAACCAATCAGATCCTAACTGCCATGTTACAGGTTATGTTTGAAAAATTATAGTTATGAGCTGATTGGTTGATACTTTATCACTGTGCAATTTAGCACTCTCCAAGGCTTGATAAATCTGGGCAATTGTATTCTTACTTATTAAAATCTAATAAGTGATAACAATTACAAGTAATAAAAAGATCTAAAAAAAAGTGTAATCAAGAAATGTGATTAGAAGTCAGATAATATTTTGATACATTACATTAAACACTTGGGGTAACTGCCTACTGGAGATAGCATACCTACCCCAAGTGTGTAATGTAGACTATTTCTGGATGGAAAGCAAATCTGAGTACAATGCCTCAGTTAAATAGATGTTTTATGAGAATCAGTGCATTGAAACTGGGGTGATAACATATAGAGAATCTAATGTAAACCCATCTTATATGGATGGGGAAAAGTAAGAGACCTATTGTAACCTCTTGCTAGGAAACCACTGATGGGATTTCAAGCTAATGATAAGTAACAAGGAAGAGAAACATTAATAAATGGAATGTTATTAATTGCATTTGTATCATATAACCGGTGAGTTAGAAGCAGCACATACTTGGAATGGGAACAATAACTAATTTGTCATTATCGTAATAGCAGTAAACACAGGCACCATTGTGGTAGCAATTTATTAGGCCGTAATACAGATTAAAGAGGAGGCTAGAACATAGAAATAAGCAGAAAAATATAAAGTGAATTGATTTAATTTCCATTGACCTAATGGCAAGGATAAATAAGATGTTAATATTTGAAACTAATAAACATATTGGGAGACATCCGGTCAGTTTTAAACACTTCTAATCACATTTCTGGGTCATGATCTATTTTTTTTTTTTTTATATATTTTTTATATTTTGGCTTGCTTTCTTTCATATTGTATTCACTTAAGAGATTTTAATAAGTAGTAATAAAGGAGAGTAGATGAAATTCACAAATATACTAGCAAGATGTATTTTATTAGTTCAGTGTATCAGTGGTTCTGATATTATCATTGTCCACAAGGCATTTCTGATGAATAAACTAAATGGTCATAATCAATATGATAGTTCTTACTCTGTTTTATGCAGAAACCAGCTCTTATCCTAGTGGTATTGCTCATTTCTGGAGGCCTCTTCATGTTCACATTCAAGTCCACTCAGTTTGATGCTAGAGGTTTTACACTGGTTCTTGCTGCTTCCTGTCTGGGTGGGATCAGATGGACCCTCACTCAAATCCTCATGCAGAAGGCAGAGCTTGGTAAGTTAAGTCTAATTATACCCCTTTTAAACCAAAAACAAGACTCCAGCTCTGGTCACTGAACACAGGTCTCAAGCTGTGTCACAGCGGCTTGAAACCCCCGAGTTGGATGTTTGGAGGAAAGTTTATCTGATGTATTGCCCACATAACCTTGTTGTTCAGTGTGGAAATGTTTTGTCATTCTTGCTCTGGCATCATGTGTATGTCCTGCCTCAAGAAGGTTCATAATGTATAATGTTGTAAATAAAATGTTAAAGAATAATGTAAGAACTGAAAATACTTTGCAATGTTGGTGAATGTATGCCACTTAGCCTGCTTTGTTTACTGATCTTTCTCCCAGGATTACAGCATCCCATAGACACTATGTTTCATCTACAGCCTGCCATGTTCCTCAGCCTCTTCCCACTCTTCATATACATTGAAGGTGAGATCTTGAGATTCACATTTAGTGTTTTATAGAGTTGTTCTGTAGGTTACTAAACTCACACTGTGGATTAAAAAAATCATCAGTGTGTCGGTAGACGGGCATTAGGTCGACAGGAACAAAAGGTCAACATGTCGACACTTTATTTTTTTTATTTTTTTGCCCCAACTGTTATAGATTTCTGGCCACCATCAGTAGAAACTTGTTCACTCGCAGATTCGCTTGGCTTACCACACTATTCCCAATAAATGCTCATGTGGATAGTAAATAAAGCCGATCCTAAATTTGGGACAAAATTGACAAAAAAAAGCTATCTTTTTGAAACTGTCGACCTTTTGTACATGTTTATCTCTCATCTGGATACCAAAACTCACTTTGCAGCCATTACTGTTTTCGTGTGTACTCTGTATATTGTGTTTGAATTCTCAGTAGTTGTGTCTGAATGCTGTTATTTGCTGCATCATGACTCTGTTATATGGCCACTTCCTCAAGGTCTGCATGTGTCCACGTCAGAGCAGCTGTTTCGCTATGAGGATGCTCAGGGGCTGCTCATTCTCTTCGGTGCCCTCGGTATAGGGGGACTGCTCGCTTTTGGTCTGGGATACTCTGAGTTTTTATTGGTGTCAAAAACATCCAGTCTCACCCTTTCTATTGCTGGCATCTTCAAGGTAGTATTCTCCATACTGTGATGTACTTACATGCTCATGTGCTGATGACTAGACGCAATCCTTCCAAAATCAATGTGGCCTTTATTGGGTATGGTTTAAAATACAGTCAGATGATGGCCACAAATTATGTTACATGCAGGATCATATTCAGTCTGCAGTGGGGATAGATGTTACATCATTTGTACACCACTAATTGTAGTGGTAAAACATCATTTCTTAGATGAAATAAAATATGACCTGTTTATTCCGTCATTGAATTTCCCGTTACCACCTAGTGCTGTCACCACACTAGGCAAATCTGATGGGTCACACAGCCAGGTTTTACATAGAAACATAGAATTTAACGTTACATACTTGGCCCATCTAGTCTGCCCATGTATACACTGTTAAATGCTAGGGTTATTTTTTGTTGGGAGCCAATTAACACATTATATATTTGGATTATGGGAGGAAACTGGAGTACCCGGAAAAAACCCACCCAAACAAAGGGAGTTGATATCAACACCACACAGTAGGACCATTGTGGGAATTGAACCTATAACCTCAATGCTGAAATACAGTAATGCTAACCATTAGACCATCCGTACTGCCCTAGAGCTTAAGTTTGTGCGTGTACATGGGCTGACTAGATGGGCCATGTGGTTTTATCTGAATCGTCCACCATGTGCATGGACAAATTGAGCAGTAATCCTCTTTCTGGGTCATGTGAGCTAGCTTTAGGCTGTTGTGCTAGAACTTTTTTCAGCCCGAAAAGCGCAGATATTATGAAGCTTTTTATGGAGACCCCTAGCAGCGTATAGACAACACAGTTTGCCTGTCATGGAAGATGTGCTGTAACTTCTATAAAGTGGCCCACAACATTAAAGTAACAGGGAAACCATGCATCCCATTTACTGCAAGGTACCTCTGTGGAAACTTCCGCACACCACTGTTCTGGTTTGCTAGTGGGAAAACACCATGCCCCTAAAATAAAGCTGTAAATCTGATCTGATAAAAATGATTGTATGTGCCAAATGCACACAGGAGTGAATGCACCTTTAACTAGATTATCCAAGTAATATATTTTCTGTAACATATATATGACCTCATCTGAGCTCTTGTTTTTCTTGTCCCTCAGGAGCTATGTGTTCTACTGTTGGCGACACATTTATTGGGTGATACAATGAACCTACTGAATTGGTTGGGGTTTGCTGTCTGCATCTCTGGCATTGGCTTGCATGTTGCTGTAAGGACTACCAATTCTAGAGGTAACCCTAGGCAAACAGACAAATATTAACATACTGTATACACAGGATGTGAATGCTATATAATAATATTGTACTTATTTACACATTTCTTTTTACCCACCTATGTTTCCTGATTTCTCAGATGAGCTCCACAAAGAACATAGAGTATCTCTAAACACAGACATGGAGCTGTTACTCAGGGGAGGTGAAGATGAAGAAGATGAGGAAACATGACAGGTGTATAGTGGGACTAACTGCAATACCTCTCTAAAACGGGACAATAATGGAAATCTCCTTTGTGCTAAATCCAGAGGACGTATACAATGTTTCTTCCCTCCAAATGCACAGGGATCAGATACTGTGAAATGTATTTACATATGCACGAAGGTGTTCATGTGATGTCGCCCTTACATCATTGACATCATGAGCTGGCTTCTCTCTGCTCCTACCTAATTAAAAGATTCTCTTCTACTTTGCTACTACTGCCCTAGAATCACAGTTTCTCTGCTGTTTATGTTGGGTTTATAAAGATTCTGCTCTGCCGTTTCTTCTCGGTGTCAGTGTTACACACTACAGAAGATTCACACCATATAACTTTGTAGGTTGGTAATGTCTCTGTTTTTAGTGTTCCTGTGAAGCAGTTTCTCCTACAGAACTGCTCATAGAGTATTCAGTGCTTTGAGGTGGGAGAAGTGCATCTGTATATAAAGAAGGATCAGAGGTTTACTTTAACCCTGCAGGGTGTGTAATCTTTTTATAAGTACTTTGGTTTCAACCATTACCATGAGATCAGATATTTTTTCTATAAAACACAATACCACAGCTGAGGTTATAGCCTTATCTTTTTCCACACCAGTTGCTTATTAACTGCAGAACATACAGCCGGCACAAGGCTGTAACAAACTCCACTGTAACAAACTCCACAGACCCCTGTCTTGTATGTAGCTGATTACACAATGGAGTATATACAGGATATAGAGGGTCATTCTGACCCGATCACACGCTGCAGTTTATTGTAGCGGTGCGATTGGGTCAGAACTGCGCTGGCGCCGCATGCCAGACCGAACATGAGGGGGGCGCAGCGGCTGCGTGATCACACACACACACACACACACACACACTCTCTCTCTCTCTCTCTCTCTCTCTCTCTCTCTCTCTCTCTCTCTCTCTCTCTCTCTCTCTCTCTCTCTCTCTCTCTCTCTCTCTCTCTCTCTCTCCTTCCTCCCTCCCTCCCCCCCCCCCCGCTGTGGGCCAGGGAGTGATAAGTAGCACCCGGCCAGCACGCTAAAGCTGCGCTGGTCGGGAGCTACTCTTGAAGTGCAAAGGCATCGCCGCTGTGTGATCCCTTTGCACTTCTGCTGGGGGGGGGGGGCACTGACATGTGGGGCAGGCTCGCCATGTGCTGGGCATCCCCCCTGCATGTCAGAATGATCGTAGCTGTGCTAAATTTAGCACAGCTACGATCATCTTGGAATGACCCTCATAAAGTGGTATTCAATTATTCATTGCTAGGATAATGAGACTGCTCATGGCCGTTTCCAGATATTTCTGTAGGTGACATGAAAAGGACATCTGTGAACAAGAAAACAGGAAAATAAGTGTGGTTTCCCAAGAATTACATTGAGGGTTAAGAATAATCACTTTGATTACCTATATCTTGACAGGATGATGTCCCACAGGTGTTAGGGCAGCACTTCATACCATCTGTGCAATCTTCATCATTCACACAGGTATCTCCACAGTTTCCTAGGATCGCAACCCATCTGACCCATCTGACAGACAAAATGAGGGTTATTGTTCATTACCTATGTTACTTATCTATACACGTTACCAAAGTTAGACCAATAAGTAGGATAAAATAAATACAAACAGTGTGCTCCTCCACAGCAACTAACATGGATATGTAATGACACAAATCATAAATACATAGTGCACCAATGTAACAGAAACGCATAAATACTTTGAGCAAATAAACACACTAATGCCTATAAAAATATAAGACTTCTTAACTATTTGCCTGTTGTGGATGCATAAGATGTGACCTCACTAAGCTGGCCTTTCCCTGACACGGTTGCGACCAGTCAGAAATGCTCGCTGGGCAGTTGCTGGAAGACAATGTACTTCCTTATTCCCTCCCCCAGTGCCTGTTGTGCAGCTGATCACTGCTGACCAGTGGCACCCCAACCCTACGGCTGCGTAGATTAGCAGCTGCCAAGGAAACATCTGTTTAAACATTGATGGCCGATATAATGGACAATTGATGAACGGTCCATTGCGTCTTTACATTTTCCCAGTGGCTGCTCCTCTCTGCAGCTTCCAGGTGTACACAGGTAAGCTGATGGCAGCTTATCTACATTTTGATGGTTTTATTTATAAAATGTTGGATATGTTTTAAGTAGATATTCCTAACCTAATTTAAGCATGTGAATAAAACTCAATTTCTGCACAATTTTTAGAAAAAATATTAGCCTGTTAAATGACACATTAGTAGGTCCAAACCATACGCAAGTAATTGGGGGATCCAGGTGGAGATGAAAGCTACAGTATTTACATTAGGCATTGTATAATAAAAGGTTAAAACAAGCATACATCAATAAGTCTGTAACGTCCAAGCTAGGGACCAGACTGCTAAGTTAAATGGGCGGGTATTATAAAAAAGTTTGAAGCTCTAGAATCTCAGGTCTCCATTTATGCTTCACTGTGGCTGGGGCAAAGTCCCTCTTTGGAGTCCAAGGAGCTTGGAATGCGTTTGGAGAACAATTTCTCTTCTTGCAACGTGTATGGCTCCACTTGATGCAGTTTAAATAGCAAAAAGAGATGTCCTCAACTACTGAATGTGCAGCTTTACAAGAGGAGGAAATGACATCATATCCAGTGAATGTTTGTGAATAAACAAGAGGTGAACGCTAGGTGGTAATGCTCAGATGCTGATGTCTACAAGAATATGCACTGTATAGTTTAAGAGCAGATGGTTCGATGATGAGCTGCATCACATGTTGGATAACTCCGAAAATGTGGTTGAAGAATGAGCTGTCCATGTGGTATTCTGGTGTAAGGTGGCATAGAATGGTAGTTGGAACCCACGTGTCCTTTCTCTGAAGGGATATTTAATAATGTGTCTGGCCATGATGATTGGCGAGACCGTCCCAAGGGCAATAGTCACAGATTGCAGGGAAGAGTCAGAATTATTCAAAAGCCTGCAAGTCCGACTGCAACCGTATCTGGGTTTTTTTTTCTTTTGCATACACATTTATGTGAACTACATGTAAGAGAACTGATCTGTGGCTGTAACATTTATACAATACAGTATATTGTCTAGTGGGTTCCTGGCTTAAGGAGTAAATCAGTGTAAATGTTCCTGGCAAAGCGGATAACTCAGGCCTTGGCAGCCTGGGTGGTGTTAAACGTGTTTCCGGTATCCACCGTTAATTCACAGGAAGCTAGAGAATTGCTTGAGGTACTGTGTCCCCGGTACCAAATACCATCTAGGTTCCATTTCTCTAGGCAGGCGATACCGAGAATGTACACAGACCTCAGAAAAAGAGTCACCAGTGTCCTAAAAAATGCAGTTGTACCCAATGTCCACTTAACCACGGACATGTGGAGCAGGGCAGACTAAGGACTATATGACTGTGACAGCCCACTGGGTAGATGTATTGCCTCCCGCAGCAAGAACAGCAGCGGTGGCACCAGTAGCAGCATCTCGCAAACGCCAACTCGTTCCTAGGCAGGCTACGCTTTGTATCACCGCTTTCCATAAGAGGCACGCAGCTGACAACCTCTTACGGAAATTGAGGAACATCATCGCAGAATGGCTTACCCCAATTGGACTCTCCTGGGGATTTGTGACATCGGACAACGCCACCAATATTGTGCTTGCATTACATGTGGGCAAATTCCAACACGTCGCATGTTTTGCACATACATTGAATTTGGAGGTGCAGAATTATTTAAAAAACGACAGGGGCGTGCAAGAGATGCTGTCGGTGGCCCGAAGAATTGCGGGCCACTTTCGGCATTCAGCCACCCCGTGCCGAAGACTGGAGCACCAGAAAACATTCCTGAACCTGCCCCGCCATCATCTGAAGCAAGAGGTGGTAACGAGGTGGAATTCAACCCTCTATATGCTTCAGAGGATGGAGGAGCAGCAAAAGGCTATTCAAGCCTATACAGCTACCTACGATATAGGCAAAGGAGGGGGAATGCACCTGACTCAAGCGGAGTGGAGAATGATTTTAACGTTGTGCAAGGTTCTGCAACCCTTTGAACTTGCCACACGTGAAGTCAGTTCAGACACTGCCAGCCTCGGTCAGGTCATTCCCCTCATCAGGCTTTTGCAGAAGAAGCTGGAGATATTGAAGGAGGAGCTAAAACAGCGATTCCGCTAGGCATCTGGGACTTGTGGATGGAGCCCTTAATTCGCTTAACCAGGATTCACGGGTGGTCAATCTGTTGAAATCAGAGCACTACATTTTGGCCACCGTGCTCGATCCTAGATTTAAAACCTACGTTGGATCTCTCTTTCCGGCAGACACAAGTCTGCAGAGGTTCAAAGACCTGCTGGTGAGAAAATTGTCAAGTCAAGCGGAACGTGACCCGTCAACAGCTCCTCCTTCACATTCTCCCGCAATTGGGGCTGCGAGGAAAAGGCTAAGAATTCCGAGCCCACCCGCTGGCGGTGATGCAGGGCAGTCTGGAGCGAGTGCTGACATCTGGTCCGGACTGAAGGACCTGCCAATGATTACTGACATGTCGTCTACTGTCACTGCATATGATTCTGTCACCATTGAAAGAATGGTGGAGGATTATATGAGTGACCGCATCCAAGTAGGCACGTCAGACAGTCCGTACGTATACTGGCAGGAAAAAGAGGCAATTTGGAGGCCCTTGCACAAACTGGCTTTATTTTACCTAAGTTGCCCCCCCCCCCCCCCTCCAGTGTGTACTCCGAAAGAATGTTTAGTGCAGCTGCTCACCTTGTCAGCAATCCGCGTACGAGGTTACTTCCAGAAAATGTGGAGAAGATGATGTTCATCAAAATGAATTATAATCAATTCCTCCGTGGAGACATTCACCTGCAATTGCCTCCAGAAAGTACACAGGGACCTGAGATGGTGGATTCCAGTGGGGACGAATTAATAATCTGTGAGGAGGGGGATGTACGCAGTGGAAGGGGTGAGGAATCGGACGATGAGGAGGAGGTGGACATCTTGCCTCTGTAGAGCTAGTTTGTGCAAGGAGAGATTGATTGCTTCTTTTTTGGTGGGGGCCCAAACCAACCAGTCATTTCAGTCACAGTCATGTGGTAGACCCTGTCGCTGAAATGATGGGTTTGTTAAAGTGTGCATGTCCTGTTTATACAACATAAGGGTGGTTGGGAGGGCCCAAGGACAATTCCATCTTGCACCTCTTTTTTTCTTTAATTTATCTTTGCATCATGTGATGTTTGGGGACTATTTTTTGAAGTGCCATCCTGTCTGACACTGCAGTGCCACTCCTAGATGGGCCAGGTGTTTGTGTCGGCCACTTGGGTCGCTTAGCTTAGTCACACAGCTACCTCATTGCACCTCTTTTTTTCTTTGCATCATGTGCTGTTTGGGGACTATTTTTTTAAGTGCCATCCTGCCTGACACTGCAGTGCCACTGCTAGATGGGCCAGGTGTTTGTGTCGGCCACTTGGGTCGCTTAGCTTAGTCATCCAGCGACCTCGGTGCAAATTTTAGGACTAAAAATAATATTGTGAGGTGTTCAGAATAGACTGGAAATGAGTGGAAATTATGGTTATTGAGGTTAATACTATGGGATCAAAATGACCCCCAAATTCTATGATTTAAGCTGTTTTTGAGGGTTTTTTGTAAAAAAACACCCCAATCCAAAACACACCCGAATCCGACAAAAAATTTTCAGGGAGGTTTTGCCAAAACACGGCCGCGGAACCGAATCCAAAACCAAAATACAAAACCCGAAAAATGTCCGGTGCATATCACTAGTAATTATAAACAATGTCTAAATAGGAGATCCACTAATTACTAATTTTCTTGAGATATCAGATCAGTTGCTGTATAAAGTGACACAATGGGGTATATGTAATAGCGTCCAGGTTTGCTGGAGGTGTGGGAGTTCGGCTGAGAATTGTTGTATCTTTAAAGCAGCAACCATTACATGGCAAAACTAAACTAGCTTTCCCTTTGTAAATTATTGGTGCCTTAAAAATACGGCCATTCTCGCCAACATCCTGCACCTCCAGCACACTCTGACCCTATTACGTATACCCCATGGTGTCACTTTATACAGTAACTGGGAAGTTCAGTATTTTACTCTCAGAATATAGTTATAATGCAGGCAGGTTACAACAGGTAGAGTTAATCTCTTCAGATTGAATAATATTTCCATGAATAGTATTTTTCAATAAATAACCTAGTAAAATGTATAACAATTACTATAAAAGTAAACATGTTCCTGAACCAATAAAACATGTACCAACACTGAATCAACAACATACAACAGATAATTTAAAAAAAAAAGTTCTAAAAATAAAAAAACATTTAAAAAAAAATAAAATGCAATTTTCACTGAAAGGGTTCTTGCCATAAAAAAATGTTTATTAGAATTACCCTGAAGTTAAAGCCCTCAATTATTTATATAGGAGTCATACGTTTTTTTGGGGGATATATTATAATCATAATTTTTTTCCACCTAGTCTATTGCTGATGATAAACAAATCTACCTAAGGCCAAGATATCTCTAACATACTTAATTTCCTATTTCTGTCCATATTCATGTTTTAATGTTCCATTAAAAAAAATGCATGTCTGGAGTTGTCTTCTTCTCCAGACCCATCCGATGCATTTTGTAAATGTTAAGAAAACCTTTTCTGCTACATGGGAGATTTGAGAAGTCACTTTGCTGGACAGTGTGCATGTTAAATGCTCAGTGTTCGTATGAAAGGATATACTTTCCCGGTCACTCACCTGTTGTCTGTGCGGCTTCCCTCTCCACACACAGAAAGAGAAGCAGGAGGAGTGTCATGTGCTTTGTTGCTGTCATCCTGCGGTGCCAAGCTGTATCTGGCTAGAAGATCTGAAGTCTCTCAGGAGAGGCAGAAACAGTAATAGTCACCCCCTCCCACCTGCCCACAACATCCATTTTCACTTAGGAATGCTAAGAAGACAAGTGTGTCACAATACTATGTGAGTGAGAATTGAATATTGAGGGTTGGATTTTATTGTATAATAATTTCTTCACCACTTTTACAGATTTACCAGTTATGGCAGATATTTCAGAATTACATTGAATGTATTTCGAATGAATCTTTGACCATATTCATATAACAAATTTTGAATAGCACTAAGTGCTCTTTGTAGTGTAATCAGGGCCGTAACTAGGTGTGTGCCGATGGTGCCTTGCCCACAGCGCAAATGCAATGAGGAGGCACCATCTGGCACCACACCTGCACGGCCGCTATCTCCAGACTCCCGTGTAGTGCACACACTCACTCCGGCGGTGGTGCAGCCTGGGTCCCAACACCCACCGCCGCTGCTGTAAAGGCCTCGGGAGCTGGCCTGGTGGCAGCGATGTGATCACTATCTGCTTCTGCTAATTGGCCCAGCCCTGAACGCTGGCTCGGCCCCCATGCAATTCGGGAGAGACGTGATGACGTCAGACGTCTCTCCCGGCTTACACAGAGACTCTCCCACACTGCCCTGCCCTACTGCTGCACAGCGAGCGAGGATAGTTGAAGGAGGAGGAGATCCTCATTTTCCTCCTTCTGGTTAGTAATGTACGAAATTACGTTTTATAAAGAGAAAAAATACATCCATTTGAATGGGAACTCTGCCGTAATGTGTAAAAAGGGGGACTGGCTGCCATAATGTGTAAAAAGGGGACGCTGTCTGCCATAATGTGTAAAAAGGGGACCCTGTCTGCCATAATGTGTAAAAAGGGGGACTGTCTGATGTAATGTGTAAAAAGGGGATGCTGTCTGCTGTAATGTGTAAAAAGGGGGACTGTCTGCCGTAATGTGTAAGAAGGGGGACTGTCTGCTGTAATGTGTAAAAAATGGGACGCTGTCTGCCGTAATGTGTAAAGAGGGGATGCTGTATGTCGTAATGTGTAAAGAGGGGATGCTGTCTGTCGTAATGTGTAAAGAGGGGACGCTGTCTGTCGTAATGTGGAAAAAGGTAGACTCTGCCTGCCGTAATGTGTAAAAGGGGCTTTACCTGGTGTAGTGGCGCTACTGTGCGGCGTAATTCGAATAATAGAGACTATTGTGCACCGTAAAATGAATTGGTATTATTTTGTGGCCACACCCCTTCCCCATGAAGCCACACCCCTATATTTTGGATGCACTGCCCCTATTTTACATGGAGGGGGGGGGGGGGGCGCCAATGCCTTTTCTAATTACAGCTATATACGGCATCATACCGATGAAATATAGTCTTCTTAATGCACATGCACTAGCGGTGCCAGAGTCAGAGTAGCAACAGGAACCTCTCATGTGCCAGAAACATAGGAAGCCTGGGCTTCACTGATTTTCTCTGCTCACCAGCCTCCTTACACCATCCTGCGATGGCGAAATTCAGTGCCAGATTAAGGTCCACCTGGGCCTGGAGCTGAAATTTATGAAGTGACTATTATGTGCTAAGCAGTGGATGTGTTTAGCGAACAGATAATTTCTCCCTGTGTGGGCAGGGTTGTGTGGTGGCATACTACATTACTGCACTTCCTCCCCACATTACATCTCTTCACTATATCACTACTAGACTACATCACCGCACTAGGGGCATATTTATCACAATCCACCTCCGAGATGCGAATGGGATGTGATAAATTGACCAAAATTGCATTGCGATAATTGAATACATAGGTTGCGAGAAAGCTGGGTCCCTGCAAATCCAGTTACCACAATTCTCAATTTGTACAAAATACCCTATTATACAGCGCATGCGCTGCCACTGGCTACCCCCTGTGACCCCCACTCACCACCACTTTCACGTACCTGCCCGGTGAATGGTGAGCCCTCTCCTGTCAGCTGATCGCCGGGTTTCTGCTCTCTGTTCCAAATCAGCTGTGTTGTAAATGGGTGATATTTAGTTTGCTGGCGGTTGGGATCCTGGTGCACAGTACACCGGCGCCAGAATCCCGACACCCCGCATACCGACAACTTTTCTCCCTCTTGGGGGTCCATGACTCCCCTGGAGGGAGAATAAATAGTGTGGCGAGCGCAGCGAGACTGCAAGGGGCCCATTTGCGATCGCCCAGCTGTCAGTATGCCGGCGGTCGGGATCCCGGCACCGGTTTGCTGTCCGCCAGGAGCCGGGCCGCCGGCATACCAAACTACACCCCTCTAAACTGGCATCTCATATACAGCTGTGGCCAAATGTTTTCAGAATGACACAAGTCATAGTTGCCTACCCTCCCTCATTCTGCAGGAGACTCCCTGAAATAGTAGCAATCTCCCCGACTCCCTGAATAGTCCAGCAATCTCCCTGATTACACTTTACCCCCCATTATATAGCTGTTACATTCTTGGGTGAAAAAAAAAAATCACAGATATATACATTATAATTTTATTTATATAGCGCTTTTCTCCCATGGAACTGAAAGTCGCTTTACAGACATCAGAAACATGGTACATTGTAAACGGATGTGTTATTACAAAGGTAGGAAAACACAGAAATAATTAAAAACAATAGAAAGCTAGAGCACACAATAAGCTTATTGCAGGGTTGGTGAAGACATTTTGGGTAATAACTTCCACGGGTTATATATTCCGCTTATGAAAGGTACCAGATGAGGAAGCCACGGAGGCAGGCCGGAGCTTCCACTAGGCAGCTTTAGGCAGCTGCCTAAGGGCGCCGGAACCTGAGGGGGCGGCCTGCTGCAGATGCCTGAAAAATGTAGCATGGTCCTACCTCCCACAGGTGCTGCAACACCCCCGGCACTCATATCTTAAGTAGCAGCGACTGCCAGCTCCCGTATTGCAGCTTCCAGCCACAGGCAGTAACTTTGACAGCTCCTGGAGTCTTGGCCAGGGGTGACATGCGGCTCTTCTCTTCATTCCAGGTTCTTTCACAGTCTGGAGAATCAAATGGTAGGTGGGCGCTAGTAATCGGCTATAAGACACCAAAAATACCAATACTGTTCTATGACCGCAGCTTCCCAAATTGAGGTGCTGATCCTCAACCAAAAATTCATAAAAATAATGAAAAACCACTCAGAGAAGCGCTGTCGTTAAACAGTATTAATAAATTTATTATTAAAAATATTTAATGTGTGTATATATCACAATACAATACATAAACCAAGTATCCTGTAATTTTGCAGTATGAACCAAACATTGATAACTACAAATAGCAAAAAAAAGTAAGATACATTGTAAAAACTCCCTTAGAAATGTAACCTCTTATATTCCTGATAAAGGTACAGCATTTGTGCTTATCAGATGCTCCTTATAATAAGCTCCATGCATGGGCTAATTGATCTCAAGGGCTTATTTGAATATTCCTTTTAATTTAAGAGTCCATCCACAATGAAAATTATACACTTGAGTTGTCTAGCGCTTGATGAAAAGCTTAAATGCTCACACTCTTATCCACCAATGAAGAAAGGCTCTTTATGGGTAGCTTATATGGACTTGATACCATGTATAACACAATGACTTTTAAGCTGGAACCGCTATTTGGACAGTCTCGTGCAAAGCTTACCCTGGCCTTAGAAGTGGAGGAATTGAACGATGTCTCCTTCTTGGTAGTGGGCGCCGGCTGCCCACACCGCTATGCAGCGGCACGGAGGAGGCTGTCAAGTGCAATGGATGAGGACAGGACTCGCAGGATAGTGTTGGAGCGCGGCTTGTCCACCAAAGCCGTTCGCTCGTGGTTACGTAGCGGGAGCCGCCACAGGCATTTTTATACTGCAGAGCTCCCTAATTGCTTGAACAGCTGTCTGGTAGTGATCAGTCAATTAAAGACTGTGTCGGATTAATTGAAACCAACAGGCTCTTGTTTGTATTACCATACTTTTATAAATCAATGAATATATACAGACTTAAATATTCATCCTCTGTATAAAGGGATAGCTAAAATTCAATAGCCTTTTCTCCTTTATAGTTCTAAACAAATAAGAGAAGCTCTATAGACACTTGAAAAACGTATTAAAAAATGCATGAGTATATATAAAAATATAAAATATATAACAACAGGTGTCTCATAGCCAAATGATTACCATGCTAATTTCATTCTAGAGATGACGAATCCCAGGGCTACACAACACTAGTCTTATAATTACCATAGTAATGACAACATATAATAATAAAAAATTAGTTAAATAAAAGCTTAAAATAAAAGGACAGCAGAATGAAGGATATTTCATTATATTACGCCTTAGAGTTATATACACATAAATAAGATAATCTATTTCATAGACATAAATCCATTATCAAAACCACATTTGATTTTGACACATCTCAGGAGATCCCAATCAGGGAATAATACAATTTATCTCACTGATAATCTAACTAAACCTAAAGTGGTCGGACTTCAGTATTTGTATATAGAATTTTGTTCGGCCACCTGTGATTTGCTGGAAACAAAAACTGCTATTCTAAGAGAACTCTTCTAAATCAAAACTGAATGGGATACTAGAAACATGAATGTAGCCATATATTATGTACCTAAACCTAAAAAGGACCTGGAGCTATATGGGGAAAGGGAAGGAAATAAGGGGAAAGGGGGAAGGAAAGGTTTAACTTCCTACTACCCACCCTAAGTTAAATGTTATTAAGCTCTATGGTATCATTGAGGCCTAAAGGGACCATAGTTCCAAGTTTAAATATCCAAAACGCCTCTTTGCGACAAAGCTTTTAATATCTATCCCCACCTCTAACTGATGGGGGAACCTGCTCGATGGCTTGTACTTTAATGTCTTTGAGGATCCCCTTGGGGCACATTCCAAAATGACATGGTAAACTATGTGTTCTATTGCCTTTAATGAGGAATCTCCTATGTTCAAGAAACCGGACATTTAGTGTTCTGGTGGTGCGGCCTACATATTGTATGCCGCACCCACAGGTGATAACATATATGACATAACAAGACTGGCATTTGAGAAAGAAACCTAGCTCAAATGATTCTTTGTTGCTGAATGATGTGATGGTATTGCATCTATGTGCAGCATGATCACAAGTGTGGCACCTGGGCTTACCACACCTAAAAAAAAACCTTTGGTTTTGGAGTTAGATCTAACCAATTGCCTACAGCTAAACCTTTATTGCAATCTGGTCTAAGCATACTAGGTGCTAGTTTCTGTTTCAGACTGTCCGCCTTTCTGAAAACTACTTTCCGAGATTCTTGTATATCATTCTTCAGATATTTATCTAACCTTAATAAACCATAATTTTTATTTATAATACGTTTGATTTCAGTGGCGGATGAATTATATTTTGTTATAAAGGTGAGAGGGCATTTTGAATTATTTTCCCTATATGGTATAGATTTCATGGTTCTATTCTTCTTGGGCACAAGTAGCCCTTCCCTGTTCATAGAGCTAACTTCCGTGAGGGTTCTTTCTAGAAGATTTTTAGGGTACCCTTGTTTCAAAAAAGATGCAAACATAGTTTCTATCTGCATAGCATAGTCCGCATCGTTAGAACAATTCCTGCGGACTCGCATGAATTGGCCTTTAGGTATATTTGTCTTCCAGCTACTGTGATGGCAACTATCAAAATGAAGATACTTATTGCAATCAACTTCCTTGGTGAATGTGGCAGTGTGAAGCTGGTTGTTAACCACTTTCACCGTGATATCCAAAAAATTGAGGGTGGTATCACTCACACTGTGTGTGAATTTTAGATTAAATTCATTGTTATTCAAATTTTGAACTAAATCTGTGACCGTGGTGAAATCCCCATCCCAAATAATACATAAATCGTCAATATAACGCCCAAAGAAGACCAAGCTCGCTCCGTGCCCACCACCCCAGATGTGGCGTTCCTCGAAGCGCCCCATATAGAGGTTGGCGAAGCTCGGAGCGAACTTGGTCCCCATGGCGGTCCCCAGTGACTGCAAAAAAAATTGTGAATCGAACAAAAAATAATTATGTGATAAAATAAATTGTATTGATGATAATAAAAAGTTACGTAATGACTCTGATATGGTAGGATCTTTCTGTAAATAGTATTGCACTGCCAATATCCCCTTTTCATGCGGGATATTGGTATAAAGTGCTTCCACATCACATATTATGATTTTATAAGTATCTTTCCAAACAATTTTATTTATTTTGTTCAAAAAAATCGGAGGAATCTCTTAAACAAGATTGAAGAGACGTTACATAACCTTGTAAATGTGCATCAACAAAAGAAGATAAATTAGTGGTAAGAGACCCTACACCTGAAATTATAGGTCAACCCGGTGGTTTTGTGATGTGTTTGTGGATTTTTGGTAAATGGGAATAATCGGGTGCCCAGAAAACAAAAATGCCATGTGTCCTTAGATATGATTCCATCTACAAAAGCTGTATCAAGAAGAGTTTTTAGCTCTTTCTGATAGACAAAGGTGGGGTCTGATGACAATTTCTTATAGAATAATGTAATATTCAGCTGTCTATTGGCTTCAGAAAGATAATCCTTTCTATTTTATATTACTAGTCCCCCACCTTTGTCGGCCTGTCTAAAGACCAAATCAGTGTCTGTTGTTAATTTCTTGAGAGCTAATCTCTCTTTTTTGGTGAGGTTATCCCCACGGAATTTGCTTTTGCCCTCTCTAGATTCTACTTTTTGGCAAAGTTTCCTAAAGTCTTCCATAGTGGAAGTCTACTCAGTCCCAACTCTGCATCGCAGCCTGCAGGTAAGGTGGCTGCACAGTGCACTCTCTGCATTTGATAAGGAAAGAGGGGGAGAGTAACAGTCAGGAAGGGGAAGGGGGGGGGGGGCAGAGATGAGCAGCAGGCATGCACACAGTCTGGGGGGATGAGCACCAACATGCAGACATTTAACAGGGGGAGGGGGGGGGGGGGTGAGAGCAGCAGGCACCCACGCAGATTGGGGAGATGGGGAAAAGAGAGCAGCCATGCAACAGACTGGGGGTGGGGGAGAGCAGCAGCATGCCTTTCACCTGAAGGGCGGGTAGGGGGAAGGGGCAGTAGGCAGAAGTTTTGCCTAGGGTCCTGGGAAACCTTGCACCGGCCCTGCACGGAGGGGCTATGTAGGATTACCCTGGCTGGAATAGGTCAGCCCTAGAAGAGATGACACAAAATGGGTGGTTGCAGCGACCTAACACTAGAAGTAGGGTCCCACCATAACTGTCAGGTCCATGTATTTTTCATCCCATCCACAAGCGTACCAGATGAGGAAGCCAGGTTGGGCGAACTATGAAGGTTACACTGTGGGAGATAAGCCATACAAGGACCCAAAGCATACATGGAAAACAGACAGGTGTGGCAGTATGATATACCCTGTATGAATAGATCCACATGAATCCATCCGACCCATGGAGGGTACACTTCAGTGGTGCGGAAGGCCATGGTTCAAAGCTGGGAACAGTAAATACAGCAAACAGAGATGCAGTTCGGGCAAAATTTGTAGTGGAACCACATGCTGACTGATGGAGAGTTCAGAGCCATGGACAGCAAGAACATGGCCACCTGGCGTGCTGGGGGCAGTCAGTAAGTATGTTCTGTACAGAGTCCAGAATTTACCAGTGCCGAGCATGGTCCAAGGGTGATGGTGGTTGTCCGGGTAGCGGGGTACAGCACGATCAGTTCCAGTCAGAGCGTGATGTGATGGTGGCACCAGATGTAGCTGCTGTGGCCATCGGTCGATAGCTGTAGGGGGGCTGCCATGCTGATTTCCTTCCTTTCGACACAGGAGGACCAGCAGCTGATGCATGTGGGGGTGCAAGATGGCGACAGCGGGCAGGTCCCAGCACTCCCCCCTCCCCCGAGCAGACGGCAGCAGGCCAAGATGGGACCTGGGCAGGGAATCCGAGGCTCTGGAGTCCGGGCTCCAGTTGGTAGCAGCAGGCTGGGCATCAGTTGGAATAGTTGAACCTGAAGGACAGCCAGTCCACTGGCTGCAGTAGCAGGCTGGGCAGCAGACAAAGTGGCGGGGGGCGGGGGGGGGGGGGGGGGGGGGTCACATCCTGGTCCCAAGAGGCACTGGAACACACCAAGATGGCACCACGTGGAGCAGGAGCACAGGGCAGCCTTCAGGAGAGTAAAACCCAGAGGCCGCCAGGAGAACCTGCGCAATGCCGTGGCTGAATGATGAGGCAGTGTGCCAAGCAAGAAGCAGCCGAAAGAGCTGTGCTACCGGCTGTAGGGGGCAGGGCACGGCTGTCAGTGCTCTGCCCGCCGGGTCTCAGCAGAGGGTGGTTGCCCCAATCAGCACAGCCAGGTGCAGCGATGGTACACTTCATAACAGTCCTCATTACCATATGACTAACTAAAACCCAGTGGCTCACAAAAGTCCCTCAATTTCACAATAATTGAAATTATTGGCTTTATTATTTCTACATTTAAGTGACTAGACAAAAAAAAACCCAGAAAACAAATAAAAAGACAAAGGTATTTTGTACCAAGAGGGAGGCCAATTCCAGGCTGTTTTTTAATTGGGTTGATGGTTTTAAAATTAAATTATTCAATCCCCCCCCCGCCCATCCGATACAATAACTCACCACCCTCTGTGCTCCACTTGCTGCGGGCAGTGAGGTGCGGATGGTCTGGGCAGCATGCGCAGATGGCGTCAGAGTGCGCACAGCCAGGGGCATACAAAGACACATTGGATCCCTCATGAGAACATTGGCCATTGGAGCATCTCTTGGGACACTCACATGTCCGTAGATCTATAGATAAAGCTGGTAAGTCTGCACCAGAAGACATAGACATTGCCCACAGCAGTCACAAAAAAAGTGGGGAGACTTACCTTCTTAATGACTGCTGTCCAGCGCCATCCCTTTCCTGCCCCCCAAATGGCTGCAGCTGTCAATCAAACTATGGCTTAGTGAGGACTGCCTGAAAAAATGCAGGACCCATTCTGCGCAGTCCTCCCACTATCAGGTTTGCGTACATCTATAAATAAGTCCCTTAGTGTATATTTAATGCAATTATTTTAACATTATTGGTGATGTGGTGCTCACTATTTACCTCCATCATGGTGGGAATTAAATATGGATTGGCATATGGAGTGTGGGGAATTGTCACATGGGATTGATTTCAATAAAGTTCACCAGGTTAACATACATTTCAATTAATATATGGGGAAACCTTGTTCTGATTGAGCAACAAATATACCTATAAGGCATCAGCCCTGACACACCTAAAGGAGAAAGAAGCATGATACTGCTAGTTACTCTTTTCCTTTTACAGAAGTAGTTGATCAACACAAAACATTCTAAGCACTGTAATACAATAAGATTAACTGGAAGCTGGTTGTCTGGTATGAGCTGAGAAGCATCTGAAACATACACCCAATTCAGTGTGTCTAGTAATTGATTCAGTTGTCAGGATTAGGATCTGGGCCAGTCATCTAATGAATCACTTAATACATTTTTCACACCCCATAATCAACAGATACTTGAGTAATATGGGAACAAGATAAAACGAATCTCAATTCCAGCCTATAGTCTTTATGCCTTACTATCTTATTCTTTAGACCATTATAAACCTAGTCTTTGGAACATAAAATGTAGGACTCACAAAATGTATACACTCAGTGTCGGACTGGGGCATGTAGGGCCCACCGGGGGAATGCAGTGGTAGGGGCCCATGTTTAGGGGTGTGGCCAGTCTGTAGAGGGGGTTTGCCAGCTGCCAAATTGGTTTGTCTAACAATTTTTCATGGGTTGGTCCCCTATATAAATATATACAGTAAATACTGTAGTGCATGCATGATAATATATTAGATTAATAACGGCACAGTCTGGAACCTGATACCTAGAGGAGGGGGTGGGGCCCCAGCCAGTAGGCCCCATTGGTGGTTTTTCCCTGTACCCCTGTGGGCCAGTCCAACCCTGTATACACTATACCAGAGGTTCCCAAACTCTGTCTTCAAGGACTATGCTCATGCTGGATTTTTTTTTGATTTTATATGATGTGTATATGTATATTTTTTATATAAAGAATTTATGATTGAACATGCTGCTGTGAATATTGCTTTTACTGGGGACACTAAGAAGACCTGCCAAAGATACCATTATATGAATGCGAGGCAGAACTTGAATGTAAGTGTCCTCATGTGTGTATATGTTAAGCTGCTGCACTGTGTACTGTGACGGGGTGTATTCCAACCAATATCAGAGGGTGAAAAAAACCTTTATGGGCCTACAGGTGAGAATTTAATATTAAGTGTCAAAGTCGAAAAATATCGTAATCCACAATGCCTTATACTAACCCCAATGCACATGCCCGCTGCACGTGCACCCAGTCTGCGGTGCGTGTGCATATCCGCAAATTGCGTAAGATCGCTCCGGCGATCACGCGCGTGTTATGCTCATTTACGGTAGAGTTTGTGAGCGTGTAGCGGGCGACTCGATCGTAACATATTTAACCTATATAGTGTGTTTTATAGTGATTATTTCCCCTTAACAACGACAGTAAAAATGTAAAAATGTTTAGTTTAAATGGTTTGTGGACATGGGGATTCCTCTTTGCATGATATGAAGGGTCAGACAAAGGTTGAATGGTGGTGTCTAGTGTCTAACTAAAGAGTATTTTATTAGAAACATTCCGGTGTTGGTTAGGAAGAGATCGGTCGCTCCAGCGTATAGTTATATGTAAAAGTAGTTTATGGACATTTACAGTATTTGCAGTTCATTACACATGAGGTGGGAGTCCTGAGGATGCCTCCCACCTGAGCAGTTGGATAGAGACACATCCCCCCGTACGAACCCACCTATGACCTTTTGTTATAATGCAGAGACAAATTCCTGTGTCCAATGAACAATGAGATTATAGGACCATTGTATTGTACAGCATGCTGTGTATATAAAGACCCCCATAGCCAGACCAGCTCACTTCTCTCCAAAAGGTTTTCCCCGTGATGACTGAGAGCTGGTTTCCAGATAGCGCATGCGATTCATTCCCAAGTGTGTAAGTTTTTCTCTGTGGCCATTTCGTTACTCTGTATGTATGCAATTGTTCTTTTATAGCTAACCTATAAGTGTTTGCCATTTATTCTCTTTCTGTTTATTTGTATTTGCAATCGTTTGCTAGTGTTTGTATTTCTGCTTAGTTATGGTGTTTAGGTATTAATGTCAGGTCTGTAGTGTATGAACTGTATCTGTTTTCCCCTTTTTACGTACTAAATATCGTCAGTAAAGGTGTTGGAACCTTAGCAAGGAGTGTGTGTTTCACTAGTTAGTATAAAGGGTTTTTTTGAGCGTCTCAGTCGCTCAAACAGCTTTCATATCATAAAGGTTAATCAGCGTTACATTGTGATATTACAGTACTAAGGTTTACAGTATAAGCATACCCTTATAGTGTGTTGTTACAAGGTTGTCTGTGTGTAAATCAGTGAGCGTCAGCGCCGCTCGTATCCCGCTCTCGCGGTACAGCGTCTGCTACGCTATTAGCGTAGCATTACGGTACTCGGGCCGCCTATAGCGTGCTCGATACCAAGCGTAAGCCGTGAGCGAGCGTGCCGCTCGTGCGTCTCGACCACGGCCTAGCGTCTGCTACGCTAAGTGCATACCATTACGGCACCTCGTGCGCCTATTGCGTATGTTGTCTTTAATAAGTATATTGCTTAGGTTCAAGACAAATAATTAGCTTTATCAATTGGGGCAAGTCCGATCCACCTCATATCCGCAGTCAGGCGAAAACGCGCAGACTTTATCGATCAGCAAAGGGCGGAAAGGTGGTATCTTGTAGTGCTGATCAGATGAGCGTCTGCGTCTGATTCTCTTGGGTTGTAGGGATGCTGGTGGAATCCGAGGAAGGTAAGAACGTTACGCTATTGTCTTTTTAAACGGTTTTTATTTCTGTTAAGTAGGTTTGAAAGTATTTTAATCACTCTGCATAGCTTGATAGTTTTATTTTTAACCCAAGCCTAAAATAACTTCAGGGGCTTGGATGGTGATTTTTTTTGTGACAATAGAAGCCGCATGGTCTGCCCTCCATTTTGTGTAACCCTCATGGATGTGGAAGGGGGAGGAGCAGCGGCCATTTTGGGAAGGTCAAAATTTTTGTTTTTTTCTGAATGGCTGATTTTCAGTTGACTCAGGAATAATCAGCCATCCCTTGTCAAAAAGAAATCACCATTTATGAGTTTCCAATGCATTTATTTAATCCATATCATAATCAATTATAAATAGTTCAGATAGGGTTTAATGTAAGTTAATAGTAAAATGAATATTTGATTTCTCTGACGTCCTAGTGGATGCTGGGAACTCCGTAAGGACCATGGGGAATAGACGGGCTCCGCAGGAGACTGGGCACTCTAAAAGAAAGATTAGGTACTATCTGGTGTGCACTGGCTCCTCCCTCTATGCCCCTCCTCAAGACCTCAGTTAGATTTCTGTGCCCGGCTGAGCTGGATGCACACTAGGGGCTTTCCTGAGCTCCTAGAAAGAAAGTTTATTTTAGGTTTTTTATTTTACAGTGAGACCTGCTGGCAACAGGCTCACTGCATCGAGGGACTAAGGGGAGAAGAAGCGAACCTACCTGCTTGCAGCTAGCTTGGGCTTCTTAGGCTACTGGACACCATTAGCTCCAGAGGGATCGACCGCATGGAACTGGCCTTGGTGTTCGTTCCCGGAGCCGCGCCGCCGTCCCCCTTACAGAGCCAGAAGCAAGAAGAGGTCCGGAAAATCGGCGGCAGAAGACATCAGTCTTCACCAAGGTAGCGCACAGCACTGCAGCTGTGCGCCATTGCTCCTCATACACACTTCACACTCCGGTCACTGAGGGTGCAGGGCGCTGGGGGGGGCGCCCTGAGCAGCAATAAAAACACCTTGGCTGGCAAATATATCACAATATATAGCCCCAGAGGCTATATATGTGATAAATACCCCTGCCAGAATCCATAAAAAAGCGGGAGAAAAGTCCGCGTAAAAGGGGCGGAGCTATCTCCCTCAGCACACTGGCGCCATTTTCTCTTCACAGTGCAGCTGGAAGACAGCTCCCCAGGCTCTCCCCTGTAGTTTGCAGGCTCAAAGGGTTAAAAAGAGAGGGGGGGCACTAAATTTAGGCGCAATATTGTATATACAAGCAGCTATTGGGAAAAATTCACTCAATATAGTGTTAATCCCTAAATTATATAGCGCTCTGGTGTGTGCTGGCATACTCTCTCTCTGTCTCCCCAAAGGGCTGTGTGGGGTCCTGTCCTCAGTCAGAGCATTCCCTGTGTGAGTGCGGTGTGTCGGTACGGCTGTGTCGACACGTTTGATGAGGAGGCTTATGTGGTGGCAGAGCAGATGCCGATAAATGTGATGTCGCCCCCTGTGGGGCCGACACCAGAGTGGATGGATAGGTGGAAGGTATAAACCGACAGTGTCAACTCCTTACATAAAAGGCTGGATGACGTAACAGCTGTGGGATAGCCGGCTTCTCAGCCCGCGCCTGCCCAGGCGTCTCAAAGGCCATCAGGGGCTCAAAAACGCCCGCTCCCTCAGATGGCAGACACAGATGTCGACACGGAGTCTGACTCCAGTGTCAACGAGGTTGAGACATATACACAATCCACTAGGAACATCCGTTACATGATCCCGGCAATAAAAAATGTGTTACACATTTCTGACATTAACCCAAGTACCACTAAAAAAGGGTTTTATGTTTGGGGAGAAAAAGCAGGCAGTGTTTTGTTCCCCCATCAAATGAGTGAATGAAGTGTGAAAAAGCGTGGGTTCCCCCGATAAGAAACTGGTAATTTCTAAAAAGTTACTGATGGCGTACCCTTTCCCGCCAGAGGATAAGTTACGCTGGGAGATATCCCCTAGGGTGGATAAGGCGCTCACACGTTTGTCAAAAAAGGTGGCACTGCCGTCTTAGGATACGGCCACTTTGAAGGTACCTGCTGATAAAAAGCAGGAGGCTATCCTGAAGTCTATATTTACACACTCAGGTACTAGACTGAGACCTGCAGATAGTGCTGCTGCAGCGTGGTCTGTGACCCTGTCAAACAGGGATACTATTTTGCGAACATAAGAGCATATTAAAGACGTCGTCTTATATATGAGGGATGCACAGAGGGATATTTTGCCGGCTGGCATCTAGAATTAATGCAATGTCCATTCTGTCAGGAGGGTATTAGAGACCCGACACTGGACAGGTGATGCTGACTGTAAAAGGCACATAGAGCCTTATAAGGGTGAGGAATTGTTTGGGGATGGTCTCTGGGACCTCGTATCCACAGCAACAGCTGGGAAGAAAAATTTTAACCTCAGGTTTCCTCACAGCCTAAGAAAGCACTGTATTATCAGGTACAGTCCTTTCTGCACAGAGACGAGGGAAGAGGGAAAAAGCTGCACCAGTCAGCCAGTTCCCAGAATCAAAATTCTTCCCCCGCTTCCTCTGAGTCCACCGCATGACGCGGGGGCTCCACAGGCGTTGCCAGGTACGGTGGGGGGCCGCCTCAAAAATTTCAGCGATCAGTGGGCTCGCTCACAGGTGGATCCCTGGATCCTTCAAGTAGTATCTCAGGGGTACAAGCTGGAATTCGAGGCGTCTCCCCCCCGCCGTTTTCTCAAATCTGCCTTGCCGACAACTCCCTCAGGCAGGGAGGCTGTGCTAGAGGCAATTCACAAGCTGTATTCCCAGCAGATGATAGTCAAGGTGCCCCTACTTCAACAAGGACGGGGTTACTATTCCACACTGTTTGTGGTACCGAAACCGGACGGTTCGGTGAGACCCATTTTAAATTTGAAATCCTTGAACACATACATAAAAAAATTCAAGTTCAAGATGGAATCGCTCAGGGCGGTTATTGCAAGCCTGGAGGAGGGGGATTACATGGTATCCCTGGACATCAAGGATGCTTACCTACATGTCCCCATTTACCATCCTCACCAGGAGTACCTCAGATTTGTGGTACAGGATTGCCATTACCAATTCCAAACACTGCCGTTTGGACTGTCCACGGCACCGAGGGTCTTTACCAAGGTAATGGCAGAAATGATGATACTCCTTCGAAAAAAGGGAGTTTTAATTATCCCGTACTTGGACGATCTCCTTATAAAGGCGAGGTCCAAGGAGCAGTTGTTGGTCGGAGTAGCACTATCTCGGGAAGTGCTACAACAGCACGGATGGATTCTAAACATTCCAAAGTCACAGCTGGTTCCTACCACACGCCTACTGTTCCTGGGGATGGTTCTGGACACAGAACAGAAAAAAGTGTTTCTCCCGCAGGAGAAAGCCAAGGAGCTGTCATCTCTAGTCAGAGACCTCCTGAAACCAAAACAGGTATCGGTACATCACTGCACACGAGTCCTGGGAAAAATGGTAGCTTCTTACAAAGCAAATTCCATTCGGCAGGTTCCATGCAAGAACCTTTCAGTGGGACCTCTTGGACAAGTGGTCGGGATCGCATCTTCAGATGCATCGGCTGATAACCCTGTCTCCAAGGACCAGGGTATCTCTACTGTGGTGGCTGCAGAGTGCTCATCTTCTAGAGGGCCGCAGATTCGGCATACAGGACTGGGTCCTGGTGACCATGGATGCCAGCCTTCGGGGCTGGGGGGCAGTCACACAGGGAAGAAATTTCCAAGGACTTTGGTCAAGTCAGGAGTTGTCCCTACACATAAATATTCTGGAACTGAGGGCCATTTACAATGCCCTAAGTCAGGCAAGACCCCTGCTTCAAAACCAGCCGGTACTGATCCAATCAGACAACATCACGGCAGTCGCCCATGTAAACCGACAGGGCGGCACAAGAAGCAGGATGGCGATGGCAGAAGCCACAAGGATTCTCCGATGGGCGGAAATTCACGTCTTAGCACTGTCAGCAGTGTTCATTCCGGGAGTGGACAACTGGGAAGCAGACTTCCTCAGCAGACACGACCTACACCCGGGAGAGTGGGGACTTCATCCAGAAGTCTTCCAACTGTTGGTAAACCGTTGGGAAAGGCCACAGGTGGACATGATGGCGTCCCGCCTCAACAAAAAGCTAAAGAGATATTGCGCCAGGTCAAGGGACCCTCAGGCGATAGCTGTGGACGCTCTAGTGACACCGTGGGTGTACCAGTCGGTTTATGTGTTCCCTCCTCTGCCTCTCATACCAAAGGTACTGAGAATAATAAGAAGGCGAGGAGTAAGAACGATACTCGTGGTTCCGGATTGGCCAAGAAGAGCTTGGTACCCAGAACTTCAAGAAATGATATCAGAGGACCCATGGCCTCTACCGCTCAGACAGGATCTGCTACAGCAGGGGCCCTGTCTGTTCCAAGACTTACCGCGGCTGCGTTTGACGGCATGGCGGTTGAATTCCGGATCCTAAAGGGAAAGGGCATTCCGGAGGAAGTCATTCCTACGCTAATAAAAGCCAGGAAAGAAGTAACCGCAAACCATTATCACCGTATTTGGCGAAAATATGTTGCGTGGTGTGAGGCCAGGAAGGCCCCTACAGAGGAATTTCCGCTGGGTCGCTTTCTGCACTTCCTACAGTCGGGAGTGACTATGGGCCTAAAATTGGGTTCCATTAAGGTCCAGATTTCGGCTCTGTCGATTTTCTTCCAGAAAGAACTGGCTTCACTGCCTGAAGTTCAGACTTTTGTAAAGGGAGTGCTACATATTCAGCCCCCTTTTGTGCCTCCTGTGGCACCTTGGGATCTCAACGTGGTGTTGAGTTTCCTGAAATCACATTGGTTTGAGCCACTTAAAACTGTGGATCTGAAATATCTCACGTGGAAAGTGGTCATGTTATTGGCCTTGGCTTCGGCCAGGCGGGTGTCAGAATTGGCGGCTTTGTCATGTAAAAGCCCTTATCTGATTTTCCATATGGATAGGGCAGAATTGAGGACTCGTCCCCACTTTCTCCCTAAGGTGGTATCAGCTTTTCACTTGAACCAACCTATTGTAGTGCCTGCGGCTACTAGGGACTTGGAAGATTTCAAGTTACTGGACGTAGTCAGGGCCTTGAAAATTTATGTTTCCACGGCTGGAGTCAGGAAAACCGACTCGCTTTTTATCCTGTATGCACCCAACAAAATAGGTGCTCCTGCTTCTAAGCAGACTATTGCTCGCTGGATTTGTAGCACAATTCAGCTGGCGCATTCTGCGGCTGGATTGCCGCATCCTAAATCAGTAAAAGCCCATTCCACAAGGAAGGTGGGCTCATCTTGGGCGGCTGCCCAAGGGGTCTCGGCTTTACAACTTTGCCGAGCTGCAACTTGGTCAGGGGCAAACACGTTTGCAAAATTCTACCAGGGACGTGCAGTCAGGGGAGGCAGGGGAGGCAGTGCCTCCCCTGTCATTAATGACTAGAATAATACAAAGGTACTTATGACACATTTTGTGTCATAAGTAAATGTTTAATATATTAATGTAATCACTTTTTACAATGTAAAAATTGATTTAAAGTAGTTTCGGAGGCACTCTGAGTGGTGCCTCCCGCAGCCAATAATAAAGGATCGGAAGCGGGGGGCGGGGCCAAGAAATGGGCAGTAAAAAGCCCATTTAAAAAAGCGCTCTAAGCGGCACTAGCTTGAGTGCCTCAGTGACAGGGGCGTGCTTTCAGCCCATATGAAAGCACGCCCCTGTCCCTGAGGTAGATATGATTGGGCACCAGATTCAGGGCGGATTGGTACGGCGGGACTCCGGGACAGTACACCCACCGGTCGTTTGGGTCCCCTACTAACCTCAGTGGCCATGCTACCCCCATTCTTGGCTGATTCATAGAAAGGAGCTGCCGCGATCAGAGATTCTGCTGCGCATGTGCAGAAACTCATTCACGTCGGGCTCGAAGCTGCAGCAATGAAGTGTGTAGGAAATGACCAGCGGCAGCCAGGCCTCTCACTTAGGTCAGGTATTGGGGCAGGCCAGTCATTGCTATACAGTGGCTGGCCCCTCCCCGTTGACCAGTCAACCTACCACAAGTTCACAGTGGTCTGCACGGATCAAGCCCTCCTCTCCTCTTCTCACCATGGTGACTGAACAGACACTCTGCTTCGCAAGAGGATCAGGGTAGGAAGAAATTGAACTGGGGGAGAGATGGCACTTACACTATAAATCACTTTATAGGAGCGCTGAATATAGGTTGGCATTGACAACGATAATCAAAAGGATAGAGCTATGTAAAGTTCTAACATAGCTCATGTGTCTGCATATGTCAGTCACTACCTTAAATAA
The DNA here is from genome assembly GCF_028390025.1 of Pseudophryne corroboree. NCBI lineage: Eukaryota > Metazoa > Chordata > Amphibia > Anura > Myobatrachidae > Pseudophryne > Pseudophryne corroboree. The sequence continues at coordinate 447,492,234 of NC_086446.1, forward strand.
GCTACTAACTTGAAGTCTCCTGTGAAGCTGCTGCTCAGTGTGTTTATTCCAGGCAGCCGGCAGTTAAATAGTGGTGAGGTATTCACATAATTTACTACTGACATTAATGGCTTCAGTACACACATGCACCAGTATTGTTTGTTCTCCCTGCTGTATGTTCTCTTGTTAGGCTGTGATTAACAACAGTGCCAAGTACCACTACATAAAGATAGCGATACCCGTGCTCACCCTGGGGTCCCGACCACCTTCACAGGGACTGACTCCTTGTTGTCCAGTGTCCACCCAGAGAGAGGCCCCTGCACCAGTGCCCCCTGTCCCCCTGCCCTGCTCACCTCTCACTGATTGATTGCCGCTAAAAGCCGTGGGTAGCCGCTCTCACTCCCGCCAGGATTGGCCCTACCATCACTCCAGGTAAGAGCCGGCGCCACACTTACGGGGGCGCAGCAGCCTGACATACTTAAGCCTCCACCATCTTCGGATCATGAACTACGCGCTCCACCCTGGCCCCACCACTGGTCAGTGTCCCCACCGCCGTAGTCAGCAGCGCAGCCAGAGAGCCGGCCGGTGTGTATAGCCAGCCGGTGTCCGTGCTGAGAGCTGCTGTGTACTGACGATGGGCTGCCCTGCGCTCTGTGTTTCAGAGAACAGGGCAGCCCATGGTCAGTACACAGCAGTGCTCAGCACGGAAATGTGCGCAATGTGCCGGGGTATAAGGGGAGGGGGCGCAATTACTCCTTGTGTGCTGTGGGAAAAGGGCAATTTCTTCATGTGTGCCGTGGAAAAAAGGGAGGGGGGCAATTACTCCATGTGTCCCGGGGGTAAAGGGGAGGGGGGTGATTACTGCATATGAGCTGGGGAATAAGGGAAGTGCAGGTGATTACTGTGTGTCTGCCGAGGTGTAAGAGGAGGGGGGGTGACTCCTGTCTGTGTTCTGGGGTATAAGGGGAGGGGGCAATTACTACCACTGTCTCAACCAGCCTGCAGCTGTAATCCCACTTCCATGCAGACCCTCCACTGCTATCCTTAACCCCGGGCGCTTCTGCTGCCCATGCCCTGGCTGCTGCTGCTCCTGCTCCCAAGACTTTGCGGGCATGGGCGGCAGCATCGGACTGGGAATTAGATGTGGGGGTGGTAGCTGGCGGCGACTTTAGCAGGCGTTGGCAGCTGGCATGGGTGTCAGTACAGTAGCGGGCATTGGCAGCGGTCATAGCGGGCATGCCTCACCAGCCACTGACCTCACTGCACGCCACTGAATTCTACAAATTTGATACCCTGGCTGAGGAGGACCTTGAGTTCTCTCATTCGGTGCTGCAGAGTCATCCGCACTCTCCCGCCCGTTTGGGAGCTTTGGTATAATCCCCATGGTCCTTACGGAGTTCCCAGCATCCACTAGGACGTCAGAGAAAATAAGATTTTACTCACCGGTAAATCTATTTCTCGTAGTCCGTAGTGGATGCTGGGCGCCCATCCCAAGTGCGGATTGTCTGCAATACTTGTATATAGTTATTGCCTAACTAAAGGGTTATTGTTGAGCCATCTGTTGAGAGGCTCAGTTATATTTCATACTGTTAACTGGGTATAGTATCACGAGTTATACGGTGTGATTGGTGTGGCTGGTATGAGTCTTACCCGGGATTCAAAATCCTTCCTTATTGTGTCAGCTCTTCCGGGCACAGTATCCTAACTGAGGTCTGGAGGAGGGGCATAGAGGGAGGAGCCAGTGCACACCAGATAGTACCTAATCTTTCTTTTAGAGTGCCCAGTCTCCTGCGGTGCCTGTCTATTCCCCATGGTCCTTACGGAGTTCCCAGCATCCACTACGGACTATGAGAAATAGATTTTACCGGTGAGTAAAATCTTATTTTAAGAACGATACACAGATAAAACAAAGTTTTGTTTTTTTTTTTTTTTGTTTCTTTTACCTCCAAGCTTCTAGGATTCTCTGCTTGTTGTACGATAGCCATTGAAATGCAAATTAACCTGTGTAATTGTTTTTTTTTCCCCAGCAGTGAAGAGACTCACCCTCACACACAGTCAAGGGCACATTCATATGCAAATTAGAGAAGTGAATGGGTCTCATAGATGTAATAGTGATTAGTAAATAGATGTTATACTATATATGTGTGCTTACAGCAATGTATGCTCTGCAAGATGGCTATCATACTATTGGAAGCATTGATTATTAGATTAATTAAGAATTGTATTGTATCTGTGTATTTTCACATATCTCACTTTCCTGTTTGCCATTTATCATTGATAACGTGCTGAGAAAGATTTGTTGCTATTGGTAGTTAAAAATGAAATTAAATACTTAAAGGGAGTAATTGTAAGGCACACACATAGCCTGGCCTAATTAAAGGTTGCTACAGTGGAATACTGTGTGATGTGCAGTAAGCGATTATAGTTAAATATCGTTTACATTTATAGAAGCGTGTTATTTGTGTTACTGCGGACGTGTCTGGCCTGCGTACACGTGTCCCTAACAAAAGGCGGAACAAGCGTACGCGACGCAAAGGCCTACACACGTAGCGTATATTACGCAACGGAGCGTACAGGTACGCCCACATAATACAAATCACACGATAGCATTGTTTTAGTAAGGCGATACGGAAGCAACGTGATAATAGCGCAAGTTAATCTCAGTGTCCAAAATTTTAATCCTTCTCTAGTTGCAACTCCTCTGGGACTAGCCTGTGTTACCTGAGTGAAAGGAATTTTCTGTACAGAAAAAGTAAAGAGTATATGAGGTGAAAGAGTGTGTATATATATATATAAGTTTCTCATTTTGGTTGGAACCCCCGGAAGTCGAGTTCTCGTGAGGTGCATCCGTGGAGTGATAGCACGTGGTGGCTTGGGAGGCATCCCTTGTTAATATTGAAATAAGAGCATTAGAAGTACAGCAGACTAGGAAGTCTACTGTAGATACAGACCAGGAGGTCCAGGTACAGCAGACTAGGAAGTCCGCTAGAGATAGAGTCAAGAGGCACAACCCCGGGAGGGTTGGTGCAATACCCATATAGGCCATTACGCTCTGGCTGAAAGGAATTCGCAGCCGCAATTATCGATTCCGCTGGTCGTAAGGCGTATAAATAATAGTTATTTATACACAGTGTGACTGTACCGCACGTAAGTGTGTGCATTAGTTTGTTACCTTGATACCCACTAAGATTTACTGTGGGATCATAAACGCTACTTGTACATTCTAACATGATTTGTGTAGGTTTTTTTTTATTTTAAGGGAGGTTCGCTGATCACTCAGGAATTCTCCAGCAACTGATATTTACTGGGAAGGGTAAGTGCTCTGCGGATCACACCCACATGTCCCAGTAAATAGAGGTTCAGGTTGCAGGGGCCCTGGGTTGAGTACGCCAGCGCTAAGGCAGCGTGTGGGCATATTGGTCGACGTGGGAGAGAGTGTGTGAAGGTACTCGGTAAACTTTCACCGTCGCCTTACCTCTGGGAACTTGGTTTTTTGTAAGGGTTCGCTGAGACGGCAACGCCTGCAAATAATGGGGGCCAGTTGCTCAAGTAAGGGGCGATCAACCAAGGTTCAGGTTGATGATATTCCGCGCCCAGCCGGGTCAGCGAGGTACATAATGTGTGAGAAATATGGATCACACGCAGAGGTATTATGCAATGAGTGGGAACGAATGACTGTACATAATGGGGAAAAGTTCCCACGAGTAGGCAATTTTAGTCCTGAGGTGTTACAAAATTTAAAGAAAAGGATATGTCTAATAACATCTGCAAAACAGAGGATTAGGCATTATGATCGTTTACAGTTATGGCAACGGGAAGGTGAGATACAAGGAGGATTAGCTTACACACATGACTCTCACTTTGGTAAGAAAAACATGGCAAATAGAGAACAAATGGCTGCAGAGAATGACACACTGGTATATGATAATTGTGCACTTAGCAACTGTATTATTAATGATAAGAATAATTGTAACAAATGTAGCAATGATAGAAGGAAAACTGATAAATGTACAAATTCTAACCCGTGCAAGTTGCACTCCATGTTAAACTTCCCTCAGGATTACAAGCAAGAAAGTGAGCCCAGCACGATGTCTGCACCTTTTCCAGCAGCCATCATACAAGACATCCAGGTGGACGCGACCCAATCGGTAAAGGCAGTAGTCAAACCCCCTAACGGAGGGTCAGGTGAGGTCGTGTCCACAGGTAAGTACGGTGTTATATATCATGCACAGCATAGAGAGATAGCGGTTAAGGTATTAATGGATGGTTTAAAGGTAGTATTGAGAACAAGGGTACGGATCACCAACCCAAACTGGAGAAATATCTCGGTGGCTGCATTAAGAAAGTCCGCTGTTGTGCATGATCAAAACATCAGCAAGCACAGGGAGGCACGGAGGTAAGAAGCCTCAGATCCCTGTGGGTAAGTCAAAGGTGATAAGATGTTATAATTGCCAGAGGGAAGGTCATTTTGCACGAAATTGTAGGTTTTGAAGATACACACAAGGTAGATAAACCCCCTAGACAAAAACACGAGCAAAGTCAGGATACACAAAATTGTAATCAGGAATCACCTAGGAAGAAGTTTGGGCCGCACCTGTAATGTGCAGTCAGTAAAGTTGATCATTAGTCGTGACAGTAAGCCTGAGGTTACAGTTAATGAAATTGGGAGGTCAGTTCCTTGTAGACACAGGAACGGCCGGGTAAACTTTGTAATTTATCTTTGAATGTTTTCTTCTCATCTGTAACGTTCACCAACAGAACTCAAACGTCACATGACTACTTGGTCTTTTCAGAGGTCTACCTAACCCCAGTATGTCTTACCAGCATCCTTGTGTTTGGCCAGACACAAAGGGTGGAGAGGGGAAATACTGGTGGGGGGGGGGGGGGGGGAGACTATGCAGAGATACTGGTGGACATGTTGATGTGACGGCCTGTTGATGAAAATCTGATAATGTTTTTTCCTTTTCAAATTGTTCTCTCTCTTTTTGTTCTTTCATGTTTTACGGATGGTATGTCACACATCAGTTAGACAAATGGTAATGCAAGATTTTTGCTCCTTACAGAAAGATCGCTGATTTGGAAAGAATATTGTATCACCAGAGTGTTCGTTTTGGGAAGACTGAGAGACAGCACCTTTGAGATGACATCTGAGCAAGAAGAACAACAAGACCAGAGGACAAATCATCGTAACAAGTTTTTTTTCCCCCTTCAATTATTTTCTGTACCCCCATTACAACTTTCCCTTTCTCCTCCTGTAAGATGGACTCGCCCCAAGAGACTGCAGTCCGTGTTTTCCTGTTGACCCTGTTGTTGACCAGAGCAGTCTGTTTCGGTGAGAGTACCAGTGAGGTCGAAAGAGGGATCAAGAATGGGATCTGATGATCAGGATGGAGGCGTAGAATTCCAAGAGCAACACAATCACCAAGAAAAGGCGAGTATCAGAAAACGATCTGGTAGCCATGTTATTAATAGACATTGTGAAGGATTGTTAGCTGAAGAGAATTGTATCTGTAGGAATTGTGACAACATAGTTGAGGACGGTTGCATCAAGGAATGTCAGGTCCGTTTTAATATCAACATGGACCGGCATCCATTGAGTGACTATCACTCATTGGTGGGTAAAGTGTTAAATCAGACAGACTGTTGGGTGTGCTCACAAGTACCTCAAGGTCATAGTAAGTCAGGACTAGTGCCATATCCTTTAACGGTAGATGAGGACTTGAGTTAAAGGGTGGGAGACCGGTGGACAAGAGATTTAATATTTCTAGTCCTCCTAGTTTGAAGCTCCACCAATACCATGTAGATAGGTCCCTAATATGTTTTAACATTTCCAATCCCCGAAAGCCGGGAAATTGGGAGGTGTCATGGAACAACCAAACCATGACATTTTCGCACAGAGCCGACAGAATGCCCATAGATTCAGAGCTTATACGCCACATAGCCAACAGTGGAAAATATTTCCAGTATAGGTACACCCTAGGAAGTAGGATCATGCGAGTTGGAGAAGTATCACCAGGATACTGTGCACATGTCATACAGCCTGATACGTGTACTAGACAGATGAGAGAGTTAGGGATAGGACTGTTTTCATGGAAGGTTTGTAATATGGTCATGTCCTGTTCTATCCCATATGTTCTCCCCGATGAGTCATATTTCATATGTGGGAGAAAGGCGTATAAGTGGCTTGCCCCAAACTCAGAGGGATTGTGTTACATTGGAAAAGTACTGCCTGAAGTAATGACTGTATCCCATAACAAAATGAAAGACATTCACCGCGGTGCCCAAGCTCCTTATACTCACACTCATTACGAGCACGTTGTTAAAAGGCACCTGATAGAGAGGACAGAGCATCCGGCCTCTGATCTGATCCATGAATCCACCGGGATTCAATTCCTACTCGCGTTAGATATCACTCGTACCGCCAGAGGAGTGATAAACTTTAGGTATATAAACGTACTTGCGAACCTGATAGACAATATCACCGAAATGTATGACGACACGTTCAGGTATACTGGGAGAGAGCTACAAGCCTACTAAACAGAGCTGGTTCAGCATAGGATGATTCTCAATTACCTCACAGCAATGACAGGCGGGTATTGTGTTACCCTAGCAACTCAGTATGGTGTAAAGAGCTGCACGTATATTACAAACAGCACTGAGGACCCGAACGAGGTCATAGACCAAAAGATGGATGACATTTTGCAATTAAAGTAGGAGTTTCGAAGGAGGCATAATCTTACTCTCGCTGCTGTGGGTAATGAACTGACCAGCTGGGTGTCATGGTTGAACCTACGAAATTGGTTCTCTGGTTTAGGAGAATGGGCCCAAGGCATTATCATGGATGTAGGGAAATTTCTCTTGTGTATTCTGGGAGTCGTCATATTGATTGGTCTGATATTTAGATGCGTTCAGACTTTAATGAAGTGTAAACGTAGTACCAGAGTGATGTGTCTGAGGAGCGAGGACACTGTAATACCAGTTGGTTTAATTTACGACCCAACGATAGAGACAATGTTGTGATGAAAATGTGATTCCACGGTCCGTTTCTTTCACCCGTTTCTCCTTTGTTTTCCCCCAAGGTACAAGGACATCCACTTGGAAGAAGAATATGACAACCTCTTTTATACAGACCATTGATGAACTATGTTACAGACACCCAATACTTTTAGTGACTTTAACTATCTACTGGAAACCCAATACTTTAGAGACTGTAATTTTATGGACACTGGAAAAGCTTTTGTTCACCACTTACAGCAAAAGCACCGCGAGACATCAGACAACACGTACATCAGACAAGACATCAACAAAACCTCAATCGGCGACTGTATACTAAAACTCACATAGTTATATGACTGCATTTATAACGCTTGTTTCTTATCTTCATCTCTACAACCTCCAGGTAGTATCCCACATAGTCGACAGGTGATTTTCACATATTAGCATTCACATATTCTCCCCCTTCATGTATCATCAACTAATGTGCACCCCATTTGTTGTAACCAAAAGCCGGAAAGAGCTCGGTAGAGTTTGACAGCCCATCCACAGACCCTTAATAAGGGATAAGAAGGATTCAAATGTATACTTCGCAATACCTCGAAGCTTGATTTAAAACACGTACGGCACGATGATACATGACCCCTCAGACATGGATCTCATACACACATGCTTTTATTATCTCACTGGGTCATATCTTTCCCACCTTCTCCTCTCCTCCCTCTACCCAATCATAAAAAGGTATTTACATGATGACATATATTTTTCTGTTTGAATTGTTTAGAAAGTGGCAGTTATTGGTGACTGCCAAAGGGTGGACTGTCAAAGTCGAAAAATATCGTAATCCACAATGCCTTATACTAACCCCAATGCACATGCCCGCTGCACGTGCACCCAGTCTGCGGTGCGTGTGCATATCCGCAAATTGCGTAAGATCGCTACGGCGATCACGCGCGTGTTATGCTCATTTACGGTAGAGTTTGTGAGCGTGTAGCGGGCGACTCGATCGTAACATATTTAACCTATATAGTGTGTTTTATAGTGATTATTTCCCCTTAACAACGACAGTAAAAATGTTCAAAGAGTTTGTTTAGGTCGGTGCGCTTAGTCACACGTCCAAATGTTACTTTAAAGCAATGGGTCGTCAGAAAATTCTGCTGTTTTTGGTTTAGTCAGTCGTGGATACTCCGTTAATAGACACCTCCCAAGCTTCTTTGGTGGCTGCACCGTTCTTCAATAAATGACTTGGGTATGTTCAGTCATGCAATTCTGTAAAGGCAGGGGAAAAGAACAGGCGCCATATGGTGTAGTATTTAAGGATAAATGGAGTAATATATGTGTATAAAATATAAGTACCGGATAGATTCTTGAGATTAGGCCTGTATAACTCAGAAAATTCTTTGTGGCTGTTCCCCACCTAGGAAACAAAGATCATCGCCATATGGTGTAGTAACCTCAGATATATCTTGGGGTGCCCCCCCTTTATATTTTAAGCGTACCAAATGAAAAATTCAATATAGCATATAGGATATATATATATCCATGTAGAACAAGTCGGTCCAGTGAAATGTGATGGCTGAATCAATCGTCTGCTACTGCCTTGTATATTATCAATAAAGTATTTAATCGATAAAAAATAATAATACACAAATTCAAAATAAAACAAATCATAAATCTTAGCTGATTGGTATAGGCAGTAGGCAGGTCTGTCTCAACGCGTTTCGCCTCCAGGGCTTCCTCAGGAGAATACATCATATCAGAAAGTGCACATATTTATAGTACTTTCAGTTTCATTTTCGACTGCACTTCCGGTTCGCGTCATTTCCGGAACCGGAAGTGCTCGGTCCGACTTATAATTATGTATATAGCTTGACATATATCATTATATCATTATATTTCATTGGTGGTGCAGTGAGAAAATTAAGGGTAGTCTTGTAGCTGCAGAGCACAACGGACACACAATACATGTGCTCCGTGAGCTCCGTGAAACCGGAAGTGACGCGGCCGCGTCACTTCCGGTTTAAGACTGGAGAGCCAACATGCGTTCCAGCAGATGGTTGGCAGGATGGATGGCGGAAGTGACATACGCGAATGTAGTGAATGTGATTTGGAAGGAAAATAGGGAAGTCCATTATCGTTCAGCAGCTTACTTATAAGTATACCACATAATAAAATACATAAATAGATGAGAGATATAAAAGTGCCATATAAATATATATATATAAACAAACAAAATACGCCAAATATAAAAAAATATATAGGTAAAAATATAGGTAAAGATATATATATATATATATAAAAGTGAACAATTGGTGTATAAAACATACAAATATACCCTGATCCCAGGTACATTTCTTATGGGATGTGGAATGAAAACCATGGTCTAACATGATAAGAAATTAATAATAATAATAAATAATGATGAATACATGAATATATAATGAATAAATAATGAATAAATGAATAAATAAATAAATAAATAATTCAATGGATGATCCAGCAAACTAATTTTGAGAAATATAAAGGATCCTACAGTACAAAAAGGAGCTATTTCTCAGCGAGCTCATGGCTCAGATATGAGGCTTCAGTGTATCTCATAGGAAGGGGGCAATCTCGTAGCCTTCATTATGGCCACGAGGTTGGAGGGTATTTAAAGTAAAAATCCAATACATTTCCCTCTGGGATAACTTTTTCAGTAGATCACCTCCTCTAGGTCCTAATGTAACATGTTCGATGGCCCTGAAAGTAAATGTATCCAGGCAGGAGTTGTGGGTTTCAGTAAAATGTCTGGAGAGTGGGTGACTTTCAATTTTGTTTTTGATATTACGTACATGTTCTTGGATGCGAAGTTTGAGAAGTCTTTTAGTCTTTCCCACATATTTACGATGGCATCCACACTCTATCACGTATATGACTGAAGACGTGTTGCAATTAACAAAATCCTTCATATTAAATTCTTTGGTTTGATCAGAGTAAATTCGTCCACCCGAACAGGCGATCCTTTTTTAACTCTGATCAAACCAAAGAATTTAATATGAAGGATTTTGTTAATTGCAACACGTCTTCAGTCATATACGTGATAGAGTGTGGATGCCATCGTAAATATGTGGGAAAGACTAAAAGACTTCTCAAACTTCGCATCCAAGAACATGTACGTAATATCAAAAACAAAATTGAAAGTCACCCACTCTCCAGACATTTTACTGAAACCCACAACTCCTGCCTGGATACATTTACTTTCAGGGCCATCGAACATGTTACATTAGGACCTAGAGGAGGTGATCTACTGAAAAAGTTATCCCAGAGGGAAATGTATTGGATTTTTACTTTAAATACCCTCCAACCTCGTGGCCATAATGAAGGCTACGAGATTGCCCCCTTCCTATGAGATACACTGAAGCCTCATATCTGAGCCATGAGCTCGCTGAGAAATAGCTCCTTTTTGTACTGTAGGATCCTTTATATTTCTCAAAATTAGTTTGCTGGATCATCCATTGAATTATTTATTTATTTATTTATTCATTTATTCATTATTTATTCATTATATATTCATGTATTCATCATTATTTATTATTATTATTAATTTCTTATCATGTTAGACCATGGTTTTCATTCCACATCCCATAAGAAATGTACCTGGGATCAGGGTATATTTGTATGTTTTATACACCAATTGTTCACTTTTATATATATATATATATATATATCTTTACCTATATTTTTACCTATATATTTTTTTATATTTGGCGTATTTTGTTTGTTTATATATATATATTTATATGGCACTTTTATATCTCTCATCTATTTATGTATTTTATTATGTGGTATACTTATAAGTAAGCTGCTGAACGATAATGGACTTCCCTATTTTCCTTCCAAATCACATTCACTACATTCGCGTATGTCACTTCCGCCATCCATCCTGCCAACCATCTGCTGGAACGCATGTTGGCTCTCCAGTCTTAAACCGGAAGTGACGCGGCCGCGTCACTTCCGGTTTCACGGAGCTCACGGAGCACATGTATTGTGTGTCCGTTGTGCTCTGCAGCTACAAGACTACCCTTAATTTTCTCACTGCACCACCAATGAAATATAATGATATAATGATATATGTCAAGCTATATACATAATTATAAGTCGGACCGAGCACTTCCGGTTCCGGAAATGACGCGAACCGGAAGTGCAGTCGAAAATGAAACTGAAAGTACTATAAATATGTGCACTTTCTGATATGATGTATTCTCCTGAGGAAGCCCTGGAGGCGAAACGCGTTGAGACAGACCTGCCTACTGCCTATACCAATCAGCTAAGATTTATGATTTGTTTTATTTTGAATTTGTGTATTATTATTTTTTATCGATTAAATACTTTATTGATAATATACAAGGCAGTAGCAGACGATTGATTCAGCCATCACATTTCACTGGACCGACTTGTTCTACATGGATATATATATATCCTATATGCTATATTGAATTTTTCATTTGGTAAGCTTAAAATATAAAGGGGGGGCACCCCAAGATATATCTGAGGTTACTACACCATATGGCGATGATCTTTGTTTCCTAGGTGGGGAACAGCCACAAAGAATTTTCTGAGTTATACAGGCCTAATCTCAAGAATCTATCCGGTACTTATATTTTATACACATATATTACTCCATTTATCCTTAAATACTACACCATATGGCGCCTGTTCTTTTCCCCTGCCTTTAGTAAAAATGTTTAGTTTAAATGGTTTGTGGACATGGGGATTCCTCTTTGCATGATATGAAGGGTCAGACAAAGGTTGAATGGTGGTGTCTAGTGTCTAACTAAAGAGTATTTTATTAGAAACATTCCGGTGTTGGTTAGGAAGAGATCGGTTGCTCCAGCGTATAGTTATATGTAAAAGTAGTTTATGGACATTTACAGTATTTGCAGTTCATTACACATGAGGTGGGAGTCCTGAGGATGCCTCCCACCTGAGCAGTTGGATAGAGACACATCCCCCCGTACGAACCCACCTATGACCTTTTGTTATAATGCAGAGACAAATTCCTGTGTCCAATGAACAATGAGATTATAGGACCATTGTATTGTACAGCATGCTGTGTATATAAAGACCCCCATAGCCAGACCAGCTAACTTCTCTCCAAAAGGTTTTCCCCGTGATGACTGAGAGCTGGTTTCCAGATAGCGCATGCGATTCATTCCCAAGTGTGTAAGTTTTTCTCTGTGGCCATTTCGTTACTCTGTATGTATGCAATTGTTCTTTTATAGCTAACCTATAAGTGTTTGCCATTTATCCTCTTTCTGTTTATTTGTATTTGCAATCGTTTGCTAGTGTTTGTATTTCTGCTTAGTTATGGTGTTTAGGTATTAATGTCAGGTCTGTAGTGTATGAACTGTATCTGTTTTCCCCTTTTTACGTACTAAATATCGTCAGTAAAGGTGTTGGAACCTTAGCAAGGAGTGTGTGTTTCACTAGTTAGTATAAAGGTTTTTTTTGAGCGTCTCAGTCGCTCAAACAGCTTTCATATCATAAAGGTTAATCAGCGTTACATTGTGATAATATTACAGTACTAAGGTTTACAGTATAAGCATACCCTTATAGTGTGTTGTTACAAGGTTGTCTGTGTGTAAATCAGTGAGCGTCAGCGCCGCTCGTATCCCGCTCTCGCGGTACAGCGTCTGCTACGCTATTAGCGTAGCATTACGGTACTCGGGCCGCCTATAGCGTGCTCGATACCAAGCGTAAGCCGTGAGCGAACGTGCCGCTCGTGCGTCTCGACCACGGCCTAGCTTTTGCTACGTTAAGTGCGTACCATTACGGCACCTCGTGCGCCTATTGCGTATGTTGTCTTTAATAAGTATATTGCTTAGGTTCAAGATAAATAATTAGCTTTATCATAAGTTTGTTTCCAAAGGAGAGTTTTCAAGGTGTATCGGGAAAGGAAGTCCTTTGCTGTGAATTCTGACATTACCTTCTGTCAATGATTTGCAGCCATTCCCAGGTAGCGCGGACACTCAGAAATTTTTCTTGCTGCTTCTGTCCTTATTAGAAGCCTCAGCATGATAGCACCTCTTGATATCTTTAGTTATAGGATGTGCAATCCAGATGCCCCCCTTTTTCCATTACGCCACTGGGACCAGACTGGAATTGGTGGTTGCTGGAAATGTGACCTGCCTGGATCTGTTATTTTCTAGTACTCGGACCGGGTTAGAACCAGTATTTGCTGGAAGTGTTACCGGACTGGAACCGGTATTCACTAAAAGTGTGACTGGACTGGAACCGGTATTGCACCACTGGAACCGGTATTCACTGGAAGTGTGGCCAGCCTGGGACCTTTATTGCACCAGTGGGACTGGGCTGGAACCGGTATTTCCTGGAAGTGTGACCGGGTTGGAACCAGTATTCTCTGGAAGCGTGACTGGGCTCGAACTGGTATTGCACCGCTGGAGTCCGCTAACAGGGCAGCCTGGAGTCTGGTAACTTAAGTCACAACATTGAAGCTCAGACACAGAGCTGTGTCATTGGAACATATTTATACCCTGGCCTGTGTGGTGATTGGCTGGTGCGGTCAGGTAATTGAGGTAACAGTTCCCACTGGTGGTCAGCCGTCACTTGACTGAACCTACCATGGCAGCGCCCAGTGACCGGAAGTGGCGGGAAGGCCGTTGAACCACCGAGACCTCCAAACTGCTGAGCCCTATCAGTGACATATGCGCCTGAGGACCCCCGCCAGGACAGAGTTGCGCGACTGGGAGGCCACAGGTGAGTCACTTTAGGCCGGGACCCGACAGTACCTCAGTCAATTTGATTAAACCATCTGTACTCAGCCATGACCTGAACTGTTAGGATACCTTGAGGACTGCGTTTGGGAAACACTGCCCTAAATATATAATAAAATGTTGCACAATTTGATGTAAATGTTTCATAAGAGACCATTTCTAATGTTATTCGTAACCATTGTGCAACTGAGTAATCTGGATTTGTGTATAGCAATGGGTGCTGTCAAACAGGCTTTCCAGCTTATCTAGCTCAAATTGAGTGGTCACACTGATGTGCCTATGCAACACTAAACAAACAAATACAGCGTTATGAGCAGATGCAAGGTTAATATTACACCAGCATTGCAGCTCCTTGCTCCTCACAAAATATAGACTGTGATCAAGGACACCAAGAGGAAGGGGGAGGGGGATAAGGCTGCCACGCCCCTTTATGTTGTGCTACATATTCATGATGGGGCATAAACTGCAAATGATTGTCTCAACAAGGCGCTATCCACACATACAGGTTAATAAGAATTGTGTATATTTTTTTTACATGAAAACTATATCACACCCACTGGTGAAATAATCATGAAAGGAGAGGCCCAAATCTTTCAGATTACAGCTTTAAAAAATTAAAATGTTCTTACTCTCAGAGATATAAAATAAAGTACTTCTTAAGGCTAGTTTCCCTTGACAATCCACCTTTTTCCTCCTCCTCAATATTGTGGCAAAGATAGAAAGTTCCTTTTGTAAAAGGTAATACAGTACGTGGGTGCTCACATCACTTACCTCCAAATTCCAAACTTTCCTCCTTATGATCAGTGCTGGAACTGGGCTCATATTCATAATACCTAAAATACAGAAAGAAAGGAGAATTAAATAAGGGAGTTCTAACTAACTCAGAACATGAATTTATTAACATCAAATACCCATTGGTACCCACAATACCTCTTAAGGACCAGTACCCTTGGTATTTAAGAAGGAGATGGAGCAATCAGGAGAAACAATTTGAATGTGCATTTATCAGCCAATATAATTCTCACGTCAATGAGATAGAATATATTTTTTAACATATCTGGCAAATTCTAAAGAGAGATCCTTTAATAGGATATAAGATACCTGACCACCCAATATTAATGTACAGAAAAGCCCCTTCGCTCAAGGACAGTTTATTTATTATGAACAGGCATGGCCGCAACTAGCGGGGGGCTAAGGGGTCACGTGCCCCGGGCGCCTGATTTGAGGGGGCGCCGAGAGCTCTGCCCGACTCCCTCAGCCAGCTGCTCTCCACCTCCTGCATGGCTCCACGCAACAACTAACGTGTTTGCACGCTGATCGCTGTTAGGAGAGACACTACACGCGGAAGAGGGACCATCAGACAAGCCACCCCGGCTGGAGCTGCAGTGCAGGGACGATTCTGCTTGTCTCCAGGCTCCACCGTCAGAAGCAGCACTCTCAGCAGCAGTGGCAGCTGCTGGGAGAGCTGCTGCTGGCGGCAGAGCATGGACGGAAGAAGAATCATCCGACTTCAGCAGTTGAGTCTGTACCCGCGGTGCTGCATTCTTTCCTCCTCCGGCGCTGAATTCTCCCCTCCTCCGGCACTGCATTCTTCCCTCCTCCGCCCGCGCTGCATTCTTACCTCCTCCGGCAACGTCAGGGACTACAAGATGCTGACGGCGCTGTGCAGCTGACACTGGGACATGAGATGTCACGACGTCTCATCCCCCAAGAAGGCGACGAGGAGCGGGAGGTTGGAGCTGGACTCTAAAATGTGCCTGACTGTGCTGCACTGAGGTCAGTGAGAATGTAAAGCCCCTGCAATTCCACATCCTCTGTCACCCTCACCAAGGATCGAGAAATCATCCCTGGACTGAACGAGCAAAAAGGTACACTACCTTACTGTGTACAAACTTTACTATTCAGGGAAGCAGAACGCCGCACCCCTGCAACTGTATAATCTACATCTGAATATTTGACATGGATCATCCAAAAAAAAGTAGACCACTGGCATCTGGATGATCACATCCACTAGGACGCATTTCTGATTCATAGACATACATGATATTCCTGTTCTAAATGTAATCTTTAGTTTATGCTTTGTTATGTTTTAACTTATTATAACTTTTGTCTGAGTTATTATAATTTCTACTTCCTAGACATTTTCCATCCTTTCTTCCCTCTATTCACCTTCCCCCAACCCGTCTACACCCCCCTCTTTTTTGTCAATACAATCAAGCTCAGTGTTATGGATTCTCCTCTAATATATCTGCAGCTCCCACTCTTCCTCGTTATTTGTTTATTTAATATATATTTTTTTAAATATCTCTCTTTTTTTAAATTTATTTTTGGAGGGGGAAGGGGGGGGGGGGGGGTCGCGCTAAATTACTGACTTGCCCCGGGTGCCGAAAATCCTAGTTTCGGCCCTGTAAGTACAGTATAGATGAAAACAAGAGGGTGAGCACTTGGACTCAAGGTTTTCATAGATGTGGGATGTGTCCGATATGCAGAACAGTAAAGGGAGAGAGCAAAATGATAGAAGAAAAAGTAAAAACTTACTCCATAAGGGAGTTTATATCATGTAACGCAAAGAATATCATTTATGCTTTAGAATGTAGCTGTGGACTGCTTTATATCAGAAAAACCAGTAGGAATCTTAAAGTCCGAATGCATCTACAATATCAGAAAGGGTCTGGAAACCCATAGTGTTCTGCCCAATTTTAAAATACACATAACTCCAAAGAGTGCTTAATTAAGCCTTCTGGGGTATTCAACAAATCTCACCTTCATGGAGATCTAAGGACAGTGAAGTTAGGCTATCGCAGATTTAGATGAAGTGGATGCATAACTTAAGAACTTTAGTTCCAAATGGTTTATGGGGATTTCAAAATAAAATGTTTCCTATAGTTATTTCATATACTATTTATTAAATACTGATTTCATTTTAATCCTGTTATGTTTTGGTGTATTTATTTTGCATGATTTAACTACTGCCTTACAGTCAAGGGCGTAGCTACCATAGGTGCAGGTAGTGCAGCTGCTATGGGGCCCAGAGCTGAGCCCACCTTCCCTGTGTTATATACATTTTTCGCCATTGAGTGGTACGTAGGAGTCCTTTCAAACTTTTCCCTTGGGGCCTGCAATATATCTAGGTATGCCCCTGGACCTGCTTATTGTAGTACGGTATAACATGAACTGGAGGGCATTTTAATGTTATGTTGCTATGGGGCCCACACAGTTCTGGCTACGCCCCTGCTTACAGTCTTGAATACAGTGGACCGCAAGCAAAGATGGTGTCTGTCCCGAGTAATATTGTCTAAATTTATTTAAAAAAAAAAATGCTGGGAGAGGTTGCTATTTATGCTTCTGGTCTGCTTGTTAAGTATGGAGTAATGTATGCTGTAAGAGTCTTATTGATGTCTGCTGCTGGGGTATGGGACTCCAGGTCGACACAACTTAGGGCGACACACCAAATGTCGATACCTGAAATAGGTTGACATGGATAAAAGGTCGACATGAGTGTTTTTTATGTGTTTTGGTGTTGTTTTCTCCGTAATGACTGGGAACCCCAATTAGCGCACAGTGTTCGCTCGCCATGCTTCGGGCAAGGTGCCTCGCTGCACTCGGCACAGGTTACCATTCCCAATTGTTGTCCATGTGGATCGTAAAGTATTAAAACGTTAAAAAAGTGAAAAACTCATGTTGACCTTGTTCATGACGACCTTTTGTCCATGTCGACCTATTTCAGGTGTCGATCTAAGGAGTGTAGACCAATTGGTGTCGACCTAAGTGGTGTCGAACTTCTTGATGTCGACCTGGAGTCTGGATCCCCTGCTGCTGCCCACAGTGCACCCAGGTTTCCCTGCATGTACACTGTGAGCCTTCCCGCTATCTCCTGGTGCTGGGTGCCCCCATTTTGTTTGCAGTCTATAGATCTGTTCCTGAGTGTAGCACTACAGCATAGGCGTGCGCAGACACTGACAGGCGGGTGCCGCTCCGGACTCCCCCCCCCTCCACGGCATTATAGTGTTCTCTCACCTCCCCTGTCCTGGATAGAGACTGCTTACCTGGGCCGCCCAAGTGAGCAGTCTATATCCAGGACTGGGGAGGTGAGAGAACACTATAATGCCGTGGAGAGGGGGGAAAGGGGGGGGGGGGGGGGGAGTCCGGAGTGGCACCCGCCTGTCAGTGTCTGCGCACGCCTATGCACTACAGATTCCAGCCAGCAGTAGTTATGTGTTTCTAGTGCTCCAGTACTGACAGCCTGTGTTTGTGGAATTACAGGTCACAGCAGCTCCTGTTTAGCTGTATTCATTCATAGTTCAGGCCTGGCCAACCTGTGGCTCTCCAGCTGTCTTGAAAGTACGAGTTTCAAAATGCCCTGCCAAAGTTCTGCTGTTAGGGAATTCTAAACTGTGGCAGGGCCTGCTGGGATTTGTAGTTCCACAGCAGCTGGAGAGCCACAGGTTGGCCAGGCTTCATTCCTGCAGCCAGCAACTAATTGCACAGGTATCTGCTCTCAGTAATTACCACTGATTACCTGAATCTTGTTTTCCATTCCAGCCTGATCCAGCAGTATAAAGCATAACTGGTTCCAGCCTGCCCTAGTATTCCACCAGTTTCAGCTTGGCTAAGAAGCATTACCCGTTCCAGCCCAGCAGAGTATTCGCCAAATCCAGTTTTGCTAAGTAGTAGTATCGGTTCCAGTCCAGTCTACTACAGTTCCATGTATCCTGTGCAGTCTGATTCAGTATTCACGCGTTCCAGTTAGCCAGTGCAGTCTGGTTCAGTCTCCAGTTGTACCGACCATCCAGTCCCAGACCTACCAGATCCTGTTTTTCTGACTGTTCAGATGTCTATCCTGAGTTGCCCTGGACAGTCACCCTGAGATTTGCTGCATCCTCCGTGTCTATATAAACTATGAGACAGGCTTATATTCGCCCACCATAATTCCTGCATTGAGATGATACCACCCTGGAAACAAGAAGTACCAGATCCGTGACGGGTACCTCCCTTTGTTGAGGAGTGATTTGGGTCAAAGTTGCCTCTCTAAGCAAATATGAATAGGTACGAAGTTTGAGGTAGAGTAGAACACAGATAAATATAAATGGAAAAGGACTGCAATATCAGTTTGGCATGTAAACTGCTCAAAAAAATAAAGGGAACACTTAAACAACACAATGTAACTCCAAGTCAATCACACTTCTGTGAAATCAAACTGTCCACTTAGGAAGCAACACTGATTGACAATCAATTTCACATGCTGTTGTGCAAACGGAATAGACAACAGGTGGAAATTATAAGCAATTAGCAAGACACTAGTGACTACAAACCACTTCTCAGCTCCTATGCTTTCTGGCTGTTGTTTTGGTTACTTTTGAAAGCTGGCGGTGCTTTCACTCTAGTGGTAGCATGAGACGGAGTCTACAACCCACACAAGTGGCTCAGGTAGTGCAGATCATCCAGGATGGCACATCAATGCGAGCTGTGGCAAGAAGGTTTGCTGTGTCTGTCAGCGTAGTGTCCAGAGCATGGAGGCGCTACCAGGAGACAGGCCAGTACATCAGGAGACGTGAAGGAGGCCGTAGGAGGGCAACAACCCAGCAGCAGGACCGCTACCTCCGCCTTTGTGCAAGGAGGAACAGGAGGAGCACTGCCAGAGCCCTGCAAAATGACCTCCAGCAAGCCACAAATGTGCATGTGTCTACTCAAACTATCAGAAACAGACTCCATGAGGGTGGTATGAGGGCCCGACGTCCACAGGTGGGGGTTGTGCTTACAGCCCAACACCATGCAGGACATTTGGCATTTGCCAGAGAACACCAAGATTGGCAAAGTCGCCACTGGCGCCCGGTGCTCTTCACAGATGAAATCAGGTTCTCACTGAGCACATGTGACAGACGTGACAGAGTCTGTAGACGCCAAGGATAACGTTCTGCTGCCTGCAACTTCCTCCAGCATGACCGGTTTGGCAGTGAGTCAGTAATGGTGTGGGGTGGCATTTCTTTGGCGGGACGCACAGCCCTCCATGTGCTCGCCAGAGGTAGCCTGACTGCCATTAGGTACCGAGATGAGATCCTGAGACCCCTTGTGAGACCATATGCTGGTGCGGTTGGCCCTGGGTTCCTCCTAATGCAAGACAATGCTAGACCTCATGTGGCTGGAGTTTGTCAGCAGTTCCTGCAAGACGAAGGCATTGATGCTATAGACTGGCCCGCCCGTTCCCCAGACCTGAATCCAGTTGAGCACATCTGGGACATCATGTCTCGCTCCATCCACTAACGCCACGTTGCTCCACAGACTGTCCAGGAGTTGGCGGATGCTTTAGTCCAGGTCTGGGAGGAGATCCCTCAGGAGACCATCCGCCACCTCATCAGGAGCATGCCCAGGCGTTGTAGGGAGATCATACAGGCACGTGGAGGCCACACACACTACTGAGCCTCATTTTTTTACTTGTTTTAAGGACATTACATCAAAGTTGGATCAGCCTGTAGTGTGTTTTCCCACTTTAATTTTGAGTGTGACTCCAAATCCAGACCTCCATGGGTTAATAAATTTGATTTCCATTGATAATTTTTGTGTGATTTTGTTGTTAGCACATTCAACTATGTAAAGAACAAAGTATTTAATAAGAATATTTCATTCATTCTGATCTAGGATGTGTTGTTTAAGTGTTTCCTTTATTTTTTTGAGCAGTGTATATTTAGCATTGATATAAGGGTCAGAAATGGAGGTTTCACAATGTCTCTTTTCGTGGTGCCAAACAATTCCCTGTGTTATCCCCCACCTATAATATAAGTAATTAATGTTATCTAAAGTCATTTAGGCCTGTTCTATAACAAAATGTGCCAAAGCATGTCCAGAGTAATGCTGAGGGACAGTGAACATAGCGATCATACAGATTTTTCATTAGGGTGTGCAAAAGGGGAAATTGGGGAAATTTGTGGGCCTTAGTCTTCTGTTTCAAGCTAGATAGGAATGACCTAACTTCTCATTACTAATCACCTCCCAGAAGGTCACTGTGGGATACAGGGAGACTCACCCCGCTTCCAGGATCTATCAATATGTTAGCGAGCGCTGAGTGGTTCCAGACGCTAATAGTGTACATAACCGCTCCATGAATCTACAGTGAACACAGACGCCCAAGTGAACACTGACGCTCCAGCCACACAGCCGCCTATGCGGCAACTGGGTCCCCTTAGATACACAGCGTCTCAGACGGAAGCAGGAAAACAGTTCATGGTGGGAAACTGGTCATGAACATCAACCCTAGGGATCGCGGCCTCATTCAACCATATGATCCCTAAGGCCTAGCGCTGGAGCACCCTAGGTGGTAGCCGCGTTAGTACCTGTTTGGTAGTCTCCTCCCAAAACAGTGCGGCTGTGTCCGTGTTCCGCCTCTAAGCGGAACCGATGCCTTACCTTTCTCCCCATGCTCCGGCCACAGCCTGGTAACATCTGCTGGACATGCTAGTATATCCGAACACAGACGCCCACCGAAACAGCACTATAATCGTGGGTAAGCGTTGTTGCGACCCGGCGGGGAGTTGTTGGAGCAACTCTTTCCATAGAGTGCACAAGAACTAACTGGAAAGTGAGAGAAAGTACAGCCAACACACAGCAGCGTGAGGCACAAACTTAGTTACAAAGATGAGAGGGTGACAACTGAGAAGCATTAAGTGGTGGGATACCACTCTTAAGTGAGCAATAGCAGCTTGAAGGTTCTCAAAGAAAAGTGGATGGCCAGCCAGTAAGTCCCGCAAATTGATTAGGCATAACAGTACACATTGGGCATTTCGCTATATACCGTCTTGCAGTTTGGTTTGACCTCCTTGCGTTTCAGCATTAGCAGAGCAGAAAAGTCTTGAAAAATCCGGACATTGAATTCAGATAGTTTAAGACCTACATTTTCTGAGAAGTAAGTAGCACTTGGCCATCTTGATGTTCATAGACTTAAGAGACACTGAGAGTGGCAATCAGGTCAGTGGGCAGGAGATCATAGAGATCAGAGTTCTTAATGGCTTCCGGGATTCCTAGAAAATGTTGATTACACTGCCTATAGCACTTCAAAGCCATCCATTTCCCTTCCCATTGTATGCCGTTTACTCCTGTAGCTCTGATTTGTTTTGCAGTGCCAATATGGTGTATGTATAATCATTGGTGCACTTCTCCACCTGTATTATGCTTTTGGTGTTTAATTCCAAATGAGAAAGGATGGTAGTCATGGACACCAGGATATTGTCAATTTTCTCCAGTGGATTAATATGGAAAGTTTAGGTGAAACAGGAGCAGAGGATTGGGAGCCCAACTCCTGTGTGATTTATGGTTGAGATAAATACTGGGTATCCAAAGAAAAATGGAGATGGCAGAGCCAGAGAACCACTATATGGATTAACTTTTGCAGTAGTTGCTTTGAATTTATTCATTTTCTATTTGTTCATATCATACTAGATGAGCTACAGTATTACAAGAATGGCACATCGCCCACCTCACTAATACCCCATGCTGTAGAGTTTATCAAAATCATTTTGTCTATCAGTCT
Source organism: Pseudophryne corroboree (assembly GCF_028390025.1). NCBI lineage: Eukaryota > Metazoa > Chordata > Amphibia > Anura > Myobatrachidae > Pseudophryne > Pseudophryne corroboree. The sequence goes on from NC_086446.1 coordinate 447,514,500, forward strand.
TCTTAAGAGTATGCGCCTGCATTTTGTTTTTACTGTGTCATATCCCTCTACTAACAGAATGCATCCATAATCATAAAGCAGTTTACACCCTCTGAAGATGTGATTTGGTACATAAATAGTCTATAGATAATAATGGGGACTTCGGTCTGCAGTGCTAATTAGCTTTTTGCAAGAGATTTCCATTCTAGTTAAGAGGAACAAGTAAAAAAGATAACCCATCTCTATTTGTATCTAGGCAACATAACTTCACTATACCATAAAAGAAGTACACACAATTCATACACCCATGTGTGGAGAACAAAACATTTTTTTTTCTGCTAACTTTCTAGTTTTGTGCTAATTGGGTCAAAGTAACTATGGAAATAATAGTGAAAAGATTTTTTCAATTTTGCCTCCAAACTAAAAAAAATAATAAATAAAGGGGTATATGCAATTGCGGTCGAATTGCCGCGAAAGTCGAATTCGAACATGTCGAATTGGATTCGTCAATGCAATACAGCACTTTTCGTCAAAATACCTGCCGTTTCAGATTCGACTTTTTGCAAATTGACATTTTCAAAATTCGACATGTCTGCAATGGTCAAAATGCGGCTTTTCGACAAAAGTATATTCAATTGAAGAATGTCGATTCGACAACAGTGCTTTTCAACAGTATTTTCGTCAATTTCATTCCGCCTCACTTTGCTGGCGGAATCTAATAAAAAAAATGTAAAAACTTTTTTTTGTGTTTTTTTTATTGCTAATAGCATATCTATTTTTATTAGAAGGGATTATGTACTTGGTTTGTCTATTTTTGACCCACACGTATTTTTTTAAAAGATTTTTAAAAAGAATATTTTTTTCTTCACTCTGCTGAGGGGAATGTACCCATGCTTCAACAGTTTTACCCAGGATACACTTCTGCAAAACCACTCCAGTATTGGACCAGTTTACCCCACTCTACCATGGACGTCCTTCTTGTGATGTGGACCTGAACCACCGCCATGTGAGTCACTCTTTCAGGTGAGATATATTGGCCAAAACTCCATCTTGTCTGAGTAACCTGTGTATATGCGCAGTGTTGCTGGGACCTTTTGTTCTTTCCCAGGGTGGAGGAAACACTCTCAAATTACCTCCTTATTCTCTTCCGCAGGTCTTGTGGAGTATCCTTCCCGATTTGCAGGAACCAGCCTGGATTTGAAGAGACACGACACTTCCCCTGATGTACCATGGGCGACCTACTTGTGATATGGACCTGAACCTCCGCCATGTAGCAGACAACCCCTCAGGTGAGATGTATTGGCCAAAACTCCCTCTTGTCCAAGTAACCCCCGGCATGTCTAAGGTGCAGCCCTCCGGCATTTGCAAAACTGCACATCCAATCATGCCCTGATACACCAATGCTTACGCTGTGTCAGGGAATGTTTGGATGTGTAGTTTCTCAAGTGTCGGAGGGTTGCATTTGGGACAAAGGCCGCTGTAACCTGCTTGTGTCAAAAGTGTTGCTTGTACCTTGTATTTTCCTAGAAGGGTGACACTATTACCAATACCTGGAACTTCATACTATTCTCTTCCACAGGTCTTGCGGAGTATCCTTCCCAAGTTGCGTGGATGTGAAGAGACACGACACTTCCCCTGATGTACCATGGGCAACCTACTTGTGATGTGGACCTGAACCTCCGCCATGTAGCAGACAACCCCTCAGGTGAGATGTATTGGCCAAAACTCCCTCTTGTCCAAGTAACCCCCGGCATGTCTAAGGTGCAGCCCTCCGGCATTTGCAAAACTGCACATCCAATCATGCCCTGATACACCAATGCTTACGCTGTGTCAGGGAATGTTTGGATGTGTAGTTTCTCAAGTGTCGGAGGGTTGCATTTGGGACAAAGGCCGCTGTAACCTGCTTGTGTCAAAAGTGTTGCTTGTACCTTGTATTTTCCTAGAAGGTTGACACGATTACCAATACCTGGAACTTCATACTATTCTCTTCCACAGGTCTTGCGGAGTATCCTTCCCAAGTTGCAGGAAACAGCATGGATGAAAAGGGACACGACAGTTCCCCTGCTGTACCATGGGCGACCTAACACAATACCACTGCATCTCTGAAATACCATATTTTACATTTTATTTACTAATAATTTAAAGAAAAACACACAAAACTTCTCATTTTAAAAATTTATTGAAGAAATATAATTGTATTTAATTTTGGATTAAAAAATAAGATGTAATAAAACAAAAAAAGTAGTGTTTGTTCTTCTTTACATTCTTTTCTTGTGTAGATATCTGTGGAAAAAAAATTCATATTAAGTAAAAAGACACTAATGATGTCATGTTCATTCCTTTCCCAAGAACATTTGTGGAACCACACAATCCAGCATGACCCATTGTTGGACTGTGTTGTTCCCCAAGGGCAGGCGGTCCAAAGTGGCAGAGTGGTGTCAGTGGTCAGCACTTTGACACGCCTGCACTTGTGGAACCACCCAGCCCAGCATGACCCATTGCTGGACTGTGTTGTTCCCCAAGGGCAGGCGGTCCAAAGTGGCAGAGTGGTGTCAGCGGTCAGCACTTTGACACGCCTGCACTTGTGGAACCAGCCAGCCCAGCATGACCCATTGCTGGACTGTGTTGTTCCCCAAGGGCAGGCGGTCCAAAGTGGCAGAGTGGTGTCAGTGGTCAGCACTTTGACACGCCTGCACTTGTGGAACCAGCCAGCCCAGCATGACCCATTGCTGGACTGTGTTGTTCCCCAAGGGCAGGCGGTCCAAAGTTTCTTGAATATATACATTGAAACATGGCTTTACTCACCTTGGTACGCACAACACGAACTACGCCGTCCACTTCAATTTTCCACGCAATCCTATGAAGAAGCCAAAAATAAACACTAGTGAATAGTAAATTCACACAACAGTGAAAGCCTATTTTACACCAATACAAAAAGGAGTTTGTTTTAATAAAAAAAAAAGTGGTATCAGAATAGCTCTTTGGCCCATCATACATGTAGCCACAGGGAGCTTTCATCAGTTACCACACGCGCCCGCATACATGCCCGCGCATGTATGCCTAGACATAAAGCTCCTTGGTAGTATCCGGTCGAGAGTGGGGGAGCCCAACACAAACATAAAACATTATTAAGGAAAAAAAAAAACTAATGGGAGGGGGAGAAAGGGAAACATGAAACATAAGAGTAAATAATAAAACAATACGACCGGGCTTATGGTGGTTGTCCGTCCGGATCCTCTTCTTCCTCCTGATGGGGCGTCGATGCCCTGGGCGGCTGGGGAGTGCGTTGACTTGGCCTCGGTGGCCGTCCGGGTGTAGATGATGCGGCCGGTGTTGGTGGTGGAGGCATCTGGTGGGTGGGGTACATCCCTGTATATCCTTGGTACAGCTGTGACCGTCTATACCAGGATGGTGGTGGAGGAAGGGAAGGAGGCGTCCGTGTGGCTTGTGATGGCGGATGTGGTGGTTCACCAGCGTGTTGATGAGCTGGCTCTGGGAGCTTATCGTACATCATCTGCAGTGTGGTTGCGATGATCTGTTGGCTGGATGCCGAATTACGTTGGCTCTCCGACATGTTGTCAACGCTGTGTGCCAGGCATGATGTGTTATCCACCAGCCGGTTGATGGATGTGGCCAGAACGTGAAGGATGTCCATAGTCTCCCTGTGATCTACTCGTCTGGTCTTTTGCATTTCTGCGGTGCTGTCGGCATGAGCCTTTTGCATTTCAACCAGACCGTTTGCCATCTTCTCCATTATCTACTCAATGGCGTCCAGTCTGGTTTCAACGACATTCGTTTAGGTATCCTGGCGGGCAGTCATCTCTGCTGCCAGGGTGTGTACCCTCTGAACATTTGAGGGATCCTGCCCTTCCTGCATTTGTGCAGCTGAAAAGAAAATTAGAAATTAGTATACACATTCATACATTTGTTTGAAGGCTCACAATTTGATATTTACTCACACAGGGATGTAGAAACAGCGGGCTGCTGCACTTCTACCTCGTCGTCCGACGAATCCTGTAGGAGATCCGGCCTGAAGAAGGAACCAATCCCCGACGCAAGTCCGCTGCTGGTCCGTGGCACCTGTTTGCAAAAGAAAAAAAAATAAGTTAATAAACTATACAAAAATGGCGACCCCCCCTACCCCTCCCCCCAAAAAATAAAAAAATAAAAACCTTCTCCATCCGGTGGTGCCGCTGCTCCAGGAGCTTCACTTGTCCTCAATTCTGGAGACTTTTCAAGGGTATGGCTGGATACGTCTTCACGGCTGTCTTCAAACCCAAGAAAAGTCTCGTCCATTAACCCTGTTGACTCAAACAGTTCGGGTGATGGGTCCACAAGGGTAGTGTCTTGTTGAGGCTCTTCGGTCACAGTCCCAGAGCTCCTGGAGAGATGACGAGCTGGTGATGGCCTGCGCGCAGGAAATGTAGTTTGGCGCCCAGCTGGTGGTGTGGTCGCCGACGGTGTCTGGCGCGCAGGTGACGTTCTGCGCGCTGTTGTCTAGCGCGCAGGTGATGGTCTGCGTGCTGACGATGTCTGGCGCGCAGGTGACTTTCTGCGCGCTGATGACGTCTGGCGCGCAGGTGACTTTCTGCGCGCTAACGATGTGTGGCACGCAGGTGATGATCTGCGCGCTGCTGATGCTTGGTGAAGTATCAAATATTCATCCAAAAGAAAGCCTGATGTTGGCTTGGAAATATGTGAAACTTACTAGCTATGTTTAGCCAGTGCTAAAATATGCACAGGAGCCATATATAACTAGGCTAAGGACATATTATGGTATTATGTAACTGAACCTGAGATGAAAGTGCACTAAACTGACAAAAATAAATAAATATAGGGCCCTCTTTTGGAGTCATTGATTTTGAAGCCTGACCAAAAACTGTGAAGAAGGCAAATAATTCAGCACATCCATTGTAAACCTCTAAACTGGCAGTTAAGTCTGGCACACTGGGCGACCTCCCCTAGTTAGCAATCAGCGCTATATTGCTAATTAGGGAAGACCGCACTAGTGCATGCGCACACGCATTATTCCCTGAACATGCAGCTCAACAATATATTTAAAATTGAGTTGCATGTTCGTTAGATAATCCCTGAGCGAGAACGGCCCGCGGGTGTGCGCATCGGTCAGGCATACATTCGTGACTAGAACTTTAAAAAAAAAAAAAAGACTGTCATCATTCATATTGTCTAGTGTATTGCCCAGAGTGTACAGGGCTTAAGGCTTTGCTTACATGGATACTGATATTTTTATGAGCTGGAAAAACGTAAACACAGCAATTTAAAAAAATGTTTTTGTAGTTTCATGTAGTATACTAACAGTAATGACTATGATATTATGTGACGTAACAGGGTGTCATTATTAAACTGTACCTGCGTTCAAATTGTGCTAGCGCATGGTAACCGCATGCACAAATGTATTCATCATTTTTTATAAATCTATTTGTCCAACTTACACTTCTGTGCCATATCCCATTGTTACCTTTGAGATGGTCCAAAAAAATTCTGTTTTGTTTTTCAGTTTACACAGTCCCGCCTTGTAGGAAAAAGAAGACCAAAATAGAGGTAGCTACAAAAGCCATGACAAATATCCTGTGCGACCAACTACGCGAGATGGATTCAAATTGGCAGAGTCAAGAGGATGCAAGATTGCAAAAATGTGTGGACAATGAACGTGAACTGCAGAGGAATTTGCTAACGCAAATGGTAGCTATGCACGATACGATCAGTAGCGAAAACCGTGAATTCCTAGGTCAGCTTGTTGCCAAAATGACCTCTACACCACAATTTACAAACACTCATTCTGACCTACAATCGCATTCTCATACCACATTTGGTCCAAAAACACGGTATGCCCAGGAAGCCCAGTCTCCCCCATCTTTTGGGCCTATATCCCAGTATATGCAACAAGCCCAGTCTCCCACCTCTTTTGGGGCTACATCCCAGTATACGCAGCAAGCCCAGTCTCCCACCTCTTTTGGGGCTACATCCCAGTATATGCAGCAAGCCCAGTCTCCCACCACTTTTGGGGATACTCACCAGTTTGCGCAGCAATCCCAGTCTCCAACATCCTTTAATTCGACCTCGAATATATTGAGAGGTCCAGAATTTGGAGATTCATTATGTAGTACAACTCCAGAGGAATCTACTCCCAGCAATAAACCACAGTACCAAATTCTCTAATGCACATACAGTAAATGTTTATTCTATGTTTATTGGTTGGGTATTGTGCCCATAACTTTATTTTTGGTTAACGTTTTGTTTGTAAAATGCGTATGTTTGTCTTCAAAAATTCAGGTATTGCGCATACGCTCATAATTATGAGTACATCATACACCTTGGTCTTATGATTATCTCATTTGTATTTTGCACTGCAATACCGCTGCACTTTTTTTTATCTCTGTAGAACAGGGGTCTTCAACCTTTGCCCTGCAGATGTTATGGAACTACACTTTCCAGCATTTTCTGCCACCGTTTAGCATGGGCTAAAATCTAAAATGTGGATGGGCATGCTGGGAACTGAAGTTCCATAACAGCTGCAGGGCAAAGGTTGAAGACCCTTGTGATACACCATGCCCTACGGCAAAACTACTTTTTTGCACTGCAATACCGCGGCACTTTTATGTTATGGCTAAACTGGGTGTAATGCGCCTGTCATTCCTAAAAAGTTTTTGTACTATACCATATATGTCCTCATAATTGGGAGGATCTCATTAAAGATGTAAAACTTGTGTGCACATCTTTTATAAGTTGAAAAAAAACTTATTCTTTCTAAAATAAACAATTTTGGAAAAGAAAAACTGGTGTTCTATTTATTGGTATATAAATAATAAGATTTTACTCACCGGTAAATCTATTTCTCGTAGTCCGTAGTGGATGCTGGGAACTCCGTAAGGACCATGGGGAATAGACGGGCTCCGCAGGAGACTGGGCACTCTATAAGAAAGATTTGGTACTATCTGGTGTGCACTGGCTCCTCCCTCTATGCCCCTCCTCCAGACCTCAGTTAGGATACTGTGCCCGGAAGAGCTGACACAATAAGGAAGGATTTTAAATCCCGGGTAAGACTCATACCAGCCACACCAATCACACCGTATAACTTGTGATACTATACCCAGTTAACAGTATGAAATATAACAGAGCCTCTCAATAGATGGCTCAACAATAACCCTTTAGTTAGGCAATAACTATATACAAGTATTGCAGACAATCCGCACTTGGGATGGGCGCCCAGCATCCACTACGGACTACGAGAAATAGATTTACCAGTGAGTAAAATCTTATTTTCTCTGACGTCCTCGTGGATGCTGGGAACTCCGTAAGGACCATGGGGATTATACCAAAGCTCCCAAACGGGCGGGAGAGTGCGGATGACTCTGCAGCACCGAATGAGAGAACTCAAGGTCCTCCTCAGCCAGGGTATCAAATTTGTAGAATTTAGCAAACGTGTTTGCGCCTGACCAAGTTGCAGCTCGGCAAAGTTGTAAAGCCGAGACCCCTCGGGCAGCTGCCCAAGATGAGCCCACCTTCCAAGTGGAATGGGCTTTCACTGATTTAGGATGCGGCAATCCAGCCGCAGAATGCGCCAGCTGAATTGTGCTACAAATCCAGCGAGCAATAGTCTGCTTAGAAGCAGTAACACCTATCTTGTTGGGTGCATACAGGACAAAAAGCGAGTCAGTTTTCCTGACTCCAACCGTCCTGGAAACATAAATTTTCAAGGCCCTGACTACGTCCAGTAACTTGGAATCCTCCAAGTCCCTAGTAGCCGCAGGCACCACAATAGGTTGGTTCAAGTGAAAAGCTGATACCACCTTAGGGAGAAACTGGGGACGAGTCCTCAATTCTGCCCTATCCATATGGAAAATCAGATAAGGGCTTTTACATGACAAAGCCGCCAATTCTGACACACGCCTGGCCGAAGCCAAGGCCAATAACATGACCACTTTCCACGTGAGATATTTCAGATCCACAGTTTTAAGTGGTTCAAACCAATGTAATTTTAGGAAACTCAACACCACATTGAGATCCCAAGGTGCCACAGGAGGCACAAAAGGGGGCTGAATATGAAGCACTCCCTTTACAAAAGTCTGAACTTCAGGCAGTGAAGCCAGTTCTTTCTGGAAGAAAATCGACAGGGCCGAAATCTGGACCTTAATGGAACCCAATTTTAGGCCCCTAGTCACTCCCGACTGTAGGAAGTGCAGAAAACGACCCAGCTGAAATTCCTCTGTTGGGGCCTTCCTGGCCTCACACCACGCAACATATTTTCGCCAAATACGGTGATAATGGTTTGCGGTTACTTCTTTCCTGGCTTTTATCAGCGTAAGAATGACTTCCTCCGGAATGCCCTTTTCCTTTAGGATCCGGAATTCAACCGCCATGCTGTCAAACGCAGCCGCGGTAAGTCTTGGAACAGACAGGGCCCCTGCTGTAGCAGATCCTGTCTGAGCGGTAGAGGCCATGGGTCCTCTGATATCATTTCTTGAAGTTCTGGGTACCAAGCTCTTCTTGGCCAATCCGGAACCACGAGTATCGTTCTTACGCCTTGCCTTCTTATTATTCTCAGTACCTTTGGTATGAGAGGCAGAGGAGGGAACACATAAACCGACTGGTACACCCACGGTGTCACTAGAGCGTCCACAGCTATCGCCTGAGGGTCCCTTGACCTGGCGCAATATCTCTTTAGCTTTTTGTTGAGGCGGGACGCCATCATGTCCACCTGTGGCTTTTCCCAACGGTTTACCAACAGTAGGAAGACTTCTGGATGAAGTCCCCACTCTCCCGGGTGTAGGTCGTGTCTGCTGAGGAAGTCTGCTTCCCAGTTGTCCACTCCCGGAATGAACACTGCTGACAGTGCTATTACGTGATTTTCCGCCCATCGGAGAATCCTTGTGGCTTCTGCCATCGCCATCCTGCTTCTTGTGCCGCCCTGTAGGTTTACATGGGCGACTGCCGTGATGTTGTCTGACTGGATCAGTACCGGCTGGTTTTGAAGCAGGGGTTTTGCCTGACTTAGGGCATTGTAAATGGCCCTTAGTTCCAGAATATTTATGTGCAGGGAAGTCTCCTGACTTGACCATAGTCCTTGGAAGTTTCTTCCCTGTGTGACTGCTCCCCAGCCTCGAAGGCTGGCATCCGTGGTCACCAGGACCCAGTCCTGTATGCCGAATCTGCGGCCCTCTAGAAGATGAGCACTCTGCAGCCACCACAGTAGAGACACCCTGGTCCTTGGAGACAGGGTTATCAGTTGATGCATCTGAAGATGCGATCCCGACCACTTGTCCAAGAGGTCCCACTGGAAGGTCCTTGCATGGAACCTGCCGAATGGAATTGCTTCGTATGAAGCCACCATTTTTCCCAGGACTCGTGTGCAGTGATGCACCGATACCCGTTTTGGTTTTAGGAGGTCTCTGACTAGAGATGACAGCTCCTTGGCTTTCTCCTGCGGGAGAAACACTTTTTTCTTTTCTGTGTCCAAAATCATCCCCAGGAACAGTAAGCGTGTGGAAGGAACCAGTTGTGACTTTGGAATGTTTAGAATCCAGCCATGCTGTTGTAGCACTTCCCGAGATAGTGCTACTCCGACCAGTAACTGCTCCCTGGACCTCGCCTTTATAAGGAGATCGCCAGGTACGGGATAATTAAAACTCCCTTTTTTCGAAGGAGTATCATCATTTCTGCCATTACCTTGGTAAACACCCTCGGTGCCGTGGACAGTCCAAACGGTAGTGTCTGGAATTGGTAATGGCAATCCTGTACCACAAATCTGAGGTACTCCTGGTGAGGAAGGTAAATGGGGACATGCAGGTAAGCATCCTTGATGTCCAGGGATACCATGTAATCCCCCTCGTCCAGGCTTGCAATAACCGCCCTGAGCGATTCCATCTTGAACTTGAATTTTGTTATGTATGTGTTCAAGGATTTAAAATTTAAAATGGGTCTCACCGAACCGTCCGGTTTCGGTACCACAAACAGTGTGGAATAGTAGCCCCGTCCTTGTTGAAGTAGGGGTACCTTGACTATCACCTGCTGGGAATACAGCTTGTGAATGGCCTCTAGCACAGCCTCCCTGCCCGAGGGAGTTGTTGGTAAGGCCGATTTGAGGAAACGGCGGGGGGGAGGCGCCTCAAATTCCAGCTTGTACCCCTGAGATACTACTTGAAGGATCCAGGGATCCACCCGTGAGCGAACCCACTGATCGCTGAAATTTTTGAGGCGGCCCCCCACCGTACCTGGCTCCGCCTGTGGAGCCCCACCGTCATGCGGCGGATTTGGAAGAAGCGGGGGAGGACTTTTGGTCCTGGGAACCTGCTGTGTGTTGCAGCTTTTTCCCCCTTCCTCTGCCTCTAGACAGAAAGGACCCGCCTTTTCCCCGCCTGTTTTTCTGGGGTCGAAAGGACTGTACCTGGTAATACGGCGCTTTCTTAGGCTGTGAGGGGACATGGGGCAAAAATGCTGACTTCCCAGCTGTTGCTGTGGAAACAAGGTCTGAGAGACCATCCCCGAATAACTCCTCACCCTTATAAGGCAAAACTTCCATGTGCCTTTTAGAATCTGCATCTCCTGTCCACTGCCGAGTCCATAAGCCTCTCCTAGCAGAAATGGACAATGCACTTATTCTAGATGCCAGCCGGCAGATCTCCCTCTGTGCATCTCTCATGTATAAGACTGAGTCTTTTATATGCTCTACGGTTAGCAATATAGTGTCCCTGTCTAGGGTGTCAATATTTTCCGACAGGGAATCTGACCAAGCAGCAGCAGCACTGCACATCCAGGCTGAAGCAATAGCTGGTCTCAGTACAGGTTGAGTCTCCCTTATCCAAAATGCTTGGGACCAGAGGTATTTTGGATATCGGATTTTTCCGTATTTTGGAATAATTGCATACCATAATGAGATATCATGGCAATAGGACCTAAATCTAAGCACAGAATGCATTTATGTTACATATACACCTTATACACACAGCCTGAAAATCATTTTAGCCAATATTTTTTATAACTTTGTGCATTAAACAAAGTGTGTGTATATTCACACAATTCATTTATGTTTCATATACACCTTATAGACACAGCCTGAAGGTCATTTAATACAATATTTTTAATAACTTTGTGTATTAAACAAAGTTTGTGTACATTGAGCCATCAAAAAACAAAGGTTTCACTATCTCACTCTCACTCAAAAAAGTCCGTATCTCGGAATATTCCGTATTTCGGAATATTTGGATATGGGATACTCAACCTGTATAACACCAGTGTGTGTATATATAGACTTCAGGATAGCCTCCTGCTTTCTATCAGCAGGTTCCTTTAGGGCGGCCGTATCCGGAGACGGTAGTGCCACCTTTTTAGACAAACGTGTGAGCGCTTTATCCACCCTAGGGGGAGTTTCCCAACGTGACCTATCCTCTGGCGAGAAAGGGAACGCCATTAGTAATTTTTTTGAAATTACCAATTTTTTATCGGGGAAAGCCCACGCTTCTTCACACACATCATTTAATTCCTCAGATGGGGGAAAAACTATTGATAGTTTTTTCTCCCCAAACATAATACCCTTTTTTGAGGTACCTGGGTTTATATCAGAAAGGTGTAATACCTCTTTCATTGCCTCAATCATGCAACGAATGGCCCTAGTGGACATTAAATTTGACTCATCGTCGTCGACACTGGCATCAGTATCCGTGTCGACATCTGTGTCTGCCATCTGAGGTAGTGGGCGTTTCAGGGCCCCTGACGGCCTTTGAATTGTCTGGGCAGGCACGAGCTGAGAAGCCGGCTGTCCCGCATTTGGCATGTCGTCAAATTTTTTATGTAAGGAGTCGACACTTGCACGTAATTCCTTCCATAAGTCCATCCACTCAGGTGTCTGCCCCGCAGGGGGTGACATCACATTTATAGGCATCTGCTCCGCCTCCACATAAGCCTCCTCATCAAACATGTCGACACAGCCGTACCGACACACCACACACACACACACACAGGGAATGCTCTTAAAGGAGACAGGACCCCACAAAAGCCCTTTGGGGAGACAGAGAGAGAGTATGCCAGCACACACCAGAGCGCTATAATAATGCAGGGACTAACTGAATTATGACCCTTTATAGCTGCTTATAGTATTAAACTGCGCCTAAATTTAGTGCCCCCCTCTCTTTTTTACCCTTTCTGTAGTGTAGACTGCAGGGGAGAGTCAGGGAGCTTCCTTCCAGCGGAACTGTGAGGGAAAAATGGCGCCAGTGTGTTGAGGGAGATGGCTCCGCCCCTTTTTCAGCTGACTTTTCTCCCGCTTTTTTCTGTATTCTGGCAGGGGTAATTACCACATATATAGCCTCTGGGGCTATATATTGTGGTTATTTTGCCAGCCAAGGTGTTTTTATTGCTGCTCAGGGCGCCCCCCCCCCAGCGCCCTGCACCCTCAGTGACCGGAGTGTGAAGTGTGTATGAGGAGCAATGGCGCACAGCTGCAGTGCTGTGCGCTACCTTGGTGAAGACTGAAGTCTTCTGCCGCCGATTTTCCGGACCATCTTCATGCTTCTGGCTCTGTAAGGGGGACGGCGGCGCGGCTCCGGGAACGAACACCAAGGACGGGTCCTGCGGTCGATCCCTCTGGAGCTAATGGTGTCCAGTAGCCTAAGAAGCCCAAGCTAGCTGCAAGCAGGTAGGTTCGCTTCTTCTCCCCTTAGTCCCTCGATGCAGTGAGCCTGTTGCCAGCAGGTCTCACTGTAAAATAAAAAACCTAATTTAAACTTTCTTTCTAGAAGCTCAGGAGAGCCCCTAGTGTGAAACCAGCTCGGGCCGGGCACAGAAATCTAACTGAGGTCTGGAGGAGGGGCATAGAGGGAGGAGCCAGTGCACACCAGATAGTACCAAATCTTTCTTATAGAGTGCCCAGTCTCCTGCGGAGCCCGTCTATTCCCCATGGTCCTTACGGAGTTCCCAGCATCCACTAGGACGTCAGAGAAATAGGATTACTGTATTCCTAACATGGAATTTAAATTAACTCCACCACAGCAATCAAACTTTCCATGCTACACAAATGCTTGTCAGCCATGAATCCAGCAATGCATTATGGGCACCACACCCAGTCCATTCATAGCCTGCCCTCTCCTTTGCATGACCTCACTATTGTGTGCCTGCAAACCGTCCCCTTAAAATGATGACACTGCCTTCAAAACCGGAAAACCCAACTTATGTCTGGAAGGGGCCAACCCGGGAATTTCCCGGGTCTGTGGTGTAGTGTGAAAGGGGGACTGAAGAAAAACCCGGGTTTTTGCTGGAGAGAAAATCCCGGGACTTGAGCAGGGTAATTCCCGGGTCATATGTCTGAAAATAGGATTTTAATTAGCTGCCAGTAAATCCTTTTCTCGTAGTCCGTAGACGATGCTGGGGGTCCATTTTAGTACCATGGGGTACAGAGGGTCCCGCAGGAGCCTTCGGCACTTTAAGACTTTTCAACAGTGTGAACTGGCTCCTCCCCCTATGCCCCTCCTCCAGACCTCAGTATAGGAACTGTGCCAGAGGAGACGGACATTCTCGAGAGAGGAATTACTATTAAACTTGTGGCGAAATTCACACCAGCTCACACCATCCATAAACAACATGTCGGCTAACATGGCCTTTAACATAAGTCATGCCAACCAGCATGCATAACGCAACAGCAACAGCTGTTAACATCTGAACACATGAAAAATGTGCAACAAAGATAAACGTAAAAAGCAGGAAAAATGAGCACTGGGCGGGCGCCCAGCATCCTCTACGGACTACGAGAAAAGGATTTATCGGCAGGTAATTAAAATCCTATTTTCTCTTACGTCCTAGAGGATGCTGGGGTCCATTTTAGTACCATGGGGATGTACCAAAGCTCCCAGTACGGGCGGGAAAGTGGTAATGTTCCTGCAGAACTGACTGACCAAATCTTAGGTCGTCAGCAGCCAAGATGTCAAACTTATAAAACTTAGCAAACGTGTTTGCACCTGACCAAGTAGCAGCTCGACAGATTTGTAAAGCCGAGACACCCCGGGCAGCCACCCAGGACGAACCCACTTTCCTTGTAGAGTGGGCTTTTTACGAAGTCTGTAACGGCAATCCTGCCGTGGAATGAGCGTGCTGAATGGACCCTTTTTGGGGTCAGAGAGGAAAAACAAAGATTCTGTTTTCCTTATCCTAGCCGTTCTTGCAACATAAATCCTCAACGCTCTGACGACATCCAAGGATTTTGAGACGGCTGAGGTGTCAGAAGCCACTGGCACCACCACTGGTTGGTTGGTTGGTTGATATGAAAGAAGACACAACCTTCGGAAGAAAGTGCTGACGTGTTCTCAGTTCAGCCCTATGTTCATGAAATATTAAGTAAGGACTCTTGAGTGAGAGAGCTCCTAACTCAGACACCCGTCGCCTGAGGCCAATGCCAATAGCATGACCACTTTCCAAGTGAGAAACTTCAACTCTACCTCTTGTAGAGGCTCAAACCAGTCCAATTTAAGGAACTGCAACACCACATTAAGATCCAATGGCGCCGCAGGAGGCACAAAGGGAGGTTGGATGCGCAGAACCCCCTTTACGAACGTCTGGACCTCTGGAAGAGAAGCCAATTGTTTCTGAAAGAAAACTGACAAGGCCGCAATCTGAACCTTGATAGATCCTAATCTCAATCCAGCATCCACACCCGCCTGTAGAAATAGGAGAAGACGTCCTAATTGAAACTCCACCGCAGGAGACTTCTTGGATTCACACCAAGATACATATTTTCTCCAAATACGGTGGTAATGTTTGGACATTACCCCTTTCCTGGCCCGAATAAGTGTGGGAATGACTTCACTGGGAAAACCCTTATGGGCTAGGATCTGGCGCTCAACAGCCATGCCGTCAAACGCAGTCGCGGTAAGTCCTGATAAACTAATGGCCCCTGCTGAAGCAGGTCCTCGCGAAGAGGAAGAGGCCGAGGATCTTCCAGTAATAACTCTTGAAGATCTGGATACCAGGCCCTCCTTGGCCAGTCTGGAGCAATGAGAATTGCTCGAACTCTTGTTCTTCTGATGATCTTGAGAACCTTTGGAACAAGTGGAAGTGGAGGGAACAGATACACCAACTGAAACACCCACTGGCTCACCAGTGCATCCATTGCTATTGCTTGTGGGTCTCTCGACCTGGAACAATATGTCGGAAGCTTCTTGTTGAGATGAGATGCCATCATGTCCACTTGAGGAACGCCCCAATGTCTTGTTACCTCCGCAAAGACTTCTGGGTGGAGGCCCCATTCTCCTGGATGGAGATTGTGTCTGCTGAGGAGGTCTGCTTCCCAGTTGTCCACTCCCGGAATGAATATTGCCGACAGAGCTTCTGCATGTCTTTCTTCCCAGAGGATTTTCTTTGTCACCTCTGCCATTGCCGCCCTGCTTTTTGTTCCGCCTTGACGGTTTATGTAAGCTACTGCCGTTACATTGTCTGACTGGATCTGTATGGGACGACCTTGAAGAAGGTGTGCCGCTTGATGAAGGCTGTTGTACACAGCTCTCAACTCCAGAATGTTTATGTGTAGGCGAGTTTCTTGACTTGACCATCTTCCTTGGAAGCTTTCTCCTTGCGTGACTGCTCCCCATCCTCGGAGACTTGCATCCGTGGTCACCAGGATCTAGGCCTGAATCCCGAACCTGCGTCCCTCCAGGAGGTGAGAAATTTGTAGCCACCACAGAAGCGAAATTCTGGCTTTTGCTGACAAGATTATCCTTTGATGCATGTGGAGATGCGACCCTGACCACTTGTCTAATAGGTCCCACTGGAAGACCCTGGCATGGAATCGGCCATATTGTAGCGCCTTGTAAGCCGCTACCATTTTCCCCAACAGGCGAATGCACTGATGAATTGATACTGTTCTTGGTCTCAAAAGTTGTTTGACCATGCTCTGGATCTCCTGAGCCTTTTCCACCAGTAGAAATATTCTCTGTACCTCGGTGTCCAGTATCATTCCCAAAAATTATTATCTCATTGTCGGTTCCAACTGGGATTTTGGAAAGTTGATGATCCAACAGTGCTGTTGAAGCACCTTCAGGGATAATGCTATGTTCTAAAGTAGCTTGTCCCTGGATCTCGCTTTTATGAGATCGCCCAAGTATAGATTATGTTTGCGAAGGAGAACCATCATCTCTGCCACCACCTTGGTGAATATTCTCGGAGCCGCGGAGAGCCAGAATGGTAATGTCTGGAATTGGTAGTGGCAATCCTGAACCGCAAACCTCAGGTATGCTTGATGTGGCGGTATCCTTGATGTCCACTGACACCAGAAATTCCTTTTCTTCCAAGCTGGAAATCACTGCTCTCAAGGATTCCATCTTGAATTTGAATCTTTTCAAATAAAGATTAAGAGATTTTAGGTTTAAAATCAGTCTGACTGAGCCATCCGGCTTCGGTACCACAAACAGGCTTGTATAAAAGCCTTGGTTCCTTTGTTCGGCAGGAACCAAGGCAATTACTTTGTCTTGACATAATTTGTGTATTGCGTTCAGGACATTTGTGCTGTCTTGAGCAGAAACTGGCAAGGCTGATTTGAAAAATCGGCATGGGGGAAGGTCTTGAAATTCCAACTTGTAACCTTGGGATATTTGTAAAATCCAAGGATCCAGGTATGAGCGAAGCCAGACCTGGCTGAAAAATAGTAGACGTACCCCCACCCAATCGCACTCCCGCAGAGGAGCCCCAGCGTCATGCTGTGGCTTTTGCAGAAGTAGTTGCTGACTTCTGCTCCTGGGAGCCTGAGGGTGTTGTAGGTTTTCTACCTTTTCCTCTCCCCTTTCCTGTGAAAAAAGGGGTAGTTTTAGCCTTTTTGTACTTGTTGGGCCGAAAGGACTGCATAGTATGAGAATGATATACTTTTTTAGCCGGTGCAGCTGCCGACGGCAGAAATGCTGACTTGCCAGATGTAGTAGTCGATATCATGGCATCTAGTTTCTCTCCAAAGAGGGCCTCACCATTGTAAGGGAGCGCCTCAATATTTCTTTTGGATTCAGCGTCAGCATTCCATTGTCTGATCCAGAGCGCCCTGCGGGCTGAAATCGCCATAGCAGAGGCCCTCGACCGTGTCAATATTAACAATCAAGTTACCTACCCACGCAGAAGCAATTGTGGGCCTGAGTAATGTACCCATAGCAACATAGATGGACTTTAAAGTCGTCTCTAATTTGCGGTCAGCAGGTTCTTTTAATGAAGCTGACCCCGGGGCAGGTAAAATGATTTTCTTTGACAACCTAGAGACTGATGTGTCTATCATTGGGGGTGACTCCCACTTAGCCCTATCCTCTTCAGGGAAAGGGTATGCTACCCGCAACCTTTTAGGGATAGCAAATTTATTTTCCGGGTTAGCCCAGGATTCCTCAAAAAAGGTATTTAAGTCCTTAGACGGAGGAAAAGTCACCAAGTCACCATCTGTTTTTTATTTAATTTAAAATCATCTTTTTCCTCAGGTGGAGGTGTTGTGTCAGGAAATTCCAACACCTCTTTTATAGCAACTATCATACATTGAATGCTCTTAGCCAGTTTGGGATCTACCCCCCTCAAATCCCCAGTGTCGACGTCAGTGTCGGAATCTGTGTCAGTGTCCCTTTGCATAATTTGGGCCAGGGACCTTTTCTGGGAACTGGAGGGGTCCCGAGTGGATGTTGCAGGTGAATCAGCAAATAAAGCATCTTCCACGGACTGTCTCCAATGCTTTGTCTGTTCTTCAGAGTCAGAGAATTTTCTTGCTAGTTTAGCCATATTACTCTGCAGGTTTCTCACCCACACAGGCTCAAAACACTCTTGTGCCTCCAAAATGGGTTCCTCTGGGGAACTACTTACTCTAGACAAGGTACACGCATGTACAGTCACACCACTCACACACACGGGAGCTAATGGGGACAGACCTACACTAATGTCTGTCAGAGGGACCCAGAGGGAATTGCCAGTCCACACCACGCGCCCTATATGTATTACATACAATGAATATATATATACAAACACAGCGCTTTATATCCAATGTGAAGCCCGCAGACTTCAATAAATGATGTGCTCCCCTCCCCTTCCATAACACCCTGGTACTTGTATCAGCGATGTGTGAGAAGCAGCCTGTAGGATCAGCGCTCTGGCGTCTCTGTGAGGAGAAAATGGCGCCAAATGAGTGTTACAAGCAATTCTGAGGTGAAGCCCCACCCCCTGTAATGGTGCGGTTCAGCCACAGTAATATTTATACTGGCGGGGGTAGTGTACATCAGCGGCTCACATGTATGTACATTTTGCCAGTGAGAGTAAGGATTTATCATGTCCCTCAGAGTGCGCTCCCCCCTGCGCTGAGAGACATGTTGCTGCGCAGCGTCCCGCGATGCCGCCATGATGACCGGAGGGCCCCTCTCTGCAGGTCTCCGGTTAATACTCACCAGCCTTCTGACTTCTGGCTCTGTTAGGGGGTGGCGGCAGTGACCAGCAGCCAGGCAAGGGCTGTGTTCAGTACCCATCAGGAGCTAATGGTGTCCTGTCAACAGAAGCAGAGCCATTAAACCAGGCATTCCCAACCTTGGTCCTCAAGGCACACCAACAGTGCATGTTTTAGTGATATCCAGGCTTCAGCACAGGTGACTTAATTAGTAGCTCAGTTATTTTGATTTAACCATCTGAGCTGCAGCCTGGATATCACTAAAACCTGCACTGTTGGTGTGCTTTGAGGACCGTGGTTGGGAATGCCTGCATTAAACTAACTGAGAAGTTGGTTCCTACTTCCCTCCCTAAGTCCCACGAAGCAGGGAGACTGTTGCCAGCAGCTTCCCTGCAAAATAAAAAACCTAACAAAGTCTTTTTCAGTCAAACTCAGTAGAGCTTCACTGATGTGCAGCCAGTGTCCCGGGCACATTTCTAAACTGGTCTGGAGGAGGAGCATAGAGGGAGGAGCCAGTTCACACTGTTGAAAAGTCTTAAAGTGCTCCTGCGGAACCGTCTATACCCCATGGTACTAAAATGGACCCCAGCATCCTCTAGGACGTAAGAGAAAATAGGATTTTAATACCTACCGGTAAATCCTTTTCTCCTAGTCCGTAGAGGGTGCTGGGGTCCACTTCAGTACCATGGGGTATAGACAGTTCCGCAGGAGCCATGGGCACTTTAAGACTTTTCAAGGGTGTGAACTGGCTCCTCCCTCTATGCCCCTCCTCCAGACCTCAGTTATAGGAACTGTGCCCAGGGAGACGGACATTTCGAGGAAAGGATTTACTTTTATACTAATGATGAGATACATACCAGCTCACACCTCAACCATGCCGCACAACATGGCATTCAACATGACACACGCCAACAGGCATGAACCATTTACAGCAACACGCTGAAAACAAATGAAACACAACTTGTATAACTATAAAGAACAAACTGCAGGTAAAGTACACACTGGGTCGGGTGCCTAGCATCCTCTACGGACTAGCAGAAAAGAATTTACCAATAGGTATTAAAATCCTATTTTCTCATACGTCCTAGAGGATGCTGGGGTCCACTTCAGTACCATGGGGTTATACCAAAGCTCCAGTACGGACGGGAGAGTGCAGATGACCCTGCAGTACCGATTGACCGAACTTGAGGTCCTCATCGGCCAAGGTGTCAAACTTATAAAACTTAGCAAATGTGTTTGACCCTGACCAAGTAGCTGCTCGGCAAAAGTTGTAAAGCCAAGACGCCCTGGGCAGCCGCCCAGGATGAGCCCACTTTCCTAGTAGAATGGGCCTTCACCGACTTCGGTACCGGCAAGCCTGCCGTAGAATGAGCGTGCTGAATTGTCCCTCTGATCCAGCAAGCAATAGTCTGCTTAGAAGCAGGAAACCCAATCTTTTTGGGAGCATACAGGACAAACGGCCTCTGTTTTCCGTAATCGAGCTGTTCTTGCGACATAAATCTTCAAAGATCTAACCACATCTAGAGACTGTGACTCAGTGAAAGTGTCAGTAGCTACTGGCACCACAATAGGTTGGTTTATGTGGAAGGATGAAACCACCTTTGGAAGAAATTGTTGGCGAGTTCTTAACTCTGCCCTATCTTCATGAAAGATCAGGTAAGGGCTCTTGTGAGACAAGGCCCCCAACTCAGACACCCGCCTTGCGGATGCCAAGGCCAAAAGCATCACCACTTTCCAAGTGAGAAACTTCAATTCTATCTCCTGCAGAGGTTCAAACCAATCTGATTGAAGGAACTGCAACACAACATTAAGGTCCCATGGTGCCACTGGAGGCACAAATGGAGGTTGGATGTGCAGAACCTCTTTCACGAACGTCTGAACTTCTGGAAAGGAGGCCAATTGTTTTTTAAAGAAAACTGATAAGGCCGAAATCTGGACCTTGATTGACCACAATCTAAGGCCCGCATTCACACCAGCCTGCAGAAAATGGAGAAAACGTCCCAACTCAAACTCTTCCGTAGGAGCCTTCTTGGATTCACACCAAGATACATATTTTCTCCAAATACGGTGGTAATGTTTAGACGTTACTCCTTTCCTGGCCTGAATAAGAGTGGGGATGACTTCCTTGGGAATACCCTTTCGGGCTAGGATCCGACGCTCAACAGCCATGCCGTCAAACGTAGCCGCGGTAAGTCTTGATACACACACAGCCCCTGCTGTAGTAGGTCCTCTCGAGGAGGAAGAGGCCGAGGATCTTCTATGAGCAACTCCTGAAGATCTGGATACCAAGCCCTCTTTGGCCAGTCTGGGGCAATGAAGATTGCTCAAACTCTTGTTCTTATTATTATTTTGAGAACTTTTGGAATCATTGGAAGTGGAGGGAAAACATATACCGACCGAAACACCCACTGGGTCACCAGTGCATCCACTGCTATTGCTTGAGGGTCTGTCGACCAGGAACAATATCTCTGAAGCTTCTTGTTTAGATGAGATGCCATCATGTCTACTTGAGGAACTCCCCAAAGACTTGTCACCTCTGCGAAGACTTCTTGGTGGAGACCCCACTCTCCTGGATGGAAATCGTGTCTGCTGAGGAAGTCTGCTTCCCAGTTGTCCACTCCCGGAATGAAAATTGCTGCAGAGCTCTAACATGTCTTTCTGCCCAGAGGAGGATCCTTGTCACTTCTGCCATTGCCGCTCTGCTTTTCGTTCTGCCTTGCCTGTTTATGTACGTGACTGCTGTTACATTGTCCGACTGGATCTGCATGGGATCTTGAAGATGTACCGCTTGTAGAAGGCCGTTGTAAATGGCTCTCAATTCCAGAACGTTTATGTGAAGGCAGGCTTCCTGACTTGACCATTTTCCTTGGAAGCTTTCCCCCTGTGTGACAGCTCCCCAGCCTCGGAGACTTGCATCCGTGGTTATTAGGACCCAGTCGTGAATCCCAAACCTGCGTCCCTCTAGAAGGTGAGAACTGTGTAGCCACCACAGGAGCGAAATCCTGGCTTTGGGGGACAGGATTATTTTCCGGAGCATGTGTAGGTGGGATCCCGACCACTTGTCCAACAGGTCCCACTGGAATACTCTGGCATGAAATCGGCCAAACTGTATGGCCTCGTAGGCCGCTACCATTTTCACCAACAACCGAATGCATTGATGGATCGACACGCTTGTTGGTTTCAATATTTGTTTGACCATTTTCTGGATTTCCAGAGCCTTTTCCACCGGAAGAAATACTCTCCGTACTTCTGTGTCCAGAATCATCCCTAAAAATGACAATCTTGTCATCGGTTCCAACTGCGACTTTGGGAAATTAATGATCCAACCGTGTTGTTGGAGTATTGACAGGGAGAGTGCGATGTTCTGCACCAACTGTTCCCTGGATCTCGCTTTTATCAGGAGATCGTCCAGATAAGGAATTATATTGACTCCTTTTTAACGAAGGAGGACCATCCATCTCCGCCATCACCTTGGTGAATACCCTCAGTGCCGTGGAGAGTCCGAACGGCAACGTCTGAAACTGGTAATGGCAATCCTGTACTGCGAATCTCAGATAAGTTTGGTGAGGAGGATAAATGGGAACATGCAAGTAAGCATCTTTTATGTCTACTGACACCTCTTCCAGACTGGAAATCACTACCCACAGGGATTCCATCTTGAACTTGAACCTTTTCAGGTAGAGGTTCAGATTTTTCAGGTTTAAAATCGGTCTGACCGAGCCGTCCGGCTTTGGAACTACGAAGAGGCTTGAATAAAAAATCTTCTCCTTACTGTGACACGGGTACCAGGACAATGACCTGATCCTGACATAATTTTTGAATTGCCGTTGTTACTGCCTCTCTTCCCGGAAGAGAAGCTGGCAAGGTTGATTTGAAAAATCGGCATGGGAGGACGTCTTGAAACTCTAGTTTGTACCCATGGGACACTATTTGTAAGACCCATTGGTCCAGGCCAGATTGAATCCAGATTTGGCTGAAAAGTTTCAGACGTGCTCCCACCTGAACGGACTCCCGCAAGGGAGCCCCAGCGTTATGCTGCAGATTTAGCAGAAGCAGGGGTGGACTTCTGCTCCTGCGATCCGGGAGACGCTGCGGATTTCTTTCCTTTTCCCCTTCCCCTACCTGCTAAAAAGGGGGAACCATTGGCCTTTTTGTATTTGTTGGACCGAAAGGACTGTATGTGAGAGTGATGTGTCTTTTTCACCGGTGTAGGAGCATAAGGCAAGAATGTCGACTTACCTGCGGTAGCCGCCGAGACTAACGCATCCAGCCCATCACCAAACAAGGCCTCACCTTTATACGGGAGAGCCTCCATATTTCTTTTGGAATCTGCATCAGCATTCCACTGGCGAATCCACAACGCCCTCCGAGCCGATATTGCCATGGTAGCGGTTCTTGATCCCAAGAAACCAATATATTTCATGGTTTCTAGTACGTACGCAGCAGCGTCTTTGATATGACCTAACATTAGGAATATCTCGTCTGCATCTATTGTGTCAATGTCTAATGACAAGTTTTCTGACCAGTTTTCAATAGCACTACTCACCCACTCACAGACAATGGTAGGCCTGAGTAGTGTCCCATTGGCCACATCAATAGATCACCTCACTCACTTGCGGTCTGTCGGCTCCTTAAGTGAAGCCATTCCAGGCGCAGGGAGAAACACCTTTTCTCTTTTATGACAGGGCCCTGTCTAAAATGTGGGGTGACTCCCACCTTTTTTGGAAAAAGGTAAGCTGCCTGAATTCCTTTTGGGAATCTGACATTTCTTTTCAGGTTAAATCAGACTCCCTCCAAGAGACTGTTCAACTCCTGAGGTGGAGGGAAAATTACATTACTTCTTTACTAAAGTAAACCCTCTCCTTGTGGTAAAAGAGGGGGCTTTGTAACTTCTAACACCTCCTTTATAGCTAAAACATGTTTTGAATGTTTTTTTGCTAACTTAGGACCTATTCCCCTGGAATCACTAGTGTCGACGCAGGAATCAGAGTCCGTGTCGGTATCAGTTTGTACTACTTGTTTGTATGTGACCCAGAGGGGTCCTGTGGATGAAAGGCAGAACTATTAAAAATCACATCTTCAACAGATTATTTTCATTTTCTGTATGAGATTCAGTCCAACCTCTTACTGATATGATTCACACTATCATGTAACCTTTCACCCAGTCAGACTCTTGGTGTCATATTACACCTCTGTGTCCCTAACATGTCTCCACAGAGTTCCCTGCCACAGACATGTCACACACGTGCACAACCACACCGCAGACACTCCGGGACTTATAGGGGACAGACCCACAGTAAAATCTGTCAGAGGGACAAAGATAGGATTTGCCAGTTCACAACCCAGCGCCAGTAACACAATGTCTGTGAACACAAAATGCCCACTGACATGCAGCGCTTTATAATGTTAATCACACAATTATATAGCACCAAATTCACTGTGGCCCCCCGTTTTGC
This sequence comes from Pseudophryne corroboree, assembly GCF_028390025.1. Taxonomy (NCBI): domain Eukaryota; kingdom Metazoa; phylum Chordata; class Amphibia; order Anura; family Myobatrachidae; genus Pseudophryne; species Pseudophryne corroboree. The sequence continues at coordinate 447,538,329 of NC_086446.1, forward strand.
ACCCTGATACTTGTTCAGTAGTGGAGGAGGACCAGCGTGGTCTCTGCAGCCTGAGAGAGAGAAAATGGCGCTGAGCATGGTGCTGGCTAACTGAAGAGGTGTGTTTCTCCTCTGGTGTGTTTCTCCTCAGCTTTTATAAGGTAATTTTTTATACTGGCAGGGGTAGGACTGTGCCTCAGCAACTTATGCCCTTTATTTATGCCAGTTTCCATAGGTTTCATGCTGCCCAGGGCGCCCTGCAGTGCCTGTGTATGTGTGGGCAACATGGCGCACTGTGCTCCCGCCAGCCGCGCGGTACCTCAGCCGTCACTTTACTTGATTGAAGATCTATCTTCTTACACTCACCTGTCTTCTGACTTCTGGCTCTGTGAGGAGGGTGACGGCGTGCTGTGGGAGTGAGCATCTAGGCACGGCTAGCGTTCAGTTCCCTACAGGAGCTAATGGTGTCCTGTCAGCCAGAAGCAGAGCCATGAAACTCTTTAGGAAGTTGGTTCCTACTTCTGACTCCTCAGTCCCACGAAGCAGGGAGACTGTTGCCAGCAGTTCTCCCTGAAAATAAAAAACCTAACATAAGTCTTTTCAGAGAAACTCAGTAGAGCTCCCCTGGAGTGCATCCAGTCTGCCTGGGCACAATTATAAAACTGAGGTCTGGAGGAGGGGCATAGAGGGAGGAGCCAGTTCACACCCTTGAAAAGTCTTAAAGTGCCCATGGCTCCTGCGGAACCGTCTATACCCCATGGTACTGAAGTGGACCCCAGCATCCTCTAGGACGTATGAGAAAGGGGTATAAGACACTTCACCAATACACCCCTGTACTGAGCTAATTACCCCATATGGTTACAGTATATGTGAAGTCATATCATTTAGTTTTTAGCTCCGACTGTTATTTTATTGAGTAGAGCCAGGTATGACGATTTTGATGTGATTTCTGCTGTATTATGTGTAATATGCTGTGGTTTATAAATTAATCACCATATTATTGCTTACTGTATACTGTATCTAATTTTTATTTAGGATGAATTAAAGGATGCGACTTTGCCATACTGTTTATTTTTATATTAATTTAAATTAAAGACAGAGCAGGTTGGGGAGAAGTAGGTTATTTATTAAAGTGATTTTAATGAAAATAGTGTTAGTTGCAGGGGGTGCCTAATTATTTAACATGGGTGCAAGTAAAGGGATGTACAGAGGGTTCACACACTGCTAGGCTTTCTATATTTCATCTTCCTACACTTTTTACTAAACAGGGCCAACACATTCTAGGATCCAGAAAAGCAGTAACTGAGTTTAGGAAGCTAGCAGCAGACAATGAACAGGTAGGAGAAAGCAGGATAGTCTGCTAACTGTCCTGATTCTGGTTAGTTGATTTTGGGTGACTGTTCTGCTGTACTCAGACTTTGTACCAACGGCCAGGACAGTTGTGAGGTATGACCAGATTAACACTCCTGTGTGTGTGACTGGAGGGTTGTGTGCACCTCACAGTAGTGCTTGCAACATTGCCTGGATATTTGAAGTGGATAAGAAGGGGCTGGAGAGAGGACTTGCACTAGCTAAATTGACAGCAGTGGCATGGCAAGGAGGGGAGTAAATGCTCCACCCAACATACAGTAAAGGTGCATACACACGGTGCGATGTAACCTTATGATTTAGACTATATAGTCAAAATCGTAAGGAAAGTTAGTGCAAATCTCACCGTGTGTACACAGCTTGCGATACAGATGCGCGCTCCCATGGAGTCGGTATTGCAAGAAAAGATAGACTGTGCAGGCAAGTCAATCTTGACTATACTGTCTACTATCTAGTACATAGTATAGTCAAAATTGGCACTTAGTCAAAATCTCAAGTAAAGATAGTCGGTATCGGTGGTTCAGTGCTCCGGGGAGTTTAGGGGAAATCGCAGTCAAAATCGGAGATAGTCAATATCTCACCGTGTGCATGCACCTTTACACTTGCTATCAATAGCACCTTCAGGAAGATAGTAGTAAATGTAATGTTGCTGATAAGCTCCGCATGGTACCTACCCGGGTACTGAGAGAGGGTTTGTGGAACATCCTGCCTGCTCCCTCCACATGTTACAGATGCAGAAGCGTCTCTTATCACAGAGCGGAGACTTCTCATGCCAGATGTGGATTGGATGTGATGTATCACTCAATACAGCTGTCATCCTAAACTGTGAGCATTTGGAGACAGAAAGGTCTGCACTGTGGGCCTGATTCAGATCCCGACGCTTCTGCTGTGTATGGCGCAAAGTACCAATGATCGGTACTTTGTGCATGCGCCGGATCCGTACTGCACATGTACAGTACAGGTCTGCGACGTTGGTTGCCCTACAGCATCAGACTGTCAATGACTGATTTGGGGGCAGCGATGGCCTCGATGTCTCAAAACGGAGGTGTGTCGCCACTGTTGTTGGAGATGGATGAGGCCAGGATCTCTGTCCGGGGATGGACATTTCCTGGTCTCTTGCTTGGACATGTGACTGCCGGCTTGTGGGACCCCACGGGTCACGCAGCCGGCCGATGGTGTTTCAGTTCATCCGATACTGCGTTTTATGAAACAGTTCAGATTAGTATTGGAGCAGGAGGTGTGACGTCTCCTACTCCATTACCATACTGATCCTATCACTGTTGTTTCCATGAGAGCAGCTGCGATAGCAACTCCAACCTCATGTAAATCAGGCCCTGTGTGTCAATCATTACCAATATGCAAAATGCAAGGTTTCAAATTTATAAAACCAACAAATAACTCACAAATGATTTCTATAAACGTTTCAGGAGCTTATCACTTTTATTCTTCTTATTAAAGATTTTGTCTTTAATGAAAGGCGCTGCATCCAGACTCACAGATCAGAAAAATAACTTGCACAGAGCTGTATAGGAAAAAAGTGCAGCTCCAGATACCTGCTTCACAGCACTGGGCCCTATCTGTGTGGAGTTTGTATGCTATCACTCACTGTCTTGTATGAGTGGAAAAGGCAGTACAAATCCTACAATATATGTTGGCTTATATAAATGCCCTACTAACACCATACACATACATACATGTTTCGGGAGTTAATCAGAATGTCAAATGCTCAAGACCACCAGTGATGGGTGACGGATACAAACTGCTGCCAAACAGATTCTTTAGTAAAATTTCACCTAAAAGAATCCATAGGGAAATCACTATAAGCCAGGAGATTCTTAACGAAAAACCCCAACTACCACTCACGTCATGTTTTGATGATTCTGCCTGTGGAAGCAGGTGGGATAATTACTGACCCAGCAAAATAGATTATTTCACCTGTGCATGTTTAAAGAAATCCTCAAAGCATGGCCTGTTGGTGGTACTTCAGGATTAGGGTTGAGAACCCCTACCTTAAGGCACTTTCAATGTACATTCCATATAAAAGCATTACCTCACACCTCTTTTATACATGCTTGCAATAATTGTAGCTTGATATATATATATATATATATATATGGGATCCAGTCTGAAGATCGACAGTGTCTAGGTCGACAATGTTTAGGTCAACCACTATAGGTCGACAGTCACTAGGTCGACATGGATGGAAGGTCGACAGGGTTTCTAGGTCGACAGGTCTAAAGGTCGACATGAGTTTTTCACTTTTTTTGAATTTTTTCATACTTAACGATCCACGTGGACTACGATTGGAACGGTAAAGTGTGCCGAGCGAAGCGAAGGCACCATGCCCGAAGCATGGCGAGCGAAGCGAGCCATGCGAGGGGACGCGGTGCACTAATTTGGGATCCCGGTCACTCTACGAAGAAAATGACACCAAAAAAAAAAATCCTCATGTCGACCTTTAGACCTGTCGACCTAGAACATGTCGACCTAGAAACCCTGTCGACCTAGTGACTGTCGACCTATAGTGGTCGACCTAAACACTGTCGATTTGATGAACCACACCCATATATATATATAATCACAGAAGTACTACATTTGGAGGAGCAGCTCTTATCCCTCTGGCTTATATGTTCTTGGCCCTCGTGTCTATTGCACTAATCCAGTAAGTACCTAAAAAGTCCCCTCTCAAGTCTGCTCACAGCTGCTCCTTAGCTGTGGTGAGCAGTTTGGAAATAAAGTTGTAATGCTGGATTTATTATACATTAATTACCTGTTATGTTTAAAGTGGGATACAGGATGGTCATCTGTGTATACAACTATGGCACATGTATCACTCAAACAGGTAGGTAGTCTCCTTAATGCCTCCCATCACATACGAGTATAACATAAACACACACACATATGTAAACCACTGAGTCAGTCAATTATTTATTAGTAACATTACATATTATTTTGGATATCAGCCTCCTGTACCTTGTAAACTCTCTAACATTCAAATGCCCCATCCCATTGACATTTACAGTTGCAAGGGATGAGAGGTGTACCACATTTAAGGAGGAAAAACATTAATATATGTCAGGTTCACCAACCCCTATGTACAGGGGAGGTAAAGACTAGCTCTGCTGAAACAGAAACCGCTTTTGTAATTAGACGAGAAACGTTCCCTGGTAACAGGAGACCAGAGAGAATGGATTGTGCTTTGTAGCAGAGCACGGTGCACAATGCTGTGACCGAGTGCTGTTCTCCATGCTCTGAATGGAGTATATGCAACGTGCAGCACTCCCATTGGAAAAGCAATCTAAACATTTAAGGCAAAAATGGATTTAAAACGGATTTGAACCCTTTAGGGCTATTGACGATAGTATACGCAGCCTCCTCTAGTACCTAGTAAAAAGTTAAACCTTTAAAGAAGAGGAGGAGGAAAAGTAGCAGCTGGCAGGTGAGAACTGTGACCCTTTACAGCTCAGCAAGTCCTGCTCTTATTTTACAGAGCTACTGCAAACATCCATCCAACGGGAAGCTCTGCTGGAGATGGGGCCTGTAGTTGAGTGGTGGGCACAGATCTGGATTACAATAGCCCCCTCAGAGCAGACCTTGATTCGTTATACAGATGGTTAATGAGAGGTCTCTGCCCAGGTTAGTGGGTGTGCATGTCCTCCATGCTGTGCTGCAAATCAGCCATAATGATAGACAAAGTCATAACTACTGGGCTCTTTGGGGATAGGAGGAGGCACCTCCGGAATCTGTATGTTCTCCAGATCCAGCAGGCGCAGCTTCATCTCCATACTGAGCAAAGTGTCCATGTCGCTGCGGGTTAGCTCACTGCTCATCTCTCTCCCCAGTAGGGCATTCACACCGTCAATCCAGATGCAATACTTAGAGGAAGACAATAAGGTGGTACACACATTAAATGTTTATCTCAGATAAGCAGCACTTCAGAGGTCAGAAGAATGACACATATGGTAAGTAACTAGCCAAGCTGTATGCACGGTAGAAGGCGGTATATAAAAAAAATCCAGAAGTTGTTGTAGTAATAGTCCTTGAAAATTAAGTGTGAGAGATAGGACCTAATAGTGTTGTAACTTCAATAACTATAAAAAAAAAATCCAAACAAAAAAACCCCACACGTTTCCACTCGAACCATAAAAACAACAAACTTGTTTATCTAAAACAATCATGACTCTGGATTCTACCTCTTTCTTTAGGAATCATGTAGAACTCACTGTGTTCAAAAGAGAAAAAAAAAAAACCTCCATGTAAAATATAGCGTAATACTGATGGGTATGGGTCGACTCAACTTAGGTCAACAGTCATTAGGTCGATCACTGAAGGTCGACATGAGCATTAGGTCGACATGTACTAGGTCGACAGGTGAAAAGGTCGATATATGAGTTTATGGACTTTTTTGTGTCGTTTTCTTCGGGCAAGGTGCCTCGCTCCGCTCGGCACAGGTTACCGTTCCCAATTGTAGTCCACGTGGATCGTAAAGTATGAAAAAGTCCAAAAAGTGGGAACATTTTTGAAATACTCATGTCGACCTTTTGACCCGTCGACCTAGTACATGTCGACCTAATGCACATGTTGACCTTCAGTGGTTGACCTAATGACTGTCGACCTAACGACCGTATCCCATAATGATAAATAACTCAAATTGCCTACAGTACGTGCACCTTGTCAGTGTGGAAATATACGTTATGGTAAGAACTTACCGTTGATAACAGTATTTCTCCTAAGTCCACAGGTTCCACAGGATAACAATGGGATATGATGGAGCGACAGCGGATTTGCACTAATCAGTCAAAGCTTTCCGGCCTCCCAGCATGCAACGGGCCCGTCCATATATCCCCGCCCCCTGGCTCAGGCAAATCAGTTGTATTCCAAAGCAGAAGCCAGCAGCATCATGTAGAACCCAAATCAGGCAAGAAGAACACACATGCACACCCTTCCGTACAAGAAGGAAGATGTTAGTGAGTAAAAAGGATCCTCAAATCAGGTGCGTCAGGGTGGGATCCCTGTGGAACCTGTGTACTTAGGAGAAATACTGTTATCAATGGTAAGTTCTTACCATAACGTATATTTATCCGGCAGGGTACACAGGTTATTCACAGGATAACAATGGGATTTCCCAAAGCAGTTTAGAGGTGGGGATGCTCCTGATGCATAGGAGGTATCCAAAGCATAATGTCTATTGAATGTGTAAACGGCAGACCATATGGCTGCCTTACAACCCTGTTCTGTTTAGGCACCACATTGTGCTACCCCAAAAGGACCGACCATATGGGTAGAATGAACAGAGACATTAGCCAGAATAGGGAGATAAGCTTAGAGAATATGCTTCTGAAATCATCCTCTAAAGCTATCTTGCCAGCATCTGCTTACCAGCCTGCCATCCTCTCTTGTGAAATCCATAGCGAATGAAGAGGGAATCTCTTTCTTGATGGCTCTGGTATATTACACGTAGATCCCTTATGCACGGATCACGTCTAGTGATGCATCTCCTGCAGCAAAGCCTGGAACCTGAAAAACAGGGACAACATTTTCCTCGTTAAGGAGGAACTTAGTGATCACCTTGGAAATATACCCAAACCTAGTTATGAGAACTGGTTTATGTGGATAAAAGATCAGAAATGGGGAACAACATGACCATGCCCCTAAGTCTGATATTCCTCTAGCTGACACTTTAGTCAGTAGAAAACACATTTATGATCCAATTTAACCAATGGTTCAAATTGGGCAACATGAAGGGCTTTATGGACTAACACCAGTCCCACCGCACTGTAGGAGGAATAACCAGTCTGAATGCGCCGCATAACCTGGAAAAAAGTACACACATCCTGTAAGTCATTTATTTTTGGAACCCTACAGTCAATGCCAACCCTTGCTTGTCCAAGGGAGCCACCTTCAAAACTTTATCCATTCGTGCCCGAAAGTATGCTAAGACCCCAGAACTCTGAAAGATCTAAGATCCAACCTCACTGCAAGCCTGAACATAGGCTTGCCATATTTGGTGATAAAGGCGAGCTAAGGAAGGGTTCCTCGTTCTGACCTCTTGTTTAAATCACCTTCAGGATAAATGTATGAAGGCCATGCCATCAAGGACCGTAGATCCAGATGTTTGTGATAACCAGGACCCTGCGTCAGTAGTTCTGGACCTTGGGAGAGCAGAAAAAAATGGGGTTACCCATGGGGTATAGACGGGCTCCGCAGGAGATATGGGCACTCTAAAGAACTTTTAGTATGGGTGTGCACTGGCTCCTCCCTCTATGCACCTCCTCTAGACCTCAGTTAGAGAAACTGTGCCCAGAGGAGATGGACAATACGAGGAAAGGATTTTGTAAATCTAAGGGCAAGATTCATACCAGCCCACACCAATCATACCATATAACTTAGAATATATGCAACCAGTTAACAGTATGAATGAAAAAAACAGTATCACTCAAAGACCGATTCCAACTGTAACATAACCCTTATGTAAGCAACAACTATATACAAGTCTTGCAGATTTAGTCCGCACTGGGACGGGGCGCCCAGCATCCTCTACGGACTAGAAGAAAAAGATTTACCGGTAGGTTTAAAATCTTATTTTCTCTTACGTCCTAGAGGATGCTGGGGACTCCGTAAGGACCATGGGGTTTGTACCAAAGCTCCAAACCGGGCGGGAGAGTGCGGATGACTCTGCAGCACCGATTGAGCAAACGCAAGGTCCTCATCAGCCAGGGTATCAAACTTGTAGAATTTAGCAAAAGTGTGTGAACCCGACCAAGTAGCAGCTCGGCACAACTGCAATGCCGAGACGCCTCGGGCAGCCGCCCATGAAGAGCCCACCTTCCTAGTGGAATGGGCCTTTACCGAATTAGGTACCGGCAATCCAGCCGTAGAATGAGCCTGCTAAATCGTGTTACAGATCCAGCGAGCAATAGTCTGCTTAGAAGCAGGCGCACCAATTTTGTTGGCTGCATACAGGACAAACAGAGCCTCTGTTTTCCTAACCCTAGCCGTCCTGGCTACGTACATTTTCAAGGCCCTGACCATATCCAGGGACTTGGGAGTCCTCCACGTCACCTGTAGCCACAGGCACCACAATAGGTTGGTTCAAATGAAGAGAAGAGACCACCTTAGGCAGAAATTGAGGACGAGTCCTCAACTCTGCTCTATAGACATGAAAAATCAAGTAGGGGCTCTTGTGAGACAAGGCCACCAACTCAGACACCCGCTGTGCAGATGCCAAGGCTAATAACATAACCACCTTCCAGGTGAGAAATTTTAATTCCACCGTTTGAAGAGATTCAAACCAGTGTGACTTAAGGAACTGTAACACCACGTTAAGGTCCCATGGCGCCACTGGTGGCACAAAAGGAGTCTGGATGTGCAGCACTCCCTTCACAAAAGTTTGGACTTCTGGGAGAGAAGCCAATTCTTTTTGAAAAAATATAGATAGGGCCGAAATCTGTACCTTAATGGAGCCTAATTTTAGGCCCATATCCACTCCTCTCTGTAGGAAGTGGAGAAAACGGCCCAGATGGAAATCTTCCGTAGGAGCATTCTTGGTTTCACACCAAGATACATACTTCCTCCAGATACGGTGATAATCCTTCGCCGTTACCTCCTTCCTAGCCTTTATCAGAGTAGGGATAACTCCCTCCGGAATACCTCTCTCTGCTAGGATTCGGTGTTCAACCGCCATGCCGTCAAACGCAACCACGGTAAGTCTTGGAACAAGCAAGGCCCCTGCTGTAACAGGTCTTCCCTGAGAGGAAGAGGCCACGGATCTTCCGTGAGCATTTCCTGAAGATCCGAATACCATGCCCTTCGAGGCCAATCTGGAACCACGAGTATCGCTTGTACTCTCTTATGATTCTCAACACTTTTGAGATGAGAGGAAGAGGAGGGAACACATAGACCGACTGAAACACCCATGGTGTCACTAGGGCGTCTACCGCTACTGCCTGAGGGTCCCTTGACCTGGCACAATACCTCCGAAGCTTTTTGTTGAGGCGTGACACCATCATGTCTATTTGATGAAGTCCCCAAAGACTTGCTATCTCTGCAAAGACCTCTTGATGAAGTCCCCACTCTCCTGGATGGAGATCGTGTCTGCTGAGGAAGACTGCTTCCCAGTTGTCCACTCCCGGTATGAAGACTGCTGACAGAACACTTACGTGATTTTCTGCCCAGCGCAGAATTCTTGTGGCTTCCGCCATTGCCACTCTGCTCCTTGTCCCGCCTTGGCGGTTTACATGAGCCAATGCTGTGATGTTGTCTGCTTGAATCAGAACCGGTAGGTCGCGAAGAAGATATTCCGCTTGTCGAAGGCCGTTGTATATGGCCCTCAATTCCAGTACGTTGATGTGTAGATAAGTCTCCTGGCTTGACCATATTCCCTGAAAATGTCTTCCTTTTGTGACTGCTCCCCATCCTCGGAGGCTCGCGTCCGTGGTCACCAGAACCCAGTCTTGAACGCCAAACCTGCGATCCTCTAGAAGGTGAGCACTCTGCAGCCACCACAGGAGAGACACCCTGGCCCTGGGGGACAGGCTTATCTTTTGATGAAGGTGTAGATGGGATCCCAACCATTTATCGAGAAGGTCCCACTGAAACGTCCTCGCATGGAACCTGCCGAAGGGTATGGCCTCGTAGGCTGCCCCCATTTTTCTCAGAACTCGAGTGCATTGATGCACCGACACTCTTTGGTTTTAGCAGGTCCCTGACCATGTTCTGGATGTCCTGGGCTTTTTCTATTGGTAGAAAAACCCTCTTCTGTTCCGTGTCCAGAATCATACCTAGGAATGAAAGTCGAGTCGTTGGAAGCAACTGTGACTTTGGCAGATTGAGAATCCAACTGTGTTGATGTAACACTCTCAGGGAGAGTGACACGCTTTTCAGCAATTGATCCCTTGATCTCGCCTTTATCAGGAGATCGTCCAAGTACGGGATAATTGTGACACCCTGCTTGCGCAGGAGCACCATCATTTCTGCCATTACCTTGGTGAAAATCCTCGGGCCCGTGGAAAGCCCAAACGGCAACGTCTGAAACTGGTAATGACAGTCCTGTACCACGAAACGTAGGTATTCTTGATGAAGAGGAAATGAAGGTAGGCATCCTTCACGTCCAGCGACACCATAAAATCCTCTGCTTCCAGACTGGACATCACAGTCCGGAGTGATTCCATCTTGAATTTGAACTTTTTCCAAGTATAGGTTTAGTGATTTTAGATTCAAAATTGGTCTGACCGAACCATCCGGCTTCGGGACCACAAACATTGTTGAATAGTACCCTTTTCCCTGTTGGCCTAGGGGAACCATGACAATCACTTGCTGTTGACACAGCTTATGAATTGCATCTAACACCACTCCCCTCTCCGGGGAAGAAGTTGGCAAAGCCGACTTGAGAAATCGGCGAGGGGGCACCTCTTCGAACTCCAGTTTGTAACCTTGGGATACAATTTCCAACGCCCAAGGATCCACGCCCGATAGGACCCAGACCTGGCTGAAGAGTCGAAGACGTGCCCCCACCGGTGCGGACTCCCTCCGTGGAGCCCCAGCGTCATGCAGTGGAATTAGCAGAAGCCGGGGAAGACTTCTGCTCCTGGGAACTAGCCGAAGCAGGTGTTCTCTTACCTCTAACCCTTACCTCTGGCGAGGAAAGAGGAGCCCCGACCTCTTCTGGACTTATGCGACCGAAAGGACTGCATCTGATATTGTGGGGTTTTCTTTTGCTGTGGGGGAACAAAAGGCAAAAAAGTAGATTTACCCGCGGTAGCTGTGGAAACCAGGTCCGCGAGACCATCCCCAAACAAAACTTCACCCTTGTAAGGTAAACCCTCCATATGCTTTTTTGAGTCGACATCACCCGACCGTTGGCGGCCCCACAGAGCTCGCCTTGCCGAAACTGCCATGGCGTTGGCTCTGGAACCAAGCAGCCCCACGTCTCTTTGAGCGTCTCTCATATACAAGACTGCGTCCTTAATGTGGCCTAAGGTCAGGACTATGGCATCCTTGTCCATGGTATCCATGTCAGCCAACAAGATATCTGTCCATGCTGCAACAGCGCTACAGACCCATGCCGATGCTATTGCCGGCCTGAGTAAAGCCCCTGTATGTGCATAAATAGACATTAAGGTAGTCTCCTGTCTACGATCCGCAGGATCCTTAAGGGCCGCGGTGTCTGGAGACGGTAGCGCCACCTTCTTGGACAGACGCATTAATGCCTTGTCCACCCTGGGTGCAGGGAAAGGATACGCCATAAGGATTCTCTTGGGAATCTGCAGTTTTTTGTCTGGAGTTTCCCAAGCTTTTTCAAATAATTAGTTCAGTTCATGAGATGGGGGAAACGTTACCTCAGGTTTCTTCTCCTTAAACATGTGTACCCTCGTGTCAGGAACAGAGGGGTCATCTGTAATATGCAAAACATCTTTTATTGCCATAATCATATAATGAATACTTTTGGTCACTTTAGGGTGCAACCTTGCCTCATCATAGTCGACACTGGAGTCAGAATCCGTGTCGGTATCAGTGTCTACTATTTGTGATAAGGGACGCTTTTGAGACCCTGACGGGCCCTGTGACCCAGCCAAATCCGCGGATTGACTCTCTGCCGTTTCCTTGGACTCAGCTTTGTCCATTCTCTTATGTAATAAGGTCACATTAGCATTTAAAATATTCCACATATCATACCAATCATGAGTCGGCGTTGCCGACGGAGACACCACAATCATCTGCTCCACCTCCTCCTTGGATGAGCCTTCCGCTTCAGACATGTCGACACACGCGTACCGACACCCTCACACACACAGGGATCTATCTATAAGGGGACAGGTCCCCAACAAGGCCCTTTGGAGAGACAGAGAGAGAGTATGCCAACACACACCTAGCGCCAACTGACATTGGAAACAATTCCCAGATATAGCGCTTTTATATTATGTCAATCGTGTAATACACTCACTGCGCCAAAATGTGCCCCCCCCCCCCCCCCCCCCTCTTTTTCAGCCCTGTAAAGCCGCAGGTTTTTTAATAATAAAAATTTGTCATAAAATATCCAGGCACGGAAATGATGAATAATCCACAGATGCTACATCCATACGAACATTTATGAGGGTGGCTTCCTACCAGATTTACGGAGTATAAGGTGCACATAAACGAAACCAATAGATGTTCCAAAAAATCCCCGGGGAAGATTTCAGCTCCAAGAATGGATCACCTGTCTTCTCCTCGTCTGGTCAGGTCGCCGTTCTGTCCCTCTCATCAGCCAACGCGCTTCAATCAGTGGTTCTGATCTTTTTCAAGGCATCCTTGCCTGGATATTTTATGACAAATTTTTATTATTAAAAAACCTGTTTTTAAGAAATGCATGCTTATCTGTTATGAGTGAATCACAGGTTGATAAAGTTATATGACTGATATCGCTTGTAAATTATGCTACACTAGATTGCTCTTTTCTATTTTTACATGTTTATCTATCTGGACACCACATCTCTCATTAATTAAGAAGAAGTTAGCAGATTGAGAGAGCTCCACCCATCCATAAGTTAAGTAGAAATATATGGTATTAATTTTATTAGGAGGCGCAGAGAAGGGGTTACCCCATTTTTTCTATATTTGTATTGTTTTTGGGTTAGGATAAACACCCAAGGGGTTACTCTGTTTATTGCTGCCTCACATATAGCGCGAATTGGTGTGGGTGCATTTCTGTCTTTGGTTCTTTCTTCTTATACTCACCTGGCTTCTATCTTCCGGCTCTGTAAGGAGGACGGCGGCGCGGCTCAGACGAACGGCAGGGGGAGACCTGCGTTCCGATCCCTCTGGAGCTAATGGTGTCCAGTAGCCTAAGAAGCAGAGCCTATCATTTAAGTAGGTCTGCTTCTCTCCCCTCAGTCCCACGATGCAGGGAGCCTGTTGCCAGCAGTGCTCCCTGAAAATAAAAAACCTAACAAAATTCTTTTATCAGAGAAACTCAGTAGAGCTCCCCTGTAGTGCACCCATTCTCCTCTGGGCACGGAATCTAACGGAGGTCTGGAGGAGGGGCATAGAGGGAGGAACCAGTGCACACCCATACTAAAAGTTCTTTAGAGTGACCATATCTCCTGCGGAGCCCGTCTATACCCCATGGTCCTTACGGAGTCCCCAGCATCCTCTAGGACGTAAGAGAAATGGAGTATCCATTGCCATTCTCTGCTGGTTTTCCTGTTTAGCTTTCTCACCACCCTGGTAATAGGGTGATTGGAAAAACATAAAAACCAGAAGAAAATCTCATCTCACCGATAAGACATCCACAAAGATCACTCTGGGATCCATTGTTTTTGACCTCTATGTGAGCATTTTGTTGTTCCAACAAAAACTCCATGAGATATATCTCTGGCAAACACCTCTAGTTCACCGAAATCCGGAACCCTCCGGGTGTAGAGCCCGTTCATTTTCCTGAATGGTGTGTCAATTTGAAAAAGTCCGCTTCCCCATTTAGGATTCCCAGAATGAAAATAGCGGACCCGCTTGAATGATGAAGTTCTGCCCATCTTAGTATGTACTTTACCTTTTTCATCACTTTTCGGCTGCGAGTTCCTTCCTGATGTTGAGGTACGCGCATAGTCCGCACGGCACTGGACTAGTTTTCCTTGAAGACTCTCCTGTGCCTACACCGATGGCCTAGATGTGGCCCAAGGTTTCACCTTTAATTGGCATACAACCTACGTCTTTGGGAACACAACCTTCCTGAGACTGTTCCTCTGTGTCAGAATTATGTGAAGCCTTCCATAATTACCTCCAGCACCTTGTATTCCCAGGTGGTTTCTCCAAGTACCAACCCGGACAACACTGCCCATCTTTCACGATCCAATGAGATTGGGCACATTTAGTGTGGTGTGACTGTAGATTGTATTTGGTAAAATTCAGACGCTGCAGAGACGGTGAGTGGAATTGTGCATACTTCACTCTGTTGATGTAGATACCATCAAACCCATCACCCGTCTTTGTTGCGTGAATGGATCCGTTTGACTGTGTAACAAAAACTTGAATCCTAGACTACACCCTGGATATTTTGTTGCAAGGTAAAAATTACTTCTTGCAGACCTGATCCAGTACAGCTCCCAAGTGAATCATCCAATGTGACAGAACTGGAGACACTTAATGGTTCATTATTGATTCACGTGTGCCTCTGCATACAGGTTATTGTCTGTTGCAGAAGACGTAAGGGTAATCCCTGCGTGCCAGGATCGTCTAGGTCTGAGAAATTCTTAACCGCTGCTAGCAGAGATAAGATGTGCTCACCTTCATATGTTTAATAGTCAGGCTAACCGAAAAGGTAAGTCCTAGAACTAAAAAAAAAAATGCTGTTGGAAGATAGCAAACCCTTAAATAACACTGATGGACAGTGATATAGCACCTGAAGGTAAGCATCCTGTAAATCCAGGGGTAGCCTTAATCCCCTGGCTCTATGCCAAGCATAAGGAACATAACGATTGCAAGTGCAACCGAGGTTCCAAATGTATTTGTTCAGCATTTTGAGATTGAGCATAGGCCGAAATGACCCGTTTGGCTTCTGATTTTACCAGGTTGGGGTAAAAACTTTGTCCTCGTTTGTAAGAGGAATTGGAATGACTATTCCTGCTGAAGCAATTTCTGAACTGCTTCTTGTAAGCCTTGTCCTTCGTCTCTACCCGAGATGGCTGTGGAGGCGAAAACATACCTAGTACTGTGTCAGAACTGTATGCCTGAAGAAATCGGCCTCCCCCCAGCCTGGGGTCCCCAGGCAGAGGCCCATACCATGCTACTGATGGATTATCTTTCTACAGCACCTGTCCAGATGGTCTCGTATCCGAGTATCAACCAGGCTCAACACTGCTTATCTTCCAAACTCAGATGAGATTGGGCCTATCCAGTGTGGTATAGCTGTAGATCCAACCAGACGTTTGGCAGCCCCATGCCTTATTAGTCCTCCTAGGAATCAAACCCAGGGGCCAAAAAGGAGAACTTTAAGTTTAAAACTGTATGTGGAAAAAAGTTGACCTTTTTGGAGTCTGCTCCTGATTTCAGAATATTTTAATTCTTTACCAAAGAAAAACTTTCCAGAAAGGCAATGATTCCGAACCTTTCCTAAATTCTGAATCGGCTTCCACCTTCCAGCCAAAAATAAGAATTTACTTACCGATAATTCTATTTCTCGGAGTCCGTAGTGGATGCTGGGGTTCCTGAAAGGACCATGGGGAATAGCGGCTCCGCAGGAGACAGGGCACAAAAGTAAAGCTTTTACAGGTCAGGTGGTGTGTACTGGCTCCTCCCCCTATGACCCTCCTCCAGACTCCAGTTAGGTACTGTGCCCGGACGAGCGTACACAATAAGGGAGGATTTTGAATCCCGGGTAAGACTCATACCAGCCACACCAATCACACCGTACAACTTGTGATCTAAACCCAGTTAACAGTATGATAACAGAGGAGCCTCTGAAAATGGCTTCCTAAACAATAACCCGAATTAGTTAACAATAACTATGTACAAGTATTGCAGATAATCCGCACTTGGGATGGGCGCCCAGCATCCACTACGGACTCCGAGAAATAGAATTATCGGTAAGTAAATTCTTATTTTCTCTATCGTCCTAAGTGGATGCTGGGGTTCCTGAAAGGACCATGGGGATTATACCAAAGCTCCCAAACGGGCGGGAGAGTGCGGATGACTCTGCAGCACCGAATGAGAGAACTCCAGGTCCTCCTTTGCCAGGGTATCAAATTTGTAAAAATTTACAAACGTGTTCTCCCCTGACCACGTAGCTGCTCGGCAGAGTTGTAATGCCGAGACCCCTCGGGCAGCCGCCCAAGATGAGCCCACCTTCCTTGCGGAATGGGCCTTAACAGATTTAGGCTGTGGCAGGCCTGCCACAGAATGTACAAGTTGAATTTTGTTACAAATCCAACGAGCAATCGACTGCTTAGAAGCAGGTGCACCCAACTTGTTGGGTGCATACAGTATAAACAGCGAGTCAGATTTTCTGACTCCAGCCGTCCTTTAAATGTATATTTTTAAGGCTCTGACAACGTCCAACAACTTGGAGTCCTTCAAGTCGTCTGTAGCCGCAGGCACTGCAATAGGCTGGTTCAGGTGAAACGCTGATACCACCTTAGGGAGAAAATGCGGACGCGTCCGCAGCTCTGCCCTATGTCGAATGGAAAATTAAATAAGGGCTTTTATAAAACAAAGCCGCCAGTTCAGATACTCTCCCGGCCGAAGCCAGGGCCAGTAACATAGTCACTTTCCATGTGAGATATTTCAAATCCACAGTCTTTAGTGGTTCAAACCAATTGGATTTGAGGAAATCTAAAACTACATTTAGATCCCACGGTGCCACCTTAGGCACCACAGGAGGCTGTATATGCAGTACTCCTTTGATAAAAATCTGGACCTCAGGGACTGAGGCCAATTCTTTTTTGGAAGAATATTGATAGGGCCGAAATTTGAACCTTAATAGATCCCAATTTGAGACCCATAGACAATCCTGATTGCAGGAAATGTAGGAAAACGACCCAGTTGAAATTCCTCCATCGGAGCACTCCGCTGCTCGCACCACGCAACATATTTTCGCCAAATACGGCGATAATGCTTCGCGGTGACTTCCTTCCTTGCCTTTATCAAGGTAGGAATGACTTCTTCTGGAATGCCTTTTCCTTTTAGGATCTGGCATTCAAACGCCATGCCGTCAAACGCAGCCGCGGTAAGTCTTGAAAAAGACAAGGACCCTGCTGAAGCAGGTCCCTTCTCAGAAGTAGAGACCACGGATCGTCCGTGACCATCTCTTGAAGTTCCGGGTACCAAGTCCTTCTTGGCCAATCCGGAGCCACTAGTCTTACTCCTCTTTGCCGTATAGTCCTCAATACCTTTGGTATGAGAGGCAGAGGAGGAAACACATATACCGACTGGTACACCCAAGGTGTTACCAGCGCGTCCACAGCTATTGCCTGCGGATCTCTTGACCTGGCGCAATACCTGTCCAGTGTTTTGTTGAGGCGAGACGCCATCATGTCCACCATTGGTTTTACCCAACGGTTTAATAGCATGTGGAAAACTTCGGGATGAAGTCCCCACTCTCCCGGGTGAAGGTCGTGTCTGCTGAGGAAGTCTGCTTCCCAGTTGTCCACGCCCGGGATGACAGTGCTATCACGTGATTCTCCGCCCAGCGAAGGATCCTGGCAGCTTCTGCCATTGCCCTCCTGCTTCTTGTGCCGCCCTGTCTGTTTACATGGGCGACTGCCGTGATGTTGTCCGACTGGATCAACACCGGTCTTCCTTGAAGCAGAGGTTCCGCCTGGCTTAGAGCATTGTAGATTGCTCTTAGTTCCAGAATGCTTATGTGAAGAGACTTTTTCAGGCTCGACCACACTCCCTGGAAATTTCTTCCCTGTGTGACTGCTCCCCAGCCTCTCAGGCTGGCATCCGTGGTCACCAGGATCCAATCCTGCATGCCGAATCTGCGGCCCTCCAATAGATGAGCCTCCTGCAACCACCACAGAAGGGATACCCTTGTCCTCGGCGACAGGGTTATCCGCAGGTGCATCTGAAGATGCGACCCTGACCATTTGTCCAACAGATCCCTTTGCATGGAATCTGCCGAAAGGGATTGCTTCGTAAGAAGCTACCATTTTTTCCCAGGACTCTTGTGCATTGATGTACAGACACCTTTCCTGGTTTTAGGAGGTTCCTGACCAGGTCAGATAACTCCTTGGCTTTTTCTTCGGGAAGAAAAACCTTTTTCTGAACTGTGTCCAGAATCATCCCCAGGAACAGCAGACGAGTTGTCGGCATTAATTTGGATTTTGGAATATTCAGAATCCATCCGTGCTGCTTTAGCACCTCTTGAGATAGTGCTAAACCCATCTCTAGCTGTTCTCTGGACCTTGCCCTTATTAGGAGATCGTCCAAGTATGGGATAATTAATACGCCTTTTCTTCGAAGAAGAAATATTATCTCGGCCATTACCTTTGTAAAGACCCGAGGTGCCGTGGACAAACCAAACGGCAGCGTCTGAAACTGATAGTGACAGTTTTGTACAACGAACCTGAGGTACCCCTGGTGTGAGGGGTAATTGGAACGTGGAGATACGCATCCGTGATGTCCAAGGATACCATAAAGTCCCCTTCTTCCAGGTTCGCTATCACTGCTCTGAGTGACTCCATCTTGAACTTGAACTTCTTTATGTACAGGTTCAAGGACTTCAGATTTAGAATAGGCCTTACCGAGCCATCCGGCTTCGGTACCACAAAAAGAGTGGAATAATACCCCTTCCCTTGTTGTAGAAGAGGTACCTTGACTATCACCTGCTGAGAATACAGCTTGTGAATGGCTTCCAAAACCGTCTCCCTTTCTGAGGGGGACGTTGGTAAAGCAGACTTCAGGAAACGGCGAGGTGGCTCTGTCTCTAATTTCAACCTGTACCCCTGAGATATTATCTGCAGGATCCAGGGATTTACCTGCGAGTGAGCCCACTGCGCGCTGTAATTCTTGAGACGACCGCCTACCGCCACCGAGTCCGCTTGCGAAGCCCCAGCGTCATGCTGAGGCTTTTGTAGAAGCCGGGGAGGGCTTCTGTTCCTGGGAAGGAGCTGCCTGTTGCTGTCTCTTCCCTCGTCCTCTGCCTCGTGGCAGATATGAATAGCCCTTTGCTCTCTTATTTTTAAAGGAACGAAAGGGCTGCGGTTGAAAGGTCGGTGCCTTTTTCTGTTGGGGAGTGACTTGAGGTAGAAAGGTGGATTTCCCGGCCGTAGCCGTGGCCACCAAATCCGATAGACCGACCCCAAATAACTCCTCTACGCATCGCCTGTCCACTGTCGTGTCCATAAAGCTCTTCTGGCCGAAATGGACATAGCACTTACCCGTGATGCCAGTGTGCAGATATCTCTCTGTGCATCACGCATATAAAGAAATGCATCCTTTATTTGTTCTAACGACAGTAAAATATTGTCCCTGTCCAGGGTATCAATATTTTCGATCAGGGACTCTGACCACACTACCCCAGCACTGCACATCCAGGCAGTCGCAATAGCTGGTCGTAGTATAACACCTGCATGTGTGTATATACCTTTTTGGATATTTTCCATCCTCCTATCTGATGGATCTTTAAGTGCGGCCGTCTCAGGAGAGGGTAACGCCACTTGTTTTGATAAGCGTGTTAGCGCTTTGTCCACCCTAGGAGGTGTTTCCCAGCGCTCCCTAACCTCTGGCGGGAAAGGGTATAAAGCCAATAACTTCTTTGAAATTAGCAGTTTTTTATCGGGGCACCCCACGCTTCATCACACACGTCATTTAATTCTTCTGATTCGGTAAAAACTACTGGTAGTTTTTTCACACCCCACATAATACCCTGTTTAGTGGTACCTGTAGTATCAGCTAAATGTAACATCTCCTTTATTGCCAAAATCATATAACGTGTGGCCCTACTGGAAAATACGGTTGATTCGTCACCTTCACCACCGGAATCAGTGCCTGTGTCTGGGTCTGTGTCGACCGACTGAGGCAAGGGACGTTTTACAGCCCCTGACGGTGTTTGAGGCGCCTGGACAGGCACTAATTGAGTGTCCGGCCGCCTCATGTCGGCAACGACTGCTTAAGCGAGTTGACGCTATCCCGTAATTCCACAAATAAAGGCATCCATTCTGGTGTCGACCCCCTAGGAGGTGACATCCTCATATTTGGCAATTGCTCCGCCTCCACACCAATAACGTCCTCATACATGTCGACACACACGTACCGACACACAGCAGACACACAGGGAATGCTCTATACGAAGACAGGACCCACTAGCCCTTTGGGGAGACAGAGGGAGAGTCTGCCAGCACACACCAAAAAGCGCTATATATGACAGGGATAGCCTTATGATTAAGTGCTCCCTTATAGCTGCTTTTATATTAATATATTGCCATTTATTTTGCCCCCCCTCTCTGTTATACCCTGTTTCTGTAGTGCAGTGCAGGGGAGAGACCTGGGAGCCTTCCTGACCAGCGGAGCTGTGACAGAAAATGGCGCCGTGTGCTGAGGAGATAGGCCCCGCCCCTTTTCCGGCGGGCTCGTCTCCCGCTATTTAGTACATT
This sequence comes from Pseudophryne corroboree, assembly GCF_028390025.1. Lineage (NCBI taxonomy): Eukaryota > Metazoa > Chordata > Amphibia > Anura > Myobatrachidae > Pseudophryne > Pseudophryne corroboree. The sequence continues at coordinate 447,558,743 of NC_086446.1, forward strand.
TAGGCAGGGGTAAATATCTCCATATAGCCTCTGGGGCTATATGTGAGGTATTTTTAGCCTTTTTAAAGGTTTTCATTTGCCTCCCAGGGCGCCCCCCCCCCAGCGCCCTGCACCCTCAGTGACTGCCGTGTGAAGTGTGCTGAGAGGAAAATGGCGCACAGCTGCAGTGCTGTGCGCTACCTTAAGAAGACTGCAGGAGTCTTCAGCCGCCGATTCTGGACCTCTTCTTGCTTCAGCATCTGTGAGGGGGCCGGCGGCGTGGCTCCGGTGACCATCCAGGCTGTACCTGTGATCGTCCCTCTGGAGCTTCATGTCCAGTAGCCAAGAAGCCAATCCATCCTGCACGCAGGTGAGTTCACTTCTTCTCCCCTCTGTCCCTCGTTGCAGTGATCCTGTTGCCAGCAGGAATCACTGTAAAATAAAAAAACCTAAGCTAAACTCTCTAAGCAGCTCTTTATGAGAGCCACCTAGAATTGCACCCTTCTCGGCCGGGCACAAAAATCTAACTGGAGTCTGGAGGAGGGTCATAGGGGGAGGAGCCAGTACACACCACCTGACCTGTAAAAGCTTTACTTTTGTGCCCTGTCTCCTGCGGAGCCGCTATTCCCCATGGTCCTTTCAGGAACCCCAGCATCCACTTAGGACGATAGAGAAACCGCTATGCGTGCTGATATGATTGGGGCTAATGCCCTGGAGGAAATAATGCCCAAATCTATTGATGCTTCTCCAGGATCATTGAACTATATGAGAACTTTGCCTTTATTGCAAAGATTCTCTCCTTCAATTGCATTAGCCCAGACAACTACTGTCTTTGCCATTTAAGCCAAAACCAAGGCTTGGCCCTATGACTGCCCTAGAGAGGGAAAACAAAGATAAAGTAGATCACTTGCATAACTACTTTAGTAGCCACCTCTTTTTAAACATCCCCAACTGGAAGAAGGTAATTAGAATTCAATTTCTTAGGATTTTAACTTTTATTTGGGCATAGCCCCCACCTCTTCCCTGATTTCTTTCAGCTGATGTGACTCAGGAAACTCAGGTTTTATAGGATGTTCAAATACAGGTGCCTAGGTTTTTAACCAGGCTCCCTCAATGCTTTATTTAGCTCAGCTATATTCCAGCTGAGACCTACCTATTCTTTGTATAATGAAGAAGAATAAATTGGACTTTCATCTTCCGATGAATTCAACAATATGTAGCCTGTGAATGTGAAGCTTTTACTTACCATTGCTCTGAGAAGCTGCTGCTGGGAGTAATGCACCATAGGTGGATCTGCATGTAAAGGCTCTACCTGGTAGAGGATTCTGAAGAGATTATCCATTCAGCTTATTGGATAAAATGTGTGCAGAGATAGCCCAAGGAGGATACATTTGTACCTGCATCTGCCTTGTATTTCTGCTGAAGCTAAACGCTATGCACATGAACCATCCTGAACCAGATCATGAGAGGACAATACAGCTTTTGTAAAACAAACATAATATGAGTGTCCTCACCTTTGCCGCTCTTTTACATGATAAATAATCAGCACTTCCACAGTGTACTACACAATTTTGTGACTGTAATCTTTAAATGATATTCATCCGACCCAGTCACACAGCCGCCTATGCTGTGACCGGGTCCCCTCGTCTCCTAGTGTAGCTAGTAGCGTCTGAGACGGAAGCGAGGAAACAGTTCATGGCGGGAGACTCGGCGGAAACTGGTCATGAACCGGGGGCGAGGAGAGCGTCTGACTCCCCACTGCTGACATCAACCCTAGGGATCGCGGCCTCATGCTCTTCCTGGTGCCTAAGATCCCTAAGGCCTAGCGCTGGAGCACCCGTGGTGGCGGCGCGTCAGCTAGTTTGGTAGTCTCCTCCCAAAACAGTACGGCTGTGTCCGTATTCCATCATGCTACGCGAAACCGATGCCTTCCCTTCCCTCTGTGCTCCGACCACAGCCTGGTAACGTCTGATGGACCTGCTAGTAAATCCAACACAGACGCCTGCCGAAACAGCACTGTACTCGTGGATAAGCGTTGTCGCGAACCGGTGGAGAGTTGTTGGAGCGACTCTTTCCAATATGCATATAAGACGCTGTTTAGAAGGAACACTCAAAAAATAATAGGACTATAAAAATAAAATAAGAAAGCTGGGGACTGCTAAAGAAACAGCAGCCCTCTGACCATGGTCCGGCTCCTGCCGCACCAAACAAAAATCTGATTTGCCTGAGCCAGGGGCCGGGTATATATGGACATGCCCGTTGCATGCTGGGAGGCCGGAAAGCTTTGACTGATTGGTGCAAATCCGCTGTCGCTCCATCATATCCCATTGTTATTCTGTGGATAACCTGTGGACCCTGCGGGAGAAACACAGGGCCTAACTCATGTTTGTAAGGAATTGCTCAGTCATAGGGAAGCGGTTGAGCAAGTCCATGCAAATAAAATTGACATGCAGCAGGAGGCGTCTGTAGGAGATCGACACCTCCTGCATGCATCTGCGAGTTCCAAGTCCCTTGGATCACCATTGCGACTTGTGATGTTTGCAGGTAGTAGTCAGTCTGCATAAGCCAAAGCTTACGGTTTGTGAAAGTAGTACACTCAATATTTTGAAATGTTACTTTTAAGCAGATCAGACATTACAAGCAAAATGTCACACTGGAGGTCTTCTACTGTCTGGAAAACCCCTGAATCCCATAAACACAGTTTTATTTATTTGCCTGATGTACGCATCCACAAATTTTGGAATGCCCCTGGATAATGGGAATTCTTCTATTTTTGCAAAAGCAGCTGGAAATGTACACAATGGATACACTAAAACTGTCACTTCCTGCTTACGGACACTTTAAACCACCATTCATACACGTCACAGATTCAGGATTGGTAATTAAATAAATCTAGAGAATTAGGTGACATCTGGATTGTATTCTTCACATGTGTTACTACTGCACATTTGAAATCTCTTTACAAGGTAGGAGTGTGCCTATAAATGCACTTTCATGTATAAAATGTGCTGGTAAGGTGTAAAAGGCTTCCCACTGAAAGAAAATGCTATGGCCAAATCCATCCACCTTCAGATGTGTGTATGATGGTCTCTGCAGCTCTCCAGCCAACAGTGGCTGTTACTGGAAATACAGCCTTTGTATGTTTTTACTCAGAAAAGAAAATGTGTGTATTTGGGCTTATAATGAGACGCATGCTCTTAGCACATATTTGGCTATAAAATCCCCCCAAACCATGCCCATCATCCATTAGAGCAGGCAACATCTTCTACCCCTATCAAGTCCACAGTCTGACTCACTAAGTCCATGATAGAATATACACAGAAACAGGCGAATGAGGTTATATAATGCCACGTAGTAACCAAACAACCTTTACCTCATACTTATTTGGTGCAATGAAGTTGAGAGTCTCATCTGGATCATATAATATAGAGAACGCTAACTCCAACACCTCCTACATAAAGGAGACAGAGAAAAACAGGGTGAGGGTGCTTTGGAGAGAGATAGGAGTATAAAGCATTGTACAGACATCTCCAGAAACCTTGTTTTGTTTCAGAGCGCTCTTCTCCTTCATGTGGGGACAGTCCTTTCCTGTCAGCACAGCCTTTATATCAGCCACCGGAACTAGGAGGAAAGCAGAGGGTTACCAAAAATACAGAGAACACCTTGTACAAACCATCCAATGTGCAATATATCCTCATGCACAGTAAGCAAAAGGACATCTAGTTTTCACCAAAGTGCATAGGTTTGTACAGCAGCATGGAGGTGTTTGCCTAGGAGCAAAAATGAAGTTAGCAAAATGAGATAAAGGGGCGTAGAATGCATTTATAGCGCCATTTTTACTGTGCAGAGGGGAACGGTCATCTCCACTCGGAAGAAGGACTTCACAACAGCTCACAGCTTTCGGCCTTTGGGACACATCCTATTCTTTTTATAGGACCTATTTTGCATCTCTGATCTACTGTATGTTCTCAATGCTACACAAATACACACAAAGTGTCAGATGTATAGGGACAAACCCAATATTCCCTCAGTGTGATGAATAATTGAAGCCTTGAATGAAGCTTCAGGAGGCTAATTTAGGGAAAGGTCTACTAATGGCAGCATGCTGAACCCCGATATGAGACTTGCACAGTGCTCTTCTCTACAGATATTAGGGCACTTCCTGAGTGCAGAGAGGAAGTGTGCACCTTGATGTGTCCAGCACACTGGTACAAATCAGGGCATTTTGCTGTGCACATTCCACGTTCTTTAATAAAATAGGCCCCTAGTGTTGAAGCAGCATGAAAAGAAGGCCAATAAAAATGATGCTACAAGAGGAAGTTATGATTACTTACTCTTTTCCTGCAGGGATTCATATGGCACCTCCCCTTGTACATTATCCTCTAGATCTCCATAGTGCAAAACCTTATGATTTAGGGCCAGGCGGCAGAACCAAAACCTCTCTGAAAGGAAAGAACCATAAGCCAAACACCCAACAAATTGTAAATTTAAAGAAAAGTACAATTTAAACTCAATATCTTTCTCCCCAACACCAAAGTGGTCACCTTGCCTCCTGCGGTTGCCAATCTTGCGGAAGCTGCTTCCTTCACATAAGCGGTTTAATCGTTGCTGTTTAATTAATTCCAGAATCTCAGGTTGAATTTTCTCCCGCAGTTCACTGAATGAGCACAAAAATAGGTTGCAGTTATGACAAGGGAAAATAAAGGACACATAAATATTCCCCTGAACAGTGGGTTTATGTGTTAGCTGTACGAGCACTATGGAAGATATATATATACTCTGAAATAGGGATGACAAATAAGAAAGCCCATTACGCACACAATAGGTGGAGACTGGAAGTCGTCCTGACTCAACCTCTCAGACTGACGAAGCCGGAGGATTTCAGTGTAACTCAAACTGCGCAGCTTGTTTTTCAGCTGCTCCAAAGAGTTGGGTTTTGAGGGGAGAGCACGGGTAATCTGCTCCTTTACCACCTGCATCACCTGAGATACAAATTGTGAGAAAAAGGACAATGATTTAGTTAACATCTGATGCAATGTGCACAAATGTACTAGAACCCATATCAACCAACAGAATACATACATATTTCCAGCAGGCAGGATGCCAGCTGTCAGTATCCCGACAGCCGCATCCTGCCCACAAGAATGCCGGCCACAGGGCGAGCGCTACAGGACCCCTTGGGGCTTGGTGGCTCGTCACAGGATCTAGTCTCACTCTTTGGGTGTCGTGGACACCCACGAGTGGGAATAGGCCCTGTGAGCCGGTATTCCGGCATCAGTATCCTCCCCCAACCAACCACGTTTGCTTTCATTTTGTAGCCCATACTAAGGAAAAGATAGCAACAATCTGATTGGCAAGTGTCAACAAATTAGTTTTAATTTATGTCCACAGTCTGGATTCAGTGAAATTTCCAAGAGAAAGATGGAAGTTCTATAAGTTCAGATATATGGGAACGTCAGACCAATAGTAGGGCCATATAATATTTAGAAGTTTCCAGACACTGACATTTAAAAGAAAAAAGAAAGTCTACCTTAAAGTTTTGCAGTTATTATTTTCCACTTAATACACCTTTATTAATGGCATGACTATAATTTCCTCAAATGTCCATATTATTTCCTAGATCAGTCTTTTAGCTGGAGCGATAATTATTTAATCTGAAGTAATGTCATGTGAACAATGACATTACCGTGGAGCTAGATAACATTTCACAAATATGTAATTTACCCATCTTACTGTTCAAGTCCACAAACCTTGTTAAAGTCCTCAGCAGTGGCTCGCATCTCTTTCCAGGTCTTGTTAAGCAACTGGATGCAGATACAGAAGAATTCCTCAAATGACCTTTCATGAGTGAAGAACATAGGGTGGTAATCATTCCGGCCTTCATTAGCTGTGTGACAAAAAGACGGAAGGACCATCAATGCACTATTATAGCAATTAGGAGTCAGCTACTATTATATATGAGGGTGGTTCAGTAAGTAAGGTAACAAGACCTCTCACGTGTGTAATGCACTCTATTTCATTCTAATTTCCCGCCAGGCCAGAGCAGACAGACTACTGTTTCCTCTCACATTAGATGGCGTCTCATATCAGTCATACTGTCCCAGTATCAGTTGTAAGATGGTGAGGCTGGTGGAAACGTGGTCAAACACTGAGGTGCGTAGTGTGATCAGATTTCTGCGTCTAAAGGGCACATCAGCAGCTGAAGTTCATTGCCAACTTGTCAAGGTGTACGGTGATAAAGTCACATCATGGAAACAGGCTTGGGTTTGGTGCACTGCCTGTGGTGGATGTGCTTGGCCGGCTGGATTGCTGCTCATCTTGCACATCTGTCCTGCCGTTATCAAAGACAGTCCACCTAACTCAAACCTGTTTCCGCAACATGATGTTATCACCGTAGATTTCGACAAGTTGGCACTGAATGCAGCTGCTCGTGCCCTTTAGACGCAGAAATCTGATAACATCTTAATGTTTGACAATGTGTCTGCTAACCCTGCCATGTTACAACTGATGTTGGGACTCTATGACTGAAATGAGGCGCAGTCTAATGGTCGTGAGGGGAAGCAGTGGTCTACCTGCTTTGGTCTGGAGAGAAATAAGAATGAAATAGAGAACATTACACATGTGAGGGGTCCTGTTACCTTACTTATTGAACCACCTTCATAGATTATATATTTTTATATATAGGCTTACCATACTATCCCTTTAAACTGAGATACTAATGAATTACCTAGGTGCTGTGGCTGGCTGACTTCAAGTCTATATTTCAGGGCTATGGATCAATGGGTCAACAGTCAATCAGTCAACCACTGTTGGTCGACACTGACATGGTTGACACATGAAAAAGGTCGACACGGGACAGGACACATAAAAATGTTGACTGTCGAGCTATTATGTGGATACTCATTTGAGCTGGTTTTAAATAGTCACAGAACCTGTGTAACCCATGAGCGTCCTGGTCTAAAGAGATAGTATGGTAAGTCTATTTATATATTTATATAGCACTAAAATATTATGCAGCACTTTGTAGAGAATTCACTTCAGTCCCTACAGTATACTTTGTCCACTAAACAAAGAGACATACACACAAACATTATATTTTTGGAGTGGAAAAAAAACTGAAGCAACCAGAAAAAAGGACATAAAGATGGGAGGATTATACAATGCACCACACAGATAGTTCCCTGGTCAGAATGTAACCCAATGCCCCAGCTCTGTGATGCAGCAATGCTAACCACTGTGTCACCCACGAATAAATGACAAGTGCACAAGTGAAGATAAGTTTCCTTACGCAGTTCTCCAACCTGCAGAATCTCACATAACATCTTGGTCAGTTCAATGGCACTGCGTCCAAATGGACATTCATGTTTGTCTTCTCTACTACTATTCTCCAGCACAATCTGCAAAAAGTTGTACGTGGTATGAGAACATAAATGTTGCCACTGGTTTCACATTAATAGGGGTCATTTTTACCAAAATAAAAATAATGGTAAATACATTTGTATGGATCATAATGAAAGTGTAAGATTAAAAGAACACTTTAATAAAAAGATACAATGTGCACATGCATGGTCCTACAAGAACTCACCCGTACGTAGTTGTCTTGATGAAACTTTGCCAGGTACAGCATATTATCAAGAGCCAGCATACCAGGTGGTGTCTGAATGAAATCCATAGCAGGGTTCACGTGGTTCTGAAACAGATGTAACTTTAGCTTAGCTGTTATGTGCCAACCAGGTGGTGACATAATGAGTGGAGGAAGGGGTGAATTTACTGTATAAGCTATATCCCATAGGCAATATGACAAAAATGTGCTATAAAGACCAGTATTGGTACTCTTCGTAATTTAACTATGCCATATTACTTCTGTAAGGAAAAACAAAAATAGGATTTTAAATTTTCTACTGTATGAAGCATGCCTTTGCATTGTATAGTCTCTACAGCCTAGGATTTAACATGCAAAGATATGCGCTTTCTGTATATTGCTATAGTAACCATGGTAACATGACAATGTTACTTCAACATTCTAATATATAGCAGCAAAAACAGGAACATGAAGTTGCAGAGTAAATAATTATTTATAGATGACACAACCGCAGTCATTTATAAAATACCAAGCATTCTGTTCGGTGTTAAAAAAAAAAAAAAAAGGGTGTTGTCAGATAGGGCTCTGATAATCACCTACAGATCATTAAAAACAGAGTATAATAAAAATGTGTAAGTTAGCTAGAACACTCACAGTGAACCCCAACATCTTGTAGTCTTTGCTGTACATAGCTTTGCGTTTCTCAGTACCAGTACCAGACACACCGCTGCCATCAGACTCCGCATCAAATGCAATTCTTCTTAGCTCAAATATAATGTCTCTCTGAGCCTAAATAAATAGAGGAACATTATTAGTAGGCTAGAACACCAACTGCTATCATGTTGGCACATGTTGTTATACACACAATAAAGTTAGGTACCAGGCTTCTTAGGTTTAGATCTCAATGTATGTAGTAGAGCCCCCAAAAGTACTAGACCATCACCTGATCCTGTGGACAACAGGCTGGTCGTCTGAAGGTTGAGGTGCTATGTGCCTCTGGTGCCTTTTGGCCACTGCAAGGGCAATTTTTATAAATCCAGCTGAATGACTGGCATTTTATGGCCCACATTTATTAGCACCAATAATTTGCACTAGCGTTCCCTTGTTTCATCAGTTTTGCCCCCCCCCCCCCCACATTTGTTGGTGGTGGAAGGCATGCCATCATTCTCCCCATGTCCAACACCCTCTCTTTAGGGAAAGGTTAAGGGGATGTAGTTGAACCCAACCGTAGACAATGCATACAGCCGGAATGCCAGCTAGTAGGGGCTATTCCCACTCATGGGTGTCCATTGAACTTGTCCCTGCCGGTATTCTGGCAGCGAGGATCCCGGAGTCGGTATGCTGACCTTCGGAATCCCGACCACCAGCATTACCGCCCCACCTCAAGGTTGAGTATTAAAAGGGAACCCTGGCTTTGCATAATAGTCTCTGAAGACCCATGTCCCCCTAAGATGTCATATGGTTCCTGGGGATAGAGAGAAATGGGCCCTTTCCCTTTTTACATAAGAAATAAAAGAGAAAAAGTACAACAAGACTTTCATTCCGGGTCATTCATCATTCAATAGCAATTGCTGCAAGGCATAGAAAGTGATTTGTGTCACCTGGTCATTTGGGTCCATTTTGGTCATCATTCGTTCCTCTAGGAGATTAAAGGTAAGCACCTGTAGCACATACAACTGATGCGCCATCTCAGTCTTAATTGGTCGGTTCCCTCTGATAATATGCTAGTCAAACACAACAGAGTAGATACTGTATGTTAAGTAAAACAACAAATAAAACATTAAAAGTTACCATGAAAAACAAAATAAGAATTTACTTACCGATAATTCTATTTCTCGTAGTCCGTAGTGGATGCTGGGAACTCCGTAAGGACCATGGGGAATAGCGGCTCCGCAGGAGACTGGGCACAAAAGTAAAGCTTTAGGACTACCTGGTGTGCACTGGCTCCTCCCCCTATGACTCTCCTCCAAGCCTCAGTTAGGATACTGTGCCCGGACGAGCGTACACAATAAGGAAGGATTTTGAATCCCGGGTAAGACTCATACCAGCCACACCAATCACACCGTACAACCTGTGATCTGAACCCAGTTAACAGCATGATAACAGCGGAGCCTCTGAAAAGATGGCTCACAACAACAAAAACCCGATTTTTGTAACAGCAACTATGTACAAGTATTGCAGACAATCCGCACTTGGGATGGGCGCCCAGCATCCACTACGGACTACGAGAAATAGAATTATCGGTAAGTAAATTCTTATTTTCTCTGACGTCCTAGTGGATGCTGGGAACTCCGTAAGGACCATGGGGATTATACCAAAGCTCCCAAATGGGCGGGAGAGTGCGGATGACTCTGCAGCACCGAATGAGAGAACTCCAGGTCCTCCTCAGCCAGGGTATCAAATTTGTAGAATTTAGCAAACGTGTTTGCCCCTGACCAAGTAGCTGCTCGGCAAAGTTGTAAAGCCGAGACCCCTCGGGCAGCCGCCCAAGATGAGCCCACCTTCCTTGTGGAATGGGCATTTACTGATTTTGGCTGTGGCAGGCCTGCCACAGTATGTGCAAGCTGAATTGTACTACAAATTCAACGAGCAATAGTCTGCTTAGAAGCAGGAGCACCCAGCTTGTTGGGTGCATACAGGATATTTTCAGAGCCCTGACAACATCTAGCAACTTGGAGTCCTCCAAGTCCCTAGTAGCCGCAGGCACCACAATAGGTTGGTTCAGGTGAAACGCTGACACCACCTTAGGGAGAAACTGAGGACGAGTCCTCAATTCCGCCCTGTCCGAATGGAAAATCAGATAGGGGCTTTTGCAAGATAAAGCCGCCAATTCTGACACGCGCCTGGCCGAAGCCAGGGCCAACAGCATGGCCACTTTCCATGTGAGATATTTTAAATCCACAGATTTAAGTGGTTCAAACCAATGTGTTTTGAGTAACCCCAAAACTACATTGAGATCCCAAGGTGCCACTGGAGGCACAAAAGGAGGCTGTATATGCAGCACTCCCTTGACAACGTCTGGACTTCAGGAACTGAAGCCAGTTCTTTCTGGAAAAAAATCTCCAGGGCCGAAATTTGAACCTTAATGGACCCCAATTTGAGGCCCATAGACACTCCTGTTTGCAGGAAATGCAGGAATCGACCCAGTTGAAATTCCTCAGTTGGGGCCTTCCTGGCCTCACACCACGCAACATATTTTCGCCAAATGCGGTGATAATGTTTTGCGGTCACATCCTTCCTGGCTTTGATCAGGGTAGGGATGACTTCCTCAGGAATGCCTTTTTCCTTTAGGATCCGGCGTTCAACCGCCATGCCGTCAAACGCAGCCGCGGTAAGTCTTGAAACAGACAGGGTCCTTGCTGGAGCAGGTCCCTTCTTAGAGGCAGAGGCCACGGGTCCTCTGTGAGCATCTCTTGAAGTTCCGGGTACCAAGTCCTTCTTGGCCAATCCGGAGCCACGAGTATAGTTCTTACTCCTCTCCGTCTTATAATTCTCAGTACCTTGGGTATGAGAGGCAGAGGAGGGAACACATACACCGACTGGCACACCCACGGTGTTACCAGAGCGTCCACAGCTATTGCCTGAGGGTCCCTTGACCTGGCGTAATACCTGTCCAGTTTTTTGTTGAGGCGGGACGCCATCATGTCCACCATTGGTTTTTCCCAACGGTTCCCAATCATGTGGAAGACTTCTGGATGAAGTTCCCACTCTCCCGGGTGGAGGTCGTGTCCACTCCCGGAATGAACACTGCTGACAGTGCTATTACATGATTTTCCGCCCAGCGAAGAATCCTTGCAGCTTCTGCCATTGCCCTCCTGCTTCTTGTGCCGCCCTGTCTGTTTACGTGGGCGACTGCCGTGATGTTGTCCGAGTGGATCAGCACCGGCTGACCTTGAAGCAGAGGTCTTGTTTGGCTTAGAGCATTGTAAATGGCCCTTAACTCCAGAATATTTATGTGAAGTGATGTCTCCAGGCCTGACCCCAAGCCCTGGAAATTTCTTCCCTGTGTGACCTCTCCCCAGCCTCGCAGGCTGGCATCCGTGGTCACCAGGACCCAGTCCTGAATGCCGAATCTGCGGCCCTCTAGAAGATGAGCACTCTGCAACCACCACAGGAGAGACACCCTTGTCCTTGGGGACAGGGTTATCCGCTGATGCATCTGAAGATGCGATCCGGACCATTTGTCCCGCAGGTCCCACTGGAATGTTCTTGCGTGGAATCTGCCAAATGGGATTGCTTCGTAGGAAGCCACCATTTTTCCCAGGACCCTTGTGCATTGATGCACTGAGACTTGGCCTGGTTTTAGGAGGTTTCTGACTAGCTCGGATAACTCCCCGGCTTTCTCCTCCGGGAGAAACACCTTTTTCTGGACTGTGTCCAGGATCATCCCTAGGAATAGAAGACGAGTCGTCGGGATCAGCTGCGATTTTGGGATATTGAGAATCCAACCGTGCTGCCGCAGCACTACTTGCGATAGTGCTAACCCGACTACCAACTGTTCCCTGGATCTCGCCCTTATCAGGAGATCGTCCAAGTAAGGGATAATTTAAAACTCCTTTCCTTCGGAGGAGTATCATCATTTTGGCCATTACTTTGGTAAAGACCCGGGGTGCCGTGGACAATCCAAACGGCAGCGTCTGAAACTGATAGTGGCAGTTCTGTACCACAAACCTGAGGTACCCTTGATGAGAAGGGTAAATTGGGACATGACCAGAGACACCATATAATCCCCTTCTTCCAGGTTCGCGATCACTGCTCTGAGTGACTCCATCTTGAATTTGAACCTCTGTATGTAAGTGTTCAAAGATTTTAGATTTAAAATAGGTCTCACCGAGCCGTCCGGCTTCGGTATACCAACAGCGTGGAATAATACCCCTTTCCCTGTTGCAGGAGGGGTACCTTGATTATCACCTGCTGAGAATACAGCTTGTGAATGGCTTCCAATACCGCCTCCCTGTCGGAGGGAGACGTCGGTAAAGCAGACTTTAGGAAACGGCGAGGGGGAGACGTCTCGAATTCCAATTTGTACCCCTGAGATACCACCTGAAGGATCCAGGGGTCCACTTGTGAGTGAGCCCACTGCGCTCTGAAATTCTTGAGACGGGCCCCCACCGTGCCTGAGTCCGCTTGTAAAGCCCCAGCGTCATGCTGAGGACTTGGCAGAAGCGGGAGAGGGCTTCTGTTCCTGGGAACTGGCTGTCTGCTGCAGCCTTTTTCCTCTTCCTCTGCCACGGGGCAGAAAAGAGGAGCCTTTTGCCCGCTTGCCCTTATGGGGCCGAAAGGACTGCGCCTGATAATACGGCGTCTTCTTATGTTGAGAGGCTACCTGGGGTAAAAATGTGGATTTCCCAGCCGTTGCCGTGGCCACCAGGTCTGATAGACCTACCCCAAATAACTCCTCCCCTTTATAAGGCAATACTTCCATATGCCTTTTGGAATCCGCATCACCTGACCACTGCCTCGTCCATAACCCTCTTCTGGCAGAAATGGACAGCGCACTGACTCTTGATGCCAGTCGGCAAATATCCCTCTGTGCATCACGCATATATAAAAATGCATCTTTTAAATGCAATATAGTCAGTAATATACTGTCCCTATCCAAGGTATCAATATTTTCAGTCAGGGAATCCGACCAAGCCACCCCAGCACTGCACATCCAGGCTGAGGCGATTGCTGGTCGCAGTATAACACCAGTATATGTGTGTATATACATTTTAGGATATTCTCCTGCTTTCTGTCAGCAGGTTCCTTAAGGGTGGCCGTATCAGGAGACGGTAGTGCCACCTGTTTTGACAAGCGTGTGAGCGCTTTATCCACCCTAGGGGGTGTTTCCCAATGTGCCCTATCCTCTGGCGGGAAAGGGTATGATGCCAATAACGTTTTAGGAATTATCAGTTTTTTATCGGGGGAAACCCACGCTTCATCACACACTTCATTTAATTCATGAGATTCAGGAAAAACTACGGGTAGTTTTTTCTCACCAAACATAATACCCTTTTTAGTGGTACTTGTAATCTCAGAAATGTGTAAAACATCTTTCATTGCCTCAATCATGTAACGTGTGGCCCTACTGGAAGTCACATTCGTCTCTTCACCGTCGACACTGGAGTCAGTATCCGTGTCGGCATCTGTATCTGCCATCTGAGGTAACGGGCGCTTTAGAGCCCCTGATGGCCTTTGAGACGCCCCGACAGGCCCAAGCTGAGTAGCCGGCTGTCTCATTAAGTCCTTCCATAAGCCCATCCACTCAGGTGTCGACCCCCTAGGGGGTGACATCACCATTACAGGCAATTGCTCCGCCTCCACATCAGTTTCCTCCTCATACATGTCGACACAAACGTACCGACACAGCACACACACAGGGAATGCTCTAATAGAGGACAGGACCCCACTAGCCCTTTGGGGAGACAGAGGGAGAGTATGCCAGCACACACCAGAGCGCTATATATAGACAGGAATACCACTATATAACGTGCTTTTCCCTTTATAGCTGCTGTTATTATCAAAACTGCGCCAAATTAGTGCCCCCCCCCCCTCTCTTTTTTATCCTTTTCTGTAGTGCAGGACTGCAGGGGAGAGGCAGGGAGACGTCCTTCCAGCGGAGCTGTGATGGAAAATGGCGCCCGTGTGCTGAGGAGATAGGCTCCGCCCCCTTCTCGGCGGACTTTTCTCCCGCTTTTTGGTGAATTCTGGCAGGGGTTAAAATACATCCATATAGCCCTGGGGGTTATATGTGGTGTATTTTGGCCAGCCAAGGTGTTTTACATTGCTGCTCAGGGCGCCCCCCCCCTAGCGCCCTGCACCCTCAGTGACCGGAGTGTGAAGTGTGCCTGAGGAGCAATGGCGCACAGCTGCAGTGCTGTGCGCTACCTTGTTGAAGACTGATGTCTTCTGCCGCCGATTTTTCCGGACCTCTTCTTGCTTCTGGCTCTGTAAGGGGGCCGGCGGCGCGGCTCTGGGACCGGACTCCGAGGCTGGGCCTGTGTTCGGTCCCTCTGGAGCTAATGGTGTCCAGTAGCCTAAGAAGCCCAAGCTGGCTGCAAGCAGGCAGGTTCGCTTCTTCTCCCCTTAGTCCCTCGATGCAGTGAGCCTGTTGCCAGCAGGTCTCACTGAAAATAAAAAACCTAAAACTAAACTTTCACTAAGAAGCTCAGGAGAGCCCCTAGTGTGCACCCTTCTCGGCCGGGCACAAAAATCTAACTGAGGCTTGGAGGAGGGTCATAGGGGGTGGAGCCAGTGCACACCAGGTAGTCCTAAAGCTTTACTTTTGTGCCCAGTCTCCTGCGGAGCCGCTATTCCCCATGGTCCTTACGGAGTTCCCAGCATCCACTAGGACGTCAGAGAAAAGAAGATTAAACAGAGCTAACTATGAAGAGACCACAGGGCCACCACTACAGAAGAAGGAATGTGGAAAAAAAATGTTCAGGTGACACAATGTGAAGAAGTTTAAACTTGGCCACACATGCACCTATATTACTTAAGATTTCAACCTTACTGCGACCTGTTTCACTGGACAGAATGTGATGCCCAAAAATTATCCAAACCATATCAATCAGATCATTTTCATGCATGTCTAAAAGCATAGTCAGCACGAGGTCTCCATGTACCCTGCTCAAATTGGCCACCATGCACATGGGCAAACCGAGGACAGAGTTGATCACTCAACAACTGGATCTGTGTGGTCAACATCACTTATTAGATTGGGAGATGATTCAAGATCCACATAGGAGGCAAAGATAAACAGGCATAGAGAACCAATCTGCAAGATAGAGTAAGAACCAGGACTACACTGGATCTGTACATGGAAAAGGCAAAAGGGAAAATGGAAGAAGCACTGTGTTGAACATATCTCTAGTATCAATACCTAGTCAAACATCACCCAGGGCACAGGTATTACTTCCCCTTTACTTACATTTAGAATGATGGATCGAAGGTGCTTCTGCACAAAGGCATTTGCCATTTCCTATATCAGGAAGGATAGGAAACAATATGTAAGTAGCACGTTCTATAATATGGAATGCATCAGTGGGAGAGAAGAGAACAGCTAGGAATAACTGAGGAACGGCACTAATACAGCGGTACAGGTAGAAAGAGTATCCATAGATAAAGAACAGGAGGACAACAAATACTTCCAGACTCTGCCCTCCCGTGGTACTCACACTAACAGGAACATCCATGAGATTCTGAGGCTTCTCCTGAGTGCACAGCCCACACAAACAGAAGCAGAGACAGGAGTTAAAAGCAGACAGCAACCAGCAGGACGCCACGGGATAATTACACAAAACACACAGAAAGACATAGTGTTAAATATGCAGCATGCTTGTGGGACCAATGTGGAGACAGGACACCCACCTGTCGTTTGTCCTCAGGAGCTTTGAGAAACAGAGCATTGATGAGAGCAATGGCATATGTCTGGATCTCCTGGTTACAGCTGAGAGAGCGAGAGAGAGAAGCATCACAGTGAACATGAGACTATAAAGCATCTGCCTTGCATGGTTATGCTCTGCTTGTGATGCTGGGTGAGGAGTGGCAGACTTACACCTGCAGGTGACAAATAAGTTGGCCCACGGTGATTTCCTCAGCAATTTTAAGGTACAGAGCCTGACTGTTTAACACCATACTTTCTAGTATAGCTAGAGACCGCTGGAGGATTGAGACGTCCACTGATGTCTGAGACACATATCCTGCAATCTGAAGAGAGACAATGGATCTATAAGTAACCTAAGCCCCAGAAAGCTATGAAAGATACTTGATAATCCATTTTCAGAGGGTAATGTCAGCTTTAGAGGCTTTCTACAATGATAGATGCAAAGGCATGTCATTGTAAAACAATGTCTCTCTACTGCTGCCTGCATCAGTAAGGATCATTTATACTCCTGATAAATTCTTATGATCAGGGAAAAACTTCCTAAGAAAGGATTATGTTGGACCAAATTATTCAGCAGTCTGTATTTCCCCTAACATGGTTAATAGTGTTACAACAGTGCATAAACAGCTTCTAAAACATACATTATTTTGATGACATACATACGCGTGACCGGCATTTGGGATGCCAGCTGTCAGAAGACCGACAGCGGCATCGTGATGGTGAAAATCCCAACAGGGATTCCGGTGCCGGTCTTCTGGACGTATGTCGGGATTTCAACTGCCGTCATCCCGACGCCAGCATCCCGAATACATCCTATTTTGATATACATATAAAAACTAATGCTATAAAATGCACATTCTATTTTGCTAACCTGTTTTATGAATGTCAGGGACACCATGTCCCAAGAGACAATACCATGGTCCATTAACTCCAGAAAGGCTGTCAGTGTGAAGGCCAGCATCTCACTGTAACTGAGGAAGAAGACAGAGGTGAGTGGAGGCACACAGGAGCTAGGGTATAGTATGACGGGAAAAAAGTGATTAAAAACAGGCAGGAAAATGCATATGAGCTTTTATTAATATCAGGTGTATTACTCCCCAATACAAATGGATGTCCAAAATGTAGCGCTGAGTGTATCTTTTTTCCTACAGAATAGAAAGAAAAAAAAAAGTATTTTTAATTTTGAGAAAGTGTAACCTTGTTGCTTGCAGCTTTTCTTGTGCACTTACTTGGAAAAGATTGTATATAGGTTCTGTGTTGTTCCTTTTCTTCTGGGAGATTTTTAGATCTCCAAACTTCCCAATGAATTCTGATTTTTCTTACACATGAAGGGATATAAAGGAAAGAACAACAAATGTAACTAGTGCATTACACCTTTATTTAAAATCCGAACATGCACTACGGAAAAAAACAGATGGTGCGTCAACAACATAAAATAGTCTAAAAAGTGCTGCCAGAACAGTTATATAGTAGCTCTTGCAAGTCTGCCGATCAGAAATCAGGTAAGATTGAGCGTGGAATATTACGACCAACAGATCTTCCTCATATTCCTGGTACTTTTGGTTTATTCCTGCCACCTCTGTCTCACCGTCTCTTGGGAGGGTAACTTGCACTGAAGGAAACATACTCATCTGCTTTCCATGTTTCAACGTACTTTGCCCTTTGTCAAGGCACAAATCCTAGATCATTTTTTGACCAAGCTTTTTCAGACGATTTTATGTTGGTTGACGCACCAATTTTTTTTTTGCCATGGTGCGTCATTTCATTGTAAATAAAGGTGTAATGCACTATATTGCTTTGCTGGTTTCTTCCTTTATATCCTTTCATTTGAGGGAAAAAAACTCTAACTGCAAACCATCTACAAGGAGATATGCTATTGTGTCTGGCACCAGCTGTAAAGTATAAATGTTGCTGACATAAATGACATCATAAATGGTAATCTCTTCCAAAATTCAATTCTTATGGTGTGTACACATGGTGTGATATGCACTTAACGTTCCTTACGATTCTGACTATATAGCCAAATTCGTAAAAAAAAGTTAGTGCATATTGCACCATGTGTACACAGCTTGCGATGCCGAAGTGCGGTCCCACGGGATCAGCATCGCTAGAAAAAATAGACTGTGCAGAAAGCCCAACACTGACTATATCAGCATCGAATACTCAGTGTCGGGCTGACACCGCATCGCGCCATGTGTACACAGCTTTAGTAAATTTCCACCTGGAATCCACTGGCAAAGTATTGTTATATGAAAATCTTTCCCAAAAAAACCCCACAGCAAAACCTATATAAAACACTCTCTAACAATCTTTTCCAAATAAGTGCAATAACATAAAGCCACAAGAAAAACTGCACTTTCCAAAAATAAGAGACTTTTATTCTGTTATATAGTAAAATAAATGCAGTCAGCGCTACAATTGCCATCCATTTTGTATTAATGTGAATAAATGGCCGCAACTTCATATATTAACAATAACACAAAGGATTGAGCACCTGCAAAAGATACTATCTCGATCACATTTTCCACAGTCAGAGATATAATATAAAACACAAACACACCCAGATATAACATATATATATATATATAGTTAAAAACCTATATACACAGTTGAGTCACATTATTATGACCACCAGCTAATAGCCAGAGTAACCGCCGTGTGCAGCACTGACAGCAGCTAGATGGCTGGGAGTGACTCAGTAAGCGGCTGGTAGGTTGGCACAGGTACATTTTGATGGTGAGCTTCTCCACTTCGTAGCCGTTCACCTCTCACATCAATGGCACGATACACCTTTACCACAGCAGCACACGAACAGTTCACAAAATGCGCTGTTTCAGAAATACTGCAACTCTTGGCCTGATAGCTGATAATCATCCATTTCTGCAACTTGCCCCTTTTACCCATGACAGCAATGAGTGATGTGTGCAGATGTTCTATAGCACACCTTATATACCCACCAAGCCAGAGCACGACACGTGACGTACTTCATGGGCTAAGCGCTGCTGAAGTCAAATATAGGCGGTGGTCAATAATGTGACTTGACTGTGTATAAAAGCTATTAAATCAGCAATACGACAGCAACTGCTAACTAGTTACAGAGCCTTTTCACCTACACCTGCAGAAGTAGAGATGTGAGGAATACTACTGGTGCTACTGGCTGAGGACAAATGGACATATACAATAAAACCATTTCAGAAAGTACTGCATTATTCTTCAGAATACAAAAAAAACAAGGTGTTTACTTAATATTAAGCTGAAATAAAAAATTGGGGATGGTTAACAAAGCTGGGTTAGCAAGGCTATGAAAACGAAAAGAGGATTTTAATTACCTACCGATAAATCCTTTTCTCGTAGTCCATAAAGGATACTGGGGACAACTTAGTACGATGGGGTCCAAAGGAGCTGGTGCACTTTAAATTTCTTCAACAGGGTGTGCTGGCTCCTCCCCTCTATGCTCTACCACACAGCTCAGTCTAGGAAAACTGTGCCTGAAGGAGATGGACATACTTGAGAGGAAGAACATGATAATACAACTAGTGGCAAGATTAACAAACCAGCACACATCAACATCAAACATACTAGCAACAGCTAGTGAACCATAGAACAGCAACAGCTGTGAAACCTACATTACACAAGAACTAAACTTGCAGGAAGTCGAAGCACAGAGGCGGGCAGCCAGTATCCCTTATGGAATACGAGAAAAGGATTTACCGGTGGGTAATTAAAATCCTCTTTTCTCTATCATCCATAAGGGATACTGGGGACAACCTAGTACGATGGGGACGTCCCAAAGCTCCCAAAACGTCTGGGAACATGCTGAGACGCCTGCAGCACAGTATGTCCAAACTGGACATCCTCTGTAGCCAGGGTATCAAACCTGTAAAACTTGACAAACGTGTTTGTCCCTGACCAGGTAGCGGCCCGGCACAGTTGCAGGGCCGAAACACCCCGGGCAGCCGCCCAGGAGGAACCCACAGACCTGGTGGAGTGGGTCTTGACAAAACGAGAAATAGGCAAGGCCGCTGAAGCGTAGGCCTGTTGAACAGTAAGCCTAATCCAATGGGCAATGGACTGCTTAGAAGCAGGACCACCTTTTTTGAGAGCATCATGTAGCACAAAGAGGGAATTTGATTTTCGAACCACAGCAGTCCTCTTGACATAAATCCACAGGGCTTGCACCACATCCAATGACTCAGGAATAGAGGAAGTGGCCGAAGTCGCCAGAACCACAATAGGATGATTCAAGTGGAATGCAGATACCACCTTAGGAAGGAACTGTTGTCAAGTTCTGAGTTCCGCTATGTCCTTATGAAAGACCAGGTAGGGACTTCTACAGGACAAAGCGCCAAGTTCTGAAACGCGCCAAGCGGAAGCCAAAGCTAAGAGCATAATTGTCTTCCACGTAAGGTACCTGTCCTCCACCGACATCAGAGGTTCAAACCAAGAGGACTGGAGAAAAGACAAAACCACGTTTAGATCCCAAGGTACCGTGCGAGGCACAAAAGGAGGCTGGATGTGAAGGACACCCTGCAGGAACGTCTGGACTTCAGGAAATCCAATCCTGGATCCCAAAGCTCCTCCCCTCCAAGAGGTTGGAGGGCTGCAACCACCATAGGAGAGAAATCCTGGCCTGCGGTGAGAGCCGTATGACCTGGTGCATCTGTAGATGCGAACCCAACCACTTCTTCAGGAGATCGAGTTGGAAGGTCCTCGCATGAAATCTGCCAAATTGGGCCACCATCTTTCCCAACAGACGGGTGCAAAGATGTACCGAGACCCTGTTTGGGTGCAGAACAGCCCAAACCAACACCTTTAGCGCCTTCGCATTGTCTGCAGGAAGGAAGACCTTCTGAGCCACCGTGTCCAAGACCATTCCGAGCAACTGGAGACGCTGTGTTAGCACCAGGTGGGATTTTTGAAAACTCAGAATCCAATCGTGGCATGACAACAGGGACGTTGTGCGGCAGAAGTTCCCTTGATCTGGCTTTGATCAGCAGATCGTCCAGGTAGGGGACAATGTTTACTCCCTGAATCCTGAGTTGGAACATAATTTCCGCCATCACCTTGGTGAAGGCCCTTGGGGCCGTGGAGAGGCAGAGGAAGCGCCTGGAACTGGTAGTATTCCTCCAACAGGGCAAACCTGAGGTGGGCCTGATGATGCGGCCATATCGGAATATGGAGGTAAGCATCCTTTATGTCTAGAGAGACCAAGAACTCACCCTCCACCAGACCTGAGATCACTGCTCTCGGAGACTCCATTTTGAACAGAAAAACCCGCAGATAAGGGTTTAACGATTTAAGGTTTTCGTACCACACAAAGGCTGGAATAGTATCCCTTGCCTTGTTGCTGAACGCTGAAGTGGCACAGGAACAATGACCTGGGTCTGAGCCAACTTTTGAATGGCCTCTTGTAACGTGAGGCGCATGGTTTCTGAAGCTGGTAAACCCGACTTGAAAAACCTGTGAGGCGGAGAACTTTCGAACTCCAGTTTCAGATCAGGTCTTTCACCCAGGCATCCTGGCAGGAGCCGTTACAGAAGGAGCTGAAAAATCTCAGATGAGCTAGCACCCTGAGATCCCCCTGGAGCAGAGGGACACGTCATACGTAGGGTTTTGAGGAGACAGAGCCGACGCTGTGGTGGCGGGTTTATGTGACTTGCCTCTGCAGCCTCGTGCCGCATTTGAGGCACCTCTCACCTTGCCCTTAAAGCGCGCTGTCCGAAAGGACAGCAGTGCCGGTCCACTGTAAGAACGTCTAGCCGGTGGAGCAGCAGGGGGAAGGTATGTGGACTTTCCAGCAGTAGCCTTCGAAATCCAGGTATCCAATTTGCCCCCGAACAGCCACTCACCTGTGAAGGGCAAGGCTTCTACACTTCTTTTAGATTCCGTGTCCGCCACCCACTGACGCAACCACAATGCTCTGCGTGCAGAAACTGCCGTGGTAGAGGTACGGGCATTTATAATGCCTATACCTTTGATGGTATCACAGGGGAAGCAGGCAGACTCTTGGATGTGCTGAATCAGCGTCACTATATCAGCCAGATGGATGGCCTTCAGTTTGCCGGCGGCTGGGCTCCTGACGACCAGCATACCGGCGCCGGAATCCCGACCGTCGGCATACCAATGGCTTTTCTCCCTCTTGGGGGTCCACGATCCTCCTGGAGGGAGAATAGATAGCGTAGCGCGCGTCACCGTGCCCGCAGCGTGGTGAGCCCGCAAGGGGCTCATTTGCGCTTGCACAGCTGTCGGTATGCCGGCGGTCGGTATTCCGCCGCTGGTATGCTGGCCGCCGGGAGCCCGACCGCCGGCATAACATACTACACCCCAGCCAGAGACTTGTCCCCAGTAAGGCCCCCTTGGAGGTCATCAGCCCAAGTATGTATGTCGTGGGTCACCCAACAACCTCCAATAACAGGTCTTTGGGAGGCCCCTGCTGCAACATAAATAAATTTCAAGGTTGTCTCTATTTTCCGGTCTGTGGGCTCCTTTAAGGCCGTAGCCCCTGGAACCGGCAGTACTGTCTTTTTTGACAGACGTGACACTGACGTATCAACAGCAGGGGGAGTTTCCCAGACCTTGCGCCCCTCAAGGGCAAAGGGAAAGGTGGCCACCCATTTCTTTGACACTTAGAATTGTGACCTGTACCTTTTTCTGTGCAGAGAAAAAGGATTGCTGCATATCTGTCTCATTCCCAGGAATATTGAGGACATCCCTTATAGCAATGATAAGTGAGTCTACACCCTGTGCAGCAAAGGAATCATCTAATTCAGCATTAGATTCTAGCTCCTCCCCCTCTTCCACTTCTGGCACCTCCTCCTCGAATTCCGAGAGGATATCAGGTAACTCCCTTTTTTGGAGTAATGGATTTTGCCGAGGGGAAAACATGTCTGCTGTCTGCCCTAACTTTTGCAAGAGCACACTGTTGTAACTGCTGCCTTTCCTGTCTGGCAGTACTCAATTCATTGGACATGTCAGCCATCATAGTTTTAATAGAGCTGAGCCAAGCAGGCTCCTGCAAATCACCCCCTTGTGATGGCTGACTGCATTGTTCACACGAGAGAAGCTGAAGGGGAGGGGGAAAACCTGGTGTGACAAATAGTGCACACAACTTTTTTCACCATGCTGACATAGGACATTTACATTCACACACATACACAGAGACACAGGTACAAGCAAGCCTGCTCAGCCCAGTATGTGTGGAGAGACTCAGAGAGGAGGAGCCAGCACACAGCCTGAAACTAACAATTATACAGTTAGAAGTGAGGCAATTTTGTGTACAGTGCGTGAGGAGCCTAATATATAAGGGTCCCACAGTGGGCTCTCCCCCTCAACTACACCCCTGTACCAGTGTCTGACCGTGGATGATCACTTGGAGGAGCTGGCAGTCCTGCAGCATTGCTGAAAGTGCAGGATATGGCGCCAGGAAGCCACTGGTCCCGCTCTAATGAAGCTCCGCCCCCTGTAAGGGCATTGTAGCCCCCCTTGGAGGTCACCAGCCCAAGTATGTATGTCGTGGGTCACCCAACAACCTCCAATAACAGGTCTTTGGGGGACATTTATATTTATAAATGTCCCCTATGAGTGCAAAATGAAATATAACCACCAATTTTCACCACCGCTGGCCAGTCTACGCAGGGAGGGGGGGCTATGGGATCACCCCAAGGGGAGTCCGTATGCCTGCCCCGCGATCATGCCACACATAAATCCGGGGGCCTGGGTTGTCACTCACCTCTCTGTTGACCTTCAGGCTCTGTACAGGGGGTGTGCAACATTCTGCTGGTGTGTGTGCAAGAGCGCAATGTCTGCGTTACATTGACCCTCAGGACCGTTGTCCTGTCAGCGGGATCTGACTCAGCACCTCCAGGAGGCCGGTGTCGGTCCCCCCCCCCCAGTGTCCCTCGACGCAGGTAAGCTGTTGCCCAACAGCTTACCTGAAAATAACAAACATTAAAATAAATTGAAGAAAAATCCTCTGGAGCTCCAGAGTGTGCATCCTCTCCTGAGGGCACATTTTTCTAAACTGAGCTATGTGGGAGGGCATAGAAGGGAGGAGCCAGCACACTCTGTTGAAGAAATTTAAAGTGCACTGGCTCCTTTGGACCCCATCTATACCCCATTGTACTAAGTTGTCCCCAGTATTCCCTATGGATGATCGAGAAATAGACATTTGTTGTGAGTGATCCGAGACTATAGGGGGTTGTGAGAGAAGGATAAAAAAAAAAAAACTTGTTTGTGGAGAGAGAAAGGAACAAGAGAAACTAGTAAGAAGTAAATGAAGTTTTGCAAGATTCTAACAAACTGGAGCAAAGAAATAGGAGAGGCTTATATGTAAATTTGCTACACAATTTAAGTTTAAAACTTAAGTAAGGGGGCGTGGCCTGGAGGCTGACCTGCGTGGCAGCACGAACGAGGAGCTCCTCCATAATTGTGGACATAATACCCCCGTGCCTCTCCCCTCGTGCCCCATATCCCTCCTAATCTCGGCCCCCACTGCTGTGTGATCCCCCTCTCCAGGGTGGACTAGCGCCGCGGAATCGGGGAGTCGGTCTACTGGCTCCTGCAGATTGCGGCCTGTCCACCATCCAGACGCCGGGGCCTCGATTTGGGTCCGGCGTCGCCGGCCGTCTGCAGCACCTGCATGTGGAGCGCCCGCCGGGGTTCCTCGCCCTGCGACCTGCACTCGGATCATCTCCTTCGGGCCTGCCGTGATTGACCGCGCACGAGGAGAGCTGGAGGACCGGCCGGCCGCGAGGAGTCCGGAGTTCCGGCGACGGTGGCCATCTTTGCCCTCGTGAGCCGGGGGGAGCCGCGGGAGACGCACAGCCCGGGTGGCGCGTCCTCAAGCCCAGGTGAGCTGCCCTCCTGCCCGGAGACGAGCGTCTTCCCACTGCAGTACTCTGGCCGCCGGCGCCAGGGACCCTGGTTGGAGCGCCGGGAGGAGTGCGGGCCTGTCCCTCCTGCGCTCTTGACCTAGAGCTGGCTCCGTGGGCCTCCATTATAGCACCGGCCCCTGTCAGATTACTCAGCCGGACCCCCTCCCCTGTGTTGCTCCTGTCTGGAGGGCGCTGCACTCCCCGTCCCCCTGACGACCTGCGCCTCCTTGTCACACCTGCGACCCAGGACCCCGAGCTGCAGATCTCCTTGCTGCACCCCTCCGGTGCCCACAGTATACCCTCCCTGGGGGCCTGGGCTCCCCTTCTGGCTCTGCACGATCCTACGATCCCTTGCGCTCTCCTGCCTCTCCCAGTCCCCGTGGGGGCCTCTATTGCTGCTGAGCCCAGACGCCCCTTCCCCTGCTGTCTGGTCCTGGTGAGGCCTCGGCCACTGGCTGGTCCGTGTCCGGGTCTCATCCCCTCCAGAGGGCTCTGTCCCCTACTGCCCCTGATTGCCTGGCTCCTCTCCGGGACCACGTGGACCCTCTTCTCTGCCGGAGACCCCCGGCCCTGAACCACCCGCCTTGCTCGGCTGGCCACGTCATGATGTCTCCCTAGAGCTCCTGCCTTGCCCCCCCCCTGGTTCTGAGCTTTACTGCTGGAGCGCCTTCTCTACTTCCCACCCTGCTGACCACCCCCTTTCTCATATATTCACGATGCCCAGGGGCAGCAAAAAGTCACAGAGGTCTGACCTCACACCATTCCTTACTAAAAAGAGCACCCCGGCCATGAACAGGCCCGATGCTCCTGAACCCCCCAAGGGCTCCTCAGATTCTGAGGCCGAAGACGACGATCTCACACCTCTTACCCGAAGGGACTTTCTCTCCCTCCTTAAGGAGGTGCGGGATGTTAAAACCTCTGTCCAGGCTCTCCACTCCCTGAAATCCGTCATTGCCGACATTGGCTCCAGAACGGATCAACTTGAACGACGAGTGGAAGAGGTGGTGTCGTTCCAACAAGCGGTCGAGACCGATTTCCATCAACTCTGCCAAGCTGTCGCTCAATTGCGGGAGGAGCATGAGGACCAGGACAATAGGGCGAGGAGAAAAGGAGAAATAACCTGAGGATTCGGGGTATTCCTGAGGAGGTCGAAGCGGCCCACCTTGACCTCTACCTTGAGCGCCTCTTTGCCCTTTTATCACCTGACACCCCTGACGAACATTTTCTCCTGGATCGAGCACACTGAGCCCTCCGTCCTCGCTCCCAGGACTCCTCCCAACCCAGGGATGTCATCCTCCGACTGCACTACTTTACTGCGAAGGGGGCCATTATGAGAGGCTCGACGGATGGGATCCGTGACATTCCAGAATGTCCCCCTGCAGATCTTCCAGGACCTATCCCCGCTCACCCTGGCCAAACGTAGAGACTTCAAACCCGTCACTTCCCTGCTTTCCCGTCATAATGTTAAATACCGTTGGGGTTTCCCTTTCCGTATCCTGGTTTGGCATCAAGGGAAGCTGCTTACAGCCAGGAATCTACCCGAGGCTCAAACGCTGATCTCCAAGCTGGGTATCCACGCCGCTGAACAGGATGCTTCTACTCAACGCCCGCCACCGCGGACACAGCGGAACTCGCCTCAGCCTCCCCGATCTGAGTGGTTTACGATCCCAGCTTCTGCGGCCTCCTCGGCTCCACCTCCTGTTCCCTGATGGACTTCCAGCTCTCTGATTTACTGCCTTCTCCTTGTAACTGTGTCGACCTTTCCTGGTCGAACTCCCCTACCCCGGGAGCTGTTTCACTTTAGATTTCACGCATCCTGATTTCCCGACCCTTTAGTTGATTCCCGACTGCTTTATTGTTACACTGTTAACATGTTAATATGTTATTATGCTGAATAGCGATATTCTGTTTTTTCTCGACCCCCTGCTCCTCCCTTTCTTCCTTTTTGGAGCTGGCGCTCCATCTGTTCTTTGTTCCTGCTTTCTCTCCAGTTTTCTCCCACAGGTTCCCCCAGGGGAGGTTAGCCTCCTGTCCGTTGCTGTGTGGTTTGTGATCCATCCTCTGGACCCCATGCCGCGCCCCCTTAGGGCTCTGAGCCCACTTGCTGACCTAGGTGCCCCCCCGACACCTAGTATCCCTTCCCCCTGTCAGCACTACTGGTCCTGGCCCCTATGGCCCGGATGACCAACTACCCTCCCACCCCTCCCGGTCTCCTTTCCTTCCTCCCCCCCTTTCTGACCACGTTGTCTCTCGCTTCTTATCCTTCTTCTCTTTCTCTCTTCCTCCTTTCCCTACTCTCAGTGTTCTACGCTCCTCCTATCCTGCCTACCTCTTTGTTGCTTGCCCATGGGTCGCCGGGTACTCTCCTTTAATGTGAAGGGCTTGAACAGCCCTCAAAAGAGAGGTAAGCTCTTTGCTTCCCTCAAACTCCACAAGGGTGACCTGGTCTTTCTCCAGGAGACTCACTTCCTACACGACTCCCACCCCACACTCCAATGCAAACCATACCCTGATTCCTTCCATGCCTGTGACCACTCAGCCAAGAAACGGAAGGTCGCGATTTTACTTGCCCGCCACCTCACCTTTGAGCTTCTCGATTCCCATCCCGACAGGGAGGGCCGGTTTCTTATTTTAGTGGGGAAACTTAATAACAAACTATGCACCCTCGCTAACATCTATGCCCCTAACCAACAGCAGGAACTATTCTTCGCAAAGCTAGATACTCTCCTTACTCGAGTCCGGCAAGGCGACCTCATACTTGCTGGGTACTTTAACTCTGTTTTGAACCCGAAGATAGACCGCTCTCCCTCTCTCCCCACTGCTTCCCCGTCGGACTCCCTTCGCTCTAGATCCCTCCTCCGCCTCATGCGATCCCAGCTTCTCTATGACTCCTGGAGGATTAAAGACCCCTCTGCTCGTGACTATACCTTTTATTCTGCTCCTCATAATTCTTACTCCCGCATTGATATGGTCCTGCTCAGCCATGACCTTGCCTTGAATCTTCACGCTGCTCATATACACCCACTGATCTGGTCTGATCATGCCCCCTATCTCTTGCGACCTCTCGGGACTGCTCTCACGCCCCATGACATGGCGCCTAAACGACTCCCTCCTTCATAACCCGGAGATAAGTTCCCATCTTCGGGATAAGATTTCCGACTATTTTACCCTGAACGATTCCCCGGACATTTCTAGGTCCACTCTCTGGCTGGCACACAAGGCAGTTCTTCGTGGGCACATTATCAGCTTGGCCTCCAAAACCAAAAAGCAATCCATCACTCAGTTTAACAAACTCTCTATTAAACTCCACACACTCGAGACCCAGCATAAGGCGTCCTCCGACCAGGCGGTCTTGTCTGAACTCCGTAAGGTCAAAGCGGAACTTGATCTCCTTCTCTCCAGACGGGTGGCCAAACGTCTCAAATGGCTCCGCCAGTCTTTTTACGAGAAGGGAGACAAGGCAGACAAGATCCTGGCGGCACGACTCCGTTCTACGAGAGCCAAAACCAATATTATTTCTATCAGAAAATCCCTTAATCAGCTTGTTCACGACCCCAACGCCGTTAGGGCTGCCTTTCAATCCTACTACGCTGACTTGTACAACCTCCCACCCTCCTCACCTGGTTCTTCCTCTCTACCCCACTCTGACCTAGTCTCTCACTTTCTTTCAGCTTCTAATTTGCCTAGATTGCCTCAGGACGCCATGGACTATCATAACAGTGAGATCTCGGTGGAAGAAATTGCACAAACTATACTCATGCAAAAAATTGGTAAATCCCCGGGCCCGGATGGGTTCACGGCTCTTTACTACAAAAAAATTTCCGATCTTCTCTCCCCCCACCTCCAGTCCCTGTTTAATAGGATTTTCCATGGCGACCCCTTTCCTCCTGAGATGTTGGAGGCTAGAATAGTCGTGATCCCTAAGGAAGTCAAGGACGCCCTCAACTGTGCCAGCTACCGACCTATATCCCTCTTGAACCTGGACTTGAAAATCTTCGCCAAAATACTAGCCAACCGCCTTAACCCGTATCTCCCTTCCCTTGTCCATTATGACCAGGTGGGGTTTATCCCGGGCCGCCAAGCGAGAGATAACACCAGACGTGCTATTGACCTTATACACATCTCGAACTCCAGGGGTTCCCCCGCTATCATGCTCTCTCTAGATGCTGAAAAGGCATTTGACCGGATCTCCTGGAGTTTCCTGAGAGCCGCCTTGGAGGCCTACGGCTTGTCTGGTGGCTTTCTCACTGGTATCCTGGCACTGTACTCCGCCCCCTCCGCCACAGTTTTAATCAATGGCGTCCCGTCTGCTCCCGTCCGCATTTCAAATGGTACACGTCAGGGTTGCCCTCTCTCACCGCTAATCTTTGCCCTTATTATCGAGCCCCTCGCTTCTCAAATCAGAGCTCATCCAAATATACATGGTATACAAGTAGGCCGTACTGATCCTAAAATCTCCCTATTCGCTGACGACATCCTATTTCTCTGACCCAACCCCTTATCTCACTCCCAAACCTCTTTTCAGTCCTGCATTCTTACAGCCTTATATCAGGCTACAAGATCAATTATTCCAAGTCCGAGGCTATGCTGCTTCATGTCCCTCACCGAGAAGCTGAATCCCTTCGCGCCAACTTCAATTTTAAGTGGCAGCCCACCAAGATTAAATATTTGGGGATATACTTGACCTCCCGCTACGACTCCCTCTTCCGGGAAAACTTTCCACCCCTCCTCACCAAAACACTCGCTGACCTGACTTCCTGGAACAGTCTCTTCATTTCATGGCTGGGCAGGATCATAGCGGTTAAAATGTCCATAGTCCCCAAATGGCTTTACCTTTTCCAGACCCTCCCTGTGGCAGTCCCGGCTTCCTTTCTCCGCACTATCCAACGAGCCCTCGTGCGCTTCATCTGGAATCACAGACCCCCTCGCATCGCCGCCAATACCCTGAAACGGCCAACCCCCGCTGGTGGTAGAGGTCTCCCTGATATTAAACTTTACTATCCGGCCTCCCACCTATCACATATTGTCACCTCTTATGCCCCTCCGGGGTCTGTATCCTGGCTAGATATCAAGGCAGCCCTCGTTGGTCTCTCCGACCTGACCCCTTTATGGGGTCTGCCCTCTACCTCCCGACCCCCAACCTCCTCCTCACTATTAAATTTAACCTTAAAGTTTGGGACTCCCTCTCCCTGAAGATGGGTCTCACCACTACCCCCTCGCCCTTGACCCCTATCTGGCAGAACCCGATGTTCCCTACTGGACTCTCGACTACGAGATTCCGTCCTTGGATGACGTTGGGCTTCAAATTCCCGATTAATTTTGCCGATCGGGGCCAATGGCTGTCCCTACCTGACCTCCAACAGAAGACCCCTTCGTACTCGCTTAATCCCTTTCAATTTCTACAAATCCGCCATTTCCCCCTCCACCTTGCTTCGAGCCCTCACCCCCTTTGAAAGCTTATGCATTAACTCCCACCTCTCCAAAGGTTTAATCTCCCAACTTTACTCCCTTTTACTAGATTCTTCCCTTCCCTCCTCCCGGCCCCACGAACTTGCTTGGGAACGTGACCTTGGGCCTCCCCCAGAGAGCGAAGATTGGGAGGACATGAGATTGGGGATAGCTAAATGCTCTATTGCTACTGCTTTTAAGGAGATGGCCTACAAAATGTACTACCGCTGGTATTACACTCCTGACAGTCTTAACAAACTCTTTCCGTCTTCCTCCCCTAACTGTTGGAGGAACTGCGGAGCTAGAGGCACTATGCTACACATACTGTATGGTGGACCTGCCCGTCCATCATCCCCTTCTGGAACCTAGTTCACTCCCTCCTTAACTCACTTCTGGATTCCCCTGTGCTGAAGGATCCCTGGATCTTTTTGCCGTGTTACCCTCCCCCAACGCTTAACAAATTCTCCCAAAAACTGCCTACGCATATCCTATCGGCGGCGAAATCGTTGATAGCCCTTAATTGGAAAAACCCCTCTTCGCCCTGTCTCCCGTCTCTCAAAACTAAAATTTGGCATATTGCGTCCATGGAGAAGATTACATATTATCTCCATGACCGGGGCCATATTTTTGAGCAGGTTTGGGCCCCCTGGCTCGCTGCTGAACGCGGATCGCCGTCCCCCCCCCCCCCTTCCTCCTAGCTCCTTCCGCAGACCCATGGGCATCGCCCGCTGCTCCAACTCCATTGCCTCCTTCCTCGTCTTCTCTTTCTTCTCCCTATCTCCTCTTCTTTTTCTCCTCCTTACCCTCTTTCGTCTCCTCCCTGACCTGTCACTCCCTCTCTCTCCTGCTCTTACTATTTCCAGAATATGCACTGTGATTAGGTTATACCGTGGTTTCCCTCCCCCCACCCCCTTCCTCCCTCCTCCCCTAATCTCATTCTTGATCACTATTGTTCATTTTTCTGATTGTTCTTGCTGTTTATTTTAAAATTGTGGTTCCTGCTGGACGTTGGGTCTTATGCCCACCTGTCCCATATGTCCATGTAATGTTTGCCTATCCTGTTTAACCACATACAAATAAAGAATTAAAAAAATAAGAATTTACTTACCGATAATTCTATTTCTCGTAGTCCGTAGTGGATGCTGGGGACTCCGTCAGGACCATGGGGAAATAGCGGCTCCGCAGGAGACAGGGCACAAAATTAAAAGTTTGACCACTAGGTGGTGTGCACTGGCTCCTCCCCCTATGACCCTCCTCCAAGCCTCAGTTAGGATACTGTGCCCGGACGAGCGTACACAATAAGGAAGGATTTTGAATCCCGGGTAAGACTCATACCAGCCACACCAATCACACTGTACAACTTGTGATCTGAACCCAGTTAACAGCATGATAACAGAGGAGCCTCTGAAAAGATGGCTTCCAACAATAATAACCCGATTTTTTGTAACAATAACTATGTACAAGTATTGCAGACAATCCGCACTTGGGATGGGCGCCCAGCATCCACTACGGACTACGAGAAATAGAATTATCGGTAAGTAAATTCTTATTTTCTCTGACGTCCTAAGTGGATGCTGGGGACTCCGTCAGGACCATGGGGATTATACCAAAGCTCCCAAACGGGCGGGAGAGTGCGGATGACTCTGCAGCACCGAATGAGAGAACTCCAGGTCCTCCTTAGCCAGGGTATCAAATTTGTAGAATTTTACAAACGTGCTCTCCCCTGACCACGTAGCTGCTCGGCAGAGTTGTAATGCCGAGACCCCTCGGGCAGCCGCCCAAGATGAGCCCGCCTTCCTTGTGGAGTGGGCATTTACAGATTTTGGCTGTGGCAGGCCTGCCACAGAATGCGCAAGTTGAATTGTGCTACAAATCCAACGAGCAATCGTCTGCTTAGACGCAGGAGCACCCAGCTTGTTGGGTGCATACAGTATAAACAGCGAGTCAGACTTTCTGACTCCAGCCGTCCTTGAAATATATATTTTTAAGGCTCTGACAACGTCCAACAACTTGGAGTCCTCCAAGCCGCTAGAAGCCGCAGGCACCACAATAGGTTGGTTCAGGTGAAACGCTGATACCACCTTAGGGAGAAACTGAGGACGCGTCCGCAGTTCTGCCCTGTCCGAATGGAAAATCAGATATGGGCTTTTGTACGATAAAGCCGCCAATTCTGACACTCTCCTGGCCGAAGCCAGGGCCAGTAGCATGGTCACTTTCCATGTAAGATATTTCAAATCCACCGATTTAAGTGGCTCAAACCAATGGGATTTGAGGAATTCCAAAACTACATTGAGATCCCACGGTGCCACTGGAGGCACAACCGGGGGCTGTATATGTAGTACTCCTTTGACAAAAGTTTTGACTTCAGGAACTGAAGCCAATTCTTTTTGAAAGAAGATCGACAGGGCCGAAATTTGAACCTTAATGGACCCCAATTTGAGGCCCATAGACAATCCTGTTTGCAGGAAATGTAGGAATCGACCCAGTTGAAATTCCTCCGTCGGGGCCCTCCTGGCCTCACACCACGCAACATATTTTCTCCAAATGCGGTGATAATGCTGTGCGGTCACTTCCTTCCTGGCCTTAATCAGGGTAGGAATGACTTCTTCCGGAATGCCTTTTTCCTTCAGGATCCGGCGTTCAACCGCCATGCCGTCAAACGCAGCCGCGGTAAGTCTTGGAATAGACAAGGTCCCTGCTGAAGCAGATCCCTTCTTAGGGGTAGGGGCCACGGATCTTCCGTGAGCATCTCCTGAAGTTCCGGGTACCAAGTCCTTCTTGGCCAATCCGGAGCCACGAGTATCGTTCTTACTCCCCTTTGCCGTATAATTCTCAGTACCTTGGGTATGAGAGGCAGAGGAGGGAACACATACACTGACTGGTACACCCATGGTGTTACCAGGGCGTCCACAGCTATTGCCTGAGGATCTCTTGACCTGGCGCAATACCTGTCCAGTTTTTTGTTGAGGCGGGACGCCATCATGTCCACCATTGGTTTTTCCCAACGGATCGCAAGCATGTGGAAAACTTCTGGATGAAGTCCCCACTCTCCCGGGTGAAGGTCGTGTCTGCTGAGGAAGTCTGCTTCCCAGTTGTCCACTCCCGGAATGAACACTGCTGACAGTGCTATCACATGATTTTCCGCCCAGCGAAGAATCCTCGCAGCTTCTGCCATTGCCCCCCTGCTTCTTGTGCCGCCCTGTCTGTTTACGTGGGCGACTGCCGTGATGTTGTCCGACTGGATCAACACCGGCTGACCCTGAAGCAGAGGTTTTGCCAGGCTTAGAGCATTGTAGATCGCTCTTAGCTCCAGTATATTTATGTGAAGAGACGTCTCCAGGCTTGACCACACGCCCTGGAAGTTTCTTCCCTGTGTGACTGCTCCCCAGCCTCTCAGACTGGCATCCGTGGTCACCAGGACCCAGTCCTGTATGCCGAATCTGCGGCCCTCTAACAGATGAGCACTCTGCAACCACCACAGAAGAGACACCCTTGTCCTCGGAGACAAGGTTATCCGCTGATGCATCTGCAGATGCGATCCGGACCATTTGTCCAGCAGATCCCACTGAAAAATTCGTGCGTGGAATCTGCCGAATGGAATCGCTTCGTAAGAAGCCACCATTTTTCCCAGGACTCTTGTGCATTGATGCACAGACACTTTTCCTGGTTTTAGGAGGTTTCCGACAAGTTCGGATAACTCCCTGGCTTTCTCCTCCGGAAGAAACACCTTTTTCTGAACAGTGTCCAGAATCATCCCTAGGAACAGCAGACGTGTCGTCGGGCTCAGCTGGGATTTTGGAAAATTTAGAATCCACCCGTGCTGTTGCAGCACTACTTGGGTTAGTGCTACCCCGGCCTCTAACTGTTCTCTGGATCTTGCCCTTATCAGGAGATCGTCCAAGTAAGGGATAATTAATACGCCTTTTCTTCGAAGAAGAATCATCATTTCGGCCATTACCTTGGTAAAGACCCGGGGTGCCGTGGACAATCCAAACGGCAGCGTCTGAAACTGATAATGACAGTTTTGTACCACGAACCTGAGGTACCCGTGGTGTGAAGGGCAGATTGGGACATGGAGGTAAGCATCCTTGATGTCCAAGGACACCATAAAGTCCCCTTCTTCCAGATTCGCTATCACTGCTCTGAGTGACTCCATCTTGAACTTGAACTTTTGTATGTACATGTTCAAAGACTTCAGATTTAGAATAGGTCTTACCGAGCCGTCCGGCTTCGGTACCACAAACAGCGTGGAATAATACCCCTTTCCTTGTTGTAGGAGGGGTACCTTGACTATCACCTGCTGAGAATACAGCTTGTGAATGGCTTCCAATACCGTCTCCCTGTCGGAAGGAGACGTTGGTAAAGCAGACTTCAGGAACCGGCGAGGGGGAGACGTCTCGAATTCCAACCTGTAACCCTGAGATACTACCTGCAGGATCCAGGGGTCCACTTGTGAGTGAGCCCACTGCGCGCTGAAATTCTTGAGGCGACCCCCCACCGCACCTGAGTCCGCTTGTAAAGCCCCAGCGTCATGCTGAGGACTTTGCAGAAGCGGGGGAGGGCTTCTGCTCCTGAGAGGGAGCTGCTTGCTGCAGTCTCTTACCCTTTCCTTTGCCTCGGGGCAGATATGAATGTCCTTTTGCCCGCTTGTTCTTATGGGAACGAAAGGGCTGCGGCTGAAAAGACGGTGTCTTTTTCTGCTGGGAGGTGACCTGAGGTAAAAAGGTGGATTTTCCGGCTGTTGCCGTGGCCACCAAGTCCGATAGACCGACCCCAAATAACTCCTCCCCTTTATACGGCAATACTTCCATATGCCGCTTGGAATCCGCATCACCTGACCACTGTCGCGTCCATAAACTTCTTCTGGCAGAGATGGACAGCGCACTTACCCTTGATGCCAGAGTGCAAATATCCCTCTGTGCATCTCGCATATAAAGAAATGCATCCTTTAAATGCTCTATAGTCAATAAAATACTGTCCCTATCCAGGGTATCAATATTTTCAGTCAGTGACTCCGACCAAGCCACCCCAGCACTACACATCCATGCTGATGCGATAGCTGGTCGCAGTATAACACCCTTATGTGTGTATATACTTTTTAGGGTATTTTCCAGCCTCCTATCAGCTGGGTCTTTGAGGGCGGCCGTTTCTGGGGACGGTAACGCCACTTGTTTTGATAAGCGTGTGAGCGCCTTATCTACCCTAGGGGGTGTTTCCCAGCGCGCCCTAACCTCTGGCGGGAAAGGGTATAATGCCAATAACTTCTTTGAAATTAGCAGTTTTTTATCAGGGGTAACCCACGCTTCATCACACCCTTCATTCAATTCATCTGATTCAGGAAAAACTACAGGTAGTTTTTTCACACCCCACATAATACCCCTTTTTGTGGTACTTGCAGTATCAGAAATATGCAAAGCCTCCTTCATTGCCGTGATCATGTAACGTGTGGCCCTACTGGAAAATACGTTTGCTTCTTCACCGTCGACACTGGAGTCAGTGTCCGTGTCGGTGTCCGTATCGACCGACTGAGGTAATGGGCGTTTTAAAGCCCATGACGGTGTCTGAGACGCCTGGACAGGTACTAATTGGTTTGCCGGCCGTCTCATGTCGTCAACCGACTTTTGCAGCGTGCTGACACTATCACGTAATTCCATAAACAAAGCCATCCATTCCGGTGTCGACTCCCTAGGGGGTGACATCACCACTACAGGCAATTGCTCCGCCTCCACACCAACATCGTCCTCATACATGTCGACACACACGTACCGACACACAGCAGACACACCGGGAATGCTCTGATAGAAGACAGCACCCCACTAGCCCTTTGGGGAGACAGAGGGAGAGTTTGCCAGCACACACCCAAGCGCTATAAATATATAGGGACAACCTTAAATAAGTGTGTTCCCCTTATAGCAGCTTAAATATTATGAATATCGCCAAATAAGTGCCCCCCCTCTCTGATTTTACCCTGTTTCTGTAGTGCAGTGCAGGGGAGAGCTTGGGAGCCTTCCTACCAGCGGAGCTGTGTGGGAAAAATGGCGCTGTGTGCTGAGGAGATAGGCCCCGCCCCCTTTTCGGCGGGCTCTTCTCCCGTTTTTTTCTGTAATCCTGGCAGGGGTTAAATACATCTATAT
The DNA here is from genome assembly GCF_028390025.1 of Pseudophryne corroboree. NCBI lineage: Eukaryota > Metazoa > Chordata > Amphibia > Anura > Myobatrachidae > Pseudophryne > Pseudophryne corroboree. The sequence continues at coordinate 447,595,127 of NC_086446.1, forward strand.
AGCCCAGGGGCTATATGTGATGTATTTTTAGCCAGTATAGGTAATCTCATTGCTGCCCAGGGCGCCCCCCCCAGCGCCCTGCACCCTCAGTGACCGCGGTGTGAAGTGTGCTGAGAGCAATGGCGCACAGCTGCAGTGCTGTGCGCTACCTTAAGAAGACTGGGAAGTCTTCAGCCGCCGATTTCTGGACCTCTTCTCTCTTCAGCATCTGTAAGGGGGCCGGCGGCGCGGCTCCGGTGACCCATCCAGGCTGTACCTGTGATCATCCCTCTGGAGCTAATGTCCAGTAGCCTATGAAGCCCAATCCATCCTGCACGCAGGTGAGTTCGCTTCTTCTCCCCTTAGTCCCGCGTTGCAGTGAGCCTGTTGCCAGCAGGACTCACTGAAAATAAAAAAAACCTAACAAACTTTTATTCTAAGCAGCCCTTTAGGAGAGCCACCTAGATTGCACCCTTCTCGGCCGGGCACAAAAATCTAACTGAGGCTTGGAGGAGGGTCATAGGGGGAGGAGCCAGTGCACACCACCTAGTGGTCAAACTTTTAATTTTGTGCCCTGTCTCCTGCGGAGCCGCTATTTCCCCATGGTCCTGACGGAGTCCCCAGCATCCACTTAGGACGTCAGAGAAAAAACACTTAAGTAAGAGAAAGCTACTCATTTTGTACAAGGCTTTGTGTATAGGTGGTACTCACTGTGACAAGAGCTTTGCGCCACCCTCAACCAGTCGGGTAAGAACAGTCACCCCTTCCATATTGATGAACTCCGTGGCAAAAGTAGTGTCTGCAGAAAGCTTTGCCAGTTCCTTCATGGCCTCTAGCCTGGAGTCCATACTGGAGCACTGAATCCTTTCCAGAAGCTGCCGTGCTGCCCGGGACTGATCACAAAGCCATGGTCAGTGTAAATACGGCGAAACATAAATGTGTAGTTTGGAACAAGAACAAATAATAAAGAGAAATTTAGATTTAGTAATAATTTACAGCTCAGCAATACTAGGAGAGTATAAATTGGAGTGACAAGGTTATTTATCACTCACCGGAGACACAGCCAAGCGTAAAATGGTTCCATTCTTTATGTCCCCACGAGTCTGAAATACTATAGAGAGTCAACACAGAGACAGAGCCCCAGCACCAAAATAAATCTAGAATTAAGTAATGCATTAATAACAGGCCACACAGTGGTGTGGTTCTCTCACCTGCTCAGTGATATACAGTTGCGGGCCGTCTGCATAGCGAAATGCATAATATTCAGGGTTAGGCAAGGACCACCTGAGTGACGCAAAAACAACATTTCTGGAATCAGTCTTTGCATATATACATTTGATTTAACCATTCATAATGGTGAACAATGGTTTGGGACCACAGTCTGCTTTTTAAAGATTGTACTGCCATGAAGTGAGCACTGTGCATTCACACAGCAATGAATCCGATAATCCATAACTGATGTTGTCATCACCATAAGCATACTGTAACCAGTGGCAACAGGTCATACAGACCTTAGATATAATGTAGTTTTCTAGATGTACTGTAGACCTTCTCCAAGGTAACATGCAACCTCTTTTAAGAGCCTTCACCTGGACCATTATAACTCTGAGGGCCTAATTCAGACCTGATTGCTCCTCTGCGAATTTCCAGAGGTTTGCGATTGGTCAGTTGCTGCCCAGACATAGTGAATACCTGCACAGTGCAAGTCTGCGTACACCCTGCGAAAAACTGTGCAAATCCGTTCGTAACTCACTCACCATCTAATAATTTTTCCATACTGTGTAGTCTGTGCATAGCCCAGGACTTACTCCTACAGTGCGAAAGACACAGGCTGATCTGGGCCGTAGCCAACGTCACACGCCCGCCCTGAAAACACTTGGGAACACCTGCACTTTTCCTGACACTCCCAGAAAACAGGCAGTCACCACCCCCAAACGCCGGCTTCCTGTCAATAAACCTGGGTTTGCTTAGCGATCAAAAAAAAAGACGCTGACTTTGTTCGCAGTTTGGCCGCATGCATGCGCAGTCGTTCGACAATCTGCCACCTTGCAAATTCACACAACAGCGATCAGGTCTGAATTACCCCTGAATTCCTCCCTGGAGCCCAGGGGACTTTTGTGCTCTTCCTAGGGCTTATGGGGGGGTCTCATACTCTGACTGCAAACCATCTACAAGGAGATATGCTATTGTTTTGGCACCAGCTGTAAAGTATAAATGTTGCTGACATAAATGACATCAGAACAAGTAAGAACCTGAAAGATGATATGTTTTTCAAGGACACAGCCAATATAAACGGTGTACTTTTCATGATACAGGCTTATTTGTGGGCGCAACTGAAAACCTCTGCAACCATCCACTCACAGATAGCTAGTAACACAGTAGCTGATCTATCTTTCCTAACCATGGGTTAACTGTCTACACAGGCTATTATACTGGTGTACACATATGTGCACATAACCATAGAGAATGTACATTTCAAATAAAAAGCACTCATTAGATTACTCTGTCTCTGCTGATTTTCTATGACCAACAGATAAAAGCTCCACTGTCAGCCATACCCCAGCTACTCAGCATTGTTCCATGCTTTACTAGCTACCCATCAGGAAGGACACAGCCAGGGGCGAATTTAGGGGCCAGGGCGCCCCTAGGCACAAAATGAATTGCCGCCCCCATCACTGCCAATTTTAATTGTTTGGTTACAAGACCTAATTTGATAATTAGTAATTTAATATAACAATAATAATAATAATAATAATAATAATAATAAAAAGACATGAACTATGAAACTTTTATTTTTAATGATGTATTCATATTTACTAAGTAGGAAAAGTTACAGTGGCAGTCTGCTCAAGTCCTACCAGTTTATACTCCACGCAAGATCGCATACAGTAAGGTACAGTGGAAATACGTGCCTCGTGTGCTAACTGGAAATTCACCACTGGACACAGCCTGAACACCAGTCAGTCTGTCGTTTGGCCCAGTAGCACCAGCAGCGAATCACTACACAGAGCCTTACTTTAATGGTGGACAGTTTAAAAGTAAAATCCAAACCCTTTTATATCACTGTACACGGCATTCAGTGTTCTTACCCATCACACACTTCCTTGATAATTGATGCCAAAGGCCGTTTCTGTCAACACAAAATATGTTCCATGAGAAGAGATCAGGACTCCAGCAAAAGTTAGCATATACACATTTTCATATTCCTTTCACACACAGCTTACAAAGTTACTAGTGTAAATATCGCACGTACATCGCAAGCTATTACATATTACCCCAAATGTACAGTATGCATCCTTTCACTGCCTGTTTATTTCTACTTATAATGTAAGAAATTGCTGATTGTGTAAAATGATATAATGTATTTCTTAATTCAGACCACCAGATCTCTTGGCAGAAAGAGCTCAGAATTACAAATAAAATTAGGTTACTCAGGATGGCCGGGTAATGCACGCTGCAGAGGCCTGTATATCTGGTGCAGACATCGGCCTCGGCACTACCACAAAACACGATACAAAACACCTCCGTTTTGGGAAATGCTTCCTGTCTCCTCTCCCTCCCCACCCCCAAACGGCCTAGCCTGTCAATCCGGCTGCAACTGGTATTGCGAGGAAGTCTGAGGACGTAGGATGCGTTCTGCACACGCGCAGTACAGAAACAGAGGTACACATACAGTTTGCATACATCTCTGAAACAGTGTGTTAGCGGTTAATAATGGTTGTAATATTTAAAATTATGTTATCTGAGATCAACACATTTTAATGCAGTAAAAGTTTGATATTCTTACAGAAGTAGGATAAATTGTTTTTTTTTTGTATTGCGTACACATTCAGGTGATAATCGGCACAAATGTGACGCTCTGACACTAAATATTGTAAGTTACGCTGCAATCCTACCTGGCAGACCCTGAGCTTTGTATGTGCTAAAGCACTAAAGCAGCATAATCACACTGCTTATGTGCCATGATGGTCCTGCGATGGAGGTCGCAGTGTGGATTTATTTGCAAAGTGATCTACTGTCAGAGAGCATTTGTGGACTCAACTGTCGACTGCGATCTTGTATGCAGGTAAAATGGCTCTGGTGTCTTACTTACGCCAGCCATGCTGCGCGACCATAGGGTTACCCAGAAGGCCGATTACTGACCGATGTGTATCCAATTGTTGCGCCTTCATACACGCGACGGATCTGAGGTGACACATCCCAGTGGCTGTGATATCTGCAGAACTGCAGCGTGCAGGAGGGCAGCTGCAAAGGCATTTGCAATGGTCTCTGAATCAGGCCCCAAGTCAGTAAGGGGCACATTTCTGAGATTGAATCTTTCGGTTGTATGAAAGGTGAACGTTCTCCCACTTACATCACCACAGTACATCCAAACAGCATTATCACTGGATAAATAATCTGCAGCAGAAAGTATTCTAGGACTGCTGTTGTAGTGCTTCTTACATTATTATGTGCTCTTCACTGTATTCCTAATTTGAATCCTATATAAGAAAAGGCTAAGGCTGCGCCTCACCTATATAGGGGGAATTCAAGTGTTTTGCGCACCGGTGGCCACTAGATGGCACCCACCGAAGCAATTTAAGTGTGCCATTAATGTTATGTTGTTCCGCCATGTTGACGGGCTGGTAACTAGTATGGCTAGTGATGTTCATTGGCCTTCAAGGTTTCTTTGTATTTCTCATATGGAAAGCCTACTGTACCCCCCTGCTCCTACCCCATGGCTCTGTCAACTTTCTGCCTTACAATCTGTATTTATGGGCTCTGGCCTGTGTATGTCTAGATAAATGTCTCACACCTCTCTGTCCCTTACAGTAATCTCAGAGACAAGCTGCTCACCTGGTCAATTTCAATCAGCTGGGCATTAGCACCAGGCCACTCAATGGCTACTTTGACAATATCCAGCGGTGGAGGCATGTCCGCTGGTGGCTTCCTTCCCCAGCAGTCCCGTAAGGAGCTCTTAGGAAGCTCTAACAGGAGAAAAAAACAGACAAGGAAAAAAAATAATCACTATTTACTTTCAAGGAAGCAACGGTTTATACATAAAAGTAATAACAATGAATGCTTAACTGTCACTAGACATATAAAAACATGTAAAACAACATCTACAGTAGCCATTTTCATTGTAACGTGGGCACATCAAGTACTTTCCAACTTAACAGGGTGATATTCAATTGTTTATCACAGCTGCCGCAAGCCCGATGGAGCAGTCCCACTGTTGCACTGTTTGGGGACAAACAGCGGCTGGTGCCGGCATTTCACCACCACCAAAACCCCTGGGGGTGGTAAGTTGAAATGAGTGAAAAGTGAACCAATTTGTACGCCCAAATGGCACTGTCACGTCGCGCCCAGCACTTTAGATGGATTTAGCTGTTTTACGCGGCTAAACCCAGGCTATATGGGTACAATCATTGCAAATAAAAACCCCAAGTGAATATCGCCCACAAATCTCACATCACTTTAGATCGTAGCTCTGGCTTGAGTAAAAGCAACTGAATATCGCCCTTTGAATTAAAAATAAGAATTTACTTACCGATAATTCTATTTCTCGTAGTCCGTAGTGGATGCTGGGGACTCCGTAAGGACCATGGGGAATAGCGGCTCCGCAGGAGACTGGGCACATCTAAAGAAAGCTTTAGGACTATCTGGTGTGCACTGGCTCCTCCCCCTATGACCCTCCTCCAAGCCTCAGTTAGGATACTGTGCCCGGACGAGCGTACACAATAAGGAAGGATTTTGAATCCCGGGTAAGACTCATACCAGCCACACCAATCACACTGTACAACTTGTGATCTGAACCCAGTTAACAGCATGATAACAGAGGAGCCTCTAGAAAAGATGGCTCACTACAGCAATAACCCGATTTTTTGGTAACAATAACTATGTACCAGTATTGCAGACAATCCGCACTTGGGATGGGCGCCCAGCATCCACTACGGACTACGAGAAATAGAATTATCGGTAAGTAAATTCTTATTTTCTCCAACGTCCTAAGTGGATGCTGGGGACTCCGTAAGGACCATGGGGATTATACCAAAGCTCCCAAACGGGCGGGAGAGTGCGGATGACTCTGCAGCACCGAATGAGAGAACTCCAGGTCCTCCTCAGCCAGGATATCAAATTTGTAGAATTTTGCAAACGTGTTTGCCCCTGACCAAGTAGCAGCTCGGCAAAGTTGTAAAACCGAGACCCCTCGGGCAGCCGCCCAAGATGAGCCCACCTTCCTTGTGAAATGGGCATTTACATATTTTGGCTGTGGCAGGCCTGCCACAGAATGTGCAAGCTGAATTGTACTACACATCCAACTAGCAATTGTCTGCTTAGAAGCAAGAGCACCCAGTTTGTTGGGTGCATACAGGATAACAGCAAGTCAGTTTTCCCGACTCCAGCCGTCCTGGAAACCTATATTTTCAGGGCCCTGACAACATCTAGCAACTTGGAGTCCTCCAAGTCCCTAGTAGCCGCAGGTACCACAATAAGCTGGTTCAGGTGAAACGCTGACACCACCTTAGGGAGAAACTGGGGACGAGTCCGCAGCTCTGCCCTGTCCGAATGGACAATCAGATATGGCTTTTGTGAGACAAAGCCGCCAATTCTGACACTCGCCTGGCCGAGGCCAGGGCCAACAGCATGGTCACTTTTCATGTGAGATATTTCAAATCCACAGATTTGAGCGGTTTAAAATGTGATTTGAGGAATCCCAGAACTACGTTGAGATCCCACAGTGCCACTGGAGGCACAAAAAGGGGGTTGTATATGCAATACTCCCTTGACAAACTTCTGGACTTCAGGAACTGAAGCCAATTCTTTCTGGAAGAAAATTGACAGGGCCGAAATTTGAACCTTAATGGACCCCAATTTGAGGCCCATAGACACTCCTGTTTGCAGGAAATGCAGGAATCGACCGAGTTGAAATTTCTTCGTGGGGCCTTCCTGGCCTCACACCACGCAACATATTTTCGCCACATGTGGTGATAATGTTGTGCGGTCACCTCCTTCCTGGCTTTGACCAGGGTAGGAATGACCTCTTCCGGAATGCCTTTTTCCCTTAGGATCCGGGCGTTCCACCGCCATGCCGTCAAACGCAGCCGCGGTAAGTCTTGGAACAGACCTGGTACTTGCTGAAGCAAGTCCCTTCTTAGCGGCAGAGGCCATGAGTCCTCTGTGAGCATTTCTTGAAGTTCCGGGTGCCACGTCCTTCTTGGCCAATCAGGAGCCACGAGTATAGTTCTTACTCCTCTACGTCTTATAATTCTCAGTACCTTGGGTATGAGAAGCAGAGGAGGGAACACATACACCGACTGGTACACCCACGGTGTTACCAGAACGTCCACAGCTATTGCTTGAGGGTCTCTTGACCTGGCGCAATACCTGTCCAGTTTTTTGTTCAGGCGGGACGCCATCATGTCCACCTTTGGTCTTTCCCAACGGTTCACAATCATGTGGAATACTTCCCGATGAAGTCCCCACTCTCCCGGGTGGAGGTCGTGCCTGCTGAGGAAGTCTGCTTCCCAGTTGTCCACTCCCGGAATGAACACTGCTGACAGTGCTATCACATGATTTTTCGCCCAGCGAAGAATCCTTGCAGTTTCTGCCATTGCCCTCCTGCTTCTTGTGCCGCCCTGTCTGTTTACGTGGGCGACTGCCGTGATGTTGTATCACTGGATCAATACCGGCTGACCTTGAAGCAGAGGTCTTGCTAAGCTTAGAACATCGTAAATTGCCCTTAGCTCCAGTATATTTATGTGGAGAGAAGTCTCCAGACTTGATCACACTCCCTGGAAATTTTTTCCCTGTGTGACTGCTCCCCAGCCTCTCAGGCTGGCATCCGTGGTCACCAGGACCCAGTCCTGAATGCCGAATCTGCGGCCCTTTAGTAGATGAGCACTCTGCAGCCACCGCAGAAGAAACACCCTTGTCCTTGGAGACAGGGTTATCCGCTGATGCATCTGAAGATGCGATCCGGACCATTTTTCCAGCAGATCCCACTGAAAAGTTCTTGCGTGAAATCTGCCGAATGGAATCGCTTCGTAAGAAGCCACCATTTTTCCCAGGACCCTTGTGCAATGATGCACTGACACTTTTCCTGGTTTTAGGAGGTTCCTGACTAGCTCGGATAACTCCCTGGCTTTCTTCTCTGGGAGAAACACCTTTTTCTGGACTGTGTCCAGAATCATCCCTAGGAACAGCAGACGTGTCGTCGGAAACAGCTGCGGTTTTGGAATATTTAGAATCCACCCGTGCTGTCGTAGAACTACTTGAGATAGTGCTACTCCGACCTCCAACTGTTCTCTGGACCTTGCCCTTATCAGGAGATCGTCCATTTTCTTTGAAGAAGAATCATCATTTCGGCCATTACCTTGGTAAGGACCCGGGGTGCCGTGGACAATCCAACCGGCAGCGTCTGAAACTGATAGTGACAGTTCTGTACCACGAACCTGAGCTACCCTTGGTGAGAAGGGCAAATTGGGACATGGAGGTAAGCATCCCTGATGTCCCGGGACACCATATAGTCCCCTTCTTCCTGGTTCGCTATCACTGCTCTGAGTGACTCCATCTTGATTTGAACCTTTGTATGTAAGTGTTCAAATATTTCAGATTTAGAATAGGTCTCACCGAGCCGTCTGGCTTCAGTACCACAATATAGTGTGGAATAATACCCCTTTCCTTGTTGTAGGAGGGGTACTTTGATTATCACCTGCTGGGAATACAGCTTGTGAATTGTTTCCACTACTGCCTCCCTGTCGGAGGGAGACGTTGGTAAAGCAGACTTCAGGAACCTGCGAGGGGGAGACGTCTCGAATTTCCAATCTGTACCCCTGGGATACTACTTGTAGGATCCAGGGGTCCACTTGCGAGTGAGCCCACTGCGTGCTGAAACTCTTGAGACGACCCCCCACCGCACCTGAGTCCGCTTGTATGGCCCCAGCGTCATGCTGAGGACTTGGCAGAAGCGGTGGAGGGCTTCTGTTCCTGGGAATGGGCTGCCTGCTGCAGTCTTCTTCCCTTTCCTCTATCCCATGGCAGATATGACTGGCCTTTTGCCCGCTTGCCCTTATGGGGACGAAAGGACTGAGGCTGAAAAGACGTTGTCTTTTTCTCCTTTATACGGCAATACTTCCATGTGCCGTTTGGAATCTGCATCACCTGACCACTGTCGTGTCCATAAACAACTTCTGGCAGATATGGACATCGCACTTACTCTTGATGCCAGAGTGCAAATATCCCTCTGTGCATCTCGCATATATAGAAATGCATCCTTTAAATGCTCTATAGTCAATAAAATACTGTCCCTGTCAAGGGTATCAATATTTTCAGTCAGGGAATCCGACCAAGCCACCCCAGCGCTGCACATCCAGGCTGAGGCGATCGCTGGTCGCAGTATAACACCAGTATGTGTGTATATACTTTTTAGGATATTTTCCAGCCTCCTATCAGCTGGCTCCTTGAGGGCGGCCCTATCTGGAGACGGTACCGCCACTTGTTTTGATAAGCGTGTGAGCGCCTTATCCACCCTAAGGGGTGTTTCCCAACGCGCCCTAACTTCTGGCGGGAAAGGGTATACCGCCAATAATTTTCTATCGGGGGAAACCCACGCATCATCACACACTTCATTTAATTTATCTGATTCAGGAAAAACTACAGGTAGTTTTTTCACACTCCACATAATACCCTTTTTTGTGGTACTTGTAGTATCAGAAATATGTAACACCTCCTTCATTGCCCTTAACAAGTAACGTGTGGCCCTAAAGGAAAATACGTTTGTTTCTTCACCGTCGACACTGGAGTCAGTGTCCGTGTCTGTGTCGACCGACTGAGGTAAAAGGACGTTTTAACGCCCCTGACGGTGTTTGAGACGCCTGGACAGGTACTAATTGGTTTGCCGGCCGTCTCATGTCGTCAACCGACCTTGCAGCGTGTTGACATTATCACGTAATTCCTTAAATAAGCCATCCATTCCGGTGTCGACTCCCTAGAGAGTGACATCACCATTACAGGCAATTGCTCCGCCTCCTCACCAACATCGTCCTCATACATGTCGACACACACGTACCGACACACAGCACACACACAGGGAATGCTCTGATAGAGGACAGGACCCCACTAGCCCTTTGGAGAGACAGAGGGAGAGTTTGCCAGCACACACCAAAACGCTATAATTATACAGGGACAACCTTTATATAAGTGTTTTTCCCTTATAGCATCTTAATATATATAATCATATCGCCAAATAAGTGCCCCCCCTCTCTGTTTTAACCCTGTTTCTGTAGTGCAGTGCAGGGGAGAGCCTGGGAGCCTTCCCACCAGCATTTCTGTGAGGGAAAATGGCGCTGTGTGCTGAGGAGAATAGGCCCCGCCCCCTTTTCGGCGGGCTTCTTCTCCCATTTTTCTGAGACCTGGCAGGGGTTAAATACATCCATATAGCCCCAGGGGCTATATGTGATGTATCTTTTAGCCAGTATAGGTATTTCATTGCTGCCCAGGGCGCCCCCCCCAGCGCCCTGCACCCTCAGTGATCGCTGGTGTGAAGTGTGCTGACAACAATGGCGCACAGCTGCAGTGCTGTGCGCTACCTCATGAAGACTGAAAAGTCTTCTGCCGCCGGTTTCTGGACCTCTTCACTCTTCGGCATCTGCAAGGGGGTCGGCGGCGCGGCTCTGGGACCGGACTCCATGGCTGGGCCTGTGTTCGATCCCTCTGGAGCTAATGGTGTCCAGTAGCCTAAGAAGCCAATCCATCCTGCACGCAGGTGAGTTCACTTCTTCTCCCCTAAGTCCCTCGTAGCAGTGAGCCTGTTGCCAGCAGGACTCACTGAAAATAAAAAACCTAACAAAACTTTTACTCTAAGCAGCTCTTTAGGAGAGCCACCTAGATTGCACCCTTCTCGGCCGGGCACAAAAATCTAACTGAGGCTTGGAGGAGGGTCATAGGGGGAGGAGCCAGTGCACACCACCTGATCCTAAAGCTTTTACTTTTGTGCCCTGTCTCCTGCAGAGCCGCTATTCCCCATGGTCCTGACGGAGTCCCCAGCATCCACTTAGGACGTCAGAGAAAACTACATTGAGATCCCAAAGTGCCACTGGAGGCACAAAAGGAGGCTGTATATGCAGTACCCCTTTTACAAACGTCTGAACTTCAGGGACTGAAGCTAGTTCTTTTTGGAAGAAAATTGACAGGGCCGAAATTTGAACCTTAATGGACCCCAATTTCAGGCCCATAGACACTCCTGTTTGCAGGAAATGTAGGAATCGACCCAGTTGAATTTCCTCCGTCGGGCCTTACTGGCCTCGCACCACGCAACATATTTTCGCCAAATGCGGTGATAATGTTTTGCGGTTACATCCTTCCTGGCTTTGATCAGGATAGGGATGACTTCATCCGGAATGCCTTTTTTCCTTCAGGATCCGGCGTTCAACCGCCATGCCGTCAAACGCAGCCGCGGTAAGTCTTGGAACAGACAGGGTCCTTGTTGGAGCAGGTCCCTTCTTAGAGGTAGAGGCCACGGATCCTCCGTGAGCATCTCTTGAAGTTCCGGTTACCAAGTCCTTCTTGGCCAATCCGGAGCCACGAATATAGTGCTTACTCCTCTCCATCTTATCAATCTCAGTACCTTGGGTATGAGAGGCAGAGGAGGGAACACATACACTGACTGGTACACCCACGGTGTTACCAGAGCGTCTACAGCTATTGCCTGAGGGTCCCTTGACCTGGCGCAATACCTGTCGAGTTTTTCCCAACGGTTTATAATCATGTGGAAGACTTCTGGGTGAAGTCCCCACTCTCCCGGGTGGAGGTCGTGCTGAGGAAGTCTGCTTCCCAGTTGTCCACTCCCGGAATGAATACTGCTGACAGTGCTATCACATGATTTTTCGCCCAGCGAAGAATCCTTGCAGCTTCTGCCATTGCCCTCCTGCTTCTTGTGCCACCCTGTCTGTTTACGTGGGTGACTGCCGTGATGTTGTCCGACTGGATCAACACCGGCTGACCTTGAAGCAGAGGTCTTGCTAAGCTTAGAGCATTGTAAATGGCCCTTAGCTTCAGGATATTTATGTGAAGTGATGTCTCCAGGCTTGACCATAAGCCCTGGATATTTCTTCCCTGTGTGACTGCTCCCCAGCCTCGCAGGCTGGCATCCGTGGTCACCAGGACCCAGTCCTGAATGCCGAATCTGCGGCCCTCTAGAAGAGGAGCACTCTGCAACCACCACAGGAGGGACACCCTTGTCCTTGGTGACAGGGTTATCCGCTGATGCATCTGAAGATGCGACCCGGACCATTTGTCCAGCAGGTCCCACTGGAAAGTTCTTGCGTGGAATCTGCCGAATGGGATTGCTTCGTAGGAAGCCACCATTTTACCCAGAACCCTTGTGCATTGATGCACTGAGACTTGGCTCGGTTTTAGGAGGTTCCTGACTAGCTCGGATAACTCCCTGTCTTTCCCCTCCGGGAGAAACACCTTTTTCTGGACTGTGTCCAGGATCATCCCTAGGAACCGAAGACAAGTCGTCGGAACCAGCTGCGATTTTGGAATATTGAGAATCCAATCGTGCTGCCGCAACACTACCTGAGATAGTGCTACACCGACCTCCAACTGTTCCCTGGATCTTACCCTTATCAGGGAATCGTCCAAGTAAGGGATAACTAAAATTCCCTTCCTTCGAAGGAATATCATCATTTCGGCCATTACCTTGGTAAAGACCCGGGATGCCGTGGACCATCCATACGGCAGCGTCTGAACTGATAGTGACAGTTCTGTACCATAAACCTGAGGTACCCTTGGTGAGAAGGGTAAATTTTGACATGAAGGTAAGCATCCTTGATGTCCCGAGACATCATGTAGTCCCCTTCTTCCAGGTTCGCAATCACTGCTCTGAGTGACTCAATCTTGAATTTGAACCTCTGTATGTAAGTGTTCAAAGATTTTAGATTTAGAATCGGTCTCACCGAGCCGTCCGGCTTCGGTACCACAACAGTGTGGAATAATACCCTGTTCCCTGTTGCAGGAGGGGTACCTTGATTATCACCTGCTGGGAATACAGCTTGTGAATGGCTTCCAAAACTGTCTCCCTGTCAGAAGGAGACATCGGTAAAGCCGACTTTAGGAAAACGGCGAGGGGGAGACGTCTCGAATTCTGAGACGGGCCCCCCACCGTGCCTGATTCTGCTTGTAAAGCCCCAGCGTCATACTGAGGGCTTGGCAGAGGCGGGAGAGGGTTTCTGTTCCTGGGAACTGGCTGATTTCTGCAGCCTTTTTCCTCTCCCTCTGTCACGGGGCAGAAATGAGGAACATTTTGCCCGCTTGTCCACGAAAAGACTGCCCCTGATAATACGGCGTCTTCTCAAGTTGAGAGGCGACCTGGGGTACAAACGTGGATTTCCCAGCTGTTGCCGTGGCCACCAGGTCTGAAAGACCGACCCCAAATAACTCCTCCCCTTATTAAGGCAATACTTCCAAATGCCGTTTGGAATACGCATCACCTGACCACTGACGTGTCCATAACCCTCTACTGGTAGAAATGGACAACGCACTTAGACTTGATGCCAGTCGGCAAATATTCCGCTGTGCATCACGCATATATAGAAATGCATCTTTTAAATGCTCTATAGGCAAAAATATACTGTCCCTATCTAGGGTATCAATATTTTCAGTCAGGGAATCCGACCACGCCAACCCAGCACTACACATCCAGGCTGAGGCGATTGCTGGTCGCAGTATAACACCAGTATGTGTGTAAATACATTTTAGGATACCCTCCTGCTTTCTATCAGCAGGATCCTTAAGGGCGGCCATCTCAGGAGAGGGTAGAGCCCTTACAAGCGTGTGAGCGCTTTATCCACCCTAGGGGGTGTTTCCCAACGCACCCTAACCTCTGGCGGGAAAGGATATAATGCCAATAACATTTTAGAAATTATCAGTTGTTATCGGGGGAAAACCACGCATCATCACACACCTCATTTAATTTCTCAGATTCAGGAAAACTACAGGTAGTTTTTCCTTACCGAACATAATACCCCTTTTTGGTGGTACTCGTATTATCAGAAATGTGTAAAACATTTTTCATTGCCTCAATCATGTAACGTGTGGCCCTACTGGAAGTCACATTTGTCTCTTCACCGTCGACACTGGAGTCAGTATCCGTGTCGGCGTCTATATCTGCCATCTGAGGTAACGGGCGCTTTAGAGCCCCTGACGGCCTATGAGACGTCTGGACAGGCACAAGCTGAGTAGCCGGCTGTCTCATGTCAACCACTGTCTTTTATACAGAGCTGACACTGTCACGTAATTCCTTCCAACAGTTCATCCACTCAGGTGTCGACCCCCTAGGGGGTGACATCACTATTACAGGCAATCTGCTCCGTCTCCACATCATTTTTCTCCTCATACATGTCGACACAAACGTACCGACATACAGCACACACACAGGGAATGCTCTGATAGAGGACAGGACCCCACTAGCCCTTTGGGGAGACAGAGGGAGAGTTTGCCAGCACACACCAAAGCGCTATATATATACAGGGATAACCTTATATAAGTGTTTTTTCCCCTTATAGCTGCTGTATTGTTAATACTGCGCCTAATTAGTGCCCCCCTCTCTTTTTTAACCCTTTCTGTAGTGTAGTGACTGCAGGGGAGAGCCAGGGGAGCTTCCCTCCAACTGAGCTGTGAGGGAAAATGGCGCCAGTGTGCTGAGGAGATAGGCTCCGCCCCTTTTTCGCGGACTTTTCTCCTGCTTTTTTATGGATTCTGGCAGGGGTTAAAATTCATCCATATAGCCCTGGGGGCTATATGTGATGTATTTTCGCCAGCCAAGGTGTTTTTATTGCTGCTCAGGGCGCCCCCCCCTAGCGCCCTGCACCCTCAGTGACCGAAGTGTGAAGTGTGCTGAGGAGCAATGGCGCACAGCTGCAGTGCTGTGCGCTACCTTGGTGAAGACAGGATGTCTTCTGCCGCCGATTTTCCGGACCTCTTCTGTCTTCTGGCTCTGTAAGGGGGCCGGCGGCGCGGCTCTGGGACCCATCCATGGCTGGGCCTGTGATCGTCCCTCTGGAGCTAATGTCCAGTAGCCTAAGAAGCCCAATCCACTCTGCACGCAGGTGAGTTCGCTTCTTCTCCCCTTAGTCCCTCGATGCAGTGAGCCTGTTGCCAGCAGGTCTCACTGAAAATAAAAAACCTAAACTAAAACTTTCACTAAGAAGCTCAGGAGAGCCCCTAGTGTGCACCCTTCTCGTTCGGGCACAGAGATCTAACTGAGGCTTGGAGGAGGGTCATAGGGGGAGGAGCCAGTGCACACCAGATAGTCCTAAAGCTTTCTTTAGATGTGCCCAGTCTCCTGCGGAGCCGCTATTCCCCATGGTCCTTACGGAGTCCCCAGCATCCACTTAGGACGTTAGAGAAAACATGTTAAACTCAGTCTCACTAAATACAGGAGTAAATAAGGTCAAACAATGTAGACTACAGAATACGTTAGACAAACCTATAAGACCAGTAAAGAAAGATGCAAACATATACAATATTTTTTTTTTTTTTATTAACTACTGTTCTAGATTTTTTTCACTGTCTGTACCACTTTGCATTGCCACCGCGGCTCCTTGGTATGTAAGCCTGCTAACTGTTCCCAAGCAGAAACATCTCACTGCATTAACTAGGTAGCACCAGTTTTTTTGTAATTTAGGCAAATACATTTATTTTTAAGTATTATGGGGTATATTCAATTGAAGTCGGATGCCGCTGCTCTCCCCCCTCTGCCCACGAATTCATCGACTTGTCCAAAAATTTAGGTATATATTGAATAGGTTGAATCAGGATTCGACCTTAAAAAGTCGAAAACTGCTGTCTTTTCGACAGACGGCAGTTTTCGACTTCAATTGAATATACCCCTATATTGGGAAATTAGTTGACAACAATTTTTTTAGATTTTTCACTTATCTATTTATACAACCAGCTATTTTACTGTGCAATCTCTAATACAGGTTGAGTATCCCATATCCACATATTCCGAAATACGGAATATTCCGAAATACAGACTTTTTTGAGTGAGAGTGAGATAGTGAAACCTTTGTTTTCTGATGGTTCAATGTACACAAACTTTGTTTAATGCAGAGTTATTAAATATATTGTATTAAATGACCTTCAGGCTGTGTGTATAAGGTGTATATGAAACATAAATGAATTGTGTGAATGTTCACACACTTTGTTTAATGCACAAAGTTATTAAAAATGTTGGCTAAAATGACCTTCAGGCTGTGTGTATAAGGTGTATATGAGACATAAATGCATTCTGTGCTTAGACTTGGGTCCCATCACCATGATATCTCATTATGGTATGCAATTATTCCAAAATACGGAAAAATCTGATATCCAAAATACTTCTGGTCCCAAGCATTTTGGATAAGGGATACTCAACCTGTAGTAAAATGGGAAACCATATCCTTGTATTTTATTATAGGGAGTACAATCCCTATAATAAACCACTGTATTATTATTTTTTTACAAAATAATGTTTATTATAATCTAATATAATAAAAGGCTAACTGCTCCTCACCTCTGTTATGTGCACCGGTGGCCACTGGAGGACGCACACAGACCAAATGAAAATGAAAGTGATCATGCAGAGCGATGTTATAGCCTGCTGCTAATTATGTAAAAACTGATCTGACTGTTTCACACTTGCTGAATATGGAGAGACAGAGTGAGGGAGAGAGAGAGAGAGAGAGAGAGAGAGAGAGAGAGAGAGAGAGTGTGTGTGAGAGTGTGGGGGTAGGGGTAGGTTTTTGCTGTGGCAGTTGCTGTTTATGAAGAGCCTTTCATATTCAGAACTGACTGGATTTTCTATCCTCTTGTTTGATTTCCACTTACGGTTATATTAATCTAACGCTGCTCCTCATCTCTATGGTGCCGCCGGCAGCCACTGGAGGGACAAGGACACACACACACCCTATATACACTGTACCCCCACATATACTGCACATATATACACACTGCACCCCAGTGCTTAAAGTGGTCCTGGAGAGGAGGTGGAACTCCCCCCCCCCCCCCCCCCCCACACACACACACACACCATCACCCACCCCAGCCCTAAAAGGCATTGTGCGCACCGTAAAAAAAAGGTGTGGTCTCAAAACAGAAAGGGGCATGGTCACCCAACATGACCACAGCAGTAGCATCCCTTATACAATGCCCTCAGTGGGAGTGCCCCTTATACAATGCCCATAGTATTGGTGTCCCTTATACAGTGCCCCCAGTAGTAGTGCCCCTTATGTCCCCAAGAGAGATGCCCCTTATTAAGTGGCCCCTATTCAATGCCCTCATTAGTAGTGCCCCCAGTAGATATGCCCCGTGTAGTATTGCCCCCTGTAGAGATGCCCCCAGTACAGATGCCCCTTGTAGAGCTGCCCTCAGTACAGATGCCCCCAGTAGTTATGCCCCGTAGTAGAAGCTGCCCCAAGTACAGTTGCACCCTGTAGTTATGCCCCAGTATAGATGCCCCCAGTAGAAGCTGCCCGCAGTAGTTATGCCCCAGTAGAGATGCCCCCAGTACAGTAGGCCCCTGTAGTTATGCCCCCAGTAGTTATTCCCCAGTATAGATGCTCCCAGTAGAAGTTGCCCCCAGTAGAAGATGCCCCCTAGTAGTGCGCTTCACACACACACAAAAAAAAAAAACCTACAAAACTCACCAGCCCTGCTCCTGTTTCCGGACCGCTGCCCTCCGCCTGGCTCACGCTCCTCGGATCTATGGAAGAGACGTCATGACGTCACTCCTATAGCGCCGCACACAGCCGGAAGCCGGAGCGCTGCCGCTGAGGGGAATGGTGCCGTCGCCCACTGGTAACAGAACCTCAGCGGGCTCCTGGCATCCCCATGTTGCTCCAGGCTCACATTCTGGGTTAGGTGAGCTGGAGGAGGCGGAACTGCGTTCAGTCTCCAATTGGAACTGACGAAACACAGTTGCGCCCCGTTCCGGCTCACTTTAACCTCTGCTGCACCCTCCTTATAGTGCCCCCTATATACAGGGCATATCCCTCCGCCATATACTGCTTTTGCCATATACCGCATACTTTGCACCCCCTCCTCCATATACTATGTGGCAAACCCATGTTACTTGCCATCTCAGGACTCGGCAACTAGTAGCAGGAGTAACCAGGAAACGGATGTAGGAACCAAAAGACTGTCCCACAGCACTCAAGAGTGGAGGCACTGCCGACACGTGTGGCTACTTACCGGCGGAGGAGAAGGTGAATCAGTCCAGTAAGATGGGGTGAAACCCTGTGTGGGGTAAGCAGTGCAGTAACCGTGATGAGGAGCGCTGGGGCTACAGATGATGCGGGTGAGGAGACAGATAACAGTCTCAACTGCCTTATATATACTGCACGCCGGAGGAGGGGCGGGGTCTTGTGCTTGCCCCTCCCACAGGCCATTCCCAGCCCCCTCCGGCCAGCTGCTGATGACTACTGGTGTCCTCTACCCCCAGACTGGGCAAGAGCTGTGCGGAGACTGGTGAGCTTACACGTACCAGTACTCAACGACGGACTGGGCCTCCGTTCTGGCCCAGGCATTTGTGAAGGTGCTTGTGCACGCCGGAGGGGGCGCCGTCACGATGTACGGGGGCGTGCCGCGAGTCAAGGGGGCATGGACTCGTGGCACGCCCCCATTTCTATGGCGACGCTTGGAGAGCTGCCTTCCCGGCTCTCTGTGGGACCGGACCCTCGGCCCTTCTGGCATGTGACAGATGGCCGGTCCGGCCCTGCCAGTACTGGTGTATATAGTGCAACATCATTATAGCCTGCCCATTACAGATCGATATAGATATATATATATATATATATATATATACACACACACACACACACACACACACACACATACATACATATACAAAAGCCTAACGCTACACCCTCAGCATGACAGAGCCCCATCTCCCAGCAGCATAACTTCCAGAAACTCTGTAGTTCCTGTGTGAGTGGCGACCTTCCCTCCCTATAATCTGGCTCGGTATCTGTCATTTTCACAGGCTTTCAACTAGTCCCTATGATAAACCACAAACGACTGTGATGTCTAAAAGAGTATAGCAGAAGGCAGGATTAATGAGATGTGGCAAGCTGTAGCCCAAGGTGACGATTGAGCAGAGCCACATCTAGCTTCTAGATTTTTATTTACAGCATATGCCAACAAAATCTTCTGTCATTGGGCAAAATATATATCACACCTAATAATGGTTATGGACAGGATTCTAACATGGTCTCTAGAGCAGTAGAGTACAACCACAAAGGCATTTATAATAGCATTTTCTACTTCTAACATACTTCTTAACAAACATCAGACAAAATAAAGTGTAGAAGCACTTCATTAATTGGTGGCAGCGACTGATATGTCGATGTTACAGTTATGTATAGATGGATATATAAATAACTCTATACATGGCCCCAGCTCCGCAGGGTACAGACTTAAACATGGCATATTTAAATGTATATTTACTAAATTTCTGATGAACTCAAAAGACAGATAAATAAATGAAAACTTAAACCGTGAACACGGCATGTGCAAACGATTGGACACCTACAGATGGAGTCATGCTTATCTTTGCTGTCTATGGTGTTAGTCCCGATCACGGAGTCGAGGCGTGCCTGGGCGCAAGGCAGCGTGTCTAATCATATGGAGGCTCACAGAGCTTATCATGTGGTTGGCGTTACCGGTGAATGTAATACCAGCGATCACCCACCAGATGTCGCTTTTTAAAATCACCATTACGCATGCGTGTGGTCTCCATTGAAATACAGTACACTATAGCGCAAGAACTACTTTACTGTACACTGTGTGGGCAATGCTGTATCTTTACGCGATTTAAAATACACTGCGCAAATGAGGTCCCGTAGACATACCAATAAATAAAAATAGTGTATACAGACGCAAAGGAACGTGTTAAAGCAATGGTCCATTGAGATTAGGTTTATGTGAGCTATTACATTAAATAAAAATGGGCTTAAAGCTTAATATCTCTGGTTCTGGGGGTCCAATCGGATCAGAACTGGGTTCGTATGGAAGGGAAGATGATTAGCTACCAGAGGATACAGACCGCAAGTTTCTATGACCCCCACAAGGCTAACTTCAGGCATCGGAACCCATGGTGGGTCTGCATTAAAAAGCCTATTATAGTCTATGGGAAAATGGGTCCACTTTGCGCACAGATATCTCCGGTTCTGGGTGTCCCAGAGACTCGAGACTGGTACCATACAAAAGAGGAGACTGTTGGCTTTCGGGGCAGACTGGCCACTAGTTTATGTGACACCGCAAAGGGAAACAGCAAGCAACAGTGTGTAAGGTCCCCTCCAATTGTTCGCCCAGCTTGCACGGGGTGCAGGATTTCTGTCTAGAAAAAAAATACTGTACAGAGATGCTAAGCATGGTGTGATGGCATCCTGGAACTTAGGGAGGAGCTTTTATCTCTCCCCATTACACTTATAAAGATACTTGCCGCTGTAGCCTTTAGAGCAGAGTACATTACAAGCTGTTCGTGCTACTTAGTACTCAAATAGAAAATACTGTACAGAGACGCTAAGCACTGTGTTTTGGCATCCAGGAATTTAGGGAGGAGCTTTTATCTCTCCCCATTATACTTATAAAGATAACACTTGCTGCTGTAGCCTTTAGAACAGAGTACGTTACAAGCTGTTCGTGCTACTTAGTACTCAAATAGAATATACTGTACAGAGACGCTAAGCTTGTAGATCAATCAGCAGCTATTCACTCTACAGTGCTGGATTATTTGAGCATTAGCCACCCAGTGGTGAAGATGTGTATTGCATGCTGCGTATGTAATCATGCCTCAACACGCTTGTCCGTACAACAACTGAACAACCTGAGCTATCGCTTAGGCGTGACGAATTCTCAGTTTAGGCTGAGAAACAGCAACGATGAGGGAGGCTCCATCTGTATCTAGCCGATTCCTTTTTTAGTTTTTCAAGGTCACAAACCTTGATCGACCTATCACTGAGTGAAACCAGTAAATAAAATGTAAGATTAATTTTTATTAGTCCAAAATATAAAGAAACTATGGGTGGAATTCAATTACCCCCACTAATTTAACGGAGGTAGCCTCAAGTGAATTTTAGTTTCGGCCTATTCAATTACAGCTTGTGTTTTGCGCTTGTTAAATTATCTGTTTTCGGATGTTATCACACAGAATCTGGAATTCGTTCCTGGACCTATAGTTTAAAATTTCTGTGGTTTGCGAAAACATACTGTTTAATGGGGGAGAGGGGTTTCCAGCCCGCTCAGGTCTCATAAAAAAATCCCTGGTATACGTTCAGCCAGTCGGCCTGACTTTGAAGCTAACTGTATAGCCCCGGGGGATCAATTAGCCAGTGGTAAATTACTGCTGCTAAAATTGAATTCCCCCCTAAGTGGTTAACAGTTACCAATTAATAATACTACAGCCTTCAAAAATCAGAATAATATAATGACTAGAGGAGCAGTATAGAGGGGGAGAAGCAGTCACACTTCTAAATTCTTAAAGTGCCCAGCTCCCGGTAACTACACTACTATACCCCACTGAAAGATGGAACGCCAGTGTCCCCTAGTGGATGAAGGAGAAAAATTGGAAAAGTGTAAAGAGCAAACTGTATCTAAAAGTGTTTAGATGTAAAAATAAGATTTTACTTACCGATAAATCTATTTCTCGTAGTCCGTAGTGGATGCTGGGACTCCGTAAGGACCATGGGGGAATAGCGGCTCCGCAGGAGACAGGGCACAAAATAAAAGCTTAAGGATCAGGTGGTGTGCACTGGCTCCTCCCCCTATGACCCTCCTCCAAGCCTCAGTTAGGATACTGTGCCCGGACGAGCGTACATAATAAGGAAGGATATTGAATCCCGGGTAAGACTCATACCAGCCACACCAATCACACCGTACAACTTGTGATCTGAACCCAGTTAACAGTATGATAAACGCAAAGGAGCCTCTGAAAAGATGGCTCACAACAATAATAACCCGAATCTTTGTAACAATAACTATATACAAGTATTGCAGACAATCCGCACTAGGGATGGGCGCCCAGCATCCACTACGGACTACGAGAAATAGATTTATCGGTAAGTAAAATCTTATTTTCTCTGACGTCCTAGTGGATGCTGGGACTCCGTAAGGACCATGGGGATTATACCAAAGCTCCCAAACGGGCGGGAGAGTGCGGATGACTCTGCAGCACCGAATGAGAGAACTCCAGGTCCTCCTCAGCCAGGGTATCAAATTTGTAGAATTTAGCAAACGTGTTTGCCCCTGACCAAGTAGCTGCTCGGCAAAGTTGTAAAGCCGAGACCCCTCGGGCAGCCGCCCAAGATGAGCCCACTTTCCTTGTGGAATGGGCTTTTACTGATTTTGGCTGTGGCAATCCTGCCACAGAATGTGCAAGCTGAATTGTACTACAAATCCAACGAGCAATCGTCTGCTTAGAAGCAGGAGCACCCAGCTTGTTGGGTGCATACAGGATAAACAGCGAGTCAGATTTTCTGACTCCAGCCGTCCTGGAAACATATATTTTCAAGGCCCTGACAACGTCAAGCAACTTAGAGTCCTCTAAGTCCCTGGTAGCCGCAGGTACCACAATAGGTTGGTTCATGTGAAATGCAGAAACCACCTTAGGTAGAAATTGAGGACGAGTCCTCAATTCCGCCCTGTCAGAATGAAAAATTAAGTAAGGGCTTTTATAGGATAAAGCCGCCAATTCTGACACACGCCTGGCTGAAGCCAAGGCTAACAGCATCGACACCTTCCATGTGAGATATTTTAAGTCCACAGTGGAAAGTGGTTCAAACCAATGTGACTTTAGAAAACTCAACACCACATTGAGATCCCAAGGTGCCACTGGAGGCACAAAAGGAGGCTGTATGTGCAGCACCCCTTTTACAAATGTCTGAACTTCAGGTACTGAAGCCAGTTCTTTCTGGAAGAAAATCGACAGGGCCGAAATTTGAACCTTAATGGACCCTAATTTTAGGCCCATAGACAGTCCTGTTTGCAGGAAATGAAGGAAACGACCCAGTTGAAATTCCTCTGTAGGGGCCTTCTTGGCCTCACACCACGCAACATATTTACGCCAAATGCGGTGATAATGTTTTGCGGTTACGTCCTTCCTGGCTTTGACCAGAGTAGGGATGACTTCTTCTGGAATGCCTTTTTCCCTCAGGATCCGGCGTTCAACCGCCATGCCGTCAAACGCAGCCGCGGTAAGTCCTGGAACAGACAAGGCCCCTGCAGTAGCAGGTCCTTTCTTAGAGGTAGAGGCCACGGTTCGTCCGTGAGCATCTCTTGAAGTTCCGGGTACCAAGTCCGTCTTGGCCAATCCGGAACCACGAGTATAGTTCTTACTCCTCTCCTTCTTATGATTCTCAGTACTTTTGGTATGAGAGGCAGAGGAGGGAACACATACACTGACTGGTACACCCACGGCGTTACCAGAGCGTCCACTGCTATTGCCTGAGGGTCCCTTGACCTGGCGCAATATCTGTCCAGTTTTTTGTTTAGACGTGACGCCATCATGTCCACCTTTGTTTTTTCCCAACGGTTTACAATCAGGTGGAAGACTTCTGGGTGAAGTCCCCACTCTCCCGGGTGAAGGTCGTGTCTGCTGAGGAAGTCTGCTTCCCAGTTGTCCACTCCCGGAATGAATACTGCTGACAGTGCTATCACATGATTTTCCGCCCAGCGAAGAATCCTTGCAGCTTCTGCCATTGCCCTCCTGCTTCTCGTGCCGCCCTGTCTGTTTACGTGGGCGACTGACGTGATGTTGTCCGATTGGATCAACACCGCCTGACCCTGAAGCAGAGGTTTTGCTTGACTTAGGGCATTGTAAATGGCCCTTAGTTCCAGAATGTTTATATGAAGAGACGTTTCCAAGCTTGACCACAGGCCCTGGAAATTCCTTCCCTGTGTGACTGCTCCCCAGCCTCTCAGGCTGGCATCCGTGGTTACCAGGATCCAATCCTGAATGCCAAATCTGCGGCCCTCTAGTAGATGAGCACTCTGCAGCCACCACAGGAGAGACACCCTTGTCCTTGGCGACAGGGTTATCCGCTGATGCATCTGCAGATGCGATCCGGACCATTTGTCCAGTAGATCCCACTGAAATGTTCTTGCATGGAATCTTCCGAATGGAATCGCTTCGTAAGAAGCCACCATTTTCCCCAGGACCCTCGTGCACTGATGCACTGAGACCTGTCCTGGTTTTAGGAGGTTCCTGACTAGCTCGGATAACTCCCTGGCCTTCTCCTCCGGGAGAAACACCTTCTTCTGGACTGTGTCCAGAATCATTCCTAGGAACAGTAGACGTGTCGTTGGAATCAGCTGCGATTTTGGAATATTTAGAATCCACCCGTGCTGACGTAACACTACCTGAGATAGTGCTACTCCGACTTCTAACTGTTCCCTGGATCTTGCCCTTATCAGGAGATCGTCCAAGTAAGGGATAATTAAAATGCCTTTTCTTCGTAGAAGAATCATCATTTCGGCCATTACCTTGGTAAAGACCCGAGGTGCCGTGGACAATCCAAACGGCAGCGTCTGAAACTGATAATGACAGTTTTGTACTACAAACCTGAGGTACCCTTGGTGAGAAGGGTATATCGGGACGTGGAGATAAGCATCTTTGATGTCCAGAGACACCATATAGTCCCCTTCTTCCAGGTTTGCTATCACTGCTCTGAGTGACTCCATCTTGAATTTGAACCTTTTTATGTAAGTGTTCAAGGATTTCAGATTTAAAATTGGTCTCACCGAGCCGTCCGGCTTCGGTACCACAAACAGCGTGGAATAATACCCCTTTCCTTGTTGCAGGAGGGGTACCTTGATTATCACCTGCTGGGAATACAGCTTGTGAATGGCTTCCAAAACTGCCTCCCTGTCGGAGGGAGACTTTGGTAAAGCAGACTTCAGGAAACGACGAGGGGGAAACGCCTCGAATTCCAGTTTGTACCCCTGCGATACTACCTGTAGAATCCAGGGATCCACTTGCGAGTGAGCCCACTGCGCGTTGAAATTCTTGAGACGGGCCCCCACCATATCTGAGTCTGCTTGTAAAGCCCCAGCGTCATGCTGAAGACTTGGCAGAAGCAGGGGAGGGCTTCTGCTCCTGTGAAGCGGCTGCATGGTGCAGTCTTTTTCCTCTTCCTCTGCCCCGGGGCAGAAAAGAGTGGCCTTTTGCTCGCTTGTACTTATGGGAACGAAAGGACTGAGTTTGAAAAGACGGTGTCTTTTTCTGCTGATGTGGAGTGACCTGGGGTAAAAAGGTGGATTTTCCAGCCGTTGCCGTGGCCACCAGGTCCGATAGACCAGCCCCAAATAACTCCTCCCCTTTATACGGCAATACTTCCATGTGCCGTTTGGAATCCGCATCCCCTGACCACTGTCGCGTCCATAACGCTCTTCTGGCAGAGATGGACATAGCACTTACTCTTGATGCCAGGGTGCAAATATCCCTCTGTGCATCACGCATATATAGTAATGCATCCTTTAAATGTTCTATAGTTAACAAAATATTGTCCCTATCCAGGGTATCAATATTCTCGGTCAGGGAATCCGACCATGCGACTCCAGCACTGCACATCCAGGCTGAGGCGATTGCTGGTCGCAGTATAACACCAGTATGTGTGTATATACTTTTTAGGATATTTTCCAGCCTTCTATCAGCTGGTTCTTTTAGGGTAGCCGTATCAGGAGACAGTAACGCTACTTGTTTTGATAAACGTGTGAGCGCCTTATCTACCCTAGGGGGTGTTTCCCAACGCGCCCTAACCTCTGGCGGGAAAGGATATAATGCTAATAATTTTTTAGAAATTAGCTGTTTTTTATCGGGGGAAACCCACGCTTTTTCACACACCTCATTTATTTCCTCTGACTCAGGAAAAAATATTGGTAGTTTTTTCTCACCCCACATAATACCCTTCTTTGTGGTACTTGTAGTGTCAGAAAGGTTCAATGCCTCTTTCATTGCCGTGATCATGTAACGTGTGGCCCTACTGGACATTACGTTTGTCTCGTCACCGTCGACACTAGACTCAGTATCTGTGTCAGGGTCTGTGTCGACCCACTGAGGTAACGGGCGTTTTAGCGCCCCTGACGGTGTCTGAGACGCCTGGACAGGCACTAATTGATTTGCCGGCTGTCTCATGTCGTCAACTATTTTTTGCAAATTGCTGACATTATCACTTAATTGTTTAAATACAATCATCCAGTCAGGTGTCGACTCCCTAGGGGGTGACATCACCAACACAGGCAACTGCTCCGCCTCCACATAATTTTCCTCCTCATACATGTCGACACACGCGTACCGACACACAGCACACACACCGGGAATGCTCTGATAGAGGACAGGACCCCACTTAGCCCTTTGGAGAGACAGAGGGAGAGTCTGCCAGCACACACCCAGCGCTATATATATATATATACAGGGATAACCTTATATAAGTGTTATTCCCTTATAGCTGCTGTTATTATCGTTATTTGCTGCCAAAAATGCCCCCCCTTCTCTTTTTTACCCTGATTCTGAAGCAGGACTGCAGGGGAGAGTCAGGGAGCCGTCCTTCCAGCGGAGCTGTGAGGGAAAATGGCGCTTGTGTGCTGAGGAGATAGGCTCCGCCCCTTCACGACGTCCTTATCTCCCGCTTTTTTGTGTAAAATGGCAGGGGATTAAAATACATCCATATAGCCCAGGAGCTATATGTGATGTATTCTGTTTTGCCACCTAAGGTATTCTGTTATATTGCGTCTCAGGGCGCTCCCCCCCCAGCGCCCTGCACCCTCAGTGACCGGAGTGTGAAGTGTGCTGAGAGCAATGGCGCACAGCTGCGGTGCTGTGCGCTACCTTAGTCTGAAGACAGGATGTCTTCTGCCGCCGATTTCACCGGACCTCTTCGTCTCTTCTGGCTCTGTAAGGGGGACGGCGGCGCGGCTCCGGTGACCCATCCAGGCTGAACCTGTGATCGTCCCTCTGGAGCTAGTGTCCAGTAGCCTAAGAAACCCGATCCACTCTGCACTCAGGTGAGTCCGTTTCTTCTCCCCTTAGTCCCACGATGCAGTGAGCCTGTTGCCAGCAGGACTCACTGAAAATAAAAAAACCTAACTAAACTTTTATTCTAAGCAGCTCAGGAGAGCCACCTAGATTGCACCCTTCTCGGCCGGGCACAAAAATCTAACTGAGGCTTGGAGGAGGGTCATAGGGGGAGGAGCCAGTGCACACCACCTGATCCTTAAGCTTTTATTTTGTGCCCTGTCTCCTGCGGAGTCGCTATTCCCCCATGGTCCTTACGGAGTCCCAGCATCCACTAGGACGTCAGAGAAAGATCAGTTACATTAAAAAAAAAAAAGGTTTGAGTCATGTAAATATGAGTGTGATATAAGGAAACATTCATTCTCACAATGAGCTTACAACACGTAAGACAGGATCTGAAACAAGACACCGGTAAAAACAGTGCTGTGTATGAGAGGTTGCTATGGCATATAAATACCCCCAAGTGTGCTGAAAAGGCTTCATCAGGGGACCACGAGGGGAGGCGTTCTATAGTATTGTAGTAGAGACCAGAAGATGTAGTAATTGTGCTCAGCTATTATATCACTATGCAACTTACCAACAGGAGTCCCACAGCTTCGATGTCTCCAACCAGGGCGTCAGAGGATAGAGCATGAGCTCACATGGTTTATTGATGCTTCTCTGGCAGAGCTTCTAAATGTAGTTCTCTATAAACAAAATTAGATTTTGTTTTAGGTAGGGGCATTTAAATTAAATTGAGGGGGAGATTTATCAAATCTTGGAGAGAGAGAGAGAGAGAGAGAGTGGAAAAGTTGCCCTTGGTAACCAATCAGCTTCTGTCATTTTACAGGCTGTGGTAGATAAATGCTAGTTTGAAGTTGATTGATTACTATGAGCAACTTCTCTACTTTATTTCTTCAAGATTTGATAAAACTCCCACTACATGTGCTGGTACTGTCAGTAAACGTTCTTGGTCAAGTGTAGTCGAACATGCTATATACTAATCAGGACATTCACAAGGGAAGGTGCCGAGTGAGTACTACCCAAGCCTGCACAGCACACCGTGGGTGTATATGTTCCGCGACTGCTCAGAAAGCTAACATCCATATGCACCTATGTAGACCCGCATGCATTTTGCACTTATGGATTCTTAGTGGAAAATTTACTAAGGTGGGAGTTTTTTTTTCAGAACTGGTAATGTTGCTCATAGCAACCAATCAGATTCTACTTAACATTTATCTTGCTGCTTCTAGAAGATAATAGATAGAATCTGATTGGTTGCTATGGGTAACATCACCAGTTCTAAAAAAAAAACCTCCCACCTTAGTAAATTTGCCCCTTACAATCAGGGCAGAGACTGGCTAGGAATGGGTGTTCTCACACAGGCAAAGTCCAGAGCATGTTCATGCAGACTGGCAATTATACATATATATACATCTGTTCGGAGGCATATGCTCTGCACCTATGATATGGCAGACGCAAGTACACACTGATGACTACTAGTCTCATATGCTGTTGATGTGGAGGTATATGAATCTCAAGATGTGTACAGTATGGCTCTCTATACGTGTGGAAATCAGCTATATGTCTGTGAGTTTCATTATTAGAGCCATTTAAGCCCATCTTGCTAAAAGCTCTGCATGGGGAATGCAGAAGGTACCTGTTGTCAGTACTTTCTCAGGCTTAAGCACACAAGGGCCAATGTGAATGTGGGGCATCAGGATCAGGGTCCAATTTGGCCACAGATATAGATGGCAAAGTTAGACAAAATTTGGTTGTTCAGCCTGCTGGTGTGGTCTGTAATGCCGCTTTCAGACATGTGACCTAGGAATTTGCCGGGTCTAGCAAACTTTAGGGACAGAATAATAAAACTAAATATAGAAAATTATCAACAAACATTAACATTTGGCAAAAAGAAAGTGACTCCAGTGAGTTATGAATGTTAACAGTGCATTTACATTTGGAGGTTTAGATCCTCTGTAAATGGTTACTAGGATAAGAAAGCACATCTCCCCCCAAAAAATAAAGACTCCTTATGACACTGTGTAATATAAACAAGGACATTTCTTGGGCACGACTGGTATAATGTGTTGAACATGGCTGTAATTAGCTGCTCATTTTGGCTGCAAAATATAATGGTAGCATTCTATCTTTAATTACATTAGTACATATACCTGCAGTGATATAACCTTGGCGTAAAATAGTATTATGAGTAACATGTAGGTATAAAACATAAGTATATGGTGCAAAGGGGGAAGAGGACTTTGATAAGGAATGTGCATCACCTTCTCATACCCCAAAGCATACTCCCCAGCGGGTGGCTTCACAAAGCAGGTGAGTGCAGGAAAGAGTAAAGAATAAAAATGTGTCACTTTCTTCCTTGGCTAAATACATAGGAGGAATTCAATTCAGCACGACTTTGTTAAGCTGTGTAATGCCACTTAAGTTGGAAGATGTCGTTTAACGCGACTGTCGCCCGGGGCTTAGCATGCTGCATTTTCCGACTTAAGTGCCGGGCGAGATAAGTAACCACATCCGGTAAGACCGCAACTAGCCCCAAGGCACTAGTAAGTGCAGATTTCTGCTCGCATCTCAGTGAGCAGAAATCAGTTGCAGATTTACAGTGCGGGCAATTGAACATACTGGGGGGAATACAAATGTTTGAAAAGTCGGTCGGGTGTCTGTTTTTTCCTGTGTATTAGATAGGAAAAAAATAGACACTCAACTGACTTTTTTAAACAATTGAATATACCACACTGAATGGCCCCCATAGCCCATTCAATGCTTAAAAAGATATTCTCATAGGAAAATCACAGGCACACACCACTTTAAAGCTATAATCTCTACTTTTTAGCCACAGTCATTCACACTGCTCAAGGTGTCCATTAGCCTATACACGTAAATGTCTGTTGATACTGGATGTGCAACTCATGATTACAATGACTAGAAACAGTGTGCACGACTACAAGGGCACCTGCCCTCAGCTAAGACGGCTGACCTGCATACACCTGGATGCCACTGCATTCCTGTTTTGGCCTATGCGAACTTTGCATGACATGCTATAACCCTGCTTCATGGATCCTGGGTGGAATGTTCTTCAGTGCCTAAATTGACCCCCCTACACACTCGGCGACCTGCGCCCCATGGTGCCCGACGGCCGTTACGGCCGACCCGCCGCAGGTGCGGTTGACGAGGGGAGTGAAAAATGTTTCACATTCCATGTCACCCGGCCCCATTCCCGACCATGCAGGTCATCTATATAGACCTGCATGTTCAAACGACGGGAGACCAACGATGAACAAGCGCGGGGACGCGAATCGATCATCGTTGAAGCATCCACACTGAAAGATATGAACGATAGCGTTCATATCTTTTAGAAAAATTGACCAGTGTCTAGGGCCACTACTGTTAATGGCCAAGCATTAACTACTATTAATTACTAAGCCAAACTACTATGATTTCCTGTTACCCGTCTGTGATCCAGAGACTCAGACTCACTCACTATCCAGACAGCCAACTGGACCAGGTACTGCTGGAGTTATGACCAAGAGAACTGTTGGTATTATGCATTATTGGACTGTGTATAAATTACCATTCAACCACTACTTGCACTGCGTTGGCTTGCTATTTACCCTCCACCCCATACTCCAATAATACCCTATGTGCATGCATCCTAATTCTGAATTCTCCATGCACTGCATTTAAAGATCATTTGCACACCAAAAAGATATACAAAGTTGGATTGAGGTTCACTGCAATAGAGAAAGGATGGAAAAAAACGAAGCTCCTGTCTGTGATCACCTGGGGAAGAAAGTTTAATTTTCTGAAAATGGAATAGCTCTATGGAGAAAAAAAATAAAATAATACAGGTTAAGTATCCCATAGCCAAATATTCCGAAATACGGATTTTTTGGGAGTGAGAGTGAGAAAGTGAAACCTTTGTTTTCTGATGGCTCAATGTACACAAACTTTAATACACAAAAGTTATTAAAAATATTGTCTAAAATTACCTTCAGGCTGTGTGTATAAGGTGTATATAAAACATAAATGCATTCTGTGCTTCGACTTATGGTGCCCATACACTTGTGCGATGCCCCGCGACATCGCAGGGCATCGCACCGGCAGTTTGAACTGCCAAAGTGATTACCATGCGATGATAGATTGCATGGTAATCACGTGATGGGCACGTCACCGCCGAGTGGGTGCCCATCGCAGTGCGATATATCACGGTTTTAAAAACACATGCAATCGCACTACGATGCAATAAATATTAAGTGCAGCACTTAATATCTTGCGACGCGACATTTGACCAGCGTGACCACGCATCGCGTCGCATGGTACCTAAAATGTGCATACAATCCTTTGATTTGATTTATCTCACAGATGCGGTCGAAATCGAAGGATTGTACCTGATATCTCACAAGTGTATGGGCTACATTAGGTCCCATCACCATGATATCTCATTATTATGATATCTCATTATCTATTATGCAATTATTCCAAAATACGGAAAAATCCAATATCCAAAATACTTCTGGTCAAAAACATTTTGGATAAGGGGTACTCAACCTGTAATATAAAAACACCACTACTGTTGGATTAATTCCTTTAAAATATATAATTACTGTAGTCTCTACAACTATTATGAGAAGTTACTAATTTATGCAACACAATATCCTCAAGAGTCTTTAAGAACACAAATAAGGAAGAAGAATAGGTAGTACCTGGTTTTCTGAATAATAACGAGAGATACCGTATATACTCGAGTATAAGCCGACTTTTTCAGCACTTTTTTTTGTGCTGAAAAAGCTTCCTCGGCTTATACTCGAGTCAGTGCACAGTGACAGGGAGTGCAGTGTGAAGGAGGGACACGGAGCGCACAGCGCGCGGCTCTCCTGTGTCCCTCCTGTATCTCCGGCGGCAGCGGCGGGTCTATTAAAGGAAGTACCCGTTCGTGACCTCTGATCATGAACCGGCACTTCCTTTAATAGACATGCCGCGGCCGCCGGAGATGCTGTGCGCTCCGTGTCCCTCCTTCAGAAGACAGCGCGGGATCGACGGAGGGGTAAGTAACAGCACTGGGGGAGCATATTTGGCACTTGGGAAGGGGGCATATCTGGCAGCAGCATGAGGGGCATATCTGGCAGCAGCATGAGGGCATATCTGGCAGCAGCATGAGGGGCATATCTGGCAGCAGCATGAGGGGCATATCTGGCAGCAGCATGAGGGGCATATCTGGCAGCAGCATGAGGGGCATATCTGGCAGCAGCATGAGGGGCATATCTGGCAGCAGCATGAGGGGCATATCTGGCAGCAGCATGAGGGCATATCTGGCACATCAGGCACTGTGGGGCATATCTGGCAGTATGAGGGCATATCTGGCGCTGTGGGGGCATATCTGGCAGTATGGGGGCATATCTGGCACTGAGGGCTGTGTACGGCTAGAGCTGCATTTCCCACCCTAGGCTTATACTCGAGTCAATAAGTTTTCCCGGGTTTTTGTGGTAAAATTAGGTGCCTCGGCTTATATTCGGGTCGACTTATACTCGAGTATATACGGTAATTCCAAATGTGGTAAATCAGGATGCATTAATTGTTGTTTTATAGCACATAGACATAAGTCATATGCTTGACTACTCTGGCTACTAATACTGTTTAGCAGGGCAGTGTTCAGATGCTTTAGAAATGTCACCATAGAGCAGTGGTTCCGATTCATTGTCCACGTGGGTACCCACTGGCAGCCCATTTGCATTATTTGTACCTCCAACATTTACAAAGCACTACATTTGTGCTGAACAGAACTGCTCATAGATACAATGTATAGGGACCACTATATATAAAAAAGTAATAAACGTGTTATAAAAACACAATTTAGGAAACATTTTAAATTGGCAATACAACTATAGTCCATATACAGGTTGAGTATCCATAATCCAAATATTCCGAAATACGGAATATTTTGAGTGAGCGTGAGATAGTGAAACCTTTGTTTTCTGATGGCTCAATGTACACAAACTTTGTTTAATACACAAAGTTATTAAAAATATTGGCTAAAATTACCTTCAGGCTGTGTGTATAAGGTGTATATGTAACATAAATGCATTCTGTGTTTAGATTTAGGTCCCATCGCCATGATATCTCATTATAATATACAATTATTCCAAAATACGGAAAAATCCGATATCCAAAATACCTCCGGTCCCAAGCATTTTGGATAAGGGAGACTCAACCTGTATACACTTTATTATACAGGGACAGACTTTTTAATTTTATTATCAGGGTCCTACTTTGATGCATGGGGCTAGAGATCTCTAGGACACTGCTTTCCCTGTGTGTCTAATACCACCTCGATATGCCCCTTCCTACTCTCCGCCATTACAGATAATTTTACATTGATGGTCGATTGTCATCTCTAACATAGAGCAAAATGCACCATGACTGAGCTTATATACACCTCCTAGATTAATGAATTGGTACTTGATTGATTGATTGATTGATTGATTGACTATTTGATTAGACTGTGAATATTTGACTAGAATATTTGTCTAGAATATTTTAAGATATTAAAAATAGGATTTTAATTACCTAACGGTAAATCCTTTTCTCGTAGTCCGTAGAGGATACTGGTGTCCATTTAGTACCATGGGGTATAGACTGGTCCAGTAGGAGCAATGGGCACTTTAAGAATTTGATAGTGTGTGCTGGCCCCTCCCCCCCCCACCACCACCACCAGACTCAGTCTAGGAAACTGTGCCCGAGGAGACGGACATACTTCGAGAGAGGGATTGATAAGGATAGTGGTGAGATTCCGAACAAGCACACACAACAAGAGGAAAGCCAAGCTAACCAAACTTGAAACAGGAACAGGAACGGCTGAACCAACATTACTTAACCAAGTAACATTGCAGGAAGAACAAAGCACTGGACGGGTGCCCAGTATCCTCTACGGACTACGAGAAAAGGATTTACCGGTAGGTAAAAATAAGATTTTACTCACCGGTAAATCTATTTCTCGTAGTCCGTAGTGGATGCTGGGGACTCCGTAAGGACCATGGGGAATAGCGGCTCCGCAGGAGACTGGGCACTCTAAAAGAAAGATTAGGTACTATCTGGTGTGCACTGGCTCCTCCCTCTATGACCCTCCTCCAGACCTCAGTTAGGATACTGTGCCCGGAAGAGCTGACACAATGAGGAAAGGATTTTGAATCCCGGGTAAGACTCATACCAGCCACACCAATCACACCGTATAACTCGTGATATTATACCCAGTTAACAGTATGAACATAACAGAGCCTCTCCACAGATGGCTCAACAATAACCCTTTTAGTTAACAATAACTATATACAAGTATTGCAGACAGTCCGCACTTGGGACGGGCGCCCAGCATCCACTACGGACTACGAGAAATAGATTTACCGGTGAGTAAAATCTTATTTTCTCTAACGTCCTAGTGGATGCTGGGGACTCCGTAAGGACCATGGGGATTATACCAAAGCTCCCAAACGGGCGGGAGAGTGCGGATGACTCTGCAGCACCGAATGAGAGAACTCAAGGTCCTCCTCAGTCAGGGTATCAAATTTGTAGAATTTTGCAAACGTGTTTGCCCCTGACCAAGTAGCAGCTCAGCAAAGTTGTAAAGCCGAGACCCCTCGGGCAGCCGCCCAAGAAGAGCCCACTTTCCTCGTGGAATGGGCTTTTACAGATTTAGGCTGTGGCAGGCCAGCCACAGAATGCGCAAGCTGAATTGTGCTACAAATCCAGCGAGCAATAGTCTGCTTTGAAGCAGGAGCACCCATCTTGTTTGGTGCATACAGGATAAATAGCGAGTCAGTCTTCCTGACTCCAGCCGTCCTGGAAACATAAATTTTCAAGGCCCTGACTATGTCCAGTAACTTGAAGTCCTCCAAGTCCCTAGTAGACGCAGGCACCACGATAGGTTGGTTCAAGTGAAAAGCTGATACCACCTTAGGAAGAAATTGGGGACGAGTCCTCAATTCTGCCCTATCCATATGGAAAATCAAATAGGGGCTTTTACATGACAAAGCCGCCAATTCTGCCACCCGCCTTGCCGAAGCCAAGGCCAAAAGCATGACCACTTTCCACGTGAGATATTTTAAATCCACGGTTTTGAGTGGCTCAAACCAATGTGACTTTAGGAAACCCAACACCACGTTGAGGTCCCACGGTGCCACTGGGGGCACAAAAGGAGGCTGAATATGCAGCACTCCCTTGACAAATGTCTGAACTTCAGGTAGTGAAGCCAGTTCTTTTTGGAAGAAAATCGACAGAGCCGAAATCTGGACCTTAATGGAACCCAGTTTTAGGCCCATAGTCACCCCTGACTGTAGGAAGTGCAGAAATCGACCTAACTGGAATTCCTCCGTTGGGGCCTTCCTGGCCTCACACCACGCAACATATTTTCGCCATATGCGGTGATAATGTTGTACGGTTACATCTTTCCTAGCTTTAATAAGCGTAGGAATGACTTCCTCCGGAATACCCTTTTCTTTTAGGATCCGGCGATCAACCGCCATGCCGTCAAACGCAGCCGCGGTAAGTCTTGGAACAGACAGGGCCCCTGCAGCAGCAGGTCCTGTCTGAGCGGCAGAGGCCATGGGTCCTCTGAGATCATTTCTTGAAGTTCCGGGTACCAAGCTCTTCTTGGCCAATCCGGAACAATGAGTATAGTTCTTACGCCTCTTCTCCTTATTATCCTCAGTACCTTGGGTATGAGAGGAAGAGGAGGAAACACATAAACCGACCGGTACACCCACGGTGTCACTAGAGCGTCCACAGCTATCGCCTGAGGGTCTCTTGACCTGGCGCAATATTTTTCCAGCTTTTTGTTTAAGCGGGACGCCATCATGTCCACCTGTGGCCTTTCCCAACGGTTTACAATCAGTTGGAAGACTTCTGGATGAAGTCCCCACTCTCCCGGGTGGAGGTCGTGCCTGCTGAGGAAGTCTGCTTCCCAGTTGTCCACTCCCGGAATGAACACTGCTGACAGTGCTAACACGTGATTTTCCGCCCAACGGAGAATCCTTGTGGCTTCTGCCATCGCCGCCCTGCTTCTTGTGCCGCCCTGTCGATTTACATGGGCGACCGCCGTGATGTTGTCTGACTGGATCAGAACCGGCCAGTTTTGAAGCAGGGGCTTTGCTTGACTTAGGGCATTGTAAATGGCCCTCAGTTCCAGAACATTTATGTGTAGGGAAGTCTCCTGACTCGACCAAAGTCCTTGGAAGTTTCTTCCCTGAGTGACTGCCCCCCAGCCCCGAAGGCTGGCATCCGTGGTCACCAGGACCCAGTCCTGTATGCCGAATCTGCGGCCCTCTCTGAGATGAGCACTCTGCAGCCACCACAGCAGAGACACCCTGGTCCTTGGAGACAGGGTTATCAACCGATGCATTTGAAGATGCGATCCGGACCATTGGTCCAACAGGTCCCACTGAAAAGTTCTGGTATGGAACCTGCCGAATGGAATCGCGTCGTAGGAAGCTACCATCTTTCCCAGGACTCGCGTGCAATGATGCACCGACACCTGTTTTGGTTTCAGGAGGCCTCTCACTAGAGACGACAGCTCCTCGGCTTTCTCCTCTGGGAGAAACACTTTTTTCTGCACCGTGTCCAGAATCAACCCTAGGAACAGTATACGTGTCGCTGAGACTTTGGAATATTCAGAATCCAACCGTGCTGGTGTAGCACCTCCTGAGATAATGCTACGCCGACCAACAACTGCTCTCTGGACCTCGCCCTTATCAGGAGATCGTCCAAGTATGGGACAATTAAAACTCCCTTTTTCCGAAGGAGTATCATCATTTCGGCCATTACCTTGGTTAATACCCTCGGTGCCGTGGACAGGCCGAACGGCAACGTCTGGAATTGGTAATGACAATCCTGTACCACAAATCGGAGGTACTCCTGGTGAGGATGGTAAATGGGGACATGCAGGTAAGCATCCTTGATGTCCAGAGATACCATGTAATCTCCCTCTTCCAGGCTTGCAATAACCGCCCTGAGCGATTCCATCTTGAACTTGAATTTTTTCAAATATGTGTTCAAGGATTTCAAATTTAAAATGGGTCTCACCGAACCGTCCGGTTTCGGTACCACAAACATTGTGGAATAGTAACCCCGTCCTTGTTGAAGTAGGGGCACCTTGACTATCACCTGCTGGGAATACAGCTTGTGAATTGCCTCTAACACAGCCTCCCTTTCTGAAGGAGTCGTTGGTAAGGCAGATTTGAGGAAACGGTGGGGGGGGGATGTTTCGAATTCCAGCCTGTACCCCTGAGATACCACTTGAAGGATCCAGGGATCTACCTGTGAGCGAGCCTACTGCTTGCTGAAGTTTTTGAGACGGCCCCCCCCACCGTACCTGGCTCCGCCTGCTGAGCCCCAGCGTCATGCGGCGGACTTAGCAGAAGAAGCGGGGGAGGACTTTTGTTCCTGGGAAGTGGCTGTATGCTGCAGCTTTTTTCCCCTACCTCTGCCTCTGGGCAGAAAGGACGCGCCTCTACCCCGTCTGCTCTTTTGGGGGCGAAAGGACTGCACCTGATAATACGGTGCTCTCTTTGGTTGTGAGGGGACATGTGGCAAAAATGCCGACTTCCCAGCTGTTGCTGTGGAAACTAAGGCCCTCATTCCGAGTTGATCGGTCGGTATTTTTCATCGCATCGCAATGAAAATCCGCTTAGTACGCATGCGCAATATTCGCACTGCGACTGCGCCAAGTAATTTAACAATGAAGATAGTATTTTTACTCACGGCTTTTTCATCACTCCGGCGATCGTAATGTGATTGACAGGAAATGGGTGTTACTGGGCGGAAACACAGCGTTTTATGGGCGTGTGGATGAAAACGCTACCGTTTCCGGAAAAAACGCAGGAGTGGCTGGAGAAACGGAGGAGTGGCTGGGCGAACGCTGGGTGTGTTTGTGACGTCAAACCAGGAACGACAAGCACTGAACTGATCGCACAGGCAGAGTAAGGTTGAAGTTACTCAGAAACTGCAAAGTAGTTTGTAATCGCAATATTGCGAATACATCGGTCGCAATTTTAAGAAGCTAAGATACACTCCCAGTAGGCGTAGGCTTAGCGTGTGTAACTCTGCTAAATTCGCCTTGCGACCGATCAACTCGGAATGAGGGCCTAAGTCTGAAAGACCATCCCCGAACAACTCCTCACCCTTATAAGGCAAAACTTCCATGTGCCTTTTGGAATCTGCATCCCCTGTCGGGTCCATAACCCTCTCCTGGCACAAATGGACAGTGCACTTATTTTTGATGCCAGCCGGCAAATATCCCTCTGTGCATCTCTTATGTAAAAGACAGCGTCTTTAATATGCTCTACGTTTAGCAATATAGTGTCCCTGTCTAGGGTGTCAACGTTCTCTGACAGGGAGTCTGACCATGCAGCTGCCGCACTGCACATCCATGCTGAGGCAATAGCTGGTCTCAGTATAATACCAGTGTGTGTATATATAGCTTTTTGGAGAGCCTCCTGCTTTCTGTCAGCAGGTTCCTTTAGGGCGGCCGTATCTTGGGACGGCAGTGCCACCTTTTTTGATAAGCGCGTAAGTGCTTTATCCACCTTAGGGGGTGTTTCCCAACGTGACCTATCCTCTGGCGGGAAAGGGTACGCCATTAGTAATTTTTTTGAAATTACAAAAAATTTTATCAGGGGAAGCCCACGCTAGTTCACACACGTCATTTAATTCTTCAGAAGGGGGAAAAACTACTGGTAGTTTTTTCTCCCCAAACATAATACCCTTTTTTGTGGTACCTGGGGTCACCTCAGAAATGTGTAAAACATTTTTCATTGCCTCAATCATATAACGAGTGGCCCTATTGGACATTACATTAGTCTCTTCGTCGTCGACACTGGTATCAGTATCTGTGTTGACATCTGTGTCTGTCACCTGAGGTAGCGGGCGTTTTAGAGCCCCTGATGACTTTTGAGACGTCTGGGCAGGCACGGGCTGAGAAGCCGGCTGCCCCACATTTGGCATGTCGTCAATTTTTTTATGTAAGGAGTCGACACTTTCGCGTAATTCCTTCCACAAGTCCATCCACTCCGGTGTCTGCCCCGCAGGGGGTGACAACACATTTATAGGCACCTGCTCCTCCTCCACATAAGTCTCCTCATCAAACATGTCGACACAGCCGTACCGACACACCGCACACACACAGGGAATGCTCTGACAGAAGACAGGACCCCACAAAGCCCTTTGGGGAGACAGAGAGAGAGTATGCCAGCACACACCAGAGCGCTATATAATACAGGGATTAACTAAATTATATCCCCTATAGCTGCTATATATGTATTTTGCGCCTAAATTTAGTGCCCCCCCCCCCCTCTTTTTTACCCTTTTCTGTAGTGTAGACTGCAGGGGAGAGTCAGGGAGCTTCCTTCCAGCGGAACTGTGAGGGAAAAATGGCGCCAGTGTGCAGAGGGAGATAGCTCCGCCCCTTTTTCACAGACTTTTCTCCCGCTTTTTTATGGATTCTGGCAGGGGTATTTATCACATATATAGCCTCTGGGGCTATATATTGTGATATATTTTGCCAGCCAAGGTGTATTTATTGCTTCTCAGGGCGCCCCCCCCCAGCGCCCTGCACCCTCAGTGACCGGAGTGTGAAGTGTGTATGAGGAGCAATGGCGCACAGCTGCAGTGCTGTGCGCTACCTTGGTGAAGACTGATGTCTTCTGCCGCCGATTTTCCGGATTCTTCTTGCTTCTGGCTCTGTAAGGGGGCCGGCGGCGCGGCTCCGGGACCGAACACCAATGGCCGGTTCCATGCGGTCGATCCCTCTGGAGCTAATGGTGTCCAGTAGCCTAAGAAGCCCAAGCTACCACCAGTTAGGTAGGTTCGCTTCTTCTCCCCTTAGTCCCTCGCTGCAGTGAGTCTGTTGCCAGCAGATCTCACTGTAAAATAAAAAACCTAACATATACTTTCTTTCTAGGAGCTCAGGAGAGCCCCTGGTGTGCATCCAGCTCGGCCGGGCACAGGATTCTAACTGAAGTCTGGAGGAGGGTCATAGTGGGAGGAGCCAGTGCACACCAGGTAGTCCTAATTCTTTCTTAGCTGTGCCCAGTCTCCTGCGGAGCCGCTATTCCCCATGGTCCTTCCGGAGTCCCCAGCATCCACTAGGACGTTAGAGAAATCCTATTTTCTCTTACGTCCTAGAGGACACTGGGGTCCATTTAGTACCATGGGGATGTAGCAAAGCTCCCAAACCAGGTGGGACAGTGCTGAGGTTCCTGCAGAACTGCTGACCAAACTGAAGGTCCTCAGAGGCCAAAGTATCGAACTTGTAGAACTTAGTAAACGTTTTTGAACCTGACCAAGTAACTGCTCGGCAGAGCTGTAAAGCCGAGACACCCTAGGCAGCCGCCCAGGAAGAACCCACCAACCTAGTACAGTGGGCCTGTACAGATCTTGGACATGGCAAGCCTGCCGTGGAATAAGCATGCTGGATAGTAAGCCTGATCCAGTGTGCAATAGACTGCTTTGAAGCAGGACACCCAATCTAATTGGGATCATAAAGAAAAAACAGCGAGTCCGATTTTCTGTGACGAGCTGTTCTCTTCACATACACCTTTAAAG
Organism: Pseudophryne corroboree; assembly: GCF_028390025.1. Classification (NCBI taxonomy): domain Eukaryota; kingdom Metazoa; phylum Chordata; class Amphibia; order Anura; family Myobatrachidae; genus Pseudophryne; species Pseudophryne corroboree. Next base: position 447,635,727 of record NC_086446.1, read on the forward strand.
CCCTCACAACATCCAAAGACTCTGAAGTAGCAGAAGTGTCGGTGACTGGCAGTGGGTGACAGGGAGATGGTGACTGGCAGTGGGTGACAGGGAGATGGTGACTGGCAGTGGGTGACAGGGAATGTGATGGAAAGAGACGGTGGGTGACCCCAGGGAGAGAGCAACAGGGAATGGGTGGAGAGAGGCAGTAGGTGAATAATATATTACAATTTATTACTGGGCCCAGAACTGCAGCGAAACTTGTCCTTGGGTTTTAAGCCGGGGACTGTCATGAGATCGTGACATCAGATCCCTGGCGCAATGACAGCCTCAGTAGAGAGAAAGCCAGGGTTGGAGCCACAAGGGGAGAGGTACTGCGAGGAGAGGGGATCGTGGCCCCTTTTCTCCCTCCGGCAGTATTATCACTGCACACCCAGTCTCAGCTGCTGAAATGCTCACTCTAGTACGGGGGTCTGGTAGCGCAGAGCAGGGAATTGCAGGTGGTCAGCGGCGGCGTACAAGTCAAGGTAATGCAGGCCCCTATGAGACTTATATAAACGGGGAGGGAAAGGTTCACACTTTAAAAAAGTTGTAATTTTTTTTACACCAAAAAAAAAATACGATTTTACTCACCGGTAAATCTATTTCTCGTAGTCCGTAGTGGATGCTGGGAACTCCGTAAGGACCATGGGGAATAGACGGGCTCCGCAGGAGACTGGGCACTCTAAAAGAAAGATTAGGTACTATCTGGTGTGCACTGGCTCCTCCCTCTATGCCCCTCCTCCAGACCTCAGTTAGGATACTGTGCCCGGAAGAGCTGACACAATAAGGAAGGATTTTGAATCCCGGGTAAGACTCATACCAGCCACACCAATCACACCGTATAACTCGTGATACTATACCCAGTTAACAGTATGAAATATAACTGAGCCTCTCAACAGATGGCTCAACAATAACCCTTTAGTTAGGCAATAACTATATACAAGTATTGCAGACAATCCGCACTTGGGATGGGCGCCCAGCATCCACTACGGACTACGAGAAATAGATTTACCGGTGAGTAAAATCTTATTTTCTCTGACGTCCTAGTGGATGCTGGGAACTCCGTAAGGACCATGGGGATTATACCAAAGCTCCCAAACGGGCGGGAGAGTGCGGATGACTCTGCAGCACCGAATGAGAGAACTCAAGGTCCTCCTCAGCCAGAGTATCAAATTTGTAGAATTTAGCAAACGTGTTTGCCCCTGACCAAGTTGCAGCTCGGCAAAGTTGTAAAGCCGAGACCCCTCGGGCAGCCGCCCAAGATGAGCCCACTTTCCTCGTGGAATGGGCTGTTACTGATTTAGGATACGGCAATCCAGCCGCAGAATGCTCCAGCTGAATTGTGCTACAAATTCAGCGAGCAAAAGTCTGCTTAGAAGCAGGAGCACCTATTTTGTTGGGTGCCTACAGGATAAAAAACGAGTCAGTTTTCCTGACTCCAGCCGTCCTGGAAATATAAATTTTTAAGGCCCTGACTACGTCCAGTAACTTGGAATCTTCCAAGTCCCTAGTAGCCGCAGGCACTACAATAGGTTGGTTCAAGTGAAAAGCTGATACCACCGTAGGGAGAAACTGGGGACGAGTCCTCAATTCTGCCCTATCCATATGGAAAATCAGATAAGGGCTTTTACATGACAAAGCCGCCAATTCTGACACACGCCTGGCCGAAGCCAAGGCCAATAACATGACCACTTTCCACGTGAGATATTTCAAATCCACAGTTTTAAGTGGCTCAAACCAATGTGATTTTAAGAAACTCAACACCACGTTGAGATCCCAAGGTGCCACAGAAGGCACAAAAAAGGGGCTGAATATGTAGCACTCACTTTACAAATGTCTGAACTCCAGGCAGTGAAGCCAGTTCTTTCGGGAAGGAAATCGACAGAGTCGAAATCTGGACCTTAATGGAACCCAAATTTAGGCCCATAGTCACTCCTGACTGTAGGAAGTGCAGAAAACGACCCAGCTGAAATTCCTCTGTTGGGGCCTTTCTGGCCTCACACCACGCAACATATTTTCGCCAAATACGGTGATAATGGTTTGCGGTTACTTCTTTCCTGGCTTTTATCAGCGTAGGAATGACTTCCTCCGGAATGCCCTTTTGCTTTAGGATCCGGAATTCAACCGCCATGCCGTCCAACGCAGCAGCGGTAAGTCTTGGAACAGACAGGGCCCCTGCTGAAGCAGATCCTGTCTGAGCGGTAGAGGCCATGGGTCCTCTGATATTATTTCTTGAAGTTCTGGGTACCAATCTCTTCTTGGCCCATCCGGAACCACGAGTATCGTTCTTACTCCTCGTTTTCTTATTATTCTCAGTACCTTTGGTATGAGAGGCAGAGGAGGGAATACATAAACCGACTGGTACACCCACGGTGTCACTAGAGCGTCCACAGCTATTGCCTGAGGGTCCCTTGACCTGGCGCAATATCTAGTTTTTTTGTTTAGGCGGGACGCCATCATGTCCACCTGTGGCCTTTCCCAACGGTTTACCAACAGTTGGAAGACTTCTGGATGAAGTCCCCACTCTCCCGGGTGTCGGTCGTGTCTGCTGAGGAAGTCTGCTTCCCAGTTGTCCACTCTCGGAATGAACACTGCTGACAGTGCTACGACGTGATTTTCCGCCCATCGGAGAATCCTTGTGGCTTCTGCCATCGCCATCCTGCTTCTTGTGCCGCCCTGTCGGTTGACATGGGCGACTGCCGTAATGTTGTCTGATTGGATCAGTACCGGCTGGTTTTGAAGCAGAGGCCTTGCCAGACTTAGGGCATTGTAAATGGCCCTCAGTTCCAGAATATTTATGTGTAGGGACGACTCCTGACTTGACCAAAGTCCTTGGAAATTTCTTCCCTGTGTGACTGCCCCCCAGCCTCGAAGGCTGGCATCCGTGGTTACCAGGACCCAGTCCTGTATGCCGAATCTGCGGCCCTCTTGAAGATGAGCACTCTGCAGCCACCACAGTAGAGATACCCTGGTCCTTGGAGACAGGGTTATCAGCCGATGCATCTGAAGATGCGATTCCGACCACTTGTCCAAGAGGTCCCACTGAAAGGTTCTTGCATGGAACCTGCCGAATGGAATTTTGCTTCGTAAGAAGCTACCATTTTTCCCAGGACTCGTGTGCAGTGATGCACCGATACCTGTTTTGGTTTCAGGAGGTCTCTGACTAGAGATGACAGCTCCTTGGCTTTCTCCTGCGGGAGAAACACTTTTTTCTGTTCTGTGTCCAGAACCATCCCCAGGAACAGCAGGCGTGTGGTAGGAACCAGCTGTGACTTTGGAATGTATAGAATCCATCCGTGCTGTTGTAGCACTTCCCGAGATAGTGCTACTCCGACCAACAACTGCTCCATGGACCTCGCCTTTATAAGGAGATCGTCCAAGTACGGGATAATTAAAAACTCCCTTTTTTCGAAGGAGTATCATCATTTCTGCCATTACCTTGGTAAAGACCCTCAGTGCCGTGGACATTCCAAACGGCAGTGTTTGGAATTGGTAATGGCAATCCTGTACCACAAATCTGAGGTACTCCTGGTGAGGATGGTAAATGGGGACATGTAGGTAAGCATCCTTGATGTCCAGGGATACCATGTAATCCCCCTCCTCCAGGCTTGCAATAACCGCCCTGAGCGATTCCATCTTGAACTTGAATTTTTTTATGTATGTGTTCAAGGACTTCAAATTTAAAATGGGTCTCACCGAACCGTCCGGTTTCGGTACCACAAACAGTGTGGAATAGTAACCCCGTCCTTGTTGAAGTAGGGGCACCTTGACTATCACCTGCTGGGAATACAGCTTGTGAATTGCCTCTAGCACAGCCTCCCTGCCTGAGGGAGTTGTCGGCAAGGCAGATTTGAGGAAACGGCGGGGGGGAGACGCCTCGAATTCCAGCCTGTACCCCTGAGATACTACTTGAAGGATCCAGGGATCCACCTGTGAGCGAGCCCACTGATCGCTGAAATTTTTGAGGCGGCCCCCCACCGTACCTGGCTACGCCTGTGGAGGCCCCGCGTCATGCGGTGGACTCAGAGGAAGCGGGGGAAGAATTTTGATTCTGGGAACTGGCTGACTGGTGCAGCTTTTTCCCTCTTCCCTCGTCTCTGTGCAGAAAGGAAGCGCCTTTGACCCGCTTGCTTTTCTGAAGCCAAAAGGACTGTACCTGATAATACAGTGCTTTCTTAGGCTGTGAGGAAACCTGAGGTAAAAAAATTTCTTCCCAGCTGTTGCTGTGGATACGAGGTCCCAGAGACCATCCCCAAACAATTCCTCACCCATATAAGGCTCTATGTGCCTTTTAAAGTCAGCATCACCTGTCCAGTGTCGGGTCTCTAATACCCTCATGACAGAATGGACATTGCATTAATTCAGGATGCCAGCCGGCAAAATATCCCTCTGTGCATCCCTCATATATAAGACGACGTCTTATGTTCGCAAAATAGTATCCCTGTTTGTCAGGGTTACAGACCACGCTGCAGCAGCACTATCTGCAGGTCTCAGTCTAGTACCTGAGTGTGTAAATACAGACTTCAGGATAGCCTCCTGCTTTTTATCAGCAGGTACCTTCAAAGTGGCCGTATCCTAAGACGGCAGTGCTACCTTTTTTGACAAACGTGTGAGCGCCTTATCCACCCTAGGGGATATCTCCCAGCGTAACTTATCCTCTGGCGGGAAAAGGTACGCCATCAGTAACTTTTTAGAAATTACCAGTTTCTTATCGGGGGAACCCACGCTTTTTCACACTTCATTCACTCATTTGATGGGGGAACAAAACACTGCCTGCTTTTTCTCCCCAAACATAAAACCCTTTTTTAGTGGTACTTGGGTTAATGTCAGAAATGTGTAACACATTTTTTATTGCCGGGATCATGTAACGGATGTTCCTAGTGGATTGTGTATATGTCTCAACCTCGTCGACACTGGACTCAGACTCCGCGTCGACATCTGTGTCTGCCATCTGAGGGAGCGGGCGTTTTTGAGCCCCTGATGGCCTTTGAGACGCCTGGGCAGGCGCGGGCTGAGAAGCCGGCTGTCCCATAGCTGTTACGTCATCCAGCCTTTTATGTAAGGAGTTGACACTGTCGGTTAATACCTTCCACCTATCCATCCACTCTGGTGTCGGCACACAGGGGGCGACATCCCATTTATCGGCATCTGCTCCGCCTCCACATAAGCCTCCTCATCAAACATGTCGACACAGCCGTACCGACACACCGCACACACACAGGGAATGCTCTGACTGAGGACAGGACCCCACACAGCCCTTTGGGGAGACAGAGAGAGAGTATGCCAGCACACACCAGAGCGCTATATAATGTAGGGATAAACACTATCACTGAGTGAATTTTCCCCAATAGCTGCTTGTATAAACAATATTGCGCCTAAATTTAGTGCCCCCCCTCTCTTTTTAACCCTTGGAGCCTGAAAACTACAGGGAAGAGCCTGGGGAGCTGTCTTCCAGCTACACTGTGAAGAGAAAATGGCGCCAGTGTGCCGAGGGAGATAGCTCCGCCCCTTTTTCGCTGACTTTTCTCCCGCTTTTTTATGGATTCTGGCAGGGGTAATTATCACATATATAGCCTCTGGGGCTATATATTGTGATTATTTTGCCAGCCAAGGTGTTTTTATTGCTGCTCAGGGCGCCCCCCCCCAGCGCCCTGCACCTTCAGTGACCGAAGTGTGAAGTGTGTATGAGGAGCAATGGCGCACAGCTGCAGTGCTGTGCGCTACCTTGGTGAAGACTGAAGTCTTCTGCCGCCGATTTTCCGGACCATCTTCATGCTTCTGGCTCTGTAAGGGGGACGGCGGCGCGGCTCCGGGAACGAACACCAAGGACGGGTCCTGCGGTCGATCCCTCTGGAGCTAATGGTGTCCAGTAGCCTAAGAAGCCCAAGCTAGCTGCAAGCAGGTAGGTTCGCTTCTTCTCCCCTTAGTCCCTCGTTGCAGTGAGCCTGTTTCCAGCAGGTCTCACTGTAAAATAAAAAACCTAACATATACTTTCTTTCTAGGAGCTCAGGAGAGCCCCTAGTGTGCATCCAGCTCGGCCGGGAACAGAAATCTAACTGAGGTCTGGAGGAGGGGCATAGAGGGAGGAGCCAGTGCACACCAGATAGTACCTAATCTTTCTTTTAGAGTGCCCAGTCTCCTGCGGAGCCAGTCTATTCCCCATGGTCCTTACGGAGTTCCCAGCATCCACTAGGACGTCAGAGAAAGCCAGTTATCATCCATGTGCAATGATATATGACATAGAGATGGGGTGATTGTGGCGTCTGGCCAGTAAACACACACACACACACACGCAGTTCCTGCAGCTCACTCATCTTCTCTAGGACATGACAAGCAGCTGGGGACGGCTCCCTCTGGCTGGAGTTATGTGCACAGTGACCAGGGAGCTAGAGAGAGAGGAGGAAAATTCCTCCCTTCCCCAGTACCAAGCGCAGTCCCCACTCACTGACCCCCGTTATGCTCCCCAGCGTGACAGCCCACAGCTGCAGGAGTGGTTCGCTGCCCCTATTCCCCTACAGTAGCAAGATAGAGGCAGCAGGCGGGCACCCGGCCCCCTAGGTCCACCGCCCTAGTGCCCACAGCTCTATCGAAAACCTGAGAGAGATCGCACCAGAGCTGCCAGAAACGACAGGGGGGTGATGACATACCTCAGGTACCACAGAGAGTTGAGTGTTACATTTGTCTCAAAATGGCAGATCTGGATCAATAGAAATAAACTAGTATGGTGGATACAATATACCATTTGGGGACTATGCATCTGAGCAGAAGTACCCAGGTGGTTGTATTGCATTCCAAGGCGTGCCAATTCTATCTATAAGTTCCCAGACCCATGTGCTATTACCGTAAAACGGGTTACTGCTGCTAATAGGATACCCCCGAAAGTCAGTGTTGCCAAGAGCCCATCAAATGAACACAATCGTAGTCCTTATAGGAAAGAATGCAAAGAGAGAATGGTGCAATGCATCAGACTAATGTCAGGTGTGTCAGTTACCAGTGGCGGATCCGGGGGGGGGGGGGCGTGCCCCTCCCTGTCATGTCTGGCACTTACTAAAAAAAAAAAAAAACAGTCCCTTTAAAAAAGAAGCGGCGGCGCGGTTCACTGGCGCCTGCCGTGATGAAGGGCCCAGTGGCGGCGGCAGCAGTATTAATGAGTCAGAGTGACTCATTACAGTACGCTGCAGCCGGCTGTAGTAAAGCTGGAAGACTCGGAGGAGGGGGAGACTTTCCCCTTCTCTCTCCTCCACGATCCTCTCTCATCCCCTCCTCCACGATCAGGGCTTGTCCCGCCTCCCTCTCCTCCCATTGGATGCTGGTTTTTTGCTGTTTTGGCGCCAATTTATGTTTATATCCCTGTGTTAGACCCTGCTCAGATAGCCCCTGAGGAAGACCTGTATCGGTTGAAACAGCTGTTCGGCTGTGCCTGTATGTACACTTGTCGCCTTGATATGGAATAAATCTTCTTCGTTTTCTCATCTAAACCGTGAGTGCTGGCTTGTTTTGCTTTTTCCAATGAGCTGGAAAAGCGAGTGCCTTTATGTTATTTTACTGCCTTGCACCATCTATTCATTCTGTACTATGGTTTTGAGTGCTGTCATTTTTGCTCTTTTGTAATTAACCATTACCAGACCTGCACCTGCCCTGTAGAGTTTATATGTACTCTCTTTTTAAAAAAAAAAAAACATTTCCTATCCATTTTTTTTTTTTTTTTGGTTATTCTGATTACTATGTACGTTACAGTTGCCTAGGGGGGTCTCTCAGTCCAGCACCACTGGCCCTTGCACAGTACTATTGGTGATTCAAATGTCTACAAACAAGGAACTTACGTCCATATTACAATTTGACACTGCGGATGCAGAAAGGATTTTATGTGATGACACTGAATCTCTGGCGTTCCATCAGGACAGCCCAGAGGAATTCACGAGCGATCTGCTTAGGTTGAAAAAGAGGGAGATTGAATTACATCTCCATGGTCTCACCCTCTCACAATATTATAAGGAACAATTAATTCCGAGGGGATTCAGACTACATAACCAGCCTACGCTTGGTAGACACAATAATGACTTCTGCACTTAATGGTGCAACATACTCAACAAATGTTCTTTCGATTTAATGCTCTTAGTGATAGCACAAGCGGGTACGGATTTAGAAAACATTAAGAAAGACATTTTGGAACTTGAGACCTCTGATCTCTATAGAGCCATCCAAACTCCTGAATGTGATCTTCTATCCAATCTGAATAAGGATATTGAGAAATTTAAGGGAGATCTGCTTAAGTTTAAGAAAAACAAATACAAGCAGGTCAAATTAGATTACAAAGAAAACAGGGTTTATCCCTGGTACTCTCGCAGTGAGTCGAGGAGGTTTAAACCATCGTACCAACGTGGAAGAAGACCTCAACAACCTTTCACTGACATTGATAGTCAGTCACATACTTCAGCTAAAGGTTAGTGAAAATTTACAAATCACTACTGAAAATTTTCAATTTAATTATCAAAGCATGGCAGACAGTAGTGATTTGTACATTTTCACTAACCTTTATTGTTAATTTTTGGTATTATCATTAATTGTGTTATCTTTAATCAACCAAACTACCAATATATTTTACTAGGAATTTAATAAAACTTAATTCATTTTATATTCTCTTCATGATTCATTACTCTCATTGATTTCCTTTTGATACAAAGAGTGCACCCACAAAAGAGTCTTTTCTTTCTCCTTCTGTGTCTATAGACCTCCAAAAAAAACCTTATACCCACCCGTCGAGGTGGGAGAAAAAGAAAGAAGACGGCAACAAAAATTCAACTAGAAACAGTGGTGTTCAATCTCTCCAAGCATCCCCTCACACCTGATGAATTATCCATTCTTAATAAAGGCCTCTCATTCATCCCGACATTGACTCAGGACGAATTTAAGTGGAAAGAGGATCTGTACAAACTGGGCAGGCAGTTGCATCTCAGGGACTTTTTCTCGAGCAACAACACCAACTCTGAACCTATACCGACATCAGTAGAGTCGTGCCCTCTGAAGAAGCCCAGTACCTTCGATCCCCCCATCTGTCAATCCTTCTATACAGACCTTTATGAGGGTTCTCAGGAGAGACACTGTACCCTTTGTTTCCAAACAAAAGTTATCTCATCACAACATCACGATGGGTGAAAGAAAGGCCATTGAGTCCCTACGCAATGACACTAAACTGGTTATCAGAGCTGCGGACAAGGGGGGAGGCATTGTGTTGTTGGACTATGACTACTATACCATGGAAGCCAATAACCAATTGGCTGACACCATTTGTTATCATAAACTTGGCCATGACCCTACAGGAAGCTACAAAGTTGAGATAGATTCCATCATTCAGGTGGGACTCAATAATGGATATCAACAAGAGCACAGCAGAATTCATGACCACTGCACACCCCAGGATACCCTTTTTGTACACACTCCCGAAAATTCATAATTCTCTCTCCCAGCCTCCAGGACGACCCATTATATCAGCAAGGGGGTCCCTCTGTCAACCTCTATCTCAAGTAGTTGATTTTTACCTACAGCCATTGGTTAAGCAAACAGCCAGCTTCATTGAAGACACCTCCGATTTCTTGCGGAAACTTGAAACAGTACGTAATATTACCGATGACACCCTGTTGGTGACTCTTGATGTCTCGGGTCTCTACACAAACATTCCGCACTCACAAGGAATGGGAGCATGCAGAGAACTGCTTACGGACAATGATGCCTATTTCGGCCCACCGGTGTCTTTTTTGTTGTTGCTCATTGATGTTATTCTCAATAAGAATTATTTCCTCTTCGAAAATTGCTTTTATTTACAGAAACAGGGGACCGCTATGGGTTCGAATATGGCGTCATCTTACGCCAATATATTCATGGCGGCCTATGAACAGGTGCATATCTCTGGCAATCCTCGTTTTGGTCAATTTTTGTCATTTTATGTTTGCTACATTGATGACTTATTTTTCATTTGGCAAGGCAGCGAAGAGAAACTTTTGGCATTCATCAATGAACTTAATTCAATTCCAGGAACAATTAGATTTAGTCTGACTTTCAGCAGAACACACATTAACTTATTGGATGTTTCCATCAAAAAGGAGAACAACAAACTTTTGACGTACATTTACAGCAAGGAATCAGATAGAAATACTTTGCTGTTACATTCAAGCTTCCATCCGGCTCCCCTTAAAAGAGGGCTACCCTTTTCACAACTACTGCGGGTGATTCGCATTACCTCGGATCCCACGGCCATCCCGGCTGCATTGGAGTCCATGTGTCAACGATTTCTTGACAGAGGCTATCCCAGGAAGGAGATAGATGACGCTCTATCTAGGATCGGACAGATTAAGAGAGAAGATGCTTAACATAAAAAAGTTTGTCCTGCTGATATGGAGCAAGACAGGTTAAATTTCAGCAGTATGTTCACGACAGCCTCTGGCTTTATCCGCAACAAAATTCGGGAACACTGGCACTTGATTGCGAGTGACCCAGTGCTCACCAAAGACCTTTCCTTGATTCCCAGATTTGCCTACAGACGGGGTCCTAATTTGAAGGACCTTCTAGTCAAGACTGATTTTTCTCAAAGAAAGACTAATAGAACGTCTAATTGGCTTACGAAAAAACCTGGGGTTTATAGATGCACGGGATGCTCCAACTGTTCATTCCTGTTATTGGGCAACCGCTTCATCAATCCATCTGACAATAAGGAGTATTCAATTAAACAAAGTTTGGATTGAAACAGCCGCTTTGTTGTCTATGTTCTCAAATGTCCATGCAATCGACTGTATGTTGGCAAGACCAGCAGAATGCTTAAAGAGCGACTCAGCCAACATCGCTCCTCTATTAAGAAATGTCTTGCATCCACAGATTCCACAAGAGACTTCACGAACTTACCAGTTGCAAGACACTTCAAGGAGGCACAGCATACGGTTAATCAACTTAAATGTTGCATTATAGACCAGATACCACCACTCCAGCGGGGAGGTGACCAAGACAGGCTGTTACTACAAAGAGAACTCCAGTGGATTCACAGACTACACACTTTGACTCCAAATGGTCTTAATGAAGACTTTAGGTTGGGTTGTTTCTAGTGAAGCGATCCAGCCCTTGCTTTTGTTGTTTCATTTCTTTAGACACCGCCGTGTGTCCAGTATTATGCATTTTCACCTACTAAGTTTTTTGCTTGAGCCCCTTGACACCGCCGTGTGTCAGTGATTGTGCATGATGTAGTGATGCGATTACTTATCTTGCATTCCTCATGGGTTGTGGGAGTGACTTTGCTGCTATGGCACCTTTCTGCCATCACCACCAGCATTGCCCTGTTACGGATAGGCATTTGCCGGCTCTTGATGTGGAATTCTAGTGTTTTCTACAGCTATACCACACTGGACGACGTCCAATTCCGTCCGATCTTGAAAACTAAGCAGTGTTGGGCCCAGTCAGTACCAGTTCTGGAAACGGTCTGGGAATACTGGGTGCTGTACTTTTATCACTTGACCACTCATGGCCTCGGACTATAGCATGGGCATCCTTTAGTTATCTCTGTTTATTCTGCATTCTTGTGCTCCCACCCCCTATCCCTTGGCATCATTTACCCTTCCGTTTAATGCACTACCTTCGATCCATCCAATATCTGCACACAGTGGGCTCTACCTTAATTCTATTTCTTTTCTTTAATTTTATATTTCACTTAAGTGCTCTATCCACAGGGATGCTGATAGCGTCCTGCCACATCTTTGCCTCTATGGGATTTTCCTTCATTTTCCTGTTCTTCTGCCGCTGTTTAGTTTTTGCTCTGCGGGGCACCTGAATATTGTCCATTGACACTTTCCAATGTCATCCACCACCATTTGTGCCATTAACTGCCGCTGTCATTTCTGATATATGATTGAGTTAGACCTATTGGTCCATTTAATGCCTACAGTGCCTTAATGATCGTTATTGCTTCAGGGATCTGCCCATACGGGACAGTTTACGGCTATTGTTTGACACCTTTTTATCAGCGACACCCAGCGGAGCGCATTCTCTTATTTGCATCTTGCATTGGTTATTCTTTTTGTTTGTGCATTGTGCATTGTGTGATTATGTAGTATATGTTTTTTTCTCTTTCAGCGCTATATTTTACACTTTTTTATGTCATGCCACGTTCCATGTCTTGTTATATACCGTGTGCAGCCTACACTGTCCCTGTCCCCTGTGCGGGCTCAGTGTTGTCTGTGCTGGTGTTCCCCTCCTCGCACACAGCGCACCAGAGCCGTTGCCAGGGACGACGCCAGCTTTGTTTACATTAGCGATGACACGACGGAGCTGGAGAGCCGGGGGAGCCGCGGGCTGTGTCTGTATGTACACTTGTCGGCTTGATATGGAATAAATCTTCTTCGTTTTCTCACAAAAAAAAAAAAATTCAGGGCTTGTCCCGCCTCCCTCTCCTCCCGTTGGATGCTGGTTTTTTTGCTGTTTTGGCGCAAATTTATGTTTATATCCCTGTGCTAGACACTGCTCAGATAGCCCCTGAGGAAGACTTGTATCGGTTGAAACAGCTGTTGGGCTGTGCCTGTATGTACACTTGTCGCCTTGATATGGAATAAATCTTCTTCGTTTTCTCATCTAAACCGTGAGTGCTGGCTTGTTTTGCTTTTTCCAAAGAGCTGGAAAAGCGAGTGCCTATATATATATATATATATTTTTTTTTTTTATTAAGAATTTACTCACCGGTAATTCTATTTCTCGTAGTCCGTAGTGGATGCTGGGTACTCCGTAAGGACCATGGGGTATAGACGGGCTCCGCAGGAGACTGGGCACTCTTAAAAGAAAGATTAGGTACTATATCTGGTGTGCACTGGCTCCTCCCTCTATGCCCCTCCTCCAGACCTCAGTAAGGGAAACTGTGCCCGGAAGAGCTGACATTACTAGGAAAGGATTTGGAATCCAGGGTAAGACTCATACCAGCCACACCAATCACACTGTACAACTCGTGATAACTATACCCAGTCAACAGTATGAACAATAACTGAGCCTCTCTCAACAGATGGCTCATACAATAACCCTTTAGTTAAGCAATAACTATATACATGTATTGCAGAGAGTCCGCACTTGGGACGGGCTCCCAGCATCCACCACGGACTACGAGAAATAGAATTACCGGTGAGTAAATTCTTATTTTCTCTGACGTCCTAGTGGATGCTGGGGACTCCGTAAGGACCATGGGGATTATACCAAAGCTCCCAAACGGGCGGGAGAGTGCGGATGACTCTGCAGCACCGAATGAGCAAACTCAAGGTTCTCCTCAGCCAGGGTATCAAACTTGTAGAATTTTGCAAAAGTGTTTGAACCCGACCAAGTAGCAGCTCGGCAAAGTTGTAAAGCCGAGACCCCTCGGGCAGCCGCCCAAGAAGAGCCCACCTTCCTCGTGGAATGGGCTTTTACTGATTTAGGATGCGGCAGTCCAGCCGCAGAATGTGCAAGCTGAATGGTGTTACAGATCCAGCGAGCAATAGTCTGCTTTGAAGCAGGAGCACCCAGCTTGTTGGGTGCATGCAGGATAAATAGCGAGTCAGTTTTTCTGACTCTAGCCGTCCTGGAAACATAAAGTTTCAGGGCCCGGACTACGTCCAGCAACTTGGAATCCTCCAAGTCCCTAGTAGCCGCAGGCACTACAATAGGTTGGTTCAAATGAAACGATGATACCACCTTAGGGAGAAATTGGGGACGAGTCCTCCATTCTGCCCTTCCCATATGGAAGATCAGATATGGGCTTTTACATGACAAAGCCGCCAATTCTGACACACGCCTAGTCCAAGCTAAGGCCAAAAGCATGACCACTTTCCACGTGAGATATTTTAGCTCCACGGTCTTAAGTGGCTCAAACCAGTGGGATTTTAGGAATCCAACACACGTTAAGATCCCAAGGTGCCACTGGAGGCACAAAAGGGGCTGAATATGCAGCACCCCTGTAACAACGTCCGAACTTCAGGCAGTGAAGCCAGTTCTTTTTGAGAGAAAAAGGGATAGGGCCGAAATCTTGGCCTTTATGGATCCTAATTTTAGGCCCATAGTCACTCCTGACTGTAGGAAGTGCAGGAATCGACCCCCCTGGAATTCCTCTGTAGGGCCTTCCCGGCCACACACCAAGCAACCTATTTTCGCCATATACAGTGAAAAAGTCTTGCTGTCACGTCTTTCCTAGCCTTTATCAGCGTAGGAATAACTGCATCCGGAATGCCCTTTTCCGCTAGGATCCGGCGTTCAACCGCCATGCCGTCCAACGCAGCCGCGGTAAGTCTTGGATCAGACAGGGTCCCTGTTGCAACATGTCCTGACTGAGAGGCAGAGGCCATGGGTCCTCTGAGAGCATTTCTTGCAGTTCCGGGTACCGAGTCCTTCTTGGCCAATCCGGAGCAAAGAATATTGTTCACACTCCTCCGTTTATTACAATTCTCAGCCCTTGGGTCTGAGAGGAAGAGGAGGGAATATATAGACCGACTGGAACACCCACGGTGTTACTAGTGCGACCACAGCTATCGCCTGAGAGTCCCTTGACCCAGCGTAAAACCTTTTTTATCTTTTTATTGAGGTGGGACGCCATGTAGTCCACCTGAGGCAGTTTCCATCAATTTGCAAAACTGCGTGAAGACTTCCTGATGAAGTCACCACTTTCCCGGGTGGAGGTCGTGTCCACTCCCGGAATGAACACTGCTGACAGTGCGCTTACTTGATTCTCCGCCCAGCGAAGAATTCTGGTGGCTTCTACCCTCGCCACCCTGCTCCTTGTGCCGCCCTGGCGGTTTACATGAGCCCCTGCGTTCTGACTGGATCAGAACCGGTTGGTCGCGAAGCAGGAACTCCGCTTGACTTAGGGCGTTGTATATGGCCCTTAGTTCCAGGATATTGATGTGAAGGCAAGTCTGTTGGCTTGACCACAAACCTTGGAATTTTCTTCCCTGTGTAACTGCCCCCCACCCTCGGAGGCTTGCATCCGTGGTCACCAGGACCCAGTCCTGAATGCCGAATCTGCGGCCCTCGAGAAGGTGAGCACTCCGCAGCCACCACAGGAGAGACACCCTGGCCCTGGGGGATAGGGTGATTAACCGATGCATCTGAAGATGTGATCCGGACCACTTGTCCAGTAAGTTCCATTGTCCTTGCATGGAACCAGCCGAAGGGGATGGCCTCGTATGATGCCATCATCCTTCCCAGGACTCGAGTGCAGTGATGCACTGACACCTGTTTTGGTTTTCAATGGATTCCTGACCAGTGTCATGAGCTCCTGAGCTCTCTCTATCGGGAGATAAACCCTCTTCTGGTCTGTGTCTAGGATCATGCCTAGGCGAGGCAGATGAGCTGTAGGAACCAACTGCGACTTTGGAATATATAGAATCCAGTCGTGTTGCCGTTTCACTTCCAGAGAAGGTGATACGCTGTCCAGCAACTGCTCTCTTGATCTCGCTTTTATGAGGAGATCATCCAAGTATGTGATAATAGTGACACCTTGCTTCCGCAGGAGCACCATCATATCCGCCATCACCTTGGTGAAATTGGTAATGACAATCCCGTACCGCAATTCTGAGGTACGCCTGATGAGGTGGATAAATGGGGACACGAAGGTATGCATCCCTTATGTCCCGATTCATTTCAGGCATGCAATGACCGCTCTTAGCGATTCCATCTTGAACCTGAACCTTTTCAGGTATATGTTCAGGGATTTTAATTCAATATGGGTCTAACCGAACCGTCTGGTTTCGGTATTATAACATGGTCGAATAATAACACCCTCTTGTTGAAGGAGGGGACCCTTGACCACCACCTGTTGAAGATACAATTTACGAATTGCAGTTAACACTGGCTCCCTCTCTTGGGGGGAAGCCCGCCGGGTCCTCGGTGAGGGGGCATCTTCTCACAGTCCAGCCTGTATCCCTGCGATACAATTTCTATTGCCCAGGGATCTAACAGGGTGTGAACCCACTTGTGGCTGAACTTACGAAGGCGTGTCCCCATCGGGCCTAGCTCCGCCTGTGGAGCCCCAGCGACATGCGGTGGATTTTTGTAGAGGCCGGGGAGGACTTCTGTTCCTGGGGACTAGCTGTGTTGTACAGCTTCTTTCCTCTGCCCCCGGCTCTGACAAGAAAGGACGCACCTCAGACTTTCTTGTTTCTTTATTCGAAAAGCTGCATTTAATAATGTCGTGCTTTCTTAGGCTGTGCAGGAATATAAAAGGCAAAATATCAGAATTACCAGCTATAACTGTGGAGACCAGGCCCGAGAACCTTTCTCCACACAATCCTCAGCCTTCCATATGCCTCTTAAATCGGCATCATCTGTCCAATGTATATTCTACAGGACACGTCAAGCAGAAATCGACATAGCTTTTGTCTCTAGGACCCAGTATACTCATGTCCCTTTGGGCATGCTTTATAATTATATATCTATCACTTAAGAAGACAGCATCTTAAAATATTTATATGCATACTAGGGTCTCAATCTCTGCTGATAAGGTACCTGTCCACGCTGCCACAGCGCTATAAACCCAAGCCGACACAATCGCCGGTCTGGGTAGTATACTAGAATGTGCACGCTATCTGCAGGATCCCTGAGAATAGCTAGTGCAAACAGGACACCCAAGGGGAAGATTCTCAACACATCCTGGCCCTAGTGGGGAAAGGATACAGCCTGAGAATTCTCTTGTGGGAAGCTGCCGTCTCTTGTCTGGAGATTCCCGCTCTTTTTCCTCATGAGAGGAGGGAAATTTACCTCAGCATTCTTCCCCTTAACATGTGTACTCTCGTGTCAGGGACAGATGAGTCATCAGTGATATGCAAATCATCTTTTATTCCAATAATCATATATTGAATATCTTTTACCCTCTTGGCTGTAACTTTGCATTATCGTAGTCGACAGTGGAGTTAAACTCCGTGTCGATACTTTGTTATTTTGGATAGTGAACATAGAGAGACTCTGAAGGACTCTGTGACATAGGGACAGACCAGGGTAGATTTCCTTTCTGTTCCCTAACCTTTTGTGCAATAATTTTACCTCAGCACTTACACATATCCAAACAGGTGTCGGCGTTGTTGACGGAGACACCCTCCCACACACTTATCCGCTCTATCACTTCCTTAGAGGAGCCTTTTACCTCAGACATGTCGACACATGCGTACCGACACACCACACACACAGGGGATGCTCTATTTGAAGACAGTTCCCCCACCAGGCCCTTTGGAGAGACAGAGAGAGAGTATGCCAGCACACACCACAGCGCTATATAATACAGGGATGTACACTATACTGAGTGATTTTTCCCCTATAGCAGCTTATATACACAGTTTTGCGCCTAAATTTATGTGCCCCCCCTCTCCTTTTTACCCTTTGTGTACCAGGATACTGCAGGGGAGAGCCTGGGGAGCTTCCTTCCAGCTGAGCTGTGAAGAAAAAATGGCGCCGGTGTGCTGAGGAAGAAGGCCCGGCCCCCTCAGCGGCGGGCTTCTGTCCTTTTATGTACTTTAATGGCGGGGGTTAATGCACATATACAGTTTATCAGACTGTATTATGTGCTTTTCGCCAAGTAAGGTAATCTAATTGCTGCCCAGGGCGACCCCCCAGCGCCCTACACCCATCAGTGACCGGAGTGTGTGGTGTGCTAAGGGAGCAATAGCGCACAGCTGCAGTGCTGTGCGCTACCTTAATGAAGACCGGAGTCTTCAGTCGCCGATTTTTGACTTCTCTTCGTTCTTCTGGCTCTGCAAGGGGGACAGCGGCGCGGCTCCGGGACCGGACGACCGAGGACTGGGCCTGTGTTCGATCCCTCTGGAGCTAATGGTGTCCAGTAGCCTTAGAAGCCCAAGCTAGCTGCAAGCAAGTAGGTTCGCTTCTCTCCCCTCAGTCCCACGTAGCAGTGAGTCTGTTGCCAGCAGATCAAAAAACCTAACAAATACTTTCTTTTCTAGGAAGCTCAGGAGAGCCCCTAGGGTGCATCCAGCTCTGGCCGGGCACAGATACTAACTGAGGTCTGGAGGAGGGGCATAGAGGGAGGAGCCAGTGCACACCAGATATAGTACCTAATCTTTCTTTTAAGAGTGCCCAGTCTCCTGCGGAGCCCGTCTATACCCCATGGTCCTTACGGAGTACCCAGCATCCACTAGGACGTCAGAGAAAATAAGATTTTACTCACCGGTAAATCTATTTCTCGTAGTCCGTAGTGGATGCTGGGGACTCCGTAAGGACCATGGGGAATAGCGGCTCCGCAGGAGACTGGGCACAGCTAAGAAAGATTTAGGACTACCTGGTGTGCACTGGCTCCTCCCACTATGACCCTCCTCCAGACCTCAGTAAGGATACTGTGCCCGGAAGAGCCGACACAATAAGGAAGGATTTTGAATCCCGGGTAAGACTCATACCAGCCACACCAATCACACCGTATAACTTGTGATAATATACCCAGTTAACAGTATGAACACAATAGAGCCTCACAAAAATTGGCTCAACAATAACCCTTGTAGTTAACAATAACTATATACAAGTATTGCAGACAGTCCGCACTTGGGACGGGCGCCCAGCATCCACTACGGACTACGAGAAATAGATTTACCGGTGAGTAAAATCTTATTTTCTCTAACGTCCTAGTGGATGCTGGGGACTCCGTAAGGACCATGGGGATTATACCAAAGCTCCCAAACGGGCGGGAGAGTGCGGATGACTCTGCAGCACCGAATGAGAGAACTCAAGGTCCTCCTCAGCCAGGGTATCAAATTTGTAGAATTTTGCAAACGTGTTTGCCCCTGACCAAGTAGCAGCTCGGCAAAGTTGTAAAGCCGAGACCCCTCGGGCAGCCGCCCAAGAAGAGCCCACTTTCCTCGTGGAATGGGCTCTTACAGATTTAGGCTGCGGCAGTCCAGCCACAGAATGCGCAAGCTGAATTGTGCTACAAATCCAGCGAGCAATAGTCTGCTTTGAAGCAGGAGCACCCATCTTGTTTGGTGCATACAGGATAAATAGCGAGTCAGTCTTCCTGACTCCAGCCGTCCTGGAAACATAAATTTTCAAGGCCCTGACTACGTCCAGTAACTTGGAGTCCTCCAAGTCCCTAGTAGCCGCAGGCACCACGATAGGTTGGTTCAAGTGAAAAGCTGATACCACCTTAGGAAGAAACTGGGGACGAGTCCTCAATTCTGCCCTATCCATATGGAAAATCAAATAGGGGCTTTTACATGACAAAGCCGCCAATTCTGACACCCGCCTTGCCGAAGCCAAGGCCAAAAGCATGACCACTTTCCACGTGAGATATTTTAAATCCACGGTTTTGAGTGGCTCAAACCAATGTGACTTTAGGAAACCCAACACCACGTTGAGGTCCCACGGTGCCACTGGAGGCACAAAAGGAGGCTGAATATGCAGCACTCCCTTGACAAATGTCTGAACTTCAGGCAGTGAAGCCAGTTCTTTTTGGAAGAAAATCGACAGAGCCGAAATCTGGACCTTAATGGAACCCAGTTTTAGGCCCATAGTCACCCCTGACTGTAGGAAGTGCAGAAATCAACCTAGCTGGAATTCCTCCGTTGGGGCCTTCCTGGCCTCACACCACGCAACATATTTTCGCCATATGCGGTGATAATGTTGTACGGTTACATCTTTTCTAGCTTTAATAAGCATAGAAATGACTTCCTCCGGAATACCCTTTTCTTTTAGGATCCGGCGTTCAACCGCCATGCCGTCAAACGCAGCCGCGGTAAGTCTTGGAACAGACAGGGCCCATGCAGCAGCAGGTCCTGTCTGAGCGGCAGAGGCCATGGGTCCTCTGAGATCATTTCTTGAAGTTCCGGGTACCAAGCTCTTCTTGGCCAATCCGGAACAATGAGTATAGTTCTTACGCCTCTTCTCCTTATTATCCTCAGTACCTTGGGTATGAGAGGAAGAGGAGGGAACACATAAACCGACCGGTACACCCACGGTGTCACTAGAGCGTCCACAGCTATCGCCTGAGGGTCTCTTGACCTGGCGCAATATTTTTCCAGCTTTTTGTTTAAGCGGGACGCCATCATGTCCACCTGTGGCTTTTCCCAACGGTTTACAATCAGTTGGAAGACTTCTGGATGAAGTCCCCACTCTCCCGGGTGGAGGTCGTGCCTGCTGAGGAAGTCTGCTTCCCAGTTGTCCACTCCCGGAATGAACACTGCTGACAGTGCTAACACGTGATTTTCCGCCCATCGGAGAATCCTTGTGGCTTCTGCCATCGCCGTCCTGCTTCTTGTGCCGCCCTGTCGATTTACATGGGCGACAGCCGTGATGTTGTCTGACTGGATCAGAACCGGCTGGTTTTGAAGCAGGGGCTTTGCTTGACTTAGGGCATTGTAAATGGCCCTCAGTTCCAGAACATTTATGTGTAGGGAAGTCTCCTGACTTGACCAAAGTCCTTGGAAGTTTCTTCCCCGTGTGACTGCCCCCCAGCCCCGAAGGCTGGCATCCGTGGTCACCAGGACTCAGTCCTGTATGCCGAATCTGCGGCCCTCTCTGAGATGAGCACTCTGCAGCCACCACAGCAGAGACACCCTGGTCTTTGGAGACAGGGTTACCAACCGATGCATTTGAAGATGCGATCCGGACCATTGGTCCAACAGGTCCCACTGAAAGGTTCTGGTATGGAACCTGCCGAATGGAATCGCTTCGTAGGAAGCTACCATCTTTCCCAGGACTCGCGTGCAATGATGCACCGACACCTGTTTTGGTTTCAGGAGGCCTCTCACTAGAGACGACAGCTCCTCGGCTTTCTCCTCTGGGAGAAACACTTTTTTCTGGACTGTGTCCAGAATCATCCCCAGGAACAGTATACGTGTCGCCGGAACCAGCTGAGACTTTGGAATATTCAGAATCCAACCGTGCTGGTGTAGCATCTCCTGAGATAATGCTACGCCGACCAACAACTGCTCTCTGGACCTTGCCCTTATCAGGAGATCGTCCAAGTATGGGACAATTAAAACTCCCTTTTTCCGAAGGAGTATCATCAATTCGGCCATTACCTTGGTAAATACCCTCGGTGCCGTGGACAGGCCGACCGGCAACGTCTGGAATTGGTAATGACAATCCTGTACCACAAATCTGAGGTACTCCTGGTGAGGATGGTAAATGGGGACATGCAGGTAAGCATCCTTGATGTCCAGAGATACCATGTAATCTCCCTCTTCCAGGCTTGCAATAACCGCCCTGAGCGATTCCATCTTGAACTTGAATTTTCTTAAATATGTGTTCAAGGATTTCAAATTTAAAATGGGTCTCACCGAACCGTCCGGTTTCGGTACCACAAACATTGTGGAATAGCAACCCCGCCCTTGTTGAAGTAGGGGCACCTTGACTATCACCTGCTGGGAATACAGCTTGTGAATTGCCTCTAACACAGCCTCCCTTTCTGAAGGAGTCGTTGGTAAGGCAGATTTGAGGAAACGGCGGGGGGGGGGGGGGGGGATGTCTCGAATTCCAGCCTGTACCCCTGAGATACCACTTGAAGGATCCAGGGATCTACCTGTGAGCGAGCCCACTAATTGCTGAAGTTTTTGAGACGGCCCCCCACCGTACCTGGCTCCACCTGCTGAGCCCCAGCGTCATGCGGCGGACTTAGCAGAAGAAGCGGGGGAGGACTTTTGTTCCTGGGAAGTGGCTGTATGCTGCAGCTTTTTTCCCCTACCTCTGCCTCTGGGCAGAAAGGACGCGCCTCTACCCCGTCTGTTCTTTTGGGGGCGAAAGGACTGCACCTGATAATACGGCGCTCTCTTTGGTTGTGAGGGGACATGTGGCAAAAACGCTGACTTCCCAGCTGTTGCTGTGGACACTAAGTCTGAAAGACCATCCCCGAACAACTCCTCACCCTTATAAGGCAAAACTTCCATGTGCCTTTTGGAATCTGCATCCCCTGTCCACTGCCGGGTCCATAACCCTCTCCTGGCACAAATGGACAGTGCACTTATTTTTGATGCCAGCCGGCAAATATCCCTCTGTGCATCTCTTATGTAAAAGACAGCGTCTTTACTATGCTCTACGTTTAGCAATATAGTGTCCCTGTCTAGGGTGTCAATGTTTTCTGACAGGGAGTCTGACCATGCAGCTGCAGCACTGCACATCCATGCTGAGGCAATAGCTGGTCTCAGTATAATACCAGTGTGTGTATATATAGCTTTTTGGAGAGCCTCCTGCTTTCTGTCAGCAGGTTCCTTTAGGGCGGCCGTATCCTGGGACGGCAGTGCCACCTTTTTTGATAAGCGCGTAAGTGCTTTATCCACCCTAGGGGGTGTTTCCCAACGTGACCTATCCTCTGGCGGGAAAGGGTACGCCATTAGTAATTTTTTTGAAATTACGAATTTTTTATCGGGGGAAGCCCACGCTAGTTCACACACGTCATTCAATTCTTCAGAAGGGGGAAAAACTACTGGTAGTTTTTTCTCCCCAAACATAATACCCTTTTTTGTGGTACCTGGGGTCACCTCAGAAATGTGTAAAACATTTTTCATTGCCTCAATCATATAACGAGTGGCCCTATTGGACATTACATTAGTCTCTTCGTCGTCGACACTGGTATCAGTATCCGTGTCGACATCTGTGTCTGCCATCTGAGGTAGTGGGCGTTTTAGAGCCCCTGATGACTTTTGAGACGTCTGGGCAGGCACGGGCTGAGAAGCCGGCTGCCCCGCATTTGGCATGTCTCAAATTTTTTATGTAAGGAGTCGACACTTTCGCGTAATTCCTTCCACAAGTCCATCCACTCCGGTGTCTGCCCCGCAGGGGGTGACAACACATTTATAGACACCTGCTCCTCCTCCACATAAGTCTCCTCATCAAACATGTCGACACAGCCGTACCGACACACCGCACACACACAGGGAATGCTCTGACAGAAGACAGGACCCCACAAAGCCCTTTGGGGAGACAGAGAGAGTATGCCAGCACACACCAGAGCGCTATATAATACAGGGATTAACTAAATTATATCCCCTTATAGCTGCTATATATGTATATTGCGCCTAAATTTAGTGCCCCCCCTCTCTTTTTTACCTTTTTCTGCAGTGTAGACTGCAGGGGAGAGCCAGGGAGCTTCCTTCCAGCGGAGCTGTGAGGGAGAAATGGCGCCAGTGTGCTGAGGGAGATTGCTCCGCCCCTTTTTCGGCTGACTTTTCTCCCGCTTTTTTATGGATTCTGGCAGGGGTATTTATCACATATATAGCCTCTGGGGCTATATATTGTGATATATTTGCCAGCCAAGGTGTATTTATTGCTTCTCAGGGCGCCCCCCCCCCCAGCGCCCTGCACCCTGTGACCGGAGTGTGAAGTGTGTATGAGGAGCAATGGCGCACAGCTGCAGTGCTGTGCGCTACCTTGGTGAAGACTGATGTCTTCTGCCGCCGATTTTCCGGATTCTTCTTGCTTCTGGCTCTGTAAGGGGGCCGGCGGCGCGGCTCCGGGACCGAACACCAATGGCCGGTTCCATGCGGTCGATCCCTCTGGAGCTAATGGTGTCCAGTAGCCTAAGAAGCCCAAGCTACCACCAGTTAGGTAGGTTCGCTTCTTCTCCCCTTAGTCCCTCGCTGCAGTGAGTCTGGTGCCAGCAGATCTCACTGTAAAATAAAAAACCTAAAATATACTTTCTCTCTAGGAGCTCAGGAGAGCCCCTAGTGTGCATCCAGCTCAGCCGGGCACAGGATTCTAACTGAGGTCTGGAGGAGGGTCATAGTGGGAGGAGCCAGTGCACACCAGGTAGTCCTAAATCTTTCTTAGCTGTGCCCAGTCTCCTGCGGAGCCGCTATTCCCCATGGTCATTACGGAGTCCCCAGCATCCACTAGGACGTTAGAGAAAATAAGATTTTACTCACCGGTAAATCTATTTCTCGTAGTCCGTAGTGGATGCTGGGAACTCCGAAAGGACCATGGGGAATAGCGGCTCCGCAGGAGACTGGGCACAACTAAAGAAAGCTTTTAGGTCACCTGGTGTGCACTGGCTCTTCCCACTATGACCCTCCTCCAAGCCTCAGTTAGGACACTGTGCCCGGACGAGCTGACATAATAAGGAAGGATTTTGAATCCCGGGTAAGACTCTTACCAGCCACACCAATCACACCGTATAACTCGTGATACCATACCCAGTTTTACAGTATGAAAACAACTGAGCCTCTCAACAGATGGCTCAACAATAACCCTTTAGTTAACAATAACTATGTACAAGTATTGCAGACAATCCGCACTAGGGACGGGCGCCCAGCATCCACTACGGACTACGAGAAATAGATTTACCGGTGAGTAAAATCTTATTTTCTCTGACGTCCTAGTGGATGCTGGGAACTCCGAAAGGACCATGGGGATTATACCAAAGCTCCCAAACGGGCGGGAGAGTGCGGATGACTCTGCAGCACCGAATGAGAGAACTCTAGGTCCTCCTCAGCCAGGGTATCAAATTTGTAGAATTTTGCAAACGTGTTTGCCCCTGACCAAGTAGCAGCTCGGCAAAGTTGTAAAGCCGAGACCCCTTGGGCAGCCGCCCAAGATGAGCCCACCTTCCTTATGGAATGGGCTTTTACTGATTTAGGATGCGGCAGTCCAGCCGCAGAATGCGCCAGCTGAATTGTGCTACAAATCCAGCGAGCAATAGTCTGCTTAGAAGCAGGAGCACCCAGCTTGTTGGGTGCATACAGGATAAATAGCGAGTCAGTTTTCCTGACTCTAGCCGTCCTGGAAACATAAATTTTCAAGGCCCTGACTACGTCCAGCAACTTGGAATCCTCCAAGTCCCTAGTAGCCGCAGGCACCACAATAGGTTGGTTCAAGTGAAAAGCTGATACCACCTTAGGGAGAAACTGGGGACGAGTCCTCAATTCTGCCCTATCCATATGGAAAATCAGATAAGGGCTTTTACATGACAAAGCCGCCAATTCTGACACACGCCTGGCTGAAGCCAAGGCCAATAACATGACCACTTTCCACGTGAGATATTTTAGATCCACGGTTTTAAGTGGCTCAAACCAATGAGATTTTAAGAAACTCAACACCACGTTGAGATCCCAAGGTGCCACTGGACACACAAAAGGGGGCTGAATATGCAGCACTCCCTTAACAAACGTCTGAACTTCAGGTAGTGAAGCTAGTTCTTTCTGGAAGAAAATCGACAGAGCCGAGATCTGTACCTTAATGGAGCCTAATTTCAGGCCCATAGTCACTCCTGCTTGTAGGAAATGCAGAAATCGACCCAGTTGAAATTCCTCTGTTGGGGCCTTTTTGGCCTCACACCAAGCAACATACATCCGCCATATGCGGTGATAATGCTTTGCAGTTACATCTTTCCTGGCTTTAATCAGCGTAGGAATGACTTCCTCCGGAATGCCCTTTTCAAACGCAGCCGCGGTAAGTCTTGGAACAGACAGGGCCCCTGCTGTAGCAGATCCTGTCTGAGCGGCAGAGGCCATGGGTCCTCTGAGATCATCTCTTGAAGTTCCGGGTACCACGCTCGTCTTGGCCAATCCGGAACCACGAGTATTGTTCTTACTCCTCGTTTTCTTATTATTCTCAGTACCCTTGGTATGAGAGGCAGAGGAGGGAACACAAACTGACTGGTACACCCACGGTGTCACTAGAGCGTCCACAGCTATCGCCTGAGGGTCCCTTGACCTTGCGCAATATCTCTCTAGTTTTTTGTTTAGGCGGGACGCCAACATGTCCACCTGTGGCCTTTCCCAACAGTTTACCAAAAGTTGGAAGACTTCTGGATGAAGTCCCCACTCTCCCGGGTGTAGGTCGTGTCCGCTGAGGAAGTCTGCTTCCCAGTTGTCCATTCCCGGAATGAACACTGCTGACAGTGCTAAGACGTGATTTTCCGCCCATCGGAGAATCCTTGTGGCTTCTGCCATCGCCATCCTGCTTCTTGTGCCGCCCTGTCGGTTTACATGGGCGACTGCCGTGATGTTGTCTGATTGGATCAGTACCGGCTGGTTTTGAAGCAGAGGCCTTGCCAGACTTAGGGCATTGTAAATGGCCCTCAGTTCCAGAATATTTATGTGTAGGGACGACTCCCGACTTGACCAAAGTCCTTGGAAATTTCTTCCCTGTGTGACTGCCCCCCAGCCTCGAAGGCTGGCATCCGTGGTTACCAGGACCCAGTCCTGTATGCCGAATCTGCGGCCCTCTTGAAGATGAGCACTCTGCAGCCACCACAGTAGAGATACCCTGGTCCTTGGAGACAGGGTTATCAGCCGATGCATCTGAGGATGCGATCCCGACCACTTGTCCAAGAGGTCCCACTGAAAGGTTCTTGCATGGAACCTGCCGAATGGAATTTTGCTTCGTAAGAAGCTACCATTTTTCCCAGGACTCGTGTGCAGTGATGCACCGATACCTGTTTTGGTTTCAGGAGGTCTCTGACTAGAGATGACAGCTCCTTGGCTTTCTCCTGCGGGAGAAACACTTTTTTCTGTTCTGTGTCCAGAACCATCCCCAGGAACAGTAGGCGTGTGGTAGGAACCAGCTGTGACTTTGGAATGTATAGAATCCATCCGTGCTGTTGTAGCACTTCCCGAGATAGTGCTACTCCGACCAGCAACTGCTCCTTGGACCTCGCCTTTATAAGGAGATCGTCCAAGTACGGGATAATTAAAACTTCCTTTCTCGAAGGAGTATAATCATTTCTGCCATTACCTTGGTAAAGACCCTCGGTGCCGTGGACAGTCCAAACGGCAGTGTTTGGAATTGGTAATGGCAACCCTGTACCACAAATCTGAGGTACTCCTGGTGAGGATGGTAAATGGGGACATGTAGGTAAGCCTCCTTGATGTCCAGGGATACCATGTAATCCCCCTCCTGCAATAATCGCCCTGAGCGATTCCATCTTGAACTTGAATTTTTTTTTTTATGTATGTGTTCAAGGATTTCAAATATAAAATGGGTCTCACCGAACCGTCCGGTTTCGGTATGTGGAATAGTAACCCCGTCCTTGTTAAAGTAGGGGCACCTTGACTATCACCTGCTGGGAATACAGCTTGTGAATTGCGTCTAGCACAGTCTCCCTGCCTGAGGGAGTTGTCTGCAAGGCAGATTTGAGGAAACGGCGGGGGGGAGACGCCTCGAATTCCAGCTTGTACCCCTGAAATACTACTTGAAGGATCTAGGGATCCACCTGTGAGCGAGCCCACTGATCGCTGAAATTTTTGAGGCGGCCCCCCACCGTACCTGGCTATGCCTGTGGAGCCCCCCCGTCATGCGGTGGACTCAGAGGAAGCGGGGGAAGAATTTTGATTCTGGGAACTGGCTGACTGGTGCAGCTTTTTCCCTCTTCCCTCGTTTTACACGCTTGCATTTCTGAAGCCGAAAGGACTGTACCTGATAATACAGTGCTTTCTGAGGCTGTGAGGAAACCTGAGGTAAAAAAAATTTCCTTCCCAGCTGTTGCTGTGGATACGAGGTCCCAGAGACCATCCCCAAACAATTCCTCACCATTATAAGGCTCTATGTGCCTTTTAAAGTCAGCATCACCTGTCCAGTGTCGGGTCTCTAATAACCTCCTGACCGAATGGACATTGCATTAATTCTGGATGCCAGTCGGCAAAATATCCCTCTGTGCATCCCTCATATATAAGACGACGTCTTATGTTCGCAAAATAGTATCCCTGTTTGACGGGGTTACAGACCACGCTGCAGCAGCACTATCTGCAGGTCTCAGTCTAGTACCCGAGTGTGTAAATACAGACTTCAGGATAGCCTCCTGCTTTTTATCAGCAGGTACCTTCAAAGTGGCCGTATCCTAAGACGGCAGTGCCACCTTTTTTTACAAACGTGTGAGCGCCTTATCCACCCTAGGGGATATCTCCCAGCGTAACTTATCCTCTGGCGGGAAAGGGTACGCCATCAGTAACTTTTTAGAAATTACCAGTTTCTTATCGGGGGAACCCACGCTTTTTCACACTTCATTCACTCATTTGATGGGGGAACAAAACACTGCCTGCTTTTTCTCCCCAAACATAAAACCCTTTTTTAGTGGTACTTGGGTTAATGTCAGAAATGTGTAACACAGTTTTTATTGCCGGGATCATGTAACGGATGTTCCTAGTGGATTGTGTATATGTCTCAACCTCGTCGACACTGGAGTCAGACTCCGTGTCGACATCTGTGTCTGCCATCTGAGGGAGCGGGCGTTTTTGAGCCCCTGATGGCCTTTGAGACGCCTGGGCAGGCGCGGGCTGAGAAGCCGGCTGTCCCATAGCTGTTACGTCATCCAGCCTTTTATGTAAGGAGTTGACACTGTCGGTTTATACCTTCCACCTATCCATCCACTCTGGTGTCGGCCCCACAGGGGGCGACATCCCATTTATCGGCATCTGCTCTGTCATCACATAAGCCTCCTCATCAAACGTGTCGACACAGCCGTACCGACACACCGCACACACACAGGGAATGCTCTGACTGAGGACAGGACCCCACACAGCCCTTTGGGGAGACAGAGAGAGAGTATGCCAGCACACACCAGAGCGCTATATAATTTAGGGATTAACACTATATTGAGTGAATTTTTCCCAATAGCTGCTTGTATATACAATATTGCGCCTAAATTTAGTGCCCCCCCTCTCTTTTTAACCCTTTGAGCCTGAAAACTACAGGGGAGAGCCTGGGAAGCTGTCTTCCAGTTGCACTGTGAAGAGAAAATGGCGCCAGTGTGCTGAGATAGCTCCGCCCCTTTTTCGCAGACTTTTCTCCCGCATTTTTATGGATTCTGGCAGGGGTATTTATCACATATATAGCCTCTGGGGCTATATATTGTGATATATATGCCAGCCAAGGTGTTTTTATTGCTGCTCAGGGCGCCCCCCCCCCAGCGCCCTGCACCCTCAGTGACCGGAGTGTGAAGTGTGCATGAGGAGCAATGGCGCACAGCTGCAGTGCTGTGCGCTACCTTGGTGAAGACTGATGTCTTCTGCCGCCGATTTTCCGGACCTCTTCTTGCTTCTGGCTCTGTAAGGGGGACGGCGGCGCGGCTCCGGGACCGAACACCAAGGCCAGTTCCATGCGGTCGATCCCTCTGGAGCTAATGGTGTCCAGTAGCCTAAGAAGCCCAAGCTAGCTGCAAGCAGGTAGGTTCGCTTCTTCTCCCCTTAGTCCCTCGCTGCAGTGAGCCTGTTGCCAGCAGGTCTCACTGTAAAATAAAAAACCTAATTATATACTTTCTTTCTAGAAGCTCAGGAGAGCCCCTAGTGTGCATCCAACCTCGGCCGGGCACAAAATCTAACTGAGGCTTGGAGGAGGGTCATAGTGGGAGGAGCCAGTGCACACCAGGTGACCTAAAAGCTTTCTTTAGTTGTGCCCAGTCTCCTGCGGAGCCGCTATTCCCCATGGTCCTTTCGGAGTTCCCAGCATCCACTAGGACGTCAGAGAAATATATATTTACCTGGGCACTCAGTTGCAGCGCTGGGATGCACTTGTACTTTATTAATTCTAAAGGTGGGTACATACTGGAAGATATATCTGCCGATCAATTGATCGGCAGATATATCTATGGACGGATCGGGCAGTGTGCTGTGCAAACACACTGCCCGATCCGTCGGGGACTGACGTCATGAACTGGGCGGGGGTGTACACACGCCCGCCCAGTTCAGCTGTCAATCACCGCCGTCCGCCGCAGCATGGGGCCGACCGCCCGTACACACACAGCGAAGCGCCAATATATTGGTAGATATATTGGCCGTCGGCTGTGCTGCGGGGCCGACGCGATACGTCTGTGAACGGCGGAGTTCACAGACGTATCGGCCGTACACACTGGCCGACAGACCCGCGATATATCGGCCGTTCAAGAGAACGGCCGATATGTCGGCCAGTGTGTACCCACCTTTAGATAGGATATATTAGGCTGTTTGCTGGGTTCAGGAGCCCTTGCCTCCCCCTCCCCACTCTCTCTCTCTTTCTTGTTCTCTCTCCTCTCAGTTATTGTGTTGAGCTTCCATGTTTTCTTCTGTCTGTTGCCCCAGCGATACTTTCCCTTCACGTCTCTGTAAACCTCACTACAAATGTCTCACTACTCCCTCCTACAGAGACCTTAGGTACCCACTGCCTCTCCTTGTCCGCCTCTCCTTGTTACCCACTGCCACCCCCCCTGGCATCACCCACTTTTTCCTCGTCACCCTTTCCCCGGTGTTACCCACACTGCCTCTCACTGTCACCCTCTCTCTGTTACCCACTGCCTCTCCGTCTCCCACTATGTCTCCTTCACCCACTGCCTCACCCTCTTCCTCTCCCCTGCGTCACTATAAACCCATCACCCTCTTTCTGTCACTCTCTGCCTTTCCAAAGTGTCACCCTCTTCCCGTCTTACGAATATGACATTCCCTTTGAGGCCATGACCCTTGTTGCTAAGTCATGCCCTTGTTGTGTGGCCATGCGCACCTTCAAGGGACCGCACGCCGAAGGCGTGCAAGTGGTGCCCCCCGTCATTTTTTCCTGGATCCGCCTCTGTCAGTTACACATGGGGCAGTTATACACTTCACACTCAGGTAACAGGGGTATATTAGCATTCCTATTTGGTGTGTAGCGCACAAATACAGGGCAGTTTTACTTATACTGTAATTTAGTACCAACCAAGGGTGCATGTTTGGCAACTAACTCCTCTGTACAGCACAACATGATTTTGCTAAAGCACAAAAGTGTGCACATTGTACTAGCTAGAATGACTCCTACCTCTAAATAAGCCACATATTTTTCATTCTTTCTCCGGTTGTCTGGAAATTAAGACACATTGACATATCATCAACTCAACAATAAGGTGCTAATCAGAGAGAATGTCTACACTTTTTTTTTTTTTAACACTTTTTATCAAATGTAATTATACTAACATAAGCAGAGGGTTTTGCAGTGTATGGATATTCAAAAGCCTACTCTTAAATCTGTTGTAACATCAGTTTGCATGTGCAGTCTGCCCAATTAGAAGTGATGAGATAAAGACACCAGTTTCTATGGTGATTCTGACTGAACATATGTACCAATAATATACAGTGCTTTGCTAAAGTGTTCACCCCCTTTGCATTTTTCATGTTTTGTTGCCTCACAACCTGTAATTAAAATGTTTGAAGGTTTGCATCATTTCATTCACAGAACATGCCTACAACTTTAAAGATTTTTTTAATGTTTTTTATTGTGAAGCAAACAACAAATAGGACAAAATAACAGAAAACTTCAGCGTGCATAACTATTCACCCCCCTAAAGTCAGTACTTTGTAGAGCCACCATTTGCGGCAATTACAGCTGCAAGTCACTATGGATAAGTCTCTATGAGCTTGCCACTGGGATTTTTGCCCATTCCTCAAGGTAAAACTGCTCCAGCTCCTTCATGTTGGATGGTTTCCGCTTGTGAACAGCAATCTTCAAGTCTGACCACAGATTCTCAATTGGATTGAGATCTGGGCTTTGACTAATCCATTCCAACACATTTAAATGTTTCCCCTTAAACCACTCGAGTGTGCTTTAGCGGTATGCTTCGGGTCATTGACCTGCTGGAAGGTGAACCTCCGTCCCAGTCTCAAATCACAGGCAGACTGAAACAGGTTTTGCTCAAGAATATCCCTGTATTTAGCACCATCCATCTTTCCCTCGACTCGAAACAGTTTCCCAGTCCCTGCTGCTGAAAAACATCCCCACAGCATGATGCTGACACCACCATGTTTCACTGAGAGGATGGTGTTCTTGGAGTGATGGGATGTGTTGGGTTTGCGCCAGACATAGCGTTTTCCTTGGTGGACGAAAAGTTCAATTTTAGTCTCATCTGACCAGAGCACCTTCCTCCATATATTTGGGGAGTCGTCCACATGCCTTTTGGCAAACTCAAAACGTGCCTTCTTATTTTTAACACTAAGCAATGGCTTTTTTCTGGCCACTTTTCCATAAAGCCCAGCTCTATGGAGTATATAGCTTATTGTGGTCACATGCGCAGATACACCAGTCTCTGCTGTGGAACTCTGCAGCTCCTTCAGCGTTACCTTTGGTCTCTGTGCTGCCTCTCTGATTAATGCCCTTCTTGCTCGGTCTGTGAGTTTTGGTGGCCGGCCCTCTCGTGGCAGGTTTGTTGTGGTACCATGTTCTTTCCATTAGAAGATGATGGATTTGATGGTGCTCCAGGGGATCATCAAAGATTTGGATATTTTTTTATAACCCAACCCTGACTTGTACTTCTCAACAACTTTGTCCCTGACTTGTTTGGAGAGCTCCTTGGTCTTCATGGTGTGATGTCTCTTGCTTAGTGGTGTTGCAGCCTCTGCGGCCTTTCAGAAAAGGTGTGTTTATACTGACAGATCATGTGACACTTAAGGGGGGTACTCACGGAGTGATCGCTGCTTAAAATCTGACTAGATTGCTTAGATTTTAAGCAGCGATCACTCCGTGTGTACCTCTCACAGCGATAGCGATGCCCAGCCCAGCCCCGCGCATCGCTATCGCTGGTGCTAGATTGGCCTGCATGCAGGCCAATCTAGCAGGTTGCTCACTTCACCCGCTGGGTGAAATGAGCGGCCCCCACGTCTTCCCACCGCACGCTCAGCACACATTGCGCTGTGCTGAGCGGGGGCAGAGATGTGTGCTGAGCGGTTCGCTCAGCACACATCTCTCCCCACATCTGCCGGTGAGCTGTGTACACAAACGGTGAGATCCTTGCTATGGCCTATTTTGACTATGTTATTTCCCTTGAACTCCCCGGAGCCCAGCACCACCGATTTTGACTAACTTTTCTTGAGATATGGACTATGTGTGCTTACGATTTTGGCTTATGTGAGATGTAATGGACATGTGAGATGAACTAGATAGTACACCGATCTAGCAAGGATTGACTTGCCTGCACAGTCTATCTTTGCATGCAATGCCGACCTGGCGGGACCGCGCATCGGGATCGATTCGGGATCGCAAGGTGACTTTCACCTTGCGATCTGCACTAAGTTTTCTTGAGATTTTGACTATGTAGTAAAAATCGAAAGAAAATATCTCACCGTGTGCACACGGGATCCGGTCTGAAGATCGACAGTGTCTAGGTCGACAATGTTTAGGTCGACCACTATAGGTCGACAGTCACTAGGTCGACATGGATGGTAGATCGACAGGGTTTCTAGGTCGACATGTGCTAGGTCGACATGAGTTTTTCACATTTTTTATTTTTTTGGATTTTTTCATACTTAACGATCCACGTGGACTACGATTGGAACGGTAAAGTGTGCCGAGCGAAGCGAAGGCACCATGCCCGAAGCATGGCGAGCGAAGCGAGCCATGCGAGGGGACGCGGTGCACTAATTTGGGATCCCGGTCACTCTACGAAGAAAACAACACAAAAAATAAATAAATCCTCATGTCGACCTTTAGACCTGTCGACCTAGAAACACTGTCGACCTTCCATCCATGTCGACCTAGTGACTGTCGACCTATAGTGGTCGACCTAAACATTGTCGACCTAGATACTGTCGATAAAACGAACCACACCCGTGTACACACCCTTAGATTGCACACAGGTGGACTTCATTTTACCAATTATGCGACTTCTGAAGGTAATTGGTTGCACCAGGACTTTTGAGGGGCTTCATACCAAAGGGGGTGAGTACATATGCACATGCCAATTCTCTAATTTTTATTTATAAAAATTATTTTTTCTATAAATTTTTCTCATTTCACTTCACCACCTTAGACTATTTTGTGCAGAGCCATCAGATAAAATTCAGATAAATTACAGGTTGCAATGTAACAAAATAGGTAAAAAGTCAAGGGGGGTGAATACTTTAGCAAGGCACTGTAAACCTGCCTTCCTATGTGATGGATGGTAAAAACAAGCTCCGCCTACTTAACGAGGGCTTTGCACACCTACAAAACTGTCAAATAACCCTTATATACAAAGATCCAAATCCAAATGAAGCTATTGGCTTAATTAATCTATATCACGGAAATTTTAAACTACAAAAAATAAATTCAAGGTTGGCAAGGTACAAAGGTAGAAGGAAATACTCTGTTGCCATGGCATGGTTGGAGGAAAAGGGAATTTTATCAAAAATGGCACCAATAAACAGATTTTTTACATTCCACAATCAGGTTCCCAAACAGAAACAGATGTGTTTTATACAGGTTTAGCTAATTACCCAATGTACTGCTTTTTACAGAAAATCACCTAAAAAAATTTCTTTATTGGCCATATTTTCCTATTTAAAAACCTATAAATACATTATTATTCATGCATTGCAAGGGGTGTACCAGGCAGAGGCAGTTTAAGAGAGGAGATGACCCGTGTGCAGGGGCAATTCAGGCCATCTCCTCTCTGACAGTGCTGTAGCATTGTGCCAGAGTCTACTGTACATGCAAAATCACAGAGAAAATGGATGCAGCGTCATTTTCCTATTGATTTCTGTCTGCATTGTCAGCCGCCGTGGACTCCGGAGGAGTAAGTATAATTATATGGGTGCAGGATGTGGGCCCCTGGACCCAGGTGCACCCATTATAGATACTGCAATGTGTCATAACATTTTCTTTCATTAATATAAGGATTGTCCCTTAGTCGGGAGCCGCAAACTTATATCTATGTTGACTTACAATGAGACCCTCATTAATTGCTTTCTAATTGAATAGCAAAAGAGTTTTTAACCTGTGTTAAACAGCTCGTGCCTAATCGAATCCCAATAGATACTGTCCACGTCATGCCATACAATCCAGATTTAGAAAAGGCCACCCCTGACAGCTGCAGACTTGGTAACAATGCAATGGGGAAGATCTTTTTACCTTCTGCTTCCTGTACCCAGCAGGCAGGTAAGTGCTGTTAGGGGGATGTGATCAAGAGGATCAACGTTTAAAGTATACCAGTTGCAGCCATTTTGTTGGCTTAAATTGAAGTCTTTTCATTTGTTCAGAAACAGGAACAATAATGAGGGTGCCTACAAGTTCACATGGAAACAGTGAAATTATATCACGAAGGGAGATCACCATTCTCTAGTGTATTAAAATGGCTGCAACTGGTATAGATTAAACGGGTGTGGTATGCTTTTGACTGGCGGTCAGGAGACCGGTGGTCAGCATACCAATGCAGGGATCCAAGCAGCAGAGTTCCAGCAGGTATGGAGGAGGGTGTGCGCAACAAACCCCTAGTGGGCTCGCTACGCTCGCCACACTGCTGGCTCGGTGGCCGCCACGGGTTCTATTCCCACTCTATGGGTGTCGTGGACACCCACAAGTGGGAATAGTCCCTGTTGGTTGGCATGCCGGCCATCGGGATTGTGAGGGGGCGGGATGTTGGGGGTGGTTATGTGACCGTCAGTCTCCTGACCACCAGTCACATGAATACATCCCCAATCACATAAGTATCAGTTTAGCTGACAAAACACCTTCCTGCTTTCCTGTATGCAGGACACTGGCGGTCATTTCTTACAGGGACAGACAAAATTATGTGGAATTTAGGAGCCTTTTAATCAAACGTCAGCAGATTATTGGCAAGGGAAACATTAATTCACATACATTTAAAAACGACTTTAAAAAGATGTGCCACTAGAAATCTTGCTGTCTGGGTTTCACAGCCCTGCCTTACTAAGATACAAATGTGTAGATCCAGTATAGCATTAGGCTATGGCTAGTGTTCAGGTAGTTTCACAGTTACCATTGAAAGATACTGCAGATGTTCACTCTTTGTTATACCCCTTTTCCACTAGCTTTTCGCACGAGGGCGCGCATCGACCCGGGTTTTTTGGTAGTGGAAATGGCTCCCTCAGAAAAAAATCCTACCTGGGTAGCTACCTGGGTTGGACCCAGGAATGACCCGGGTAAGGGTGTATTGTAAACGGGTTACCCGGGTCATCCAACCCAGGGACACGTTTACAGCATGTTAGAGCCCATACCTCCCTTACCGCAGTGTCCCTCGCACGGTCAGGAGGTTTTTTTTTTGGGGGGGGGGGGGGGGGGGGGACAGCACTGCTGACTGTCCTACTATGAAGACAGCAGTGCTGGCTGGGAATGTTTGTGCCGTAGGCTGGGGGCAGCCCAGCAGCTTCCAGAGTGCCGAGCTTGCCCCCAGCGTGACGGTGGGCAGCATCAAATTGCGGGCGTGGCCTAATGGAACCAAGGCCATACCCCGAGGGTCCCAATCTGGCGGTTTTCCCAGCCATTGGTGATGACATCATTTCCGAGCGGCGGCCAGAAGACACTGAACCACAAACGGCGCAGTTGTGGAAAAGGGGGCATATCTTTGGTCTGACCTGGCTTGGAACCGTGTTCCAAATCCTGGGTCAGACCCATGACTTAAGTGGAAAAATAAGAATTTACTTACCGATAATTCTATTTCTCGTAGTCCGTAGTGGATGCTGGGAACTCCGTAAGGACCATGGGGAATAGCGGCTCCGCAGGAGACTGGGCACAAAAGTAAAGCTTTAGGACTACCTGGTGTGCACTGGCTCCTCCCCCTATGACCCTCCTCCAAGCCTCAGTTAGGATACTGTGCCCGGACGAGCGTACACAATAAGGAAGGATTTTGAATCCCGGGTAAGACTCATACCAGCTACACCAATCACACCGTACAACCTGTGATCTGAACCCAGTTAACAGCATGATAACAGAGGAGCCTCTAAAAAGATGGCTCACAACAATAATAACCCGATTTTTGTAACAATAACTATGTACAAGTATTGCAGACAATCCGCACTTGGGATGGGCGCCCAGCATCCACTACGGACTACGAGAAATAGAATTATCGGTAAGTAAATTCTTATTTTCTCTGACGTCCTAGTGGATGCTGGGAACTCCGTAAGGACCATGGGGATTATACCAAAGCTCCCAAACGGGCGGGAGAGTGCGGATGACTCTGCAGCACCGAATGAGAGAACTCCAGGTCCTCCTCAGCCAGGGTATCAAATTTGTAGAATTTAGCAAACGTGTTTGCCCCTGACCAAGTAGCTGCTCGGCAAAGTCGTAAAGCCGAGACCCCTCGGGCAGCCGCCCAAGATGAGCCCACCTTCCTTGTGGAATGGGCTTTTACAGATTTTGGCTGTGGCAGGCCTGCCACAGAATGTGCAAGCTGAATTGTACTACAAATCCAACGAGCAATAGTCTGCTTAGAAGCAGGAGCACCCAGCTTGTTGGGTGCATACAGGATAAACAGCGAGTCAGATTTTCTGACTCCAGCCGTCCTGGAAACATATATTTTCAGGGCCCTGACTACGTCCAGCAACTTGGAGTCCTCCAAGTCCCTAGTAGCCGCA
Source organism: Pseudophryne corroboree (assembly GCF_028390025.1). Lineage (NCBI taxonomy): Eukaryota > Metazoa > Chordata > Amphibia > Anura > Myobatrachidae > Pseudophryne > Pseudophryne corroboree. The sequence goes on from NC_086446.1 coordinate 447,672,947, forward strand.
GGTACCACAATAGGCTGGTTCAAGTGAAACGCTGAAACCACCTTAGGGAGAAATTGAGGACGAGTCCTCAATTCTGCCCTGTCCGTATGAAAAATTAGGTAAGGGCTTTTATAGGATAAAGCCGCCAATTCTGAGACACGCCTGGCTGAAGCCAGGGCCAACAGCATTACCACTTTCCATGTGAGATATTTTAAGTCCACAGTGGTGAGTGGTTCAACCAATGTGATTTTAGGAACCCCAAAACTACATTGAGATCCCAAGGTGCCACTGGAGGCACAAAAGGAGGCTGTATATGCAGTACCCCCTTGACAAACGTCTGAACTTCAGGAACTAAAGCCAGTTCTTTCTGGAAGAAAATCGACAGGGCCGAAATTTGAACCTTAATGGACCCGAATTTTAGGCCCATAGACACTCCTGTTTACAGGAAATGCAGGAATCGACCTAATTGAAATTCCTCCATCGGGGCCTTACTGGCCTCGCACCACGCAACATATTTTCGCCAAATGCGGTGATAATGCTTTGCGGTTACATCCTTCCTGGCTTGACCAGGGTAGGGAGGACTTCATCCGGAATGCCTTTTTCCTTCAGGATCCGGCGTTCACCCGCCCTGCCGTCAAACGCAGCCGCAGTAAGTCTTGGAATAGACAGGGTCCTTGCTGGAGCAGGTCCCTTCTTAGAGGTAGAGGCCACGGGTCCTCCGTGAGCATCTCTTGAAGTTCCGGGTACCAAGTCCTTCTTGGCCAAACCGGAGCCACGAGTATAGTTCTTACTCCCCTCCGTCTTATAATTCTCAGTACTTTTGGTATGAGAGGAAGAGGAGGGAACACATACACTGACTGGTACACCCACGGTGTTACCAGAGCGTCCACAGCTATTGCCTGAGGGTCCCTTGACCTGGCGCAATACCTGTCCAATTTTTTGTTTAGGCGGGACGCCATCATGTCCACCTTTGGTTTTTCCCAATGGTTTACAATCATGTGGAAGACTTCTGGGTGAAGTCCCCACTCTCCCGGGTGGAGGTCGTGCCTGCTGAGGAAGTCTGCTTCCCAGTTGTCCACTCCCGGAATGAACACTGCTGACAGTGCTATCACATGATTTTCCGCCCAGCGAAAAATCCTTGCAGCTTCTGCCATTGCCCTCCTGCTTCTTGTGCCGCCCTGTCTGTTTACGTGGGCGACTGCCGTGATATTGTCCGACAGGATCAGCACCGGCTGACCTTGAAGCAGAGGTATTGCTTGGCTTAGGGCATTGTAAATGGCCCTTAGCTCCAAAATATTTATGTGAAGTGATGTCTCCAGGCTTGACCACAAGCCCTGGAAATTTTTTCCCTGTGTGACTGCTCCCCAGCCTCTCAGGCTGGCATCCGTGGTCACCAGGACCCAGTCCTGAATGCCGAATCTGCGGCCCTCTAGAAGAGGAGCACTCTGCAACCACCACAGGAGAGACACCCTTGTCTTTGGTGACAGGGTTATCCGCTAATGCATCTGAAGATGCGATCCGGACCATTTGTCCAGCAGGTCCCACTGGAAAGTTTTTGCGTGGAATCTGCCGAATGGAATTTCTTCGTAGGAAGCCACCATTTTTCCCAGGACCCTTGTGCACCACTGACACTTGGCCTGGTTTTAAGAGGTTTCTGACTAGTTCGGATAACCCCCTGGCTTTCTCCTCCGGGAGAAAACACCTTTTTCCGGACTGTGTCCAGGATCATCCCTAGGAATAGAAGGCGTGTCGTCGGGATCAGCTGCGATTTTGGAATATTGAGAATCCAACCGTGCTGCCGCAGCACTATCTGAGATAGTGCTACCCCGACTTCCAACTGTTCCCTGGATCTTGCCCTTATCAGGAGATCGTCCAAGTAAGGGATAACTAAAACTCCCTTCTTTCGAAGGAGTATCATCATTTCGGTCATTACCTTGGTAAAGACCCGGGGTGCCGTGGACAATCCAATCGGCAGCGTCTGAAACTGATAGTGACAGTTCTGTACCACAAACCTGAGGTACCCTTGGAGAAGGGTAAATTGGGACATGTAGGTAAGCATCTTTGATGTCCAGAGAGACCATATAGTCCCCTTCTTCCAGGTTTGCAATCACTGCTCTGAGTGACTCCATCTTGAATTTGAACCTTTGTATGTAAGTGTTCAAGGATTTTAGATTTAAAAATGGTCTTACCGAGCCGTCCGGCTTCGGTACCACAATAGTGTGGAATAGTACCCCTTTCCCTGTTGCAGGAGGGGTACCTTGATTATCACCTGCTGGGAATACAGCCTGTGAATGGCTTGCAATACTGTCTCCCTGTCTGAGGGAGACGTCGGTAAAGCAGACTTTATGAAACGGCGAGGGGGAGACGTCTCGAATTTCTTGAGACGGGCCCCCACTGTGCCTGAGACCGCTTGTAAAGCCCCAGCGTCATGCTGAGGACTTTGCGGAGGCGGGAGAGGGCTTTTGTTCCTGGGAATTGGCTGTTTGCTGCAGCCTTTTTCCTCTCCCTCTGCCCCGGGGCAGAAATGAGGCGCCTTTTGCCCGCTTGTCCTTATGGGGCCGAAAGGACTGCGCCTGATAATACGGCGTCTTCTTAGGTTGAGAAGCTACCTGGGGTAAAAATGTGGATTTTCCAGTGGCCACTAGGTCTGTTAGACCTACCCCAAATAACTCCTCCCTTTTATAAGGCGATACTTCCATATGCCTTTTGGAATCAGCATCACCTGACCACTGTCTTGTCCATAACCCTCTTCTGGCAGAAATGGACAGCGCACTTACTCTTGATGCCAGTCGGCAAATATCCCTCTGTGCATCACGCATATATAGAAAAACATCTTTTAAATGCTCTATAGTTAGTAATATACTGTCCCTATCTAGGGTATCAATATTGTCAGTCAGGGAATCCGACCAAGCCACCCCAGCACTGCACATCCAGGCTGAGGCGATTGCTGGTCGCAGTATCACACCCGTGTGAGTGTATATACATTTTAGGATATTTTACTGCTTTCTGTCAGCAGGTTCCTTAAGGGCAGCCGTATCCGGGGACGGTAGTGCCACCTGTTTAGACAAGCGTGTGAGCGCTTTATTCACCATAAGGGGTGTTTCCCAACGTGCCCTATCCTCTGGCGGGAAGGGGTATGATGCTAATAACTTTTTAGGAATTAACAGTTTTTATCGGGGGAAACCCACGCATCATCACACACTTCATTTAATTCCTCAGATGCAGGAAAAACTACAGGCAGTTTTTTCTCACCCAACCTAATACCCTTTTTAGTGGTACTGGTATTATCAGAAATGTGTAAAAACATTTTCCATAGCCTCAATCATGTAACGTGTGGCCCTACTGGAAGTCACATTCGTCTCTTAATCGTCGACACTGGAGTCAGTATCCGTGTCGGCGTCTGTATCTGCCATCTACGGTAACGGGCGTTTTAGAGCCCCAGATGGCTTTTGAGACACCTGGACAGGCACAGGCTGAGTCGCCGGCTGTCTCATGTCATCAATCTTTTGTAAAGAGCTGACACTGTCACATAATTCCTTCCATAAGCTCATCCACTCAGGTGTCCACTCCCTAGGGGGTGACATCTCTGTTACAGGCAATTGCTCCGCCTCCACCTCATTTTCCTCCTCATACATGTCGACACAACGTACCGACACACAGCACACACACAGGGAATGCTCTGATAGAGGACAGGACCCCACTAGCCCTTTGGGGAGACAGAGGGAGAGTATGCCAGCACACACCAGAGCGCTATATATATATATATATACAGGGATAACCTTATATAAGTGTTTTTCCCCTTATAGCTGCTGTATTGTTATACTGCGCCTAATTAGTGCCCCCCTCTCTTTTTTAACCCCTTTCTGTAGTGTAGTAACTGCAGGGGAGAGCCAGGGAGCTTCCCTCCAACGGAGCTGTGAGAGAAAATGGCGCCAGTGTGCTGAGGAGATAGGCTCCGCCCCCTTCTCGGCGGCCTTTTCTCCCGTTTTTCTGTGGAATCTGGCAGGAGTTAAAATTCATCCATATAGCCCTGGGGGCTATGTGTGATGTATTTTCGCCAGCCAAGGTGTTTTTATTGCTGCTCAGGGCGCCCCCCCCCTAGCGCCCTGCACCCTCAGTGACCGAAGTGTGAAGTGTGCTGAGGAGCAATGGCGCACAGCTGCAGTGCTGTGCGCTACCTTGGTGAAGACAGGATGTCTTCTGCCGCCGATTTTTCCGGACCTCTTCTTGCTTCTGGCTCTGTAAGGGGGCCGGCGGCGCGGCTCTGGGACCGAGCTCCGAGGCTGGGCCTGTGTTCGGTCCCTCTGGAGCTAATGGTGTCCAGTAGCCTAAGAAGCCCAATCCACTCTGCACGCAGGTGAGTTCGCTTCTTCTCCCCTTAGTCCCTCGATGCAGTGAGCCTGTTGCCAGCAGGTCTCACTGAAAATAAAAAACCTAAAACTAAACTTTCACTAAGAAGCTCAGGAGAGCCCCTAGTGTGCACCCTTCTCGGCCGGGCACAAAAATCTAACTGAGGCTTGGAGGAGGGTCATAGGGGGAGGAGCCAGTGCACACCAGGTAGTCCTAAAGCTTTACTTTTGTGCCCAGTCTACTGCGGAGCCGCTATTCCCCATGGTCCTTACGGAGTTCCCAGCATCCACTAGGACGTCAGAGAAAGGGGTATTACTATGCGTTACTATAGGGGCAATTATTTGAAAAAAATGGTGAGATCTGACACTAGCCTAAAATACATCCATGACTTGTATAGTTCACCTGTCACTTCATACAATAAGCCACGCATATTTATTGGGTAACATGCACATCAAACTGCCTTCAATCTTGGAAACGTTATATAATCGCAAAATTCCATGAAAAACAGCTATAAAACTATGAAAGAGTAACAGACAAAACATCTATTCACTAGCTTAAACCTCTTCATGCATTTAAGTGGTACATTGAAGAGATGTGTAAAAATACCAAGCTGTTCAAAAACGGAGTACCAAGCAACTTCACACTAACTTTGCACTCTATGAAAAGAAAGTGGTAAAGGTAGGCTAGTAGACAAAGAGGGAAATTCAATTGTTTTTTTTAACATGGCTCTGTGTAATGGGTGCCCAATAGAGCTATTTAATTGTTGCTCCGTTTGGGCGCATACATATCTTCTCGCAGCCTTCTGAGGTGGCAAGCAGAAATGTATGAAATGTCCAGGTTTGGGCGACCTAACAAGAACTTTGGATGGGTTAAGCCGCTTTACATGGCTAAACCTGGTGCTTTTTAATTAATGGGCACCCAAAACAATTAAATTACCACCATAGGGCCTAATTCAGAGGTGTACACAACTGCAGTCGCTACTGAGTCTTTTGCCCCATCGTCTTTATGCTAATGCCGTAGTCAAATGGTTTCCAACTTAGACACCCACCGGCTGCGGTGCTAAACCGCCGCTGTGCATACCAATATGCACCACTGGTCGCTTCATTAGACACTGCACAGGTACTGTGGAGAGGCAGACTGTCCCATTGAACATGGCCACCGGTGTCAGTGCAGGTGTCTTTAAACACAGTTCTGACAGCGGCATGCCTGCATCAGGCTAGCCATCCCCCCTCGTTACCACCCAAAAAAGCCCAATGAAACTCTATGGATCTGCTTTTATTGTGCCTGATTCAGCATCAGTTGCAAAACTGCAAATCGGGAGATTATCGGCAGACTGCGCATGTACTGCATACCTACTGGGCATGAGTGAAGGCTAAATTGCAATTGCAATTTAGTGAAATGCGATCGTAATTTGATTGACAGGAAGTGACCATTTGTGGGTGTTAACATGGCGTTTGTGGGGAGTGGATGGATAAACATTGTCCACCCCTGAATCAGGCCAATAGGGGCATATGACATAAGCTAGGTGCAATGTACAACATGGCTAGAACAACGCGTGACAACTGAGAATTCTTCACATTATAAAAAATGTGCACATACATCTATGGAAGTAGAGCGACATATTTAAAAAAGTGTTACAGGATTGCCAATTTTCTGGCAAAATGGTCTGTACATATTTAGCTGTCACAATATTATTTATGTATTTATTTCTATTTTAAATATTCCACAATGTGTTCTCAGTAATAATGCTGTTTATGAAGCGGTGGCTTGAAGCCCATTAGGAAAACAGACTCATCATCAGAGTGCATGCATATATTATGGCAGCAGTAATAATCTGTTGTGCACTAGCATTTGTCACATCAGTGTCCTTTACAGACACAAGTGCCTTCTGGTAGCTGGCAAAATGTACTCTGCCTCTTCATGGAGCAAGATGCAAATCCTACCTCAAGTAACGGCACCACTGCAGAACCAAATAGGTTAAAGGAATAAACATTAAGGTGATTGAATAACCTTCCTGAGTAACCTTCCCTGACCAAATCCTGAGCTTGTATATTTGGCACTAACTGAAAAATGACACAGCGCTGGTACGCCGACACCTGCTAAAAAAATCGGAGAGAGCAAGTCATACTCCTCTGTAAGCTGATGCTAGGATTGCAACTGCCAATCACACACAGTGAGAGAGGCTCCAAGCGGGAGCGAGAGAGAAAATGTGTCAGAATCAGGCTGAACTGTTTCCAGCGGGAGAGGCTGTCATGCATGCGCTGGCAAAAAGCAGTTGTCATAACATAGAATCACACAAATCCACAGATGGATTTCTGCAACTGCCCATAAATAAGCAGCCCAGCATTCTGGGGCTGATTCTTAGTTGGAAGCAAAGAAAAAAAAAATAAGATTTTACTCACCGGTAAATCTATTTCTCGTAGTCCGTAGTGGATGCTGGGACTCCGTAAGGACCATGGGGAATAGCGGCTCCGCAGGAGACTGGGCACAACTAAAGAAAGCTTTAGGACTACCTGGTGTGCACTGGCTCCTCCCACTATGACCCTCCTCCAGACCTCAGTTAGGATACTGTGCCCGGAAGAGCTGACACAAATAGGAAGGATTTTGAATCCCGGGTAAGACTCATACCAGCCCCACCAATCACACCGTATAACTCGTGATACAATACCCAGTTAACAGTATGATAACAACTGAGCCTCTCAACAGATGGCTCAACAATAACCCTTTAGTTAGGCAATAACTATATACAAGTATTGCAGACAATCCGCACTTGGGATGGGCGCCCAGCATCCACTACGGACTACGAGAAATAGATTTATCGGTGAGTAAAATCTTATTTTCTCTAACGTCCTAAGTGGATGCTGGGGACTCCGTAAGGACCATGGGGATTATACCAAAGCTCCCAAACGGGCGGGAGAGTGCGGATGACTCTGCAGCACCGAATGAGCAAACTCTAGGTCCTCCTCAGCCAGGGTATCAACTTGTAGACTCTTGCAAGAGTGTTTGACCCCGACCAAGTAACAGCTCGGCAAATTTGTAAAGCCGAGACCCCTCGGGCAGCCGCCCAAGAAGAGCCCACTTTCCTCGTGGAATGGGCTTTTACAGATTTAGGGTGCGGCAGTCCAGCCGCAGAATGTGCAAGTTGAATCGTGCTACAGATCCAGCGAGCAGTAGTCTGCTTAGAAGCAGGAGCACCCAGCTTGTTGGGTGCATACAGGATAAATAGCGAGTCAGTCTTTCTGACTCCAGCCGTCCTGGAAACATATATTTTTCAGGGCCCTGACTACGTCCAGAAAACTTGGAATCCTCCAAGTCCCAAGTAGCCGCAGGCACCACAATAGGTTGGTTCACATGAAAAACTGATACCACCTTAGGAAGGAATTGGGAACGAGTCCTCAATGACGCCTTATCCATATAAAATACAGATAAGGGCTTTTGCATGACAAAACCGCCAATTCTGATACACGCCTGGCCGACGACAAGGCCCACAGCATGACCACTTTCCACGTGAGGTATTGTAGCTCCACGGATTTAAGTGGCTCAACTCAATGCGACTTCAGGAAATCCAACACTACGTTGAGATCCCACGGTGCCACTGGAGGCACAAACGGGGGCTGACTATGCAGCACTCCCTTAACAAAAGTCCGAACTTCAGGCAGTGAAGCCAGTTCTATTTTGGGAGAAAATCGATAGAGCCGAAATCTGGACCTTCATGGAACCCAATTTTAGGCCCATAGTCACCTCTGACTGTAGGAAGTACAGAAATCGACCTAGCTGACATTTCTCCTTTGGGGCCTTCCTGGCCTCACAGCACGCAACATATTTCCACCATATGCGGTGATAATGGTTTGCGTTCACTTCTTTCCTAGCTTTAAATAGCGTAGGGATAACTTCCTCCGGAATGCCCTTTTCCTTCAGGATCCGGCGTTCAACCGCCATGCCATCAAACGCAGCCGCGGTACATCTTGGAACAGACAGGCCCCCTGCTGCAGCAGGTCCTGTCTGAGCGGCAGAGGCCATGGGTCCTCTGAGATCATTTCTTGGAGTTCTGGTTACCAAGCTCTTCTTGGCCAACCCGGAACAATGAGTATAGTTCTTACTCCTCTCCTTCTTATTATTCTCATTACCCTGGGTAAGAGAGGCAGAGAAGGGAACACATACACCGACTGGTACACCCACGGTGTTACCAGAGCGTCCAAAGCTATCGCCTGAGGGTCCCTTGACCTGGTGCAATATCTTTGTAGCTTTTTGTTGAGGCGGGACGCCATCATGTCCACCTGTGGCCTTTCCCAATGGTGTACAATCATTTGGAAAACTTCTGGATGAAGTCCCCACTCTCCCGGGAGGAGGTCGTGTCTTCTGAGAAAGTCTGCTTCTCAGTTGTCCAATCCGGGAATGAACACTGCTGACAGTACCAACACATGATTTTCCGCCCATCGGAGAATCCTTGTGGCTTCTGCCATCGCCATCCTGCTTCTTGTGCCGCCCTGTCGGTTTACATGAGCGACCGCCGTGATGTTGTCTGACTGGATCAGCACCGGCCGGTGTTGAAGCAGGGTCTAGCCTGACTTAGGGCATTGTAAATGGCCCTTAGTTCCAGAATATTTATGTGTAGGGAAGTCTCCTGACTTTTCCATAGCCTTGGAAGTTTCTTCCCTGTGTGACTGCCCCCCAGCCTTGAAGGCTGGCATCCGTGGTCACCAGGACCCAGTCCTGTATGCCGAAACTGCGGCCCTCTAGAAGATGAGCACTCTGCAGCCACCACAACAGCGACACCCTGGCCCTTGGAGACAGGGTTATCAGCCGATGCATCTGAAGATGCGACCCGGACCACTTGTCCAACAGATCCCCCTGGAAGATCCTTGCATGGAACCTGCCGAATGGAATTTCTTCGTAAGAAGCTACCATCTTTCCCAGGACTCTCGTGCATTGATGCACCGACACCTGTATTTGTTTTAGGAGGCCTCTGACTAGAGATGACAACTCCTTGGCCTTCTCCTCCGGGAGAAACACTTTTCCTGTTCTGTGTCCAGAACCATACCCAGGAACAGTAGACGCGTCGTAGGAACCAGCTGCGACTTTGAAATATTCAGAATCCAGCCATGCTGTTGTAGCACTTCCCGAGATAGTGCTACTCCGACCAACAACTGCTCCCTGGACCTCACCTTTATAAGGAGATCGTCCAAGTAGGGATAATTATAACTCCCTTTTTTTTTTTTTTTTTTTGAAGGAGTATCATCATTTCGGCCATTACCTTGGTAAATACCCTCGGTGCCGGGGACAGACCAACGGCAACGTCTGGAATTGGTAATGATAGTCCTGTACCACAATTTTGAGGTACTCCTGGTGAGGAAGGTAAATGGGGACTTGATGTAGTGTGATACCATGTAGTCCCCTTCGTCCAGGCTTGCAATAACCGCCCTGAGCGATTCCATTTTGAACTTGAACCTTAGTATATAAGTGTACAAGGATTTCACTTTTAGAATGGGTCTCACCGAACAGTCTGGTTTCGGTACCACAAACATTGCGGAATAGTAACCCCGGCCTTGTTGAAGGAGGGGTAGCCTGATTATCACCTGCTGGAAGTACAGCTTGTGAATTGCCGCCAGTACTACCTCCCTTTTCTCAGAGGGTAGCAGGCAAGGCTGATTTGCGGTAACGGCGAGGGGGAGTCGCCTCGAACTCCAGCTTGTATCCCTGTGATACTACTTGCAGAACCCAGGGATCCACCTGTGAGCGAGCCCACTGGTCGCTGAAATTCCTGAGACGCGCCCCCACCGCACCTGGCTCCACCTGTGGGGCCCCAGCGTCATGCGGTGGACTCAGAGGAAGCGGGGGAAGATTTTTGATCCTGGGAACTGGCTGTCTGGTGCAGCTTTTTCCCTCTTCCCTTGTCTCTGTGCAGAAAGGAAGCGCCTTTGACCCGCTTGCTTTTCTGAAGCCGAAAGGACTGTACCTGATAATACCGTGCTTTCTTAGGCTGTGAGGAAACCTGAGGTAAAAAAAATTCTTCCCAGCTGTTGCTGTGGATACGAGGTCCCAGAGACCATCCCCAACAATTCCTCACCCTTATAAGGCAGATGTGCCTTTTAAAGTCATCACCACCTGTCCACTGCCGGGTCCCTAATACCCTCCTGGCAGAATGGACATTGCATTAATTCTAGATGCCAGCCGGCAAATATCCCTCTGTGCATCCCTCATATATAAGACTACGTCTTTAATATGCTCTATGGGTAGCAAAACAGTATCCCTGTCCTGACAGGGTAACAGTGCAGCAGCACTATCCATGCTGAGGCAAGTGCAGGTCTCAGTATAGTACCTGAGTGTGTATATATAGACTTCAGGATAGCCTCCTGCTTTTTATCAGCAGGCTCCTTCAAAGTGGCCGTATCCTAAGACGGCAGTGCCACCTTTTTTGACAAACGTGTGAGCGCCTTATCCACCCTAGGGGATATCTCCCAACGTGACCTATCCTCTGGCGGGAAAGGGTACGCCATCAGTAACTTTTTTTTTAGAAATTACCAGTTTCTTATTGGGGGAACCCACGCTTCTTCACACACTTCATTCACTCATCTGATGGGGGAACAAAACACTGGCTGCTTTTTCTTCCCAAACATAAAAACCCCTTTTTTGTGGTACTTGGGTTATTGTCAGAAATGTGTAACACATTTTTCATTGCCGAGATCATGCAACGGATGTTCCTAGTGGATTGTGTATATGTCTCAATCTCGTCGACACTGGAGTCAGACTCCGTGTCGACATCTGTGTCTGCCATCTGAGGTAGCGGGCGTTTTTTGAGCCCCTGATGGCCTTTGAGACGCCTGGGCAGGCGCGGGCTGAGAAGCCGGCTGTCCCACAGCTGTTACGTCATCCAGCCTTTTATGTAAGGAGTTGACACTGTCGGTTAATACCTTCCACCTATCCATCCACTCTGGTGTCGGCCCCACAGGGGGCGACATCACATTTATCGACATCTGCTCCGCCTTCCACGTAACCTTCCTCATCAACATGTCGACACAGCCGTACCGACACACCGCACACACACACAGGGAATGCTCTGACTGAGGACAGGACCCCACAAAGTCCTTTGGGGAGACAGAGAGAGAGTATGCCAGCACACACCAAAGCGCTATATAATACAGGGATTCACACTACCCACAGTGATTTTTCCCTTATAGCTGCTATAATACACAATTCTGCGCCCAAATTTAGTGCCCCCCCCTCTCTTTTTAACCCTTTGAGCCTGAAAACTACAGGGGATAGCCTGGGGAGCTGTCTTCCAGCTGCACTGTGAAGAGAAAATGGCGCCAGTGTGCTGAGGGAGATAGCCCCGCCCCTTTTTCGGCTGACTTTCTCCCGCTTTTTTATGGATCTCTGGCAGGGGTATTTTTCACATATATAGCCTCTAGGACTATATATTGTGATTATTTTGCCAGCCAAGGTGTTAATATTGCTGCTCAGGGCGCCCCCCCCCCAGCGCCCTGCACCCATCAGTGACCGGAGTGTGAGGTGTGCATGAGGAGCAATGGCGCACAGCTGCAGTGCTGTGCGCTACCTTGTTGAAGACCGAAGTCTTCTGTCGACGATTTTCAGCACCCTCTTCATGGTTCTGGCTCTGTAAGGGGGACGGCGGCGCGGCTCCGGACGATCGAGGTCGGGTCCTGTGTTCGATCCCTCTGGAGCTAATGGTGTCCAGTAGCCTAAGAAGCCCAAACTAGCTGCAAGCAGGTAGGTTCGCTTCTTCTCCCCTTAGTCCCTCGTAGCAGTGAGTCTGTTGCCAGCAGAACTCACTGAAAATAAAAAACCTAAAATATACTTTCTTTTCTAGGAGCTCAGGAGAGCCCCTAGTGTGCATCCAGCTCAGCCGGGCACAAGATTCTAACTGAGGTCTGGAGGAGGGTCATAGTGGGAGGAGCCAGTGCACACCAGGTAGTCCTAAAGCTTTCTTTAGTTGTGCCCAGTCTCCTGCGGAGCCGCTATTCCCCATGGTCCTTACGGAGTCCCAGCATCCACTTAGTACGTCAGAGAAAAGCAAGTTACTTTGCACCTGGACAAACCATGCTGCAACGCAAGGGGGGTGCAAATTATTATTTTATTTTTTGCATGCAGTGTGAAGGGATGTTGTTATGTGACTGGCGGTCAGGAGACCACTGGTCACAATACCTCCCCCTACATCCCGCACCCTTAGAATGCCAACTAGCAGGGACTATTCACACTCGTGGATATCCACAACACCCATAGAGTGGGAATAGAACCTGTGGCAAGTGTAGCTTGCCACCAAACCCCCAAGGGGCTTGTTGCGCTCGCCCTCCCCTACCCCAAGTCAATCTCAATGCCAGGATCCCAGCGTCGGTATGGTGACCGCAAGTCACGAATACCCAACCCAGTGTAACTGCAGTTTTTGCATGTAGCCGACAAGTGCTGGACTGCTTTATTTTTAGATTGAATTTAGATTGTGTTTGGACATGAGCCTCTCAAATGTAAAACCCTATCCAGAGCTTACATCTGTCCCTTTCCCCCCCTGCAGTGCAGAGTGCTTTTCCCAAGATGAAAAGTTATTGCATTTTTGCTTTGCTCTCAACTTAGTCCCAGTACCTATTGGTTATGAGCAAGAGGCGGCCTTCAGAGCCTTCCGGATTAAAAGGAAAATCAAAAACCAACTGGAAATGATCTGTGGGTGTTGGGAGGTACAGTACAGTATTTTAACACATACGCCTGCTTAAGTAAGATGATGTGGTGGAATTAGATCTAGATCCCCAGTATGAACATATGTAATATATTATAAATGAGTTTATACTGTCCTTTTCAATATTCTGCAGTACAAATATAAGGAGACCAATAAGTGATTGGCTGAGCTACTTGCTTTCGTCCAAAGCACTTTTACCAAGCACTTGCTGTCGTCTTCTCTACTGTCTGTTAATAGAGGTGTTTTATTTACATGTAAGACACATCTGGAGCTTATTGATATTATAGTACCAGTTGTCTGTTTTGAAGTTTTTACCCGAAACCTGCAAGTTCTGCTGGGCTTTATCATTGCTAAAATGTACTGTTCACATGCCGGGCTTCTTGTGTTTAATATAACAAATACTATTTTGGGTTGCTCTGCTGTTATGGGATGCGGTCAAGATCCCGGCGGTCGGAATACCGACACCGGAATCCCGACCGGCACAGCTGTTATCAGATAAAGCGATACGATTAAGGCAGTTGTGTTAGTCGATCATGCAGCACTGCACAGGTGAATTGCCTAAAGCAATATATTAACTGATAGTTCAAAAGCTAACAATATGAATAACAGTAAGCTCTCAAAACATTCACCTGCAGATCCCAAAACATTCCTACGTTATGCCCCATTAGCCCCAACTCTTGTATGCCTTATGCCCACTGCCGAAGCTCAACGGGTCATAAAATAGGAGAGGCGACTGTAAGTGGTCTCTTCATTTTCCCTGAGCAGCCGCCACCTTTAACATCACATCACGTAACCTCCTCCACACAACATGTGCAGATCACAGAAAGGGATTTGTATAGTTTCCCTCCTTCCTCCATGGGAAAGAGCAGCGTGATTCCTATTTTCGTTAAAGCAGGATAAGGAATGTTTAAGCATCTATGACTGCAAAGTTCTCTCTATTTGGATGTACAGGCACTGCCAATCATAGGGCACATTAAAAATAACAAGCAAAAATGTCTAATGGATGGGAAGCCTTCCTGCAGAATTGATTTGGGCCTGTTCAGCTTTAAACCTAACTTTCAGTAGCTGGAGGAAATCTGATCATCCAGACACACTGTGACACACATTTGTTGTTATAATAACAAGAGTCGGGTCGTACCCTGGAATGGGTACACGGGTGCTTCCCAGGTGCGACCCGGCTTAAGACCCCTTCAGACTTGCGGCTCGACCAGGCATATTGCCGGTTGGTGACGTCATCGCTAACGCTACCGGAGGCTGTGCTTGGAGATAATTATCTCCAAGCACCGCCTCCTCCTATGCAGAAAACGGGTGCCGGGTCGCCTTGACCTGGCATACCCGTTCACACTGCGTGTATCCCGGGTCGATCCCGGATTCAACCCAGGTCGAGACCTAGGATGAAATGCCGGGACTCTCAACAAGGGATATTCTTACAGGACCCTTTCACACTGAGCAAATTCCCGGGTTGATGCGCGTTCATGTGCAATAACCCGGGAAATAATTGTCAGTGTGAAAGGGGTAAGCCGCAGTGTGAGAGGTGCAACATAGGTTACATTTTAAAGCTGCTAATTGGCTGTTTATCTCGAGGCCCGCCTCAAGGGATTGACATGCAGGGAAGACATGGATGCGACGTGGGTGCAGTGTGAATGGGGACGACCTGGGAATAACCCCGGACTAAGGTGTAGTGTTCCCCCCGGACTAAGGTGTAATGTGAAAGGGGTCTGAGCAGCTGTGACACGGGTTGAAACCTTATTCAATAACGGGATTTTGGAGTGAAAATAAGAATTTACTCACCGGTAATTCTATTTCTCGTAGTCCGTAGTGGATGCTGGGACTCCGTAAGGACCATAGGGAATAGCGGCTCCGCAGGAGACTGGGCACAACTAAAAAAAAGCTTTAGACTAACTGGTGTGCACTGGCTCCTCCCACTATGACCCTCCTCCAGACTTCAGTTAGGACACTGTGCCCGGAAGAGCTGACACAATAAGGAAGGATTTTGAATCCCGGGTAAGACTCATACCAGCCACACCAATCACACCGTATAACTCGTGATACAATACCCAGTTAACAGTATGATAACAACTGAGCCTCTCAACAGATGGCTCAACAATAACCCTTTAGTTAGGCAATAACTATATACAAGTATTGCAGACAATCCGCACTTGGGATGGGCGCCCAGCATCCACTACGGACTACGAGAAGTAGAATTACCGGTGAGTAAATTCTTATTTTCTCTGACGTCCTAAGTGGATGCTGGGACTCCGTAAGGACCATGGGGATTATACCAAAGCTCCCAAACGGGCGGGAGAGTGCGGATGACTCTGCAGCACCGAATGGGCAAACTCTAGGTCCTCCTCAGCCAGGGTGTCAAACTTGTAGAATTTAGCAAATGTGTTTGACCCCGACCAAGTAACTGCTCGGCAAAGTTGTAGAGCCGAGACCCCTCGGGCAGCCGCCCAAGAAGAGCCCACCTTCCTCGTGGAATGGGCTTTCACTGATTTAGGATGCGGCAGTCCAGCCGCAGAATGTGCAAGCTGAATCGTACTACAGATCCAGCGAGCAATAGTCTGCTTTGAAGCAGGTGCACCCAACTTGTTGGGCGCAAACAGGATAAATAGCGAGTCAGTCTTTCTGACTCCCGCTGTCCTGGAAACATAAATTTTCAGGGCCCTGACTACGTCCAACAACTTGGAAGCCTCCAAGTCTTTAGTAGCCGCAGGCATCACGATAGGTTGGTTCAGATGAAAGGCTGATACCACCTTAGGGAGAAATTGGGGACGAGTCCTCAATTCTGCCCTATCCATATGGAAAATCAGATAAGGGCTTTTACATGACAAAGCCGCCAATTCTGATACACGCCTGGCCGAAGCCAAGGCCAACAACATGACCACTTTCCACGTGAGATACTTCAATTCCACGGTTTTAAGTGGCTCAAACCAATGTGACTTTAGGAAATCCAACACCACGTTGAGATCCCAAGGTGCCACTGGAGGCACAAAAGGGGGCTGAATATGCAGCACTCCCTTAACAAAAGTTTGAACTTCAGGTAGTGAAGCCAGTTCTCTCTGGAAGAAAATCGATAGAGCCGAAATCTGGACCTTAATGGAACCCAATTTTAGGCCCATAGTCACCCCTGACTGTAGGAAGTGCAGGAAACGGCCCAGCTGAAATTCCTCCGTTGGGGCCTTCCTGGCCTCACACCACGCAACATATTTTCGCCATATGCGGTGATAATGGTTTGCGGTTACTTCTTTCCTAGCTTTAATCAGCGTAGGAATGACTTCCTCCGGAATGCCCTTTTCCTTCAGGATCCGGTGTTCAACCGCCATGCCGTCAAACGCAGCCGCGGTAAGTCTTGGAACAGACAGGGCCCCTGCTGCAGCAGGTCCTGTCTGAGCGGCAGAGGCCATGGGTCCTCTGACATCATTTCTTGAAGTTCCGGGTACCAAGCTCTTCTTGGCCAATCCGGAACAATGAGTATAGTTCTTACTCCTCTTCTCCTTATTATCCTCAGTACCTTTGGTATGAGAGGAAGAGGAGGGAACACATAAACCGACCGGTACACCCACGGTGTCACTAGAGCGTCCACAGCTATCGCCTGCGGGTCTCTCGACCTGGCACAATATCTTTCTAGCTTTTTGTTTAGGCGGGACGCCATCATGTCCACCTGTGGCCTTTCCCAACGGTTTACAATCAGTTGGAAGACTTCTGGATGAAGTCCCCACTCTCCCGGGTGGAGGTCGTGCCTGCTGAGGAAGTCTGCTTCCCAGTTGTCCACTCCCGGAATGAACACTGCTGACAGTGCTAACACGTGATTTTCCGCCCATCGGAGAATCCTTGTGGCTTCTGCCATCGCCGTCCTGCTTCTCGTGCCGCCCTGTCGGTTTACATGGGCGACTGCCGTGATGTTGTCTGACTGGATCAGTACCGGCTGATTTTGAAGCAGGGGTTTTGCCTGACTTAGGGCATTGTAAATGGCCCTCAGTTCCAGAATATTTATGTGTAGGGAAGTCTCCTGACTTGACCATAGTCCTTGGAAGTTTCTTCCCTGTGTGACTGCCCCCCAGCCCCGAAGGCTGGCATCCGTGGTCACCAGGACCCAGTCCTGTATGCCGAATCTTCGGCCCTCTTGAAGATGAGCACTTTGCAGCCACCACAGCAGAGACACCCTGGTCCTCAGAGACAGGGTTATCAGACGATGCATCTGAAGATGCGATCCTCACCACTTGTCCAACAGGTCCCACTGAAAGGTTCTCGCATGGAACCTGCCGAATGGAATTGCTTCGTAGGAAGCTACCATCTTTCCCAAGATCCGCGTGCAGTGATGCACCGACACCTGTTTTGGTTTTAGGAGGCCTCTGACTAGAGATGACAGCTCCTTGGCCTTCTCCTCCGGGAGAAACACTTTTTTCTGTTCTGTGTCCAGAACCATCCCCAGGAACAGTAGACGTGTCGTAGGGACCAGCTGTGACTTTGGAATATTTAGAATCCAGCCGTGCTGTTGTAGCACCTCCCGAGATAGTGCTACCCCGACCAACAAATGCTCCCTGGACCTTGCCTTTATCAGGAGATCGTCCAAGTACGGGATAATTAAATCTCCCTCACTTGTGTTCCTACCGTATTCCTATCTGTATGACTTTGCTTACCCCCCCACCTGCTTATCTGTTACCTACTTGGCTGTTGTAAAGCAAACCGAAGACAAATTCCTAGTATACGCAAGTATACCTGGCCAATAAACCTGATTCTGATGAAGATTTCGAAGGAGTATCATCATTTCGGCCATTACCTTGGTAAACACCCTCGGAGCCGTGGATAGACCAAACGGCAACGTCTGGAATTGGTAATGACAATCCTGTACCACAAATCTGAGGTACTCCTGGTGAGGATGGTAAATGGGGACATGCAGGTAAGCATCCTTGATGTCCAGTGATACCATGTAATCCCCCTCGTCCAGGCTTGCAATAACCGCCCTGAGCGATTCCATCTTGAACTTGAATTTTTTTATATACGTGTTAAAGGATTTAAAATTTAAAATGGGTCTCACCGAACCGTCCGGTTTCGGTACCACAAACATTGTGGAATAGTAACCCCGTCCTTGTTGAAGTAGGGGCACCTTTACTGTCACCTGCTGGGAATACAGCTTGTGAATTGCCTCTAACACTGCCTCCCTGCCTGAGGGAGTTGTTGGCAAGGCAGATTTGAGTAAACGGCAGGGGGGGGAGACTTCTCGAATTCCACCTTGTACCCCTGAGATACTACTTGAAAGATCCAGGGATCCACCCGTGAGCGAGCCCACTGATCGCTGAAATTTTTGAGACGGGCCCCCACCGTACCTGGCTCCGCCTGTGGAGCCCCAGCGTCATGCTGTGGACTTAGAGGAAGCGGGGGAGGACTTTTGCTCCTGGGAACTGGCTGTATGCTGCAGCTTTTTCCCTCTACCTCTGCCTCTGGGCAGAAAGGACGCGCCTTTAACCCGCTTGCCCTTATTGGGCCGAAAGGACTGTACCTGATAATACGGTGCTTTCTTTGGCTGTGAGGGAACATGGGGTAAAAATGTAGACTTCCCAGCTGTTGCTGTGGAAACGAGGTCCGAGAGACCATCCCCGAACAACTCCTCACCCTTATAAGGCAAAACTTCCATGTGCCTTTTAGAATCTGCATCTCCTGTCCACTGCCGAGTCCATAACCCTCTCCTGGCAGAAATGGACATTGCACTTATTTTAGATGCCAGCCGGCAAATATCCCTCTGTGCATCCCTCATGTATAAAAGAGTGCGTCTTTAATATGCTCTACGGTTAGCAATATAGTGTCCCTGTCTAGGGTATCAATATTTTCCGACAGGGAATCTGACCACGCAGCTGCAGCACTGCACATCCATGCTGAAGCAATAGCTGGTCTCAGTATAACACCTGTGTGTGTATATATAGACTTCAGGATAGCCTCCTGCTTTCTATCAGCAGATTCCTTCAGGGCGGCCGTATCCGGAGACGGTAGTGCCACCTTCTTTGACGAGCGTGTGAGCGCTTTATCCACCCTAGGGGATGTTTCCCAACGTGACCTATCCTCTGGCGGGAAAGGGTACGCCATTAGTAACCTCTTAGAAATTACCAGTTTCTTATCGGGGGAAGCCCACGCTTCTTCACACACTTCATTTAATTCCTCAGATGGAGGAAAAACAACTGGTAGTTTTTTCTCTCCAAACATAATACCCTTTTTTGTGGTACCCGGGGTAACATCAGAAATATGCAACACATTTTTCATTGCCTCAATCATATAACGTGTGGCCCTATTGGAAGATACATTAGTCTCATCGTCGTCGACACTGGAGTCAGTATCCGTGTCGACATCTGTGTCTGCCATCTGAGGTAGCGGGCGTTTTAGAGCCCCTGATGGCTTTTGAGACGCCTGGGCAGGCACAGGCTGAGAAGCCAGCTGTCCCATATTTGGTATGTCGTCAAACCTTTTATGCAAGGAGTCGACACTGTCGCGTAATTCCTTCCACAGAACCATCCATTCAGGTGTCGACCCCGCAGGGGGTGACATCACATTTATCGGCATTTGCTCCGCCTCCACATAAGCATCCTCATCAAACATGTCGACACAGCCATACCGACACACCGCATACACACAGGGAATGCTCTGACAGAGGACAGGACCCCACAAAGCCCTTTGGGGAGACAGATAGAGAGTATGCCAGCACACACCAGAGCGCTATATAACACAGGGATCCCACTATAAATGAGTGTTTTTTCCCTTATAGCTGCTTATATTATATATACTGCGCCTAAATTTAGTGCCCCCCCTCTCTTTTTTACCCTTATGTAGCTTGATACTGCAGGGGAGAGCCAGGGAGCGTCCTTCCAGCGGAGCTGTGAGGGAAAAATGGCGCCAGTGTGCTGAGGGAGATAGCCCCGCCCCTTTTCCGGCGGACTTCTCACGCTTTTTCTGGAATTCTGGCAGGGGTATTTTTACACCTATATAGCCTTCCTGACTATATATGGTGTAGATTTGCCAGCCAAGGTGTCTTATATTGCCCTCAGGGCACCCCCCCCCCCCAGCGCCCTGCACCCATCAGTGACCGGAGTGTGAGGTGTGCATGAGGAGCAATGACGCACAGCTGCAGTGCTGTGCGCTACCTTGTTGAAGACAGAAGTCTTCTGCCGCCGATTTTCCGGAACACTTCTTGCTTCTGGCTCTGTAAGGGGGCCGGCGGCGCGGCTCCGGGACCGAACATCGAGGTCGGGTCCTGTGGTCGATCCCTCTGGAGCTAATGGTGTCCAGTAGCCTAAGAAGCCCAAGCTACCACCAGTTAGGTAGGTTCGCTTCTTCTCCCCTTAGTCCCTCGCTGCAGTGAGTCTGTTGCCAGCAGATCTCACTGTAAAATAGAAAACCTAAAAATAAGATTTTACTTACCGATAAATCTATTTCTCGTAGTCCGTAGTGGATGCTGGGGACTCCGTCAGGACCATGGGGAATAGCGGCTCCGCAGGAGACAGGGCACAAAAGTAAAAGCTTTAGGATCAGGTGGTGTGCACTGGCTCCTCCCCCTATGACCCTCCTCCAAGCCTCAGTTAGGATACTGTGCCCGGACGAGCGTACACAATAAGGAAGGATTTTGAATCCCGGGTAAGACTCATACCAGCCACACCAATCACACTGTACAACCTGTGATCTGAACCCAGCTAACAGCATGATAACAGCGGAGCCTCTGAAAAGATGGCTCACAACAATAATAACCCGATTTTTGTAACAATAACTATGTACAAGTATTGCAGACAATCCGCACTTGGGATGGGCGCCCAGCATCCACTACGGACTACGAGAAATAGATTTATCGGTAAGTAAAATCTTATTTTCTCTGACGTCCTAGTGGATGCTGGGGACTCCGTCAGGACCATGGGGATTATACCAAAGCTCCCAAACGGGCGGGAGAGTGCGGATGACTCTGCAGCACCGAATGAGAGAACTCCAGGTCCTCTTTAGCCAGGGTATCAAATTTGTAGAATTTTACAAACGTGTTCTCCCCCGACCACGTAGCTGCTCGGCAGAGTTGTAATGCCGAGACCCCTCGGGCAGCCGCCCAGGATGAGCCCACCTTCCTTGTGGAATGGGCCTTGACAGATTTAGGCTGTGGCAGGCCTGCCACAGAATGTGCAAGTTGAAATGTGCTACAAATCCAACGAGCAATCGTTTGCTTAGAAGCAAGAGCACCCAGTTTGTTGGGTGCATACAGGATAACAGCGAGTCAGTTTTCCTGACTCCAGCCGTCCTGGAAACCTATATTTTCAGGGCCCTGACAACATCTAGCAACTTGGAGTCCTCCAAGTCCCTAGTAGCCACAGGTACCACAATAAGCTGGTTCAGGTGAAACGCTGACACCACCTTAGGAAGAAACTGGGGACGAGTCCGCAGTTCTGCCCTGTCCGAATGGACAATCAGATATGGCTTTTGTGAGACAAAGCCGCCAATTCTGACACTCGCCTGGCCGAGGCCAGGGCCAACAGCATGGTCACTTTCCATGTGAGATATTTCAAATCCACAGATTTGAGCGGTTTAAAATGTGATTTGAGGAATCCCAGAACTACGTTGAGATCCCACTGGAGGCACAAAAAGGGGGTTGTATATGCAATACTCCCTTGACAAACTTCTGGACTTCAGGAACTGAAGCCAATTCTTTCTGGAAGAAAATTTACAGGGCCGAAATTTGAACCTTAATGGACCCCAATTTGTGGCCCATAGACACTCCTGTTTGCAGGAAATGCAGGAATCGACCGAATTGAAATTTCTTCGTGGGGCCTTCCTGGCCTCACACCACGCAACATATTTTCGCCACATGTGGTGATAATGTTTTGCGGTCACCTCCTTCCTGGCTTTGACCAGGGTAGGAATGACCTCTTCCGGAATGCCTTTTTCCCTTAGGATCTGGCGTTCCACCGCCATGCCGTCAAACGCAGCCGCGGTAAGTCTTGGAACAGACCTGGTACTTGCTGAAGCAAGTCCCTTCTTAGCGGCAGAGGCCATGAGTCCTCTGTGAGCATTTCTTGAAGTTCCGGGTGCCACGTCCTTCTTGGCCAATCCGGAGCCACGAGTATAGTTCTTACTCCTCTACGTCTTATAATTCTCAGTACCTTGGTTATGAGAATCAGAGGAGGGAACACATACACCGACTGGTACACCCACGGTGTTACCAGAACGTCCACAGATATTGCTTGAGGGTCTCTTGACCTGGCGCAATACCTGTCCAGTTTTTTGTTCAGGCGGGACGCCATCATGTCCACCTTTGGTCTTTCCCAACGGTTCACAATCATGTGGAATACTTCCCGATGAAGTCCCCACTCTCCCGGGTGGAGGTCGTGCCTGCTGAGGAAGTCTGCTTCCCAGTTGTCCACTCCCGGAATGAACACTGCTGACAGTGCTATCACATGATTTTTCGCCCAGCGAAGAATCCTTGCAGTTTCTGCCATTGCCCTCCTGCTTCTTGTGCCGCCCTGTCTGTTTACGTGGGCGACTGCCGTGATGTTGTCCCACTGGATCAATACCGGCTGACCTTGAAGCAGAGGTCTTGCTAAGCTTAGAACATTGTAAATTGCCCTTAGCTCCAGTATATTTATGTGGAGAGAAGTCTCCAGACTTGATCACACTCCCTGGAAATTTTTTCCCTGTGTGACTGCTCCCCAGCCTCTCAGGCTGGCATCCGTGGTCACCAGGACCCAGTCCTGAATGCCGAGTCTGCGGCCCTTTAGTAGATGAGCACTCTGCAGCCACCGCAGAAGAAACACCCTTGTCCTTGGAGACAGGGTTATCCGCTGATGCATCTGAAGATGCGATCCGGACCATTTTTCCAGCAGATCCCACTGAAAAGTTCTTGCGTGAAATCTACCGAATGGAATCGCTTCGTAAGAAGCCACCATTTTTCCCAGGACCCTTGTGCAATGATGCACTGACACTTTTCCTGGTTTTAGGAGGTTCCTGACTAGCTCGGATAACTCCCCGGCTTTCTTCTCCGGGAGAAACACCTTTTTCTGGACTGTGTCCAGAATCATCCCTAGGAACAGCAGACGTGTCGTCGGAAACAGCTGCGGTTTTGGAATATTTAGAATCCACCCGTGCCGTCGTAGAACTACTTGAGATAGTGCTACTCCGACCTCCAACTGTTCTCTGGACCTTGCCCCTATCAGGAGATCGTCCATTTTCTTTGAAGAAGAATCATCATTTCGGCCATTACCTTGGTAAGGACCCGGGGTGCCGTGGACAATCCAACCGGCAGCGTCTGAAACTGATAGTGACAGTTCTGTACCACGAACCTGAGGTACCCTTGGTGAGAAGGGCAAATTGGGACATGGAGGTAAGCATCCCTGATGTCCCGGGACACCATATAGTCCCCTTCTTCCTGGTTCGCTATCACTGCTCTGAGTGACTCCATCTTGATTTGAACCTTTGTATGTAAGTGTTCAACTATTTCAGATTTAGAATAGGTCTCACCGAGCCGTCTGGCTTCAGTACCACAATATAGTGTGGAATAATACCCCTTTCCTTGTTGTAGGAGGGGTACTTTGATTATCACCTGCTGGGAATACAGCTTGTGAATTGTTTCCACTACTGCCTCCCTGTCGGAGGGAGACGTTGGTAAAGCAGACTTCAGGAACCTGCGAGGGGGAGACGTCTCGAATTTCCAATCTGTACCCCTGGGATACTACTTGTAGGATCCAGGGGTCCACTTGCGAGTGAGCCCACTGCGTGCTGAAACTCTTGAGACGACCCCCCCCACCGCACCTGAGTCCGCTTGTACGGCCCCAGCGTCATGCTGAGGACTTGGCAGAAGCGGTGGAGGGCTTCTGTTTCTGGGAATGGGCTGCCTGCTGCAGTCTTCTTCCCTTTCCTCTATCCCATGGCAGATATGACTGGCCTTTTGCCCGCTTACCCTTATGGGGACGAAAGGACTGAGGCTGAAAAGACGTTGTCTTTTTCTCCTTTATACGGCAATACTTCCATGTGCCGTTTGGAATCTGCATCACCTGACCACTGTCGTGTCCATAAACAACTTCTGGCAGATATGGACATCGCACTTACTCTTGATGCCAGAGTGCAAATATCCCTCTGTGCATCTCGCATATATAGAAATGCATCCTTTAAATGCTCTATAGTCAATAAAATACTGTCCCTGTCAAGGGTATCAATATTTTCAGTCAGGGAATCCGACCAAGCCACCCCAGCGCTGCACATCCAGGCTGAGGCGATCGCTGGTCGCAGTATAACACCAGTATGTGTGTATATACTTTTTAGGATATTTTCCAGCCTCCTATCAGCTGGCTCCTTGAGGGCGGCCCTATCTGGAGACGGTACCGCCACTTGTTTTGATAAGCGTGTGAGCGCCTTATCCACCCTAAGGGGTGTTTCCCAACGCGCCCTAACTTCTGGCGGGAAAGGGTATACCGCCAATAATTTTCTATCGGGGGAAACCCACGCATCATCACACACTTCATTTAATTTATCTGATTCAGGAAAAACTACAGGTAGTTTTTTCACACTCCACATAATACCCTTTTTTGTGGTACTTGTAGTATCAGAAATATGTAACACCTCCTTCATTGCCCTTAACAAGTAACGTGTGGCCCTAAAGGAAAATACGTTTGTTTCTTCACCGTCGACACTGGAGTCAGTGTCCGTGTCTGTGTCTGTGTCGACCGACTGAGGTAAAAGGACGTTTTAACGCCCCTGACGGTGTTTGAGACGCCTGGACAGGTACTAATTGGTTTGCCGGCCGTCTCATGTCGTCAACCGACCTTGCAGCGTGTTGACATTATCACGTAATTCCTTAAATAAGCCATCCATTCCGGTGTCGACTCCCTAGAGAGTGACATCACCATTACAGGCAATTGCTCCGCCTCCTCACCACCATCGTCCTCATACATGTCGACACACACGTACCGACACACAGCACACACACAGGGAATGCTCCGATAGAGGACAGGACCCCACTAGCCCTTTGGGGAGACAGAGGGAGAGTTTGCCAGCACACACCAAAAACGCTATAATTATACAGGGACAACCTTTATATAAGTGTTTTTCCCTTATAGCATTTTAATATATATAGTCATATCGCCAAATAAGTGCCCCCCCTCTCCGTTTTAACCCGGTTTCTGTAGTGCAGTGCAGGGGAGAGCCTAGGAGCCTTCCCACCAGCATTTCTGTGAGGGAAAATGGCGCTGTGTGCTGAGGAGAATAGGCCCCGCCCCCTTTTCGGCGGGCTTCTTCTCCCGTTTTTCTGAGACCTGGCAGGGGTTAAATACATCCATATAGCCCCCAGGGGCTATATGTGATGTATTTTTAGCCAGAATAAGGTACTATCATTGCTGCCCAGGGCGCCCCCCCCCAGCGCCCGCTGCTATGAAGTGTGCTGACAACAATGGCGCACAGCTGCAGTGCTGTGCGCTACCTTATGAAGACTGAAAAGTCTTCTGCCGCCGGTTTCTGGACAACTTCACTTTTCGGCATCTGCAAGGGGGTCGGCGGCGCGGCTCCGGGACGAACCCCAGGGTGAGACCTGTGTTCCGACTCCCTCTGGAGCTAATGGTGTCCAGTAGCCTAAGAAGCCAATCCATCCTGCACGCAGGTGAGTTCACTTCTCTCCCCTAAGTCCCTCGATGCAGTGAGCCTGTTGCCAGCAGGACTCACTGAAAATAAAAAACCTAACAAAACTTTTACTCTAAGCAGCTCTTTAGGAGAGCCACCTAGATTGCACCCTTCTCGGCCGGGCACAAAAATCTAACTGAGGCTTGGAGGAGGGTCATAGGGGGAGGAGCCAGTGCACACCACCTGATCCTAAAGCTTTTACTTTTGTGCCCTGTCTCCTGCGGAGCCGCTATTCCCCATGGTTCTGACGGAGTCCCCAGCATCCACTAGGACGTCAGAGAAATATACTTTCTTTCTAGGAGCTCAGGAGAGCCCCTAGTGTGCATCCAGCTCAGCCGGGCACAAGATTCTAACTGAAGTCTGGAGGAGGGTCATAGTGGGAGGAGCCAGTGCACACCAGTTAGTCTAAAGCTTTCTTTTAGTTGGGCCCAGTCTCCTGCGGAGCCGCTATTCCCCATGGTCCTTACGGAGTCCCAGCATCCACTTAGGACGTCAGAGAAAGGGGTATAACTGGAATAGCCATGACAGGATATATTTTCCTTTGTATGAAACAGCTCCTAACGGAAGTTTTTATCTAATCTATTGTGAAATCAACTTCTGTCCAATTCAGAAGTAGGAAGTGAAAGGGAATTTATTTAACAAACAGGACAAGGCAATATCTAATACCCCTTTCACGCGGCCAGCAATAGCCTGGGTTATTTCACATGCACACAGCAACCGAGGATATTGTGTAGTGTGAAAAAAACAAAGCATTTCAAGTTCAACCCGGGTATCGACCAGGGTTGAATACGAGGTCAACCCGGGTCGCAGATCAGTGTGAACGGGAAACCCAGGTAAGAAGAGCCAGCGCTTTGGAGATGATGTCATCTCCAAGCTCAGCCACAGAATATGACTGCGTTGATGTCATCAACCTGTGTCGGGCTGCCAGTCTGAAAGGGGTCTTAAGCCGGGTCGCACCCAGAGTGCACCTATGTACGAAATCCCAGTGCGACACAGGAATACAATGTGAAAGCAGTAAACTAAGGACAATGCAGGTGATAGACAGTAGTCAGGGACTTGAGGTCCAGAATAAGCACTAACTAGAATAGGTAGTAAGACTGTACATTTCTGAGACAAAAGTAGATGGAAGGAAACTGATATTACTCAGTGTGAAACCTCAATGTCCCTCTACTTAACTCTTCAAAAACCAATGCACAAACTGACAATACAAAAAGTAACACCGGTTGAGCATCCCATATCCAAATATTCCGAAATACGGAATTTTTTGAGTGAGATAGTGAAACCTTTGTTTTCTGATGGCTCAATGTACACAAACTTTGTTTAATACAGTTATTAAAAATATTGTATTAAATGACCTTCAGGCTGTGTGTATGAGGTGTATATGAAACAAATAAATTGTGTGAATGTACACACACTTTGTTTAATGAACAAAGTTATAAAAATATTGGCTAAAATGACCTTCAGGCTGTGTGTATAAGGTGTATATGAAACATAAATGTATTCTGTGCTTAGACTTAGGTCCCATCACCATGATATCTCATTATGGTATGCAATTATTCCAAAATACGATATCCAAAATACGTCTGGTCCCAAGCATTTTG
This sequence comes from Pseudophryne corroboree, assembly GCF_028390025.1. Classification (NCBI taxonomy): domain Eukaryota; kingdom Metazoa; phylum Chordata; class Amphibia; order Anura; family Myobatrachidae; genus Pseudophryne; species Pseudophryne corroboree. The sequence goes on from NC_086446.1 coordinate 447,700,193, forward strand.
GATAAGTGATACTCAACATGCATACACATGTATACATTTGCAAGTAGATGTGGCAATGTAACACATGGTACCCTCATAATTATATTTCCCTTCAATGAATCAAGTGATAGAAAAATAAATACAAAGACACTGGATATAATCTTTAGAAACCACCAAGCTGATAACTTAGTAGTAGACTTGTAAAGGAGGTCAGTGTGGGTTGTAGAGAGGAGATAACGGAATTGCTATCTGCAATCAGCACTGCCCAATCTGTGGAGACATACACTTTGGTGTTGGTCCAGATTTTCTTTCTCCCTGGTCTGTAAAGTCCGTACATTTATATACGGGGAAGCACATACATCAATCTTATAGGTATACAATGTGATCTTTCAGATAATTTCAGAATATGCACATAGAGCATGGAAAACCTGCTTCCTTGCCAGTGCACAGTCAAAATAGCATCAACATAGCCTAGCATTAAAGTGTCACCATTATGAACATCCATACTACCCAAGTCTCTACAGAGCCCATGACAACAACCTAATATAACAGCTTAATCCGCAAGGTAGTAGACAGAAGGCCAGAACGCTGTGTTAATAAAATTGCCTCCAGTGAAGCAGGTGGCCCTGTATGTGCCCCGGGTGAGGTATGTGGCTTGTCCCGTAGAACAATAGATAGAAGTATATGTGTAGTACAGCAGCTGGTAACCATATCACTGTGTCCAGGTCTGCTCTCAGTGCTGTTACGGCGCAGTGCCTGGCAGGCAGGGAGGAGATCATCCCAGGACTCTGGGCTATGAATGGAGAGCAGTCACAGGCTTCCCCGAGGTCGCCAGCTCCATGCCCTGCCGGCTCCTTATATGCAGGGGACAGTTCCGTCCCAGGCAGTGAAAGGGTTCCCACTGTTACCCCTTACATGATGTGGCTCATTATTATATCCTACAGTGGTCCCGGCTGTAGCAGCGGCTAGCGGGATGCTGTGATGTTATACAGGCAGCAGGCGGAGCACCGCACACAGGGCAACACACAGAGACTCTTTCCTCCGTTACTGGTAGCTAGGCCCATCAGCGCCACACGCCCCGGCATCTACACACTAGCCCCACGCTGCACATCACCGGATCACCCGGATTTCACGCGTTCAGAAACCCCCGGGCCTCGCTCACCTCTTCCCGGTTCCGCCGCTCCCTTCAGTCCTGTTGCCTTGGTAACGCCCCGGAGGCGGGCTCACCCAGTGTAGTGTGCGCATTGGTGCGATTACGCTGTCAGTCAAAATCTCCATCAGCAGAGCTAATGGCAGATGGGCGTGGCTTGTGTGGATATTTAGGTCTAATTGGCTGCTGTAGCTATCACACACAGAGTTCTCCTGGAGTCTGACTTTTCTTAAAGTGACAGAGCAGCAGATCTGCCGAGCAACCCCACAATGCACAGCGGCAGCCAGACTGGTGGTCACAGCAGGGGGAATCAATCCTTATCATTCAGCTTAATCAGCTGGCAGAGAAGAACCAATTATTGTCTGGGACCAGTGAGTCTCTGTATACTGTAACTTTGCCTGGGGGTGGGGGGTTTGTTCAGCTTTTTAGAACTTCAGAAATTGCACAGTGACTATCACCATGTAATATGCATACCTCCCAACATGACCCTCTCCAGGAGGGACACAATGCTCTGCTCCTGGACTTTTCTCTTAATTTATTATTGCCTGCACCTGTGTTGAACAGGTTAATGGATAAGAAAGGTGTTTCAGCACAGGTGATGGCAATGATCAATTAAGAGGGAAGTCCAGGAGCAGAGCATTCTGTCCCTCCTGGAGAGGGTCATGTTGGGAGGTATGCAATATGTATAGAGATAGGTTAACATGATGCTATAGTAATCCCATCCTCTAATGTCACGTTCCAGACAGTTTGCTGAAATTAAGGATGGCCATCGCTGTGGTTACCATCGATGATGATATTTAAGTGGCCATTGATGGCAGCCTACAATGCAATGAATGACCATCAATGATTTTGCAAACCAATAGTCAGCCTTTTTCTTTGACTGACTGTCCCATGAGCCAATCAGAAGCTAGGGGTGGGGCTTTGTGGGTGGCAGAGCTATGCTCCATGTCCCGGCTCCATGAGGGGGGGGTATTTGGTTATGCTTTGCCATGGATAGAGGGAAACCATCTGCTTCTCCCCTGTAGATGATAAAGGAATTCTACATTGGTCATAAACCATCGATGATTATGAATCAAATTAAACATTGTTTCGCTATTAAAGGGTCAGTTACATGGTCTCTAATGGTTGTCCAAGCCTCTGTGAAAGCTGGTTTAACCCCAACGTAACTGGCTGCAACCCTTAAACACAGGCCCCCACCACTGCATTCCCTCGATGGGCCATTCGTGGCTCAGTCTGACACTGCTTACACCACATGTGTTTCTGTTGCCTGCATTTTAGCATACCTTATCTGTGGTACCGCCAACCTCATCAGCTTCCAGGCGCTTCCCATCTGCCTTCATCACAAATCACGAAAAGTCACTCTGGAGCTTCTCTTTTACATAGACCTTGTTATAACAATGGTCGATGGTCAGCAGGTAAAAAGAAACTAAGGGGGTTATTCAGCTTTGTTAGCAAACCAAAAAAAATCACACTAATGGCAAAACCATGTGCACTGCAGGGGGTGCAGATGTAACATGTGCAGAGAGAGTTAGATTTGTGTGGGGTGTGTTCAATCAGAAATCTAAATTGCAGTGTAAAAATAAAGCTTCCCATATTTACCCTGCACAGAAATAATATAACCCAACTAAATCTAAATCTCTCCACACATGTTACATCTGCCCCACCTGCATTGCAACATGGTATTGCCCATTAGTGTGCTTTTTATGGTTTGCTAACAAACGTATATCAGCAGTCACTATTCCATTTTTGACTGGTCCTAAGTGCAAATTTAATTTTAATATGCATCATGTTCATTGCAATGAACAAGCAAACATTTTTACATTACCATTATCAATGTAAATCCACACTGCACACTTTATTGCATGATGGGGCAGTACGGATGGTATAATGATTAGCATTACTGCCTCACAGTGCTGAGGTCATGGTTTCGATTCCCACCATGGCCCTAACTGTGCAGAGTTTGTATATTCTCCCCGTACTTGCGTGAGTTTCCTCCGGGTTCTCCGGTTTCCTCCCACAATCCAAAAATATACCGGTTGGTTAATTGGCTTTAAACAAAATTAACCCTTGCATGAATGTGTGTGCAAGTGATAGGGAATATAGATTGTAAGCTCCACTGGAGCAGGGACTGATGTGAATGAGCAAATATTCTCTGTAAAGTGCTGCGGAATATGTGTGCGCTATATAAATAACTGGTAATAAATAATAATAAAAAAGTAATGGAATAGGTGCCTAGTATGATGTAGGACACCCTCTAACCGGCAAAGTGCAGCAACTCGACATGGCATTGATTCCATCAGCAGGATGTAATGCAGTCCGAGAACGCCAGAACTACGGTTTGTTGGCCTATCTTGGATGTTTTTTTAAAAGGGACAATCACTTACAAGGCAAAGTCATGCCTTGTCATTGTCCCTTTAAAAAAACATCCGAAATCGTCCGGCGATCTCGGACTGCACTACATCCTGCCACATAAGTTTACAGAAGACCTCTGGAGAAATGTTGACCCATGCCATGCCATATGGATGGCTTCCCACATTTCTCTGATATTTGTAGGTGCATATAAATGGGGGTACATAAAGTACATGAAGGGCTGCAAATGGTCAAGCAATGAAACGTAGCAGTAAACGATCAATGACGTGATCAGGCAGACTAGCAGACACAACCCATGCCACATGAATACACCCTAAACCATTATGATACCACTACCAGCCTGCATGGTGCCTAGTTGACAACTAGGGTCCATAGCCTCATGGGTCTGCATCACACCTGAACTCTACCATCTGCCCAAAATAACTGAAACCCTAACTATTCGAAGTGTGCCACATGTTGCCAGTCCTCCAGGGTCCAAGTAGCGACCACAAAAGCCCAGGTTAAGCGCTGTGCCCTTTGTTAACAGGGGCACTCTGGTGGGTCTTCTGCTTCCATATGCAGTGAAAGCTCCTGCAATGAATGTGCATGTGATTTGATACTGCTAGTCATGATCATTAAGCGCCTGTGGTCTGCCACTGCTGTCCATGGTGGGTGGTAAAGCCTTCCATGAGGTGTTTACAGTACACGCGTGACACTGTAGATTGGGGAATGTGGAATGGATGCATTCAGGTTTAGCTGTGAAACGGTTCCTTCGCTAACGCGGGGGTAGTGAGCCGAAATGATTATACCACTCCCGTCAGCAGAAACAGAACGGGTGTGAAAAGGGGTGAAAAGAATTGAATACCACCCATTATATATAAATATCTAGAAACTCAGAAAGTATGCTTTTATTTTGTATTTCCATCTGTATTCCGCTTCTTCCCGGTGGGTTGGTGGTTAAAATTTAAATGGCATTCACAGTCAGTGAAAATCATGGCAAACTTTATACACTGACTGAGTGCCGCTTTAAATTATCACCTCCAACCCACCGGGAAGAGGCAGGTTTGCTTCATAAATAAAGCCCTATGGGGGTAATTCTGAGTTGATAGCAGCAGCAAGTTTGTTAGCAATTGGGCAAAACCATGGGGGTCATTCCGAGTTGTTCGCTCGTTATTTTTTTCTCGCAACGGAGCGATTAGTCGCGAATGCGCATGCGCAATGTCCGCAGTGCGACTGCGCCAAGTAAATTTGCTATGCAGTTAGGAATTTTACTCACGGTTTTTTCTTCGTTCTGGTGATCGTAATGTGATTGACAGGAAGTGGGTGTTTCTGGGCGGAAACAGGCCGTTTTATGGATGTGTGCGAAAAAACGCTACCGTTTCTGGGAAAAACGCGGGAGTGGCTGAAGAAACGGAGGAGTGTCTGGGCGAACGCTGGGTGTGTTTGTGACGTCAAACCAGGAACGACAAGCACTGAACTGATCGCAGATGCCGAGTAAGTTTGAAGCTACTCAGAAACTGCTAAGAGGTGTGTAATCGCAATTTTGAGAATCTTTCGTTCGCAATTTTACTATGCTAAGATTCACTCCCAGTAGGCGGCGGCTTAGCGTGTGCAAAGCTGCTAAAAGCAGCTTGCGAGCGAACAACTCGGAATGAGGGCCCATGTGCACTGCAGGGGGAGCAGATATAACATTTGCAGAGAGAGGTAGATTTGGGTGGGTTATTTTGTTTCTGTGCAGGGTAAATACTGGCTGCTGTATTTTTACACTGCAATTTAGATTTCAGTTTGAACACATCCCACCCAAATCTAACTCTCTCTGCACATGTTATATCTGTCCCCCCTGCAGTGCACATGGTTTTGCCCAACTGCTAACAAATTTGCTGCTGTGATCAACCCAGAATTAGGCCCTATAAGGGTCATTCCGACCCGATCGCTCGCTGCAGTTTGTCACAGCGCAGCGATCGGGTCAGAACTGCGCATGCGCCGGCACATGGCAGTCGTTGCTACCTAGCGATCACCTCTGAGACAGAGGCGGGTGCTGGGCGAGAGGGGGCTGACGCCGCCGTTTAGTAGGTGCGGTCCGGCCAACGCAGGCGTGGTGGACCGTTGGTGGGGGGGGCGTGCCGCGGCAGCTGCGTGACGTCTCATGCAGCCGCTGCGGCTAGCGGCAGCGATACACAAGTCCTGGCCAGACACAGGAGCTGCGCTGGCCGGGAGTTACTCCACAACAGGGCTAGTCCGCCCCGCATGTCAGTGCCCCCCCCCCCCCCGCTCAAATACAATCTCTGCTCTCCCCGCCGCCGTCCCGCTCACGGCCACCGCCATCTGCACTCCTGGCCGCTGCTGTCAGCGCATCCGCAGCCACTGACAGCAGCAGCAGGACAGGACCCTGTGTACGGCCAAATCCGACAGTCGGATTTGGCCGTCCATTGAATAGGGGTTGTCGAAACCATTCCGACAACTGCATGTCGGAATGGATCCGGCTCTTATTGAATATACCCCAAAACAGTTATTAGATTAAAACTAATGAAAATGTTCAGTCTTCATGTAGCACTATACTTAATACATTAAAATACTGCTGTATTCTCCATGAGCCATGTTTGCCACATTCTTAGATCTATTTTTAGAAATCCCTTTTGCTCACAATTGTTTTTTTAGCGGGAAGTTACAGTTTCTGTTTCCACTGATCCCGCTATTTGAAGTTATTGATCGCAGGACCATAACTAGGGGTGTCGCCTCCCAGAGTATAAGGCAGAGGAGCCTGAGAGTATACGCTTCCCCAGTGGTACCGGTATTTGGCAAGCAGGCAGAGCCGGTCATAGCAATAGGCAAACTAGGCAATTGCCTAGGGCATTTGATATGCATAGGGGCATCAGCAGCTTCTGCTGATTAAAATGATATGCGGCATGCCTATATTCTGTATGTAGCATTTCATATGCAGATACAGCCACAGTCTCACACAGAATATAGGCATGCTGCATATCAGTTTAATCAGCAGAAGCTGCTTGTGCATGCTAGCCACATAGCAATGCAAATAAGATGCAATTTCATTAAAAAAAGGTGCCCGACGTTAGTATTGATGCAAGATTTATGAGGACACATCTGTATCCAAGCAGAGGCAGAGGTCACAGTGTTAGTGGCAGTGTGAGTGCTGTGTGCATGTGAATCGGTTGGTTGTGCAGTAGTGTTCGGAATATGTGTAAGGGGCATTATGTGTGTCATGTAAAAATGCATTAATAATGTGCAACATACCTGTATGTGTAAGGGGCACTATGTGTGTCATTATGTGTATAAGGGCATTAATAATGTGCGGCATATGTGTAACAGGGAACTACTGTATTTGTGTCATTATGTGTATAGGGGCACTCATAATGTGCAGCAAATGTGTAGGGGGCACTATGTGTGTCATTATGTGTATAAGGGCATTAATAATGTGCGGCATATGTGTAAGGGACATTATGTGTAAAAGGGCATTAATGAAGGTTGTCATAATGTGTAATGCGCATTATGTTTATAAGGACATTAATGTCTCATATGTGCAAGGGGCATTACTGTGTGGCATTGTGTGTATAAGGTGCTCTACTATGTGGCGTTGCGTATAGAAAGGGCACTACAGTGTCGTTTAATGTGAATAAAGAGCAATAGGGTGTGGTGTAATATGAATAAGGAGCAATTCAGTATGATGTAATGTGAATAAGGGGCTCTACTGTGAGGAGTTACGTTTATAAGGTAAAGTGATACTACTGTGGGATGTAATGTGAATTATGGACACTATCGCATGATAAAATGTGAATAAAGTTGCAGTACTGTGTGGCGTAAATGGAATTGGGGTTACTATTGTGTGGCCATACCCCTTGCCAGCAAAAACACACCCCTTTTTGGGCTGTGAGCCAAATGTGCGAACTGTTCCTATTTAAAATATAGGGGGTACAAACACCAAAATAGGGAATGCTGTGGGTGAGGGGTGATGGTGCTGGGAAAGAGGTGCAAGGTCAGAGGCAGAACCAGCGGTGGTGCTAGGGGGCACCAGCCAAAATCTTGCCTAGGGCATCATATTGGTTAGGGCCGGCTCTGCTAGCAGGGTGTCTAGAATGGTACTCTGCAGCCCGGGGAGCCTCCTGAGATTGCTGGGGCGGGACATTCAGATGTGCTTAATGCTCAGTTTCCTGGTCTTGGCCTTATCTTCGTTTATGATGTAACATAGTGACGTGCCAGGCTGCATTAGTGCTATGGTATAGCAGTGCATATTTGCCTACTTTCTTAAACATTAAGGTCAGGTCCAAGGATGTGCGCAGCCCATAACAATGGAATTTGTGCCATAATGGCCCTAGCCCCTGCTGTAAAATGCTGTGATATGCCATAATGCAGCAATGATGATGCAATGTGGATGCCCCTGAATCTTTACTAGAGGACAGAATCCAGGTGTCACAACTGAGGGCCTGAGCTGACGGGAGGCAGCCTCAGTTGTAGGGGCTGAGATGTACCGGAACCTGGGAGGTTGTATCAGACCCCTGGACATGTAAGTAACATGAATAATAACTGCCCGAAGGCGTGACCACGACAACTTGGATAAAAGTCAATGATGTTTATTATGACAACTCCGCAACACAGCAGCAGTAAAAGAAAACGTAAAAGTCAGCAAATAATAAATACAGTTCCTGGGTTGGCAGGATGGCAGGAGCCACAGGGCACTGGTAGTGTGAGATAGTTCTTATGATCTTCTAGATGGAAAGTCCTTACCAGGCCCGACTGTAGCAATGGAGATAACCCAGGATTGTGCCAGCTGGTGTTCCAGGAAAAGCTGGGTTGCTGAAGGTAAAACAGCTGCTGTGGATACTGGCTGGAACCAGACTGTTGTTAGCACGGAGTGGATACTGGCTGGAACCAGTTAAATAATAGATGAACTTGGGAGCGATGAAGTATGAAGTAACTGAAATGTAGAACTTGAGAGCGGAGAAATAATAATACCGGTGGAGAGTGGTAAAGTGTAGAAAGGACACCGGCCCTTTAAGGGAAGCTGTACTCTGCTGAAAGCTGAGCTGGAAGCAGGTAATGTTGTAGCTGGAAACAGATGAATCCACAATGGATTGGAGAGTCAGGCTACACCGCAGGTGGAATGCTGGTGCGGGTCTCTATGGTGGAAGTCTTGAGACAGGAGCTGGAACCTGGAAGACAATCACAGGAGAGAGACAAACAGGAACTAGGTTTGACAACCAAAGCACTGACGCCTTCCTTGCTCAGGCACAGTGTATTTATACCTGCAGCAAGGAAGGGATTGGCTAGGCAATTATGCAGATTAACAATACTGACAACAGATTGGAGGAAATGATCAGCTGACAGAATCCAGGATGGCTGCGCCCATGCAGACACTTGGAGGGAAGTTTGGTTTGTAATCCATGTGGTAATGAAAACAGTAATAGCGGCGCCGGCCACTGGAGACAGGAGACGCCAGGCTGACAAGTGCACATCCAACCACGCGGACACAGCGGAGGCCGCGGCTGACGTAATCGCCACTCTGACACTCTGCATGCAGAAGCTCAGGGACGGCGGCGGAGGCCGCGGGAGACGCCATGCCAGATGTAATAAGGCGTTACTGTGACAGCGTCTCAGAGAGACAGGAGAGGATGCAGGAATGTGAACATTAGGATAACAGATGGGATCCGGTCCTGGAGCGCTGAGCCAGCCTTAGGAGGCATCTGATGGGTAAGAAATGGCGTCCAGATACCCGGATCGTGACAGCACCCCCCCCCTTTAGGAGTGGCCCCAGGACACTTCTTTGGCTTTTGAGGAAACTTGGAATGGAATCTCCGGACCAAGGCAGGAGCATGGACATCAGAAGCATTGGTCCATGAACGTTCCTCAGGGCCGTAACCCTTCCAGTCAATAAGATACTGTAGTTGACCGTAACGGTGACGTGAGTCCAGGATCTTGGCCACTTCATACTCAACGCCTCGTTGAGTTTGGACTTTCGGAGTTGGAGGAAGTGAGGAATGAAACCGATTCAAGATCAGCGGTTTCAACAGGGAAACATGGAATGTCCTGGGTATTTTTAAGAAGGGAGGCAACTGGAGTCTGTAAGCAACAGGATTGATGACTTGTTCAATCTTGAAAGGACCGATATAGCGAGGTGCAAACTTCATACTGGGAACTCTTAACCTCAAATTCTTCGTGGATAACCATACCCGATCACCCACCTTGAGAGCAGGAACTGCTCGACGCTTCTTATCCGCAAACTTCTTGTACCTGAACGATGCCTTGAGCAGAGCTGATCGTACGCTCTTCCAGATATTGGCAAACTGATGCAAGGTGATATCCACTGCGGGAACAGAAGTTGCTGGAAGCGGTTGGAACTCAGGAACTTTAGGGTGGAATCCAAAGTTAGTGAAGAATGGTGTTGAAGCAGATGAAGAATGATACTGGTTGTTATGACAGAACTCGGCCCAGGGAAGTAATTGAACCCAGTCATCTTGAGAGGAGGACACATAGATGCGGAGGAAGGCCTCCAAGTCCTGATTCACCCTCTCGGTTTGACCATTGGTCTGAGGATGGTAAGCCGTGGAAAACTTTAGCTTGACTTGGAGGACTTGACATAAACTTCGCCAGAATTTGGCTGTGAATTGAACTCCTCGATCTGAGATAATTTCTTCAGGAAGACCGTGGAGTCGGAAGATCTCTTGTATGAATACTTGAGCCAACTTGGAAGCTGACGGAAGACCGGTGAGAGGAATGAAGTGTGCCATCTTGGTGAACCGGTCAACTACCACCCAGATGGTATTGAACTTGTTGCACATGGGTAAGTCTGTAATGAAATCCATCGACAAGTGGGTCCATGGTCGACGGGGAACGGATAGTGGAACCAGTTGCCCCGCAGGCGACTGGCGGGATACTTTATGTTGGGCACACTTTGGGCAAGATGCAATAAACTCCAAGACGTCTTTTTTCAGAGTTGGCCACCAATAGGACCTAGAGATAAACTCCAGGGTTTTTTGGATACCTGTATGTCCGGCAAAACGGGAAGCATGGGCCCAATGCATGAGCTTCTTCCTTAGCATCGGCTTCACAAAACTTTTCCCTGATGGGGGCGTAGAGTCCATCCCTACCGTGGAGAATACCAACGGATTTATAATAGGATGCTTGTCTGAAGACTCTGACTCATTTTCTTGCTCCCATGAGCGGGAAAGGGCATCGGCCTTGCGATTCTGAGAGCCCGGACAGAACTGGAGTTTAAAGTCGAACCTGGAAAAGAAAAGTGCCCATCTGGCCTGACGAGGGTTGAGACATTGTGCGCCCTTCAGGTATAAAAGGTTCTTGTGGTCTGTAAGTATGGTGATTAAATGAGAAGCTCCCTCCAACAGATACCTCCACTCTTCTAGAGCGAGCTTGATGGCTAGCAACTCCTGGTCGCCAATGGCATAGTTGCGCTCAGCTGGGGAGAACTTCCGGGAGAAGAAACTGCAAGGATGTAAATGGCCATCTTTAGCCCTCTGAGATAACACCGCTCCTACTCCAACGGAGGAGGCATCCACCTCTAGGATGAAAGGAGAGTCGATGTCAGGCTGTTTCAGGACAGGCGCAGAGATGAACCTCTGTTTTAAAAGATGAAAAGCTTGCATGGCTTCTTCAGACCACTTGGACGGGTTAGCACCCTTCTTGGTGAAAGCAGTAATAGGCGCCACAATGGTGGAAAAGTCTCGTATAAACTTTCGGTAATAATTGGCGAACCCTAAGAACCTCTGGACCCCTTTGAGGGTTAAGGGTACCGGCCAATTCTGAATTGCTTGTAGTTTCTCAGGATCCATCTCTAGTCCGGAACCGGACACAATGTACCCTAGAAACGGAATGGACTTGACTTCAAAGACGCATTTTTCTAATTTGCAATAGAGATGATTGACACGGAGACGGGACAGAACCTCTTTAACCCAAAAACGATGTTCCTCTAAATCGTTGGCAAAAATGAGGATATCGTCTAGATAGACCACGACATGACGGTATAGAATGTCTCTGAAGATCTCATTGACAAAATGCTGGAAGACAGCTGGAGCATTGCTCAATCCGAAGGGCATGACGAGGTACTCATAATGTCCGTCACGGGTGTTAAAGGCGGTCTTCCACTCGTCACCCTCACGGATCCGGATGAGATTGTATGCACCTCGCAAGTCCAGCTTTGTAAAGATGGTAGCTCCGCTAACTCTGTCAAAGAGCTCAGTAATCAGGGGTAAAGGATAACGGTTCTTGATGGTAATGTCGTTCAAACCTCTGTAGTCGATGCACGGCCGCAGACCACCATCTTTCTTTTTTACAAAAAAGAAGCCTGCGCCGGCTGGGGAAGAAGAAGGTCGAATGAACCCCTTTGCTAGGTTCTCTTTAATGTAGTCCTCCATAGAATGCGTCTCAGGCAGAGACAACGGATAAGTTCGGCCTCGAGGTGGAACCTTCCCTGGAACGAGATCAATCGGGCAGTCCCATTCTCTATGAGGAGGAAGGATATCAGCAGAAGCTTTACTGAACACATCCGTGAAATCTTGATATGGAGGAGGTGGAACATCAGACGACCTGGGGGAGGAAGAACAGACAGGCAATACTTTAAACAAACATGTCTCTGCACAGGAGGAACCCCATGCCAGGATTTGCGTAGTCGTCCAATCAATTGTAGGATTGTGAAGACGGAGCCATGGAAGGCCCAGGACCACAGGATGTGTGGCTCTTGGAATCACTAAAAGTGAAATAAGTTCGGAATGAAGAACTCCCACTCTCAGACGAACTGGTAGAGTCCTTAGAGCAATAACAGTATCAAAAATTTTACTGCCATCCACGGCAGTTAAGGAAAAGGAGGAAGGAAGTCTCTCGGTGGGTAGGGACCACCGTTTAACATAGGCTTCAGTAATAAAGTTCCCAGCTGCTCCGGAATCAAGGAGGGCAATGACGTTCCGATAACGTTGAGCAACTTGAAGCGAGACTGGGAGATTACAATCATGAGGAGATGGAGAGGAGATCATTACTCCTAGCCGGCCCTCTCCTGGGCGAGCTAGGGTTTGGAGTTTTCCCGGACGTTCGGGACAGGCATTGATGGTGTGAGACGGAGCTGCACAGTAAAGACAAAGAGACTCAGAGAGACGTCTTCGGCGCTCAGCAGGAGTTAAACGGGAACGGCCAATTTGCATGGGCTCATCTTTAGATGGTGACAGTTGACGAGGAGGAGGAGCAGAAGATTTTGGAGCAGATGATCTTCCACGCTCAGTTGCTCTCTCTCTGAAACGTAAATCAACTTTCGTGCAGAGTGAGATTAGCTCATCTAATTTAGAAGGTAAGTCTCTGGTAGCTAACTCATCTTTAATAAGCTCAGATAAGCCATGCCAGAATGCAGCATACAGGGCCTCGTCGTTCCATGCCAGTTCGGATGCCAGGATCTGGAACTGTATCAGATATTGTCCTACAGTACGTGACCCCTGGCGTAAACGGAGAATCTCGGATGAAGCTGAGGTTACCCGGCCTGGCTCGTCGAAGATGCGCCTGAATGTTGACACGAATGCAGTGTAAGAAGATAGCAGGGTGTCGGACCTCTCCCATAACGGTGATGCCCAGTCAAGGGCGGAGCCACTGAGAAGAGAGATGATGTAGGCAATTTTTGTACGGTCACTGGGAAAATTGCCAGGTTGTAGCTCAAACTGAATCTCACACTGGTTGAGAAATCCCCTGCAGAATCTTGGAGATCCGTCAAATTTTGCTGGCGTTGGAAGATGAAGACGTGGAGCAGAAATGGGTAAGGTGGGTGGGGTTATAGCTGGAGTCACTGTGGTTGACGCACCAGATGCGCCTGATCCACGGAGAGTTGTCTGAATCCCATCCAGCCGAGTAGAGAGATCCTGGAGACAGCGGATGATGTGGCCCTGTGCAGCCTCCTGATGTTCTAGTCGGGCTGCCAGTTCTTGCATCGGCCTGGCCACTTGATCCTGGTCTCCGGCTGGATTCATTAGGTCAGTGCTTACTGTCACAACTGAGGGCCTGAGCTGACGGGAGGCAGCCTCAGTTGTAGGGGCTGAGATGTACCGGAACCTGGGAGGTTGTATCAGACCCCTGGACATGTAAGTAACATGAATAATAACTGCCCGAAGGCGTGACCACGACAACTTGGATAAAAGTCAATGATGTTTATTATGACAACTCCGCAACACAGCAGCAGTAAAAGAAAACGTAAAAGTCAGCAAATAATAAATACAGTTCCTGGGTACTACAGGATGGCAGGAGCCACAGGGCACTGGTAGTGTGAGATAGTTCTTATGATCTTCTAGATGGAAAGTCCTTACCAGGCCCGACTGTAGCAATGGAGATAACCCAGGATTGTGCCAGCTGGTGTTCCAGGAAAAGCTGGGTTGCTGAAGGTAAAACAGCTGCTGTGGATACTGGCTGGAACCAGACTGTTGTTAGCACGGAGTGGATACTGGCTGGAACCAGTTAAATAATAGATGAACTTGGGAGCGATGAAGTATGAACTGAAATGTAGAACTTGAGAGCGGAGAAATAATAATACCGGTGGAGAGTGGTAAAGTGTAGAAAGGACACCGGCCCTTTAAGGGAAGCTGTACTCTGCTGAAAGCTGAGCTGGAAGCAGGTAATGTTGTAGCTGGAAACAGATGAATCCACAATGGATTGGAGAGTCAGGCTACACCGCAGGTGGAATGCTGGTGCGGGTCTCTATGGTGGAAGTCTTGAGACAGGAGCTGGAACCTGGAAGACAATCACAGGAGAGAGACAAACAGGAACTAGGTTTGACAACCAAAGCACTGACGCCTTCCTTGCTCAGGCACAGTGTATTTATACCTGCAGCAAGGAAGGGATTGGCTAGGCAATTATGCAGATTAACAATACTGACAACAGATTGGAGGAAATGATCAGCTGACAGAATCCAGGATGGCTGCGCCCATGCAGACACTTGGAGGGAAGTTTGGTTTGTAATCCATGTGGTAATGAAAACAGTAATGGCGGCGCCGGCCACTGGAGACAGGAGACGCCAGGCTGACAAGTGCACATCCAACCACGCGGACACAGCGGAGGCCGCGGCTGACGTAATCGCCACTCTGACACTCTGCATGCAGAAGCTCAGGGACGGCGGCGGAGGCCGCGGGAGACGCCATGCCAGATGTAATAAGGCGTTACTGTGACAGCGTCTCAGAGAGACAGGAGAGGATGCAGGAATGTGAACATTAGGATAACAGATCGGATCCGGTCCTGGAGCGCTGAGCCAGCCTTAGGAGGCATCTGATGGGTAAGAAATGGCGTCCAGATACCCGGATCGTGACACCAGGAAGGTTATTTATTCTCCTGAGAACCCGGGAAACTCTGTGAAGGTCGGCAATCTCCTAGACATTTCCGCATACATGCTTACACCCCCTCATTCTGCAGGAGACTCCCTGAAATAGAAGCAATTTCCCTGACTCCCTGAATAATCCAGCAATCTCCCTGATTATACCACCTTAACCACATTATGCAGCTGTTACATTCTTGGGGGGGGGGGGGGGGGGGGGTAAGAAATATCCCTGCATTGGTTATAAGACACAATGATCCCTATGGCAACATGCATTTTACATAAAGTTTCTCGTGGCCACTTACAGTATATTGAACCTCTTGTAAAGCACAATACACAACAAAAATTCTGCAAAATATCAGTCTTTTCTTCAACAAGTAGATCTTACTAACTTTGGGGCTCATTTACATTTGGATGTAAGTCATTTTTATGACGCCTCTCAGATGTAGCAGTAGGGTGTAGTACGGCTGACCGGCGGTCAGGAGACCGCCGGTCAGCTTACGGACGCCGGGATCCCGGCGGGGAGGGGCGAGTGCAGCAAGCCCCTTGCGGGCTCGATGGCGACCCGCGGTCGCCACGGGTTCTATTCCCGTTCTATGGGTGTCGTGGACACCCACGAGTGGAAATAGTCCCTGTTGGTCAGCATGCCGACCATCGGGATAGTGAGCGGTCGGGATGGTGGAGGAGGTCATATGACTGTCGGTCACCCGACCGCCGGTCACATGAATACCACCCGTAGCAGTACACGTCCGCGTTGATAGGTGTTACTTTCACATCTCCCTGAAATGCTTTTTCAAAAGTAGGAAAGTATGCATTTCCGGAGAGAGGGCAAGTATGGAATGTTATGACCAAGTAAAGACAGAATCTTATGGTTGTCGATAGGGTGATTTACAGAGTGCAAAACTGCTGCACCATAGTGCAAAGGCACCACAATCTGATCAAATGCAGTACAGGGGTGGATCCAGAATAAAATGAAAAGGGGTGGGCACCATTATAGCGCAAGAAGTGGGAGTTGTTTACGCACACCAAAAGCACATGCTCTTCTGAAAGGGGGGGGGTGGCCTCGCAAAAAAGGCATGGCCTCAAAGGGAATGCTGTATATGTATGACAGGGAGAGGGTGATGCCTTGGAGAGGCAGAGGATGACAGGTGAGAGAGGGTAATTGGGAGATAGTGACACAGGGGAGAGGCAGAGGGTGAGGCAGTGGGTGAAAGGGAGGGGTAGTGGGAAAAGGAGGGCCAGTGGGTGACAGGGAGAGGTAGTGGGCTACGTCAGAGAATGGGTGATAGGGGGAGGACGTGGGTGACACCAGGGAGCGGCAGTGGGTGAAGTACAGGATGATGGGGAGAGGCAGTGGGTGACAGGAGAGAGAGGTGACAGAGAGAGAAATAGTGGGAGGGTGACATGAAAGGGTGATGGGGAAAGGCAATGGGTGACAGTGAGGAGGTAATGAGGAGAGGCAGTATGTGACAGGGAGAGGCAGAGGGTGACAGGAGAGAGACGGTGATAGGGAGATAGTGACACAAGGAAGAGGCAAAGGGTGAGGCAGTGGGTGACGGGAAGAGATCATGGGAGATGGAGAAGCAGTAAGTGACAGGAAAGGGTGATGGGGAAAGACAGTGGTTACAGGGAGAGGCAGAGTGTGATGTAGAGTTGGTGAAAGGCAGTGGGTAAGAGGCAGATTGTACAGTTGCAAGAAAAAGTATGTGTACCCTTTGGAATTTCCCGGATTTGTGCATAAATTGGTCATAAAATGTGTCCTGATCTTCATCTAAGTCACAACAATAGACAAACACAGTCTGCTGAACCTAATACCACACAAACAATTATATGTTCTCATGTTTTTATTGAACACACCATGTAAACATTCACAGTGCAGAGTGGACAAAGTATGTGAACCCCTAGGCTAATGACTTCTCCAAGAGCTAATTTGAGTCAGGAGTCAGCCAACCTGGAGTCCAATCAATGAGACGAAATTGGAGGTGTTGGTTAGAGCTGCCCTGCCCTATAAAAACACACACCAGTTTTGAGTTTGCAATTCTCAAGAAGCATTGCCTGATGTGAACCATGCCTCGTGATGTGAACCATACTTCATGCACAGGAACTTCATCCAGCCAGCTCGCTTCCTTCCAGGAGAGTTCGTTCCTCAAACTGAATCCAGTCTAGGAATATCTGTTCCAGCCAGTACTTCCGTGACAAAGTCTCTGTAGGAGGGAGTCAAGGGTGTAAATTGGGTTGAAAGGGTTCACTGGAACATGAAGGGAAAGTGGTGGGTGGATAGATAGATAGATAGATAGATAGATAGATAGATAGAAAGAAGAGAAAGGAAGTGGAGAGCAAGCAACACTCAGCTCTGTGGAAAAAAAGATGCATATTTCTCTGCACAGTATATGTATGTATTGTACAGTTTGCACTAACCCAATGGACCCGGCTTAAGCTAAGGTCCTGGGTACGGACCTCCTGCAAACTATTACCTCCTGTCTGGAGGGTTTAGAAGCCACTCAGCGTCAACTAACGCAGTACCTGCAAGAGATGTCTTTACGTCAAGACTTGCTCCAGTCCTCCGTGGATAGAGTTCATATCTCAGCCTGCACAGATCAGCCAGGTTGTCTCTCCTCCAATAGTTTCTTCACCATCTCATTTACGGCTGCCGACGCCCAACAAGTTTGATGGGAATCCTAAATTGTGTTGCGGCTTTTTGAATCAACGCGATGTTCATTTCACGCTGCAGCCACCAAATTTCCCAACATCAAAGACTAAAGTGACCTATATAGTCTCCCTGCTTACGGGGCTAACATTTGAATGGGTTTTTCCCCTGTGGGCGAGGAAGGATCTTATTCTGAATGACCATACCCAATTTATTGCTACATTCAGGAAGATCTTTGATGAACCCGGCAGAATCTCTTCTGCTTCCACTGAGATCATGCGTCTCCACCAAGGAAATTGAACTGTGGGACAATATGACATTCAGTTTCAGACTCTCGCCTCGGAGCTCAGGTGGAACGAAGAGGCTCTTATTTCTGCCTTTTGGAATGGGTTTTCTGAGCGCTTAATATTATTATTATTATTATTATCCTTTATTTACATGGCGCCACAAGGGTTCCGCAGCGCCCAATTACAGAGTACAAATACAGGCATTCTCAACCACGGTCCTCAAGGCACACCAACAGTGCAGGTTTTAGTGATCTCCAGGCTGCGGCACAGATGGTTAAATCAAAATAACTGAGCTACTAATTAAGTCACCTGTGCTGAAGCCTGCATATCACTAAAACCTGCACTGTTAGTGTGCCTTGAGGACCTTGGTTGGGAATGCCTGGCTTAATAGATGATCTGGCGATCCGAGATCGTCCCACCAAATTGGATACATGCTGGTAACGAATGGAAGATGGCATTTAACACCAGAGATGGGCACTACGAATATTTAGTTATGCCATTCGGTCTTAGTAATGCTCCAGCCGTTTTCCAGCACTTTTTTAATGAAATCTTTCGCGACATATGTGACAAGAACACTGGAATAGTGTTTGAGGGCAGGTATGTTTGTCCCAGGTTCTTGTGTTACATGTATTAGAAAAATGAAAACTTCTAGGAAAATGTTTTGTTTTGTCAGAACCTTTTCAGTTTATTGGAAAAGCTGGATAAGGGCCCTGAAAGAGAGATAGGGCAAGTTCCAGACATTGGGCCCAGTTTGGGTCTTTGGCCTCACAGAAGGCTAATCAGGGGTTTCAGCTGTGCAAGAGTGTTATAGGGCTGCTGGCCTAATCAGTGTGTGCAGACTGCCTGAGAAGACTGGACTCTCTCTCTGAAGAGAGAAACACGCTTCTTTATACAAGTGAGCTATACAGTGTTTACTGGAGAACTCTGTGTTTTTGTTTAGTGATAGTTAGGAACGTCTTGTGTTTAGTTAGTGCCGGACAGGCAAGGTATTTTCTTTTGGTGTTTGTTTAATTTTCTGTTTAATAAAACTGGCTGTGGCCAGTTGCACCACAAACTGGACTTGTGTGTTTCCTCAGCTGCTGCTTGCTGCCATTTACCCCAGGAAATGGCACCTTGTACCCTTACAGTGTTACAACTTGGTGGAGAATGCGAGCATGCCGTTCTGCACATAAGTGAAAGCAGCAGCTTTATGAGGCCTGCAGAAAACGGTGGTTTATGCAGATACAGCCCAGTGTGAAGTTGCTGAGACTCGCCCTGAGGATTTGATATATGTCCTGGATGAAAGCAGCTACAAAGCCGCCTGAAAAATCTGTCGACATGGAGGAACTGCTCAAAGCCTTGCTGCAAGCTACAGTGGCTCAGCAGGAGGCCAACAGACAGCAGCAGGTGGCAATGGAGGAAAATAGGAGACAGCAGCAGGTGGCTGTTGACGAACTTTACAGGCAACAGCGTCAGGATAGATAGAGAGGCCTTAACAGAAGTGGTGCAGAGCCTTGCAGCCCAGATTGGAGATATGGCCATCAGTGCTCCGACCAGCTCTAGTTCTATACGGGCCAGTCACTTCCTGCAGAAAATGACAGAGGCTGATGATGTGGAGGCCTACCTTACCATGTTTGAAAGGACTGCCGAGCGTGAGAACTGGTGGAAAGCACAGTGGGCCAGTCTGCTGGCACCTTTTCTGTCAGGTGAGCCCCAAAAAGCGTACTTTGATTTAAGCTCTGCTGAGGCTCGGGACTATGATAAACTAAAGACTGAGATCCTGACCCGCCTGTGAGTCACGCTGTCAGTACGAGCACAACGGGTGCACCGTTGGGTGTACGCCATGGAGAAGCCTCCTCACTCCCAGATGCATGACCTTATTCAGCTAACAAAAAAATGGTTACAGCCAGAGACATTAACTGGTCCCCAGATGGTTGAAAGAGTCGTCATGGACCGCTATTTGAGATCTTTGCCCGTGGTCCTGCGCAAGTGGGTGAGCCATGGAAACCCAGATACTGCTGACCAATTAGTGGACATGGTAGAGAGGTATTTTTGGCGGCAGAGGAACTACTGATGACCACCCAGCAACCCATAGATCCTCGACAGCGCCCTTCAGTAAAGATTGGTAAGACTGTTCCGTGGGAAAACGTTGCTGGGCGGTTAAGAGAACGCAAGGCTGGAGAGACTGTAAACACTGGCCCTGGAGACAGGCCAATGTGGCTAGAATGGTCTATGCTGCCCAAACGGGTTGATAATCGTGTGGTTAAATGTTTTAGGTGTGGTATGCCAGGTCATGTTATTGCCAATTGCCCAGTCACGCAAGAACCCATGCAATGTGATGCTGCCTTTGAATGTCGCAGAATGTCTTTCTTTGCTAGGTTAGCCTGTACTGTGGTACCTTCACCTGAGCTGGAAAAACAAATGTGTGATGTGTTCTTAGAGCAGGGGTGGGCAATTATTTCAGCTGAGGGGCCACTTGACACTTTCCTGTAAGTATTCGAGGGCCGCACACAAAATAGCAGATCCCCCACGTGCCAAAAATATAGGGACGTGGCTTCATGGGGAAGGGGTGTGGCCAAAAAATAATACAGATTCATATTAGGCTGTACAATAGTCTCCATTATTCAAATTATGCCACACAGTAGCGCCAATTACACACATTACTTCAGGTAGAGCCCCTCTTTTACACATTACAGCAGGTAGAGCCCCCTTTTACACATTACGGAAGGTAGAGCCCCCTTTTACACATTACGGCAGGTAGAGTCCCCTTTTACACATTAACATTTTATTTGGGATAATCATTGCACAGCAAGCAAATTATCCAATGTCTTATGGCCCCTGATGAAAGGTGTGACACAGTGACAGAACACGAGGGGTGGAACACGGTGATGGAACACAGGGGGTGACGCGGTGACAGAACACGGGGGGGTGACACGGTGACAGAACACGGGGGTGGGACACGGTGACAGAACACGGGGGTGGGACACAGTGACAGAACACGGGGGGGTTGACACTGACAGAACACGGGGGTGGGCCACGGTGATGGAACACAGGGGGTGACACGGTGACAGAATATGGGCGGGTGACACGGTGACAGAACACGGGGGGGTGACAGAATACGGGTGGGTGACACAGTGACAGAACACGGGGGAGTGACACGGTGACAGAACACGGGAGGTGACACGGTAACAACACGGCGGGGTGACTTAGTGACAGAACACGGGGGTGACACGGTGACAGAACACGGGGGGGTGACACAGTGACAGAACGTGGGGGGTAACACTGTGACAGAACGCGGGGAAGTGTGACATGGTGACAGAACGCGGGGGGGCTGACTCAGTGGCAGAACACGGGGGTGACACACTGACAGAACGTGGGGGTGACAGGACACGGTAACAGAACACGGGAGGTGACACGGTAACAACACGGGGGGGGGGGGTGACTTAGTGACAGAACACGGGGGGTGACACGGTTAAAGAATACAGGGGGGAGGGTTGGGGGTGGTACAGCGAGCGTTAAAGATCTCCCCCTAAACTAAAAACAGTCTGACGCCACTGCCCGCACACACAAACATATATACACACACACACTCTCTTATATATATATATATATATATATATATATATATATACATATATACACATATATATATATATACACACACACACACACACACACACACAGAAATACACTTTCTTTCCCTCACTTTTTCCATTAACTTACTGATCTGTGTTTGGCTGGCAGTGGCAGGAAGGATGGATCTGTAGCAGTGGCTTATGTCCAGTGTAGCTCCGCCCCTTAGGTCCCACGAAGCCACGCCCCCTCATCACCGCCTAACTTCGCCCCCTTTTCGTCTGATCTCTGCCTTTGTCACTGGGGACTGTGGAGGCGGAAGGAGGAGGATGAGTGTGTCAGGCGCCGTGCAGCAGCAGGGGAGACAGGCGCCGGCAGCTTGGAGGTACTGCAGAGCAATGACAAGCAGCTCAGTCGGTCGGGCCGCTTGTCATTGCACACTGGTGGGAAGCAGTGGGCCGGGCAAGATTGGTTTGCGGGCCGCATCCGGCCCGCGGGCCGTATTTTGCCCACCCCTATCTTAGAGGGTAACCGGGTAGAGGCCTTGCTAGATTCTGGAAGTTTAGTTACCCTCGTGAAAGCTGGGTTAGTGAACCCCTTAAAGGTCCAGCAAATACCTATTGGGTAACTTGCATACATGGGGATACCCAACATTATGTCACTGCTGAAGTGAATATAGAAACTTGTTGTGGGTCAGCAATTGTTAAAGTAGGACTGGTCCCCACCTTGGTGCATGAGGCCATAATAGGGAGGGATTTTCCTCATTTTTGGAAACTGTGGGAATCACGTTTATCAACAGATGTGAGAAGTAAAGAGCCAGTTGATAATACCGGTGATTTTATGGATGTACGTGTGTCTTCAGAACTTTCTGACCCTTTGCCTTTTGCTAGTTTGGCTGGGGAAGTGACAGATGGGGAGTCCAGTGAGGACCCTCTTGCTGGGAACAGAGGCATAGTAGTTAGAACTGAAAGCGTGCCTGACCTGGAGGTAAAGAAGGATCTGTTTGCGTCTGAACAGTTAAAGGATCCTACCTTAATAAAGGCTAGAGAGAATGTTAAGGTTGTTAATGGGGAACCTGTGGTATCAGGTGACAGGGTTACGTATCCCCACATGGCTATCTGTAATGAGCTCTTGTACCACATTATCAAAAAGGGTGAGGATGTGGTGGAACAGCTGGTAGTTCCCCAGCCTTATCGGAGAACGGTACTAGATTTAGCTCATAGTCACGTTACAGCAGGACATTTAGGGGTTGAAAAAAACACTGAAAGAGTTTTCTCTGACGTCCTAGTGGATGCTGGGACTCCGTCAGGACCATGGGGAATAGCGGCTCCGCAGGAGACAGGGCACAAAATTTAAAAGTTTGACCACTAGGTGGTGTGTACTGGCTCCTCCCCCTATGACCCTCCTCCAAGCCTCAGTTAGGTTAAGTTAGGTTTTTGTGCCCGTCCGAGCAGGGTGCAATCTAGGTGGCTCTCCTAAAGAGCTGCTTAGAAAAAGTTTGTTAGGTTTTTTATTTTCAGTGAGTCCTGCTGGCAACAGGCTCACTGCAACGAGGGACTTAGGGGAGAAGAAGTGAACTCACCTGCGTGCAGGATGGATTTGCTTCTTAGGCTACTGGACACTAGCTCCAGAGGGACGATCACAGGTACAGCCTGGATGGGTCACCGGAGCCGCGCCGCCGACCCCCTTGCAGATGCCGAATAGAGAAGAGGTCCAGAAACCGGCGGCAGAAGACGTCTCAGTCTTCATGAGGTAGCGCACAGCACTGCAGCTGTGCGCCATTGCTCTCCGCACACTTCACACCAGCGGTCACTGAGGGTGCAGGGCGCTGGGGGGGGCGCCCTGGGCAGCAATGTAATATACCTATTCTGGCTAAAATATATCACATATAGCCCCTGGGGCTATATGGATGTATTTAACCCCTGCCAGGTTCCAAAAAAACCGGGAGAAGAAGTCCGCCAAAAAGGGGGCGGGGCCTATTCTCCTCAGCACACAGCGCCATTTTCCTGCCCAGCTCCGCTGCGAGGAAGGCTCCCAGGACTCTCCCCTGCACTGCACTACAGAAACAGGTTAAAAACAGAGAGGGGGGGCACTTATTGGCGATATTTATAATATTTGAGCTGCTATAAAGGGAACACACTTATTAAGGTTGTCCCTATATATATTTATAGCGCTTGGGTGTGTGCTGGCAAACTCTCCCTCTGTCTCCCCAAAGGGCTAGTGGGGTCCTGTCTTCTATCAGAGCATTCCCTGTGTGTCTGCTGTGTGTCGGTACGTGTGTGTCGACATGTATG
The DNA here is from genome assembly GCF_028390025.1 of Pseudophryne corroboree. Classification (NCBI taxonomy): domain Eukaryota; kingdom Metazoa; phylum Chordata; class Amphibia; order Anura; family Myobatrachidae; genus Pseudophryne; species Pseudophryne corroboree. The sequence goes on from NC_086446.1 coordinate 447,723,753, forward strand.
AGGACGATGTTGGCGTGGAGGCGGAGCAATTGCCTGTAATGGTGATGTCACCCCCTAGGGAGTCGACACCAGAATGGATGGCTTTGTTTATGGAATTACGGGATAGTGTCAGCACGCTACAAAAGTCGGTTCACGACATGAGACAGCCGGCAAACCAGTTAGTACCTGTCCAGGCGTCTCAGACACCGTCAGGGGCTGTAAAACGCCCTTTACCTCAGTCGGTCGACACAGACCCAGACACTGACACTGAATCCAGTGTCGACGGTGAAGAAACAAACGTATTTTCCAGAAGGGCCACACGTTATATGATCACGGCAATGAAGGAGGCTTTGCATATCTCTGATACTGCAAGTACCACAAAAAGGGGTATTATGTGGGGTGTGAAAAAACTACCGATAGTTTTTCCTGAATCAGAGGAACTGAATGAAGTGTGTGATGAAGCGTGGGTTACCCCAGATAGAAAACTGCTAATTTCAAAGAAGTTATTGGCATTATACCCTTTCCCGCCAGAGGTTAGGGCGCGCTGGGAAACACCTCCTAGGGTGGATAAGGCGCTCACACGCTTATCAAAGCAAGTGGCGTTGCCGTCTCCTGATACGGCCGCCCTCAAGGATCCAGCTGATAGGAGGCTGGAGAATACATTAAAAAGTATATACACACATACGGGTGTTATACTGAGACCAGCAATCGCCTCAGCCTGGATGTGCAGTGCTGGCGTGGCTTGGTCGGAGTCACTGTCTGAAAATATTGATACCCTGGATAGGGACAGTATTTTACTGACTATAGAGCAGTTAAAGGATGCATTTCTTTATATGCGAGATGCACAGAGAGATATTTGCACTCTGGCATCAAGAGTAAGTGCGATGTCCATATCTGCCAAGGTGGACCCCTGGATCCTGCAGGTAGTATCTCAGGGTTACAGGTTGGAATTCGAGAAGTCCCCTCCTCGCCGTTTCCTAAAGTCTGCTTTGCCAACGTCTCCCTCCGACAGGGCGACGGTATTGGAGGCCATTCACAAGCTGTATTCTCAGCAGGTGATAGTCAAGGTACCCCTCCTACAACAGGGACAGGGGTATTACTCCACGCTATTTGTGGTACCGAAGCCGGACGGCTCGGTAAGACCGATTCTAAATCTAAAATCTCTGAACCTGTACATACAAAAATTCAAGTTCAAGATGGAGTCACTCAGAGCAGTGATAGCGAATCTGGAAGAAGGGGATTTTATGGTGTCCTTGGACATCAAGGATGCTTACCTTCATGTTCCAATTTGTCCTTCACACCAAGGGTACCTCAGGTTCGTGGTCCAAAACTGTCATTATCAGTTTCAGACGCTGCCGTTTGGATTGTCCACGGCACCCCGGGTCTTTACCAAGGTAATGGCCGAAATGATGATCCTTCTTCGAAGAGAAGGCGTCTTAATTATCCCTTATTTGGACGATCTCCTGATAAGGGCAAGATCCAGAGAACAGCTGGAGGTCGGAGTAGCACTAACCCAAGTAGTGCTCCAACAACACGGGTGGATTCTGAATTTTCCAAAATCCCAACTGATCCCGACGACACGTCTGTTGTTCCTAGGGATGATTCTGGACACTGTTCAGAAAAAGGTATTTCTTCCGGAGGAGAAAGCCAGGGAGTTATCCGATCTAGTCAGGAACCTCCTAAAACCAGGAAAAGTATCTGTGCATCAATGCACAAGAGTCCTGGGAAAAATGGTAGCTTCTTACGAAGCGATTCCATTCGGCAGATTCCATGCACGAACTTTTCAGTGGGATCTGCTGGACAAATGGTCCGGATCGCATCTGCAGATGCATCAGCGGATAAAATTGTCCACAAGGACAAGAGTGTCTCTGCTATGGTGGTTGCAGAGTGCTCATCTGTTAGAGGGCCGCAGATTCGGCATACAGAACTGGGTCTTAGTGACCACGGATGCCAGCCTGAGAGGCTGGGGAGCGGTCACACAGGGAAGAAACTTCCAGGGCGTGTGGTCAAGCCTGGAGACGTCTCTTCACATAAATATACTGGAGCTAAGAGCAATCTACAATGCTCTAAGCCTGGCAAAACCTCTGCTTCAGGGTCAGCCGGTGTTGATTCAGTCGGACAACATCACGGCAGTCGCCCACGTAAACAGACAGGGCGGCACAAGAAGCAGGAGGGCAATGGCAGAAGCTGCAAGGATTCTCCGCTGGGCAGAAAATCATGTGTTAGCACTGTCAGCTGTGTTCATCCCGGGAGTGGACAACTGGGAAGCAGACTTCCTCAGCAGACACGATCTGCACCCGGGAGAGTGGGGACTTCATCCAGAAGTCTTCCACATGATTGTGGTCCATTGGGAAAGACCAATGGTGGACATGATGGCGTCCCGCCTCAACAAAAAACTGGACAGGTATTGCGCCAGGTCAAGAGACCCTCAGGCAATAGCTGTAGACGCTCTGGTAACACCATGGGTGTACCAGTCAGTGTATGTGTTTCCTCCTCTGCCTCTCATACCAAAAGTACTGAGAATTATACGGCAAAGGGGAGTAAGAACGATACTCGTGGCTCCGGATTGGCCAAGAAGAACTTGGTACCCGGAACTTCAGGAGATGCTCACGGAAGATCCGTGGCCTCTACCTCTAAGACGGGACCTGCTTCAGCAGGGACCGTGTCTATTCCAAGACTTACCGCGGCTGCGTTTGACGGCATGGCGGTTGAACGCCGAATCCTAAGGGAAAAAGGCATTCCGGAAGAGGTCATCCCTACCCTGGTAAAAGCCAGGAAGGAGGTGACTGCACAACATTATCACCGCATTTGGAGAAAATATGTTGCGTGGTGTGAGGCCAGGAAGGCCCCGACGGAGGAATTTCAACTGGGTCGATTCCTACATTTCCTGCAAACAGGATTGTCTATGGGCCTCAAATTAGGGTCCATTAAGGTTCAAATTTCGGCCCTGTCGATTTTCTTCCAGAAAGAATTGGCTTCAGTTCCTGAAGTCCAGACTTTTGTAAAAGGAGTACTACATATACAGCCCCCGGTTGTGCCCCCAGTGGCACCGTGGGATCTTAATGTAGTTTTGGATTTTCTCAAATCCCATTGGTTTGAGCCACTCAAATCGGTGGATTTGAAATATCTTACATGGAAAGTAACCATGCTACTGGCCCTGGCTTCAGCCAGGAGAGTGTCAGAATTGGCGGCTTTATCGTATAAAAGCCCATATCTGATTTTCCATTCGGACAGGGCAGAACTGCGGACGCGTCCTCACTTTCTGCCTAAGGTGGTTTCAGCGTTTCACCTGAACCAGCCTATTGTGGTGCCTGCGGCTACTAGCGATTTGGAGGATTCCAAGTTGCTGGACGTTGTCAGAGCATTGAAAATATATATTTCAAGGACGGCTGGAGTCAGAAAATCTGACTCGCTGTTTATACTGTATGCACCCAACAAGCTGGGTGCTCCTGCTTCTAAGCAGACGATTGCTCGTTGGATTTGTAGCACAATTCAACTTGCACATTCTGTGGCAGGCCTGCCACAGCCTAAATCTGTCAAGGCCCATTCCACAAGGAAGGTGGGCTCATCTTGGGCGGCTGCCCGAGGGGTCTCGGCATAACAACTCTGCCGAGCAGCTACGTGGTCAGGGGAGAACACGTTTGTAAAATTCTACAAATTTGATACCCTGGCTAAGGAGGACCTGGAGTTCTCTCATTCGGTGCTGCAGAGTCATCCGCACTCTCCCGCCCGTTTGGGAGCTTTGGTATAATCCCCATGGTCCTGACGGAGTCCCAGCATCCACTAGGACGTCAGAGAAAATAAGATTTTACTTACCGATAAATCTATTTCTCGTAGTCCGTAGTGGATGCTGGGCGCCCATCCCAAGTGCGGATTGTCTGCAATACTTGTACATAGTTATTGTTATAAAAAAATCAGGTTGTTATTGTTGTGAGCCGTCTGTTCAGAGGCTCCTACGTTTGTCATACTGTTAACTGGGTTCAGATCACAAGTTGTACGGTGTGATTGGTGTGGCTGGTATGAGTCTTACCCGGGATTCAAAATCCTTCCTTATTGTGTACGCTCGTCCGGGCACAGTATCCTAACTGAGGCTTGGAGGAGGGTCATAGGGGGAGGAGCCAGTACACACCACCTAGTGGTCAAACTTTTAAATTTTGTGCCCTGTCTCCTGCGGAGCCGCTATTCCCCATGGTCCTGACGGAGTCCCAGCATCCACTACGGACTACGAGAAATAGATTTATCGGTAAGTAAAATCTTATTTTACAAAGGTTCTTTTGGCCAGGGGTTTATAAAGAAGTGTCTGAATATTGTTTTTCCTGTCCTGAATGCCAGTATCATGCCCCTAGACCCCATTTCAGGAGCCCACTAGTTCCCATGCCTATTATAGAGGTCCCGTTTGACAGAATAGCCATGGATCTCGTGGGGCCATTGTTAAAGTCTGCTCTGGGCCATCAGTATATCCTGGTAATTATGGACTATGCCACTCGATATCCTGAGGCTGTCCCTTTACGCACTATCACAACAAAGGCGATAGCTAGGGAGCTGGTGCAGGTTTTTAGAAGAGTGGGAATACCAAAAGAAATTTTGACTGACCAAGGTACTCCATTTGTGTCAAGGATCATGAAAGAATTGTGCAAATTATTTAAGATCACTCACCTCAGGATGTCCATCTACCATCCCCAAACTTACGGGTTGGTGGAAAGGTTTAATAAAACATTAAAAAGTATGTTAAAAAAGGTTGTTGATAGAGATGGGAAAAACTGGGATTGTTTGTTGCCCTACTTGTTAATGGCCATCAGAGAAGTTCCTCAGTCCTCTACGGGGTTTTCTCCATTTGATTTGTTGTATGGTAGACACCCCAGAGGGCTGTTGGACATTGCCAAAGAGACGTGGGAAGGACAGCCCACTCCTTATAGAAGCGTTATTGAACATATAACACAAATGTAGGATAGGATTGCAGCCGTGGTACCTATTGTCAGAGAGCACATGGAACAGGCCCAAAGTGCTCAACAGAGGGTATATAACCGGAGTGCCAAGATACGGGAATTTGCTCCTGGAGATAGAGTTCTTGTTTTGGTACCCACTGTGGAAAGCAAATTCCTAGCTAAATGGCAGGGTCCATTTGAGATTAGGGAAAAAGTGAGTGAGGTTAATAATAAAGTATTACAGCCGGGAAAGAGAAAACCCAAACAAATCTACCATGTTAACTTAATCAAACCCTAGAAAGATAGGTTGTCTCTGTCAGCGGAGCCTTGCCCTACGGTGTCTTCACCTCGGTTGCTTCCCGCAGTAAAGGTGTCAGAGACATTATCAGCTGATCAGAACAATCAGGTAAAAGAATTTCTCATCCAAAATAAGGCGATATTTTCAGAGCTGCCTGGCCGAACGACCATAATAAAACATCACATTGTCACAGAACCAGGGGTCAGGGTCCATTTAAAGCCATATAGGATTCCTGAAGCTCAGCGAGAAGCTGTTTCTAAAGAAGTTAAAACTAGAGATGAGCGGGTTCGGTTTCTCTGAATCCGAACCCGCCCGAACTTCATGTTTTTTTTCACGGGTCCGAGCGACTCGGATCTTCCCGCCTTGCTCGGTTAACCCGAGCGCGCCCGAACGTCATCATGACGCTGTTGGATTCTCGCGAGGCTCGGATTCTATCGCGAGACTCGGATTCTATATAAGGAGCCGCGCGTCGCCGCCATTTTCACACGTGCATTGAGATTGATAGGGAGAGGACGTGGCTGGCGTCCTCTCCATTTAGATTAGGGTTGAGAGAGAGAGAGAGAGAGATTGACCTGAGGCTGTGATACTGTAGAAGAGAGTGCAGAGTTTAGTGACTGACGACCACAGTGACCACCAGACAGTGCAGTTGTTTGTTTTATTTAATATATCCGTTCTCTGCCTGAAAAAAACGATACACACAGTGACTCAGTCACATACCATATCTGTGTGCACTGCTCAGCCCAGTGTGCTGCATCAATGTATATATATATCTGACTGTGCTCAGCTCACACAGCTTATAATTGTGGGGGAGACTGGGGAGCACTGCAGTGCCAGTTATAGGTTATAGCAGGAGCCAGGAGTACATAATATTATATTAAAATTAAACAGTGCACACTTTTGCTGCAGGAGTGCCACTGCCAGTGTGACTAGTGACCAGTGACCTGACCACCAGTATATATAATATTAGTAGTATACTATCTCTTTATCAACCAGTCTATATTAGCAGCAGACACAGTACAGTGCGGTAGTTCACGGCTGTGGCTACCTCTGTGTCGGCACTCGGCAGCCCGTCCATAATTGTATATACCACCTAACCGTGGTTTTTTTTTCTTTCTTTATACATACATACTAGTTACGAGTATACTATCTCTTTATCAACCAGTCTATATATTAGCAGCAGACACAGTACAGTGCGGTAGTTCATGGCTGTGGCTACCTCTGTGTCGGCACTCGGCAGCCCGTCCATAATTGTATATACCACCTAACCGTGGTTTTTTTTTCTTTCTTTATACATACATACTAGTTACGAGTATACTATCTCTTTATCAACCAGTCTATATATTAGCAGCAGACACAGTACAGTGCGGTAGTTCACGGCTGTGGCTACCTCTGTGTCGGCACTCGGCAGCCCGTCCATAATTGTATATACCACCTAACCGTGGTTTTTTTTTCTTTCTTTATACATAGTATACTCGTAACTAGTATGTATCTCTTTATCAACCAGTCTATATTAGCAGCAGACACAGTACAGTGCGGTAGTTCACGGCTGTGGCTACCTCTGTGTCGGCACTCGGCAGCCCGTCCATAATTGTATATACCACCTAACCGTGGTTTTTTTTTTTTCTTTATACATACATACTAGTTACGAGTATACTATCTCTTTATCAACCAGTCTATATATTAGCAGCAGACACAGTACAGTGCGGTAGTTCACGGCTGTGGCTACCTCTGTGTCGGCACTCGGCAGCCCGTCCATAATTGTATATACCACCTAACCGTGGTTTTTTTTTCTTTCTTTATACATACATACTAGTTACGAGTATACTATCTCTTTATCAACCAGTCTATATATTAGCAGCAGACACAGTACAGTGCGGTAGTTCACGGCTGTGGCTACCTCTGTGTCGGCACTCGGCAGCCCGTCCATAATTGTATATACCACCTAACCGTGGTTTTTTTTTCTTTCTTTATAGTCATACTAGTTACGAGTATACTATCTCTTTATCAACCAGTCTATATTAGCAGCAGACACAGTACAGTGCGGTAGTTCACGGCTGTGGCTACCTCTGTGTCGGCACTCGGCAGCCCGTCCATAATTGTATATACCACCTAACCGTGGTTTTTTTTTTCTTTCTTTATAGTCATACTAGTTACGAGTATACTATCTCTTTATCAACCAGTCTATATTAGCAGCAGACACAGTACAGTGCGGTAGTTCACGGCTGTGGCTACCTCTGTGTCAGCACTCGGCAGCCCGTCCATAATTGTATATACCACCTAACCGTGTTTTTTTTTTCTTTCTTTATACATACATACTAGTTACGAGTATACTATCTCTTTATCAACCAGTCTATATATTAGCAGCAGACACAGTACAGTGCGGTAGTTCACGGCTGTGGCTACCTCTGTGTCGGCACTCGGCAGCCCGTCCATAATTGTATATACCACCTAACCGTGGTTTTTTTTTCTTTCTTTATACATACATACTAGTTACGAGTATACTATCTCTTTATCAACCAGTCTATATATTAGCAGCAGACACAGTACAGTGCGGTAGTTCACGGCTGTGGCTACCTCTGTGTCGGCACTCGGCAGCCCGTCCATAATTGTATATACCACCTAACCGTGGTTTTTTTTTCTTTCTTTATAGTCATACTAGTTACGAGTATACTATCTCTTTATCAACCAGTCTATATTAGCAGCAGACACAGTACAGTGCGGTAGTTCACGGCTGTGGCTACCTCTGTGTCGGCACTCGGCAGCCCGTCCATAATTGTATATACCACCTAACCGTGGTTTTTTTTTCTTTCTTTATACATACATACTAGTTACGAGTATACTATCTCTTTATCAACCAGTCTATATTAGCAGCAGACACAGTACAGTGCGGTAGTTCACGGCTGTGGCTACCTCTGTGTCGGCACTCGGCAGCCCGTCCATAATTGTATACTAGTATCCATCTCCATTGTTTACCTGAGGTGCCTTTTAGTTGTGCCTATTAAAATATGGAGAACAAAAATGTTGAGGTTCCAAAATTAGGGAAAGATCAAGATCCACTTCCACCTCGTGCTGAAGCTGCTGCCACTAGTCATGGCCGAGACGATGAAATGCCAGCAACGTCGTCTGCCAAGGCCGATGCCCAATGTCATAGTACAGAGCATGTCAAATCCAAAACACCAAATATCAGAAAAAAAAGGACTCCAAAACCTAAAATAAAATTGTCGGAGGAGAAGCGTAAACTTGCCAATATGCCATTTACGACACGGAGTGGCAAGGAACGGCTGAGGCCCTGGCCTATGTTCATGGCTAGTGGTTCAGCTTCACATGAGGATGGAAGCACTCAGCCTCTCGCTAGAAAAATGAAAAGACTCAAGCTGGCAAAAGCAGCACAGCAAAGAACTGTGCATTCTTCGAAATCCCAAATCCACAAGGAGAGTCCAATTGTGTCGGTTGCGATGCCTGACCTTCCCAACACTGGACGTGAAGAGCATGCGCCTTCCACCATTTGCACGCCCCCTGCAAGTGCTGGAAGGAGCACCCGCAGTCCAGTTCCTGATAGTCAGATTGAAGATGTCAGTGTTTAAGTACACCAGGATGAGGAGGATATGGGTGTTGCTGGCGCTGGGGAGGAAATTGACCAGGAGGATTCTGATGGTGAGGTGGTTTGTTTAAGTCAGGCACCCGGGGAGACACCTGTTGTCCGTGGGAGGAATATGGCCGTTGACATGCCAGGTGAAAATACCAAAAAAATCAGCTCTTCGGTGTGGAGGTATTTCACCAGAAATGCGGACAACAGGTGTCAAGCTGTGTGTTCCCTTTGTCAAGCTGTAATAAGTAGGGGTAAGGACGTTAACCACCTCGGAACATCCTCCCTTATACGTCACCTGCAGCGCATTCATAATAAGTCAGTGACAAGTTCAAAAACTTTGGGTGACAGCGGAAGCAGTCCACTGACCAGTAAATCCCTTCCTCTTGTAACCAAGCTCACGCAAACCACCCCACCAACTCCCTCAGTGTCAATTTCCTCCTTCCCCAGGAATGCCAATAGTCCTGCAGGCCATGTCACTGGCAATTCTGACGAGTCCTCTCCTGCCTGGGATTCCTCCGATGCATCCTTGCGTGTAACGCCTACTGCTGCTGGCGCTGCTGTTGTTGCCGCTGGGAGTCGATGGTCATCCCAGAGGGGAAGTCGTAAGCCCACTTGTACTACTTCCAGTAAGCAATTGACTGTTCAACAGTCCTTTGCGAGGAAGATGAAATATCACAGCAGTCATCCTACTGCAAAGCGGATAACTGAGGCCTTGACAACTATGTTGGTGTTAGACGTGCGTCCGGTATCCGCCGTTAGTTCACAGGGAACTAGACAATTTATTGAGGCAGTGTGCCCCCGTTACCAAATACCATCTAGGTTCCACTTCTCTAGGCAGGCGATACCGAGAATGTACACGGACGTCAGAAAAAGACTCACCAGTGTCCTAAAAAATGCAGTTGTACCCAATGTCCACTTAACCACGGACATGTGGACAAGTGGAGCAGGGCAGGGTCAGGACTATATGACTGTGACAGCCCACTGGGTAGATGTATGGACTCCCGCCGCAAGAACAGCAGCGGCGGCACCAGTAGCAGCATCTCGCAAACGCCAACTCTTTCCTAGGCAGGCTACGCTTTGTATCACCGGTTTCCAGAATACGCACACAGCTGAAAACCTCTTACGGCAACTGAGGAAGATCATCGCGGAATGGCTTACCCCAATTGGACTCTCCTGTGGATTTGTGGCATCGGACAACGCCAGCAATATTGTGTGTGCATTAAATATGGGCAAATTCCAGCACGTCCCATGTTTTGCACATACCTTGAATTTGGTGGTGCAGAATTTTTTTAAAAACGACAGGGGCGTGCAAGAGATGCTGTCGGTGGCCAGAAGAATTGCGGGACACTTTCGGCGTACAGGCACCACGTACAGAAGACTGGAGCACCACCAAAAACTACCGAACCTGCCCTGCCATCATCTGAAGCAAGAAGTGGTAACGAGGTGGAATTCAACCCTCTATATGCTTCAGAGGTTGGAGGAGCAGCAAAAGGCCATTCAAGCCTATACAATTGAGCACGATATAGTAGGTGGAATGCACCTGTCTCAAGCGCAGTGGAGAATGATTTCAACGTTGTGCAAGGTTCTGATGCCCTTTGAACTTGCCACACGTGAAGTCAGTTCAGACACTGCCAGCCTGAGTCAGGTCATTCCCCTCATCAGGCTTTTGCAGAAGAAGCTGGAGACATTGAAGGAGGAGCTAACACGGAGCGATTCCGCTAGGCATGTGGGACTTGTGGATGGAGCCCTTAATTCGCTTAACAAGGATTCACGGGTGGTCAATCTGTTGAAATCAGAGCACTACATTTTGGCCACCGTGCTCGATCCTAGATTTAAAGCCTACCTTGGATCTCTCTTTCCGGCAGACACAAGTCTGCTGGGGTTGAAAGACCTGCTGGTGACAAAATTGTCAAGTCAAGCGGAACGCGACCTGTCAACATCTCCTCCTTCACATTCTCCCGCAACTGGGGGTGCGAGGAAAAGGCTCAGAATTCCGAGCCCACCCGCTGGCGGTGATGCAGGGCAGTCTGGAGCGACTGCTGATGCTGACATCTGGTCCGGACTGAAGGACCTGACAACGATTACGGACATGTCGTCTACTGTCACTGCATATGATTCTCTCAACATTGATAGAATGGTGGAGGATTATATGAGTGACCGCATCCAAGTAGGCACGTCACACAGTCCGTACTTATACTGGCAGGAAAAAGAGGCAATTTGGAGGCCCTTGCACAAACTGGCTTTATTCTACCTAAGTTGCCCTCCCACAAGTGTGTACTCCGAAAGAGTGTTTAGTGCCGCCGCTCACCTTGTCAGCAATCGGCGTACGAGGTTACATCCAGAAAATGTGGAGAAGATGATGTTCATTAAAATGAATTATAATCAATTCCTCCGCGGAGACATTGACCAGCAGCAATTGCCTCCACAAAGTACACAGGGAGCTGAGATGGTGGATTCCAGTGGGGACGAATTGATAATCTGTGAGGAGGGGGATGTACACGGTGATATATCGGAGGGTGATGATGAGGTGGACATCTTGCCTCTGTAGAGCCAGTTTGTGCAAGGAGAGATTAATTGCTTCTTTTTTGGGGGGGGTCCAAACCAACCCGTCATATCAGTCACAGTCGTGTGGCAGACCCTGTCACTGAAATGATGGGTTGGTTAAAGTGTGCATGTCCTGTTTTGTTTATACAACATAAGGGTGGGTGGGAGGGCCCAAGGACAATTCCATCTTGCACCTCTTTTTTCTTTTCTTTTTCTTTGCATCATGTGCTGATTGGGGAGGGTTTTTTGGAAGGGACATCCTGCGTGACACTGCAGTGCCACTCCTAAATGGGCCCGGTGTTTGTGTCGGCCACTAGGGTCGCTAATCTTACTCACACAGTCAGCTACCTCATTGCGCCTCTTTTTTTCTTTGCGTCATGTGCTGTTTGGGGAGGGTTTTTTGGAAGGGACATCCTGCGTGACACTGCAGTGCCACTCCTAGATGGGCCCGGTGTTTGTGTCGGCCACTAGGGTCGCTAATCTTACTCACACAGCTACCTCATTGCGCCTCTTTTTTTCTTTGCGTCATGTGCTGTTTGGGGAGGGTTTTTTGGAAGGGACATCCTGCGTGACACTGCAGTGCCACTCCTAGATGGGCCCGGTGTTTGTGTCGGCCACTAGGGTCGCTAATCTTACTCACACAGCTACCTCATTGCGCCTCTTTTTTTCTTTGCGTCATGTGCTGTTTGGGGAGGGTTTTTTGGAAGGGCCATCCTGCGTGACACTGCAGTGCCACTCCTAGATGGGCCCGGTGTTTGTGTCGGCCACTAGGGTCGCTAATCTTACTCACACAGCTACCTCATTGCGCCTCTTTTTTTCTTTGCGTCATGTGCTGTTTGGGGAGGGTTTTTTGGAAGGGACATCCTGCGTGACACTGCAGTGCCACTCCTAGATGGGCCCGGTGTTTGTGTCGGCCACTAGGGTCGCTTATCTTACTCACACAGCGACCTCGGTGCAAATTTTAGGACTAAAAATAATATTGTGAGGTGTGAGGTATTCAGAATAGACTGAAAATGAGTGTAAATTATGGTTTTTGAGGTTAATAATACTTTGGGATCAAAATGACCCCCAAATTCTATGATTTAAGCTGTTTTTTAGTGTTTTTTGAAAAAAACACCCGAATCCAAAACACACCCGAATCCGACAAAAAAAATTCGGTGAGGTTTTGCCAAAACGCGTTCGAACCCAAAACACGTCCGCGGAACCGAACCCAAAACCAAAACACAAAACCCGAAAAATTTCAGGCGCTCATCTCTAGTTAAAACCATGTTAGAACTTGGAGTCATAGGGGAATCTAACAGTGAGTGGTCCAGTCCTATAGTTCTCATCCTGAAGCCAGACGGTAGCATACGCTTCTGTAATGACTTTCGTAAGTTAAATGAGGTGTCCAAATTTGACGCATACCCCATGCCCCGTGTGGATGAGCTTATAGAAAGGCTGGGAACAGCCAGGTTTCTCACCACGTTGGACCTGACCAAAGGTTACTGGCAAATACCTTTAACTGATAGCGCAAAAGAAAAAATAGCCTTTTCGGTTCCAGAGGGGCTGTACCAGTATAAGATGTTACCCTTTGGGTTGCATGGGGCTCCAGCAACCTTTCAACGGGTGATGGATAAAATTTTGAGGCCCCATAGAAAATATGCAGCTGCCTATTTGGATGATATGGTAATTCACAGTACAGACTGGGGGTCCCATTTGGTTAAAGTACAAGCAGTACTGGACTCAATCAGAGAGGCAGGGTTAACTGCTAACCCAAAGAAGTGCTGCCTCGCAATGGAGGAGGTTAAATACTTAGGCTTCACCATACGTAGAGGTCTGATTAGGCCCCAATTGAATAAAATTGATGCTATTCAAAACTGGCCTCGTCCAGTGAATAAAAAACAGGTAAGGGCTTTTTTGGGAATAACTGGGTACTATAGACGGGTTATTCCCAATTTTGAGACCATAGCAGTGCCGTTGTCCGACCTTACCAAAGGGAAGCAGTCAAATATGGTGAAATGGAACCCTGATGCAGAAAAAGCGTTCCAAGCATTAAAAGTGGCTTTGTGTTCACAACCTGTATTGATAACACCAGATTTTTCAAAAGAATTTGTTGTACAGACAGATGCCTCAGAGGTAGGGATAGGGGCTGTGTTGTCCCAAACCAGAGATGGGGATGAACACCCTATCATTTATTTGAGTAGGAAACTCAATGAGCATGAAAAAAGGTATGCCATTGTGGAAAAGGAGGCTTTGGCCATTAAGTGGGCACTGGATACCTTGAGATATTACCTCTTGGGTAGACAATTCAGACTAGTGACAGATCACGCCCCTTTAAAATGGATGTATGTAAATAGAGGTCAGAATGCTCGGGTAACTAGATGGTTTCTAGCATTGCAGGATTTTAAGTTTACTGTTGAACATAGACCGGGTACACAATTGGCCAACGCAGATGCGTTGTCCCGCATCTTCTGTTTGGGGGCTACAAGTGTTCCGGCCCCTAGGTCGAAACAGGGGAGGGGGATATGTGACAAGAACACTGGAATAGTGTTTGAGGGCAGGTATGTTTGTCCCAGGTTCTTGTCTTACATGTATTAGAAAAATGAAAACTTCTAGGAAAATGTTTTGTTTTGTCAGAACCTTTTCAGTTTATTGGAAAAGCTGGATAAGGGCCCTGAAAGAGAGATAGGGTAAGTTCCAGACATTGGGCCCAGTTTGGGTCTTTGGCCTCACAGAAGGCTAATCAGGGGTTTCAGCTGTGCAAGAGTGTTATAGGGCTGCTGGCCTGATCAGTGTGTGCAGACTGCCTGAGGAGACTGGACTCTCTCTCTGAAGAGAGAAACACGCTTCTTTATACAAGTGAGCTATACAGTGTTTACTGGAGAACTCTGTGTTTTTGTTTACTGCTAGTTAGGAACGTCTTGTGTTTAGTTAGTGCCAGACAGGCAAGGTATTTTCTTTTGGTGTTTGTTTTATTTTCTGTTTAATAAAACTGGCTGTGGCCAGTTGCACCACAAACTGGACTTGTGTGTTTCCTCAGCTGCTGCTTGCTGCCATTTACCCCAGGAAATGGCACCTTGTACCCTTACAGTGTTACACATGCTATACAAGTCTGTAGTGGTGTACCTGGATGACATCCTGATCTTTTCTTCAGATTTAAAGTCACATCATCAACAAGTTCACCAAGTTCTTCAGAGATCACGTGAAAATAATCTTTACTGGAAAATGGAAAAAATTGTATTTCAGGTAACCACCATACCCTTCCTTGGTCACATAATCTCCGCCTCCGGTCTTCAAATGGATCATGAGAAAGTTTGTGCCATCCTTAACTGGTCCCAATCCACCACATTACGAGCTGTACAACGGTTTCTCGGATTCGCTAACTACTACCGTAAGTTCATCAAGAGTTTCTCTTCTATAGTAGATGCCATAGTTGCCCTCACTCGAAAAGGTGCCAATCAGTCACAATGGACACCTGAAGCAGTATCATGCAAAGAACAACAACAGGTATCACTTATCTGGTGCTGTGGTTTGTAGATCCGCCAAAATAATACTGGTCTGGCTCACTCCCGGAGCAATATCTGTTATGTCCAGATAATATGCGGGTATGAAAGAAAAGGGTTTATATAGTGAAGTACAGTAAAAACACCTTTAATTTACATAACAATACATAAAGTAATCCTGCTCCACATAAAACGAATACACAGCGAATTCATCCAGCACAGATATAGTCAGAGCAATTACCGGAGTTTTGTGAACTGGACAAACAGTTCAAAACAGCATAATACAGGCGAGTCCCGGGCACCCTCGGTGTTAAATAATGCTGCAGTCAATCGTCCGGTGTCCCCGTCACACATCCGTCCTGGGTGGCCTCTGCTATCACCTCCGACGCGTTTCTACCCCGCTCTGGTTTTTTTTTCAAGGAGTATATGTGTGGAGCTACAAGACATGCACAATTTAAACTTCCCTTAACCAATAGCATCCCACCAAACACAACGAAATGAAGAAATGTGCCCGAATCTGTAGGTTTGGTAAAACACTTAGTGTGTATATGGCAATCTTCTACATATAGTGTAATATCTAAGAAATTCACTGTAATGTCACTGTCTGTAAATGTGAATTTGATATTGACCTCATTGGTATTGAGGTATATAAAAAACTCATCTAGGGATTCTTTACCGCCTTTCCATATAAAAAAAACATTGTCTATGTAGCGTAACCAGGACACCTTTTGTCAAAGTCAGAAAAATATCTCTATGCACACTACCATATTTGCACCTCACACAGGTCCGTGCTGCGCATGCGTACGCTCTCCCGTACGTGCGCATACTCACAGTCGCGGGCACCCGCAGGCGCACGGTATGCGTATTTACGGTAGAGTTTATGTGATCGTAGCGTGCGACTCAATCGTTACATATTTTCACTATATAATGTATTTTGTAGATCATGGTCCCTTTGATAGATTCTGAAAGTTTGGTTAATATAGAATGTTCGTGAACAGAGAAATCCCTATTTGTTTGATACGAAGGGTCAGACAGGAGTAATACCGTGGTGTTTAGTACCCATCGGAAGAGTATTTAATTAGCAATATTCCGGTGTTGGTTTGAAGCGGATTAATCGCTCGTGCGAATAGTTATGGACATAAGAAGTTTATGAACATTTACTGTATTTGCACTTACTTATCCATGCGGCGGGAAACCCAGTTTCCCTCCCACCTGAGCTGTTGGAAATAGTCACGGCCCACCTGTATGAATCAACCTATGACCTTTTGTTATAATGCGAGGAGGAATTCCTGTGTCCAATGAACAATGAGATTGTAGGGACCATTGAATTGTATTGTGTGTGGGGCATAAATAGACAGGCCGATCACATCCAGCTCTCACTCTTCAACGGTTATCATTGCTGAAAATCGGGAGCTGGATGTCCAGAGGCGCATGCGATCGTTTCCTTTGTGCGTAAGTTTTCTCCGCAACTATATTGATCTTCTTGTTATTGTGGGCCAATCTCTCTCTCTCTCTCTCTTCTCCTCTTTCTCTCTTATTTTCCCTTAAATAGTAATTGTATTGTATTTCCTGTGTAGTTATCTGGTTAGGTAGTCTATGTTATATTGTAGAGTATGATTTGTATTTGTATTAATTCTTTTGCAAGTATATCATTCATAATATATATATATTAGGCGTTGGACCCTAAGCCCAGGTATCTGTGCATTTCTTATAGTGTTAAGTATTCTCAGAGCGTCGGTGACGCTCATACAGCTTTTGAGTTAATAAGGTTATACTGTGTTGCATTTACACTCTATCATTACACTAAGGTTTTACTGCACAATACACTGTTTATGGTTTAGATACAAAGGTTTAACATTGTGAGCGTCAGCGCCGCTGGTGATCTCCTCGTGGTCCCGAGCGTCCGCTACGCTATAGCGAATCATTACGTTAGTCAGCAGCCAATAGCGTGCCTGCCTGTGATCTCTTGGCCGTGAGCGAACGTAACGCTTGAGCGTCTCGACTACGGCTAAGCGATTGTTACGCAACGTGCGTACCCTTACGGTACTTCATACGTAGATAGCGTACAGTGTTCTTAGACCTCATAAAGGGTATTATATAAGATAAATATTTAGCTTTATCAATTGGCGGCTCGCCCGTCCTTCACATATCTGCACTAGGTAATTTCAGCAGACATTATCCAGCAGCAAAGGGCGGGAGATCATATTCCTCGTAGTGCTGTTTGGATAAGCGTCTGCTTCTCTTAGTAAAGGGTGCTGAAGGAATCCGGAAACCGGAGGTAAGAACAACACGCTAGTCTCTTTTAAAACTGTTTATTTTTCTGTCTTGCGTACACACGCACGCACACATATATATATCTGCATTCCTTTTTTTTTCATTTGTGTATTTTCGTATATCACTCTCCTGTTTGCCAGTTTTATAGTTGATAAACGTGCTAAGAGAGATTTGCTACTATTTTATAGTTTAAGAGTAAAAAGGTAATATAGTTAAAGTATAGACAAACACACAGCTGTGCCTGAGAGACAAGGCGAAGTCAGTGTGGTGCGCGGTAGATAATAAAGGATCATCTACATTGATAAACGTATAAATTGTGTTACGGTGGATCTTTGCTTTGCGTACACGTGTCTCTAACAAAGGACTGAGACTTGCGTACGCAACCCAAGGGCCGACGCACGCAGCGTATATTACGCAACGGAGCGTACGGGTACGCCCGCGTAACTCAAATCACAAGTGTTAATTTTTTTTCAACGCGATAAATAGCGCAACGCGGTAAATAACGCAAGGCGATAAATCGTGCAAATCTATTTTAACATTCGAAATTTAAATTAACAGATCCTTCTCCTAATTTGTAACACATCTGGTCTAAAGAGAAATTTCTGCGCAGAAATAGAAATAGAAACAAAAGTGTATATGTGGTGAGTGAGTGTTTGTTTTTACAAATTTTTGAGGTTGAACCACAAGAAAAGTCGAGTTCTCGTGAGGTACATGCGTGTAAGTGACGTACATGGTGGCTAGGGAGGCATCCCTGGTTAAAACATACAATTTGAGCATTAGAGTGTAGCAGACCAGGAGGTCATACTGTAACAGACCAGGAGGTCATAACAGACCAGCAGGTTTAGGTACAGCAGACAAGGAAGTCCGCTATACAGTCCACAGGCACAACACCAAGAAAGGGTTGGTGCAACACCCATATAGGCCATACAAGCTCTGGCTGAAGGAATTCGCAGCCGTAATTTTCGATTCCACTGGTCGCTCCGTACATAAGATTAGTTGCTTATGTGCTGAACGATTGTACCGCACGTAATTGTGTGCATTAGTAAACCTGACCGGTACTATTTGTGTACGAAGGTCATAAACGCTATTTGTACATTCTAACGTGATTTGTGTAATTTTTTTATTTTAAGGGAGGTTCGCTGCTCACTCAGGAACTATCCAACAACCAATAGTTACTGGAAAGAGTAAGTGTTCTTCGAATCACCCTCGCAGGTTCCAGTAAATAGAGGTTCAGGTCGCAGGGGCCCTGGGTCGAGTACGCCAGCACCATATCGGTGTGATCAGGTCGTATTGGTCGGCGTGGGCGAGTGAGTGGGGTACTCGGTAAACCGCCACCGTCAGCCTATTTTGAACATTTTTGGTTTGCGTAAGGGTTGGCTGAATAAAGCAACACCTTCAAACTATGGGGGCCACTTGTTCAGGTAGGGGGCGATCAACCTCGGTTCGGGTTGATTCAGTGAACCGACCAGTCGGGTCGGCAAGGTACGTAATGTGTGAGAAATACGGAAGTCACACAGAAGCTTCATGTGATGAATGGGAGAGAATGACGGTACATGACGGGGAGAAATTCCCAAGAGTAGGTAGCTTCAGCACAGAAGTGTTAACGAATTTAAGGAGAAGGATATGTCTCATTAAATCAGCAAAGAGACGAATCAAGCATTATGATTATTTACAGTTGTGGCAACAGGAGGGTGACATACAGAGAGGATTGGCTCAGGCGGCGGGATCTGGCTCGATCAGAAAACTGATAGCCACGGCCCCACCGCCACCATACATATCAGGAGAGAAATTGGTTGCGGAGAATGACGCATTAAGGTGTAACAAACAAACACTTAGCAACTGTGTAAATGTTAAAGATAATGTTAACCAATTAACCAATGCAAGTATTAACCCGTGCAAGTTGTACCCTGTTTTGAACTTTCCTCAGGAGTGTGATCAAGAGGACGAATCGGCAACAATTTCAGCGCTCTCTCTAGCAGCCACCATAGCAGAGACCACAGTAGGCACAGCTCCACCCCCGAGATTAGTAACAAAGGCCCCTAGCGGAGGGATAGGTGAGGTCGTATCAACGGGTAAGTACGGCACCATACACTATGCTGAAACTATTTCACCACAGCCTGTAGAATCTACACAGAATGAGGTTGTTAGAGTTAATCCTGTTAAGGTAATAGTAGTTCCAAATGGGAAAACAGACACTTCAGGAGTCACTCCTGTTAGGAACATTGCCATGTACAGCCCATTTTCCCGAATGGAATTAAGGACCATAGTGTCTGAATTCCCTGACCCTAGAAAAGACTTAGTTGCCAGCCAAAAATACATCAGAGACCTAGGTAACACTGTAGAGCCCAACAATAAAGACTGGCAGATATTGCTGAGAGCATGTTTACCCTCCAATGTCGACGCAGCTCAATTTTTAGCTGACTGTGGATTAGATCAGGATGTACCTCTTACAGAAGTATACAACAAAGACAATGTAAAAAGAATAAGCTTACAGTTAAAAGAGTATTTCCCAGCCGTAGTTAAATGGAACAAAATATTCTCCATTAAACAGAAGGAGTCAGAAACAGCTGCAGAGTATTTTCACAGAGCATTATCAGAAATGGCAAAATACACAGGCATAGAGGACATTAAAACAAACATAAACCATCGAGAAGTAGCAGTATCGGTACTGATGGATGGTTTAAAAGAGTCATTGAAGACTAGGGTACAGACCACACAACCATGTTGGCGAGGTCTGTCTGTGGCTACTTTGAGAGAGGCTGCTATTGATCACGATAGGAACATCACCAGACACAGGGAACAACAAGGTGATAAGTTAATGGCAGTAAGTATACAGGCCCTGACCACAAGGCAGCCTTTGTTTATATCACCAAACCCTGTGGGTAAGTCAAATGTGGTTACTTGTTATTCTTGTCATAAACAGGGACACATGGCACGAGATTGTAGAGTGAAGAATTCACGAAACTCATACCAACCCCCTAGACAACGACACGACACACGACATTGGGATCAGGGTCCGCAGAAACGGAGTTATGAGCCACATACAGGGGAAACAAAAAGATATCCCCCGAACAGAGACTGGCAAGCCTCTGGTAGCTCCCAATTAACTCCATCACAAGTAGTTGCTGCCAGCGGGATTCAGGGAGGTCACCATACCCAATAGGGGTGTGGCCATACCTGTAATCTGCAGCCAGTAAAATTGATTGCAAGCCTTGGAAGTGAACCAGAAATTGCAATCAATGTAGCTGGTAAATCATTAAACTTTCTTGTAGACACAGGGGCGGCCAAATCAGTGATAAATTCGACAGTGGGCATGAGAACCACTGGTAAGACAATTCCAGCCATAGGGGTAACGGGAGTAGTCCAGCACTACCCTGTTAGCAAACCAGCCGAGATTACAGTAGGGCCTTTACATACCAAGCATTCCTTTTTGCTGGCTGCATCGGCACCGACTAATCTCCTGGGAAGAGACTTACTGTGTAAAATGGGGTGCGTCATTTATTGTACTCCTGAAGGTGTATTCTTGGACATACCTGAGAATCACGCTCAGGAAGTACGAGACATGTTAGACTCCCCAACAAAATTAATGTCACATACCATTATGACAAATAGGACTCCCTCCCAAGTAGAAGAAATTACATCTCAGATACCAGAGTCACTTTGGACTAAAGATGGACAGGACACTGGATTAATGGCAAACGTAGCTCCGGTAGTTGTACACGTAAAAGATGGTAGGATAGCTCCAAAAATCCCACAGTACCCTCTGAAGCCAGAGGTGGAGTTAGGAGTGTATCCCGTAATAGAGCGCTTGCTACAACAGGGCATTCTGGTAAGAACGTCCAGCACTGCCAATAGTCCCATCTTCCCTGTTAAAAAGAGTGGGGGGAGGGGTTACCGGCTAGTGCAGGATCTAAGGGGGATTAACAAAATAGTTGAGAGTCAGTTCCCCGTAGTGCCAAATCCAGCTGTCATCCTAATGCAAATCCCTCCCACTGCGAAATTTTTCACTGTTATTGACCTCTGCTCCGCTTTCTTTTCGGTACCTCTGCACCCTGACAGTCAATATTTGTTTGCATTTACATACAGAGGAGTCCAATACACATGGACTCGATTACCACAAGGATTCATAGATAGCCCAAGTATATTTTCTCAGGCTTTGCATGATTGTTTACAGTCTTTCCAACCAGTGAGTGGATCAGTATTAATACAGTACGTGGATGATCTACTACTGTGTTCTGATTCATTGGAAGCATCCCTGAAGGATACGAAACAGCTCCTGTTTCATCTTTCAGACACAGGACACAAGGTTTCCAAAGACAAGTTGCAATTATGCCAAACTAAGGTAAAATATTTGGGACACTATCTAACACAAGGACTGAGACACCTGACCGCTGATAGAATTCAAGCAATTAGAGACATGACTCTGCCACAAACCCAGCAACAGATCAGAACATTTTTAGGAATGTGTGGGTATTGCCGTAACTGGATCCCAGGGTTTTCCATTCTAGCGTTACCCTTGCAGGAGATGGTCTCCTCAAACAAACCTGATCGGATTTCGCATACAGACGAGTCTGAGACAGCATTTGAGAGACTTAAACAGTGCCTAACGCAGGCACCAGCATTGGGTATGCCAGACTATGGGAAACCCTTTGAACTATACGGAACAGAAAGTGCTGGTTGCGCGGCAGGCGTACTAACCCAAAAGCACGGTGATGCCAGCAGGCCGGTAGCATATTACAGCGCTCAGCTAGATACGGTAGCGCGATCCCTCCCCACATGCTTGCGAAGCGTTGCCGCGATAGCATTGCTAGTAACGAAAAGCGAAGACGTCGTGCTAGGTCACAACCTCACAATTCATACACCACATGCAGTGTCAGCCTTGTTAAATTCTGCCCAAACCAGACACGTCTCATCAGCGCGGTTTACAAGATGGGAATTGGCACTAATGGCCCCCGTAAACATCACCATAAGGAGATGCAGTGCATTAAATCCTGCAACATATCTCCCAGGTGTGCCTGGACAGGCACAAAGGGTGGAGGATGAGAGTGGTGGGGAAGGAGAATTTAATACAAAGGAAGACACACATGATTGTATGGAATATTTTACCCAAAATTTTACCGCAAGGCTTGACATCAGTGACAACCCATTGGAAGATGTAGAACTTACGTTCTACACGGACGGTAGTTGTCATAGACAGTCAGACTCGGGAGACTTGTGTACTGGATACGCAGTCGTAGATGACCAAGGCACCATAGAAGCGGAACCGCTAGGCCCACCTCACTCAGCCCAGGTTGCTGAACTGATCGCCCTAACCAGAGCATGTGAATTGGCTAAGGGCAAATCAGCCAATATCTACACCGATTCTAGATACGCATTCGGGGTAGTCCATGATTTCGGAGCCCTATGGCGCCTCAGAAATTTCATGACGGCAGCTGGTACACCGGTAGCGCATGCAGCTCACATAAAAAGGCTTCTAACAGCAATACAGGAACCCGACAGAGTGGCTGTTATCAAATGTAAAGCACACACATATAGCCAAGACCCAGTATCACTTGGTAACAGCCGAGCAGACGAAGCGGCTAAATTAGCAGCTGCTACCCCCAGACAGACAGACACCACACAACTGATGGTATTTAATACCATCAACACACAGAAGTTGTGTGAGATGCAAAATTTGTGTTCCACACAGGAAAAGGCAGTCTGGAAGGCAAAAGGATATGGCCAGGAGTCCTCAGGACTCTGGACGGATGGACACGGTAAACCAGTGGCCCCCAGAGCATACCTTCCATGTTTAGCTGAGGCAGCTCACGGGCTGACTCATCTGGGCAAGGAAGGGATGTGCAAGTTGGTAAGAGCATATTGGTGTGCCCCAGGATTTTCATCTCATGCGAGTAAAAGGGCAATGTCATGCCTTACCTGTCTGAGAAAGAACATCGGAAAGGCAATACCTACAGAACCATCTCATATCCCACCTGCCGGCGGCCCTTTCCAGGTAATACAGATTGACTTCATTCAATTACCCCCTTGTCGAAATTTGAAATATGTACTTGTTTGTATAGATGTTTTCTCAAATTGGGTCGAAGCATTTCCAGCGGCCACAAATACCGCTATGTTTACTGCTAAGAAAATTGTGCAGGAATTTGTATGTAGATATGGTATCCCTAGAATTATCGAAAGTGATAGGGGTACCCATTTTACATGTGATGTCTTTCAAGGAATGTGTAAATTGATGGGAATTGATAGCAAGCTGCACACTCCATACCGTCCACAGGCGAGTGCGAAAGTGGAAAGAGTGAACAGCACTATTAAAAATAAACTGAGTAAAGTAATGGCAGAGACAGGATTGACATGGCCAGAAGCTTTACCCATTGTACTGTACAGCATCAGAACCACTCCCAGGTCCCCTCTTAATCTGTCTCCCTTTGAAATCTTGTTTGGTCGACAACCGCATGTTATGATTAACCCTCAGGATGATTTGAAGTGTAACAATGAAGTGACTGTAAAATACTTGATTAACATGAGTAAACAGTTAAGGAATCAAAATGATAATCTGAAGTTAGTGATTCCTGATTTACCAGATAGTAATTGTCATGACATTGAACCTGGGGATTATGTAATGATACGGAATTTTCTACGCTCAGGTTGCCTTATTGACAGATGGGAAGGACCATACCAGGTCTTATTGACTAGCACTACAGCATTGAAGGTTGCTGAGAGAGAGACTTGGGTTCATTCGTCCCACTGTAAAAAGGCTGCTGATCCAGAGAGGCCCCGTGATAAGGAACAGACGGTAGAGGTTGTATCACTGGAGTGTCTGTTCCAGGAGGATTGAGGCGGCGCCTGAGCATTGAAAATCACAAGACTAAAAGCAGTTGTCGATCCCCTGTTCCCTTTTATTGTCTTTCTCCAACTTCCCATCCCCTCTCCCTCAAATTATTTTTTCCCCCTTCTCATTCTTCTCCGTTTCCTCCTACAAGATGGACTTGCCCCAAGAGACTGTGATCCGGATTTTCCTGTTGACCATGATGTTGACCAGAGCAGTCTGTTCCGGCGAGAGTACCATGGAGGTCGAGAGAGGTTCTGGAATGGGTTCTGATGACAGAGATGGAGGCGTAGTTTTCCAAGAACAACTTAACCAACAAGTAAAGGCGAGTATCCGAAAACGATCCGATAGCATTGACCATAGAAGGAATTGTGAAGGATTGTTAGCTGAAGAAAACTGTATCTGTCGGCTCTGTAACAATGTCATTGAGGATGGGTGCATAAAGAAATGCCAATCCAGTTTTAATATCCATATGGACCGGCATCCATTGAGTGACTATCACTCCTTAGTGGGTAGTGTGTTAAATAAAACAGATTGTTGGGTATGCTCTCAAGTACCTCAAGGTCATAGCAAATCAGGGCTAGTACCATTTCCTTTAACGTTAGGGGAGGTACTTGAGTTAAGTGGTGGGAGACCGGTGGACAGGAGGTTTAATATCTCCAGCCCTCCTAGTTTGAAGCTCCACCAATACCATGTGGATAGGTCCCTATTATGTTTTAACATCTCCAATCCCCGAAAGCCGGGAAATTGGGAAGTGTCATGGAGTAATCAAACCATGACCTTTTCACATAGAGCAGATAGAATGCCTACAGATACAGAGCTTATACGCCAAATAGCCAGTAGAGGAAAATCTTTCCGGTATAGGTATACCTTAGGAAATAGGATTACGAGAGTTGGAGAGGTATCACCAGGATACTGTGCACATATCGTACAACCTGATACGTGTACTAAGCAGATGGAAGAATTAGGGTTAGGAGATTTCACATGGAAGGTGTGTAATATGGTTATGTCCTACTCCGTCCCATATGTTCTCCCCGATGATGCATATTTCATATGCGGGAGAAAGGCGTATAAGTGGCTTGCCCCAAACTCTGAAGGATTGTGTTATATTGGAAAAGTACTGCCTGAAGTAATGACTGTATCACATGACAAAATGAAAGACATACACCGTGTTGCCCAAACTCCTTATACTCACACTCATTACGAGCACGTAGTTAAACGGCACCTGATAGAAAGAACAGAGCATCCGGCCTCTGACATGATCCATGAATCCACCGGGATTCAGTTTCTAATCGCGTTAGATATCACTCGCACCGCTAGAGGAGTGTTGAATTATAAATACATATCTGCGCTCGCCAATTTGTTAGATAATATCACTGAAATGTATGATGACACGTTTAGGTATACTGGAAGAGAACTTCAGGCTTATAAAACAGAACTGGTACAGCATAGAATGGTTCTTAATTACCTCACAGCAGTGACAGGCGGATATTGTGTCACACTGGCAACACAATACGGCGTGAAATGTTGCACATATATTACGAATAGCACCGAGGACCCGGTCGAGGTCATAGACCAAAAGATGGACGATATTCTCCAACTGAAGTGGGAATTTCGCAGGAGACACAATCTCACTCTTGCTGCTGTAGGTAATGAGCTGACTGGTTGGGTGTCATGGTTGAACCCGCGAAATTGGTTCTCTGGTTTAGGAGACTGGGCTCAAGGAGTCATAATGGATGTTGGGAAGTTTCTCCTATGTATCTTAGGTGTTATCATAACGATCGGTTTGATATTTAGATGCGGTCAGGCTTTAATGAGGTGCAATCGTCGTACTAGGGTAATGAGTTTAAGGAGTGAGGAAACTGTAATTCCAATGGACTTGATTTACGACCCAAATGTAGAAACAATGATGTGATGAAAATGCGATTTCTACGGTCCGTTTCTTTCACCTGTTTTTCCGTTTCCTCCAAGGTAAAAAGACCCACTTGGACGAGGAATTTGATGAGCCGATATACAGACAACAGATGGATTAAAGAAGAAGTTTTGACAACCTGATACACAGATTTTTGATGAACTATGCCATGGATCCCCAGTTTCCCTAGAAATTTTAAAATTACGCTAGCCCAACACTTTTGTAAATCTATGGACATTGACAGCTTTTGCTCGCACCTTATGGGCAAAAGCACAAAGAAGACTGCATTCAACAGACACCAAACAAGACCTCAATCGACGAATGTACATTTACCTGACATAGAATACCACCGCATTTACCGTAATTATGTATTTTCTTCATTTCTACAACCCTCAGGTAATGACACACATAGTCGATAGGGAATACGGGCACAGATATCAGCAATCACATATCTCCCCCATTCATGTATCATCAACTAAAATGTGCTCCCCCATTTTGTTACAACCCAAGCCGAAAAGAGCTCGGTAAAGTTTGACAGCCCATCCACAGACCCGTACCACGGGATAAGAAGGAATTCGAATGTATACTTCGCAATACCTCGAAGCTTGATTTAAAACACGTACGGCACGATGATACATGACCCCCAAGCACGGATTCATACACACATGCTTCTGCTATCTCACTAGGTCATACCCTTTTCCTACCTTCTCCTCTCCTCCCCTACCCAACCATGTAAATGTATTAACCCCTGACATATATTTTTCTCCTTTTGAAATGTTTTAGAAGGTGGCAGTTATTGTTGACTGCCAAAGGGTGGATTGTCAAAGTCAGAAAAATATCTCTATGCACACTACCATATTTGCACCTCACACAGGTCCGTGCTGCGCATGCGTACGCTCTCCCGTACGTGCGCATACTCACAGTCGCGGGCACCCGCAGGCGCACGGTATGCGTATTTACGGTAGAGTTTATGTGATCGTAGCGTGCGACTCAATCGTTACATATTTTCACTATATAATGTATTTTGTAGATCATGGTCCCTTTGATAGATTCTGAAAGTTTGGTTAATATAGAATGTTCGTGAACAGAGAAATCCCTCTTTGTTTGATACGAAGGGTCAGACAGGAGTAATACCGTGGTGTTTAGTACCCATCGGAAGAGTATTTAATTAGCAATATTCCGGTGTTGGTTTGAAGCGGATTAATCGCTCGTGCGAATAGTTATGGACATAAGAAGTTTATGAACATTTACTGTATTTGCACTTACTTATCCATGCGGCGGGAAACCCAGTTTCCCTCCCACCTGAGCTGTTGGAAATAGTCACGGCCCACCTGTATGAATCAACCTATGACCTTTTGTTATAATGCGAGGAGGAATTCCTGTGTCCAATGAACAATGAGATTGTAGGGACCATTGAATTGTATTGTGTGTGGGGCATAAATAGACAGGCCGATCACATCCAGCTCTCACTCTTCAACGGTTATCATTGCTGAAAATCGGGAGCTGGATGTCCAGAGGCGCATGCGATCGTTTCCTTTGTGCGTAAGTTTTCTCCGCAACTATATTGATCTTCTTGTTATTGTGGGCCAATCTCTCTCTCTCTCTCTCTCTCTCTCTCTCTCTCTCTCTCCTCCTCTTTCTCTCTTATTTTCCCTTAAATAGTAATTGTATTGTATTTCCTGTGTAGTTATCTGGTTAGGTAGTCTATGTTATATTGTAGAGTATGATTTGTATTTGTATTAATTCTTTTGCAAGTATATCATTCATAATATATATATATTAGGCGTTGGACCCTAAGCCCAGGTATCTGTGCATTTCTTATAGTGTTAAGTATTCTCAGAGCGTCGGTGACGCTCATACAGCTTTTGAGTTAATAAGGTTATACTGTGTTGCATTTACACTCTATCATTACACTAAGGTTTTACTGCACAATACACTGTTTATGGTTTAGATACAAAGGTTTAACATTGTGAGCGTCAGCGCCGCTGGTGATCTCCTCGTGGTCCCGAGCGTCCGCTACGCTATAGCGAATCATTACGTTAGTCAGCAGCCAATAGCGTGCCTGCCTGTGATCTCTTGGCCGTGAGCGAACGTAACGCTTGAGCGTCTCGACTACGGCTAAGCGATTGTTACGCAACGTGCGTACCCTTACGGTACTTCATACGTAGATAGCGTACAGTGTTCTTAGACCTCATAAAGGGTATTATATAAGATAAATATTTAGCTTTATCACTTTATTTGTGTTTATTATAAGCACTTTAAATTGTTACTCTCTATAAACTGCTATCATTTATTGGGAACAACTATAGTAGGATATTTTATACAGAAAAGAGTAACTAGTAAAAGTATGTCTTATTATAAATTATCCAGGACCGCGTTACCATGACAACAATGGGCGGCGCCGTCTCCGGAACAACGAACATTACAATCCTATGGAAAGAACCCGGGGGCGGAAGTGATGTATCGCGCCGCCATGGAAACGGACATCAAATGCGCTTAGGACTCTGGGAACTGTAGTTCGTATGGGCCCGCTAGCGGAAGTGACGTCAGGTCACTATGGAGACGCGTCATGATTCACAGCTGATCGGGGAATCGCCAGGAAATGGACACAATTGTTATCAGCTGTGTTTGGTGGGATACTATTGGTTAAGGGAAGTTTAAATTGTGCATGTCTTGTAGCTACATACATATACTCCTTGAAAAAGACCCCAGAGCGGGGTAGAAATGCGTAGGAGGTGACAGCAGAGGCCACCCAGGACGGATGTGTGACGGGGACACCGGACGATTGACTGCAGCATTATTTAACACTGAGGGTGCCCGGGACTCACCTGTATTATGCTGTTTTGAACTGTTTGTCCAGTTCACAAAACTCCGGTAATTGCTCTGACTATATCTGTGCTGTATGAATTCGTTGTGTATTCGTTTTATGTGAAGCAGGATTACTTTATGCATTGTTATGTAAATTAAAGGTGTTTTTACTATACTTCACTATATAAACCCTTTTCTTTCATACCCGCATATTATCTGGACATAACCGATATTGCTCCGGGAGTGAGCCAGACCAGTATTATTTTGGCGGATCTACAAACCACAGCGCCGGATAAGTGATACCTGTTGTTGTTCTTTGCATGTTGTGGTGGAGGTTGGAGGAATCCTCCTGATTTGGTATTTACATATTTGGCTGCATAGTGGTATTTTTAGCGCACCATACCATAGTGTCACATTTCTTTTTGTACTGAAGCAGTATCAGCCTTTCAACTGCTCAAGCAGGCATTCACCTCAGCCCCAGTGCTTCAGCAACCAGACACCAATAAACCCTTTCTGTTGGAAGTAGATGCATCCTCTGAGGCTGTGAGGGTGGTTCTCTCTCACAAAGATCTGCAGATAACTCTTTACATCCATGTGGGTTTTTTCGAGGAAGTTCTTACCGGCCGAAAAGAACTATACAATTGGCGAACAGGAGCTCTTGGCCATAAAACTTGCTTTAGAGGAATGGCGCTATCTCCTAGAAGGATCACAGCACCAGGTGACAATGTATACTGATCACAAAAATGTAATCTTTCTGAAGAACCTTCATTGTCTCAACCCTAGGTTGGCTCGCTGGGCCATCTTCTCACGGTTCGATTTCATGCTCGCATACCATCCTGGTTCCCAGAACAAAAAGCCGGATGCGTTTTTCCGGTCCCAGTGTCCTGAGGAGAATTTGGAGGTCAGCCTTCCCAAAACAGTTTTAAACCCATTGTTTTTTTGCCACAACCACAGTTCAACCTCCTATTGGGAAAAATTTCATTTCTCCAGATCTTCGCAAAGAACTTCTTCTTTGGGCTCATGCTTCCCGGTTTGCTGGTCACGCGGGAATCCATAAGACACTAGAGTTTCTGCAACGATCCTGCTGGTGGCCTTACATGAGATCTGATGTTACTGACTTTGTCTCCTCTTGCATCAAGTGTTCTCAGCATAAAATATCCTGTCAAGCACCCATGGGTCCACACCAGCCACTCTCCATTCCTCTCCAGCCTTGTACCCATTTGTCGATGGACTTCGTTACATACTTACCCAAATGCAAAGGTTTTACTACGATTTGGTTAATCATCGACCATTTTTTGAAAATGGCTCATTTCGTTCCCATCAAGGGATTACCTTCCGCTCCAGAATTAGTGCGACACTTCATTTCTACTGTTTTCAAATTACATGGATTGCCGACAGAAATTATTTCAGACCGAGATATCCAGTTTGTGGCTGAATTCTGGAGATATTTTTGTTCAGTATTTCAATTCAAACTAAAATTCTCTACCACATATAACCCGCAAACTAATGGGCAGACAGAAAGAGTTAATCAGGACCTTGAAACCTTCCTTCGCATATACCTATCTTCTTCTCAGGATGATTGGTTGGAGTTACTGCCATGGGCAGAATTCGCTCATAATAATTCTTATCACTCTTCCTCCAAAACCACTCAGTTTTCCACTGTCTATGGTCTGCACCCGCGAGTTCCAGAATTTCTAAGCCTACCCACTCAAGACCTTCCAGCAGTTGATTCTTCTGTTCGTCAAATGTAAAAAATTTGGAAGCAAGTTCACGCAGCTCTCTGCAAATCCTCCACACGCTAGTTTTGGGCTGACAGGAAGAGACGAGCAGTGCCCAGCCTTAAAGTTGGGGATCTGGTGTGGCTGTTGACTCGGAATTTGAGGCTCCGTGTTCCGTCAATGAAGTTTGCCCCCCCCCATCCCGTTTCATTGGCCCATTCCCTAAAGAAAGAGTCATCAAACCGGTTGCCTTCAAATTTAAGCTTCCTCCGTATTTAAGGGTTCCTAGCTCCTTCCATATCTCACTGCTTAAACCTTTAGTCCTTAATTGTTTCCAGCGAAACCTTCCACGACCTCCTAGAGACCTTACTAACAGAGGAGTTGAGTTTGAGGTCAAACTAATTTTGGACTCTCATAGATGTTTTGGCCACTTACAGTATTTGCTGGACTGGAGAGGTTATGGACCTGAAGAGTGGGCTTGGGTTGATGCCACCGATGTTCATGCTGCTTTAGTTCGAAAGTTTCATGCTCTGAATTCCAAGAAACCGTGGAGGGGTACTGTCACGACTAGCGGGACAGCAAGCCGGAGGTTACCTGTCCGTGCACTGTGGCCGTGCTCTCAGCAGCGCTGCGGCTGGCAGGTGGCTTGCCGCGGCTGGCTGCAGCAGGCTGGCGGGTGGCTTACAGTCTCTGCAGAGGAGCGGGGCAATGGATTGCTGTATAGGTGGCGCAGGGCTCTGAGTGCTGCCATCTTGCTCATGATCACATGCACTTGCTGGGCCAATCAGAAGCATGCTGCTGCCATCCTGCTGTAACCAATCCCAGATGGGGGCAGGGTATTTCTAGGAGCATTCTGGTGTCAGTGCAACGTGTTCTACAGCCTGTTTGCATGTTCGTTCTCTGACTCCCAGATTCCAGAGTTTTGCCTCTTGTTCCTGGTTCCAGCTTATTATTACAGCTCCGTCTCCAAAGTCCCTAGCCGTTAGGCTCACACCCTCCTAGGGCCAAAACGGCACCGTGTAAGTCCAACAGCATGGCACCGTGTGAGTCAAACAGCCGGCGCCGATCTGCTACAAGTCGTCTCCGTCACAGCCCAGGCCATGAGTGCCGACACAGTCGCGGATTATGGTATTCGTCTCCTGCGTCTCCTCTGAAGTTGTCCGTTTGGACCACCAGTACCGGCTTCATCCATCTTCATTATCTCATCCTTCATTTTCACATACTTCATGCACAGGAACTTCATCCAGCCAGCTCGCTTCCTTCCAGGAGAGTTCGTTCCTCAAACTGAATCCATGGGACATGAAGGGAAAGTGGTAGATAGATAGATAGATAGATAGATAGATAGATAGATAGATGGGAAGTAGAGAACAAGCAACACTCAGCTCTGTGGAAAAAAAAGATGCATATTTCTCTGCACAGTGGGCCTAATTCAGCAAGGATCGCAAAGCAGAAAAAAATCGCAGAAAATCGCAAAATCTGCACCATCTACCACAAAAACTGAGGGGAAAAAATGCAACTTTTGAGACGAAAAAAAAAAACTGCGTATGCACTACGAAAAGTAGGCGTGCAGGGGCATACTAAAGGGCTGGACTCGCAAAAACTATGAGCAGGGGCGTGTTGTAGGCGTATGCTGATGTTTGGTGGGCGGTGCATACGCAATTTTTACAACTGATCGCACATTTATGCTGTGCAGTTTCTGAGTGACTACAGGTCTACCTTAAAAACTGCACAAGCTTACCTCAGTTGTAGAATGTTCAATGTATACTGCAATCATTGCTTCATTACACCCAGCTGAAGAAGCTCACGCTGCTGACCAAAATGCAGTTTATTTAGCTGTATTTGAACTTCTAAACATGTAAGGGAGCTTTAAACTCTGTAACACGTTTATTTATAAAATATAGGTTAGGAACCTAAATGTTTTCACACTTACTAACAATCGAGGTTTGACAACCACACTATTTTTTAAAAGCAAACGTTAATTAACATTTCCAAGCATTTTGTTTTGTAGGATCTGCTTAATGCGGGTCATTCCGAGTTGTTCGCTCGTTATTTTTTTGTTGCAACGGAGCGATTAGTCGCTAATGCGCATGCGCAATGTCCGCAGTGCGACTGCGCCAAGTAAATTTGCTAAGAAGTTAGGTATTTTACTCACGGCATTACGAGGTTTTTTCTTCGTTCTGGTGATCGTAATGTGATTGACAGGAAGTGGGTGTTTCTGGGCGGAAACTGGACGTTTTATGGGAGTGTGCGAAAAAACGCTACCGCTTCTGGGAAAAACGCGGGAGTGTCTGGAGAAACGGGGGAGTGTCTGGGCGAACGCTGGGTGTGTTTGTGACATCAAACCAGGAACGAAACTGACTGAACTGATCGCAGATGCCGAGTAAGTGTGGAGCTACTCAGAAACTGCTAAGAAGTGTCTATTCGCAATTTTGCTAATCTTTCGTTCGCAATTTTGATAAGCTAAGATTCACTCCCATTAGGCGGCGGCTTAGCGTGTGCAAAGCTGCTAAAAGCAGCTTGCGAGCGAACAACTCGGAATGAGGGCCAATGTCTTTTAGCTTCCTAACAGTTTTTTAATGCTTTTTAAGCAACCAACACGGTTTTTGTTAACAAAACATACCCACATACATTTGGTTACTTTTTTACTTTTTTTTTTTTTTTTTTTTATATCGCCACACACACAAACATATGTTCAAGAACAGCAAGACCATTTATTTAATTTTCTTTGGCCCGGAAAGTAGGTAGTGCAATATTTGAGGTTAAAACACAGTTTGTAAAAATTGCAACATCAAAAACATGTAAGCAAAAAATGCGTAAAATTGTAAATTTATACGCAAATAATGCGTATTTTTTTAGGTCTTCGCAATATTTGCACATTTCACTAGCCCACCGTCTTTTTGTAACATTAAATTAGTGTTGCAGTATTTCCGTTTGGGCGTGCTTTTGCAATTTTGCGATTGCTCGCAATTTTTGCAAATTTGTAATTTAACCCTTACTGAAATGGCCCCAGTATATGTGTGTGTGTGTGTGTGTGTGTGTGTGTGTGCGCGCGCGAAATGACTTGGTGAGTGAGAGATTGTGACATGGATAGGGAGAGTGACATAGAGAGACAGAGGGGGTCATTCCGAGTTGATTGCTCGCAAGCTACTTTTAGCAGCCGTGCAAACGCATTGTCGCCGCCCACCGGGGAGTGTATTTTCGCTTTGCAGAAGTGCAAACGCTTGTGCAGCAGAGCGGCTGCCAAATAATTTTGTGCAAAACAAGACCAGCCCTGTAGTTACTCTTCGTGTGCGTTGATTCTAACGACGGAGGGACGGCTTTTGATGTCACACACCCGCCAAGCCACGCCTGTGTTTTCCCCGACGCGCCGAGCGTTTTTTCTAAGCACTCCCTAAAAACGGTCGGTTGCCACCCAGAAACGCCCACTTCATGTCAATCTTCCTGCGTTCTGCCGTGCGACTGAAAGTTTGCAAGAACCTGTGCAAAACCACAAAGGACTTCGTACCCGTACGTCGCGCATGCGCATTGCGGAGCATACGCATGCGCAGAAATGCATATTTTTTGCCTGATCGCTGCGCTGCAAACAACGGCAGCTAGCGATCAACTCAAAATGACCCCCAGAGAGAGCGACATGGAGAGGGTGGGAGAGAGAGGCATGCAGAGTAAGAGAGAGGCGGAAAATAGGGGGAGAGGGAGGGGAAAGAGAGAGGGGAGGAATAGATGGGAGAGAAAGAGGGGGTTGTTAAGGGCTAGACTGCCCAATTTCCCATGGCGTCGCCCCGGTTCCTGGTGTGTGTGGAATACAGACCGGCATGGTTTCCTGCCTCCTATGCCACGCAAGACTTCCGACTCTCGGGTCTCGTGAGAGGTGGTATTCGGCCATCTATTAGTGCAGTGGGTGATGTAGTTGTTTAAATAAATAAAAAATGATTAATTCTCCTAAGCTAGGTGGGGGAGGGGGTGGGGGGGTATTTGGCATGGGTGCACATGTTATGGTGCTCCCCCTCTAAATCCGTCACATCATCAATACATGAAGCTGTGTACAGTACATCATACTTACCTACTTTTTATTTTTCCTCTCCAGGAGATGCCCGGAGAGCAGAAGCAGGTGGTTATTGATGGGGCGGTGCCAGGCTAATTGCATAATTAGGCCCACCCCCTACCAAGGAAAATGCCTTGACTGGATCATATTTTCATAGGGGTGTTGCTAAAATGATGCAATTAGCAACTGATCGCATCATTAGGCACTGCACCCTCCGCAGGGACCTCAGATTCCCTGAATTTTTCTCTGCATTCTGTTTATTTCACTAGGAAGTGGGCTGAAAGCGGGAGGGGTGCATACTCATCCGAAAAATCGTGTGTCTCCCGCAGGAACCAGGAGAGTAGACAGGTATGCAGTACACCATAACTATAAAGGAACTTGTTGTACAGGAGAAATTATTCAACAATAAATACTATACTAACGTAATACTGTAACAATGTGAATCAAGGGGGACTTTACCAAGCAAAACTATACTATACAGTTCAATAAAAAAAAATGGTTTAGGATACAGTTTGCAAATCACCAAACAGTGGATGCATTTTGAAGATACAAAATGCAGGATTTGCAATTCAGCAGTTTAGAGGCTGAAAACTCAAAACACATCTGATATGTGGCGGTTTGCACACCGCTATGCTACATGTCGTTTAGGCCCCAAAAATATGTAGTATAGGCCAGCCACATTGTAAAACCGGATGTTTTAACATGTGGTTTCAATCCTCACATCTGGTTTTATTCCTTAGACTTCATTCCGTAGCAAATCAGGCAACACAGCATCGGTCCCAATCCTCTCAGAAGGCAAATTTTATTTTGTTTTATTTTTTTCTAGAAAATGCCAATACAATGGTGTACAGCACAGGGCCCAACTTGATACTTCCGGCTTTTGGCTACCAAGATTGAAATGTAAAAAATAAGATTTTAAACCTACCGGTAAATCTTTTTCTCCTAGTCCGTAGAGGATGCTGGGGACTCTGTAAGGACCATGGGGTATAGACGGGCTCCGCAGGAGACATGGGCACTCTAAAGAACTTTTAGTATGGGTGTGCACTGGCTCCTCCCTCTATGCCCCTCCTCCAGACCTCAGTTAGAGAAACTGTGCCCAGAGGAGATGGACAATATGAGGAAAGGATTTTGTTAATCTAAGGGCAAGATTCATACCAGCCCACACCAAACACACCGTATAACCTGGAATATACGCAACCAGTTATGAACAAAAAACAGTATCAGTCAACGACCAAACTTAACTGTAACATAACCCTTATGTAAGCAACAACTATATACAAGTCTTGCAGATTTAGTTCGCACTGGGACGGGCGCCCAGCATCCTCTACGGACTAAGAGAAAAAGATTTACGGGTAGGTTTAAAATCTTATTTTCTCTTACGTCCTAGAGGATGCTGGGGACTCCGTAAGGACCATGGGGTTTATACCAAAGCTCCAAACCGGGCGGGAGAGTGCGGATGACTCTGCAGCACCGATTGAGCAAACGCGAGGTCCTCCTCAGCCAGGGTATCAAACTTGTAGAATTTTGCAAAAGTGTTTGAACCCGACCAAGTAGCTGCTCGGCACAACTGTAATGCCGAGACACCTCAGGCAGCCGCCCAAGAAGAGCCCACTTTCCTAGTGGAATGGGCCTTTACTGAATTTGGTACCGGCAATCCAGCCGTAGAATGAGCCTGCTGGATCGTGTTACAGATCCAGCGAGCAATAGTCTGCTTAGAAGCATGCGCGCCAACCTTGTTGGCTGCATACAGGACAAATAGAGCCTCTATTTTCCTAACCCTAGCCGTCCTGGCTACGTAAATTTTTAAGGCCCTGACTACATCCAGGGACTTGGAGTTCTCCAAGTCCCCCGTAGCCACAGGCACCACAATAGGTTGGTTCATATGAAAAGAAGAAACCACCTTAGGCAAAAATTGAGGATGAGTCCTCAACTCTGCTCTATCCACATGAAAAATCAAGCAGGGGCTCTTGTGAGACAAGGCCGCCAACTCTGACACCCGCCTTGAAGATGCCATGGCCAGCAACATGACCACTTTCCAAGTAAGAAATTTTAATTCCACCGTTTGAAGAGGTTCAAACCAGTGTGATTTAAGGAACTGCAACACCACATTAAGGTCCCATGGTGCCACAGGAGGCACAAAAGGAGGCTGGATGTGCAGCACTCCCATTACGAAAGTTTGGACTTCTGGGAGAGAAGCCAATTCCTTCTGAAAAAATATAGATAGGGCCGAAATCTGTACCTTAATGGAGCCTAATTTCAGGCCCATATCCACTCCTGTCTGTAGGAAGTGGAGAAAACGGCCCATATGGAAATCTTCCGTAGGAGCATGTTTGGTTTCACACCAAGATACATACTTCCTCCAGATGCGGTGATAATGTTTCGCCGTTACTTCCTTCCTAGCCTTTATCAGAGTAGGAATAACTTCCTCCAGAATACCTCTCTCAGCTAGGATTCGGTGTTCAACTGCCATGCCGTCAAACGCAACCGCGGTAAGTCTTGGAACATGCAAGTCCCCTGCTGCAGCAGGTCTTCTCTGAGAGGAAGAGGCCACGGATCTCCTGTGAGCATTTCCTGAAGATCCGAATACCAGGCCCTTCGAGGCCAATCTGGAACCACGAGTATTGTTTGTACTCTGTTTCGTCTTATGATTCTCAACACTTTTGAGATGAGAGGTAGAGGAGGGAACACATAGACCGACTGAAACACCCATGGTGTCACCAGGGCGTCTACCGCTACTGCCTGAGGGTCCCTTGACCTGGCACAATACCTCCGAAGCTTTTTGTTGAGGCGTGACGCCATCATGTCTATTTGAGGAAGTCCCCAAAGACTTGCTATATCTGCAAAGACCTCTTGATGAAGTCCCCACTCTCCTGGATGGAGATCGTGTCTGCTGAGGAAGTCTGCTTCCCAGTTGTCCACTCCCAGTATGAAGACTGCTGACAGAACACTTACGTGATTTTCCGCCCAGCGCAGAATTCTGGTGGCTTCCGCTATTGCCGCTCTGCTCCTTGTCCCGCCTTGGCGGTTTAAATGAGCCACGGCTGTGACGTTGTCTGATTGAATCAGAACTGGTAGGTCTCGAAGAAGATACTCTGCTTGTCGTAGGCCATTGTATATGGCCCTCAATTCCAGCACGTTGATGTGTAGACAAGCCTCCTGGCTTGACCATAGTCCCTGAAAATGTCTTCCTTTTGTGACTGCTCCCCATCCTCGGAGGCTCGCGTCCGTGGTCACCAGAACCCAGTCTTGAATGCCGAACCTGCGACCCTCTAGAAGGTGAGCACTCTGCAGCCACCACAGGAGAGACAACCTGGCCCTGGGGGACAGGCTTATCTTTTGATGTAGGTGTAGGTGGGACCTCGACCATTTGTCCAGAAGGTCCCACTGAAACGTCCTCGCATGGAACCTGCCGACAACTCGAATACATTGATGAACAGACACTCTTTTTGGTTTTAGCAGGTCCCTGACCATGTTCTGGAGGTCCTGGGCTTTTTCTATTGATAGAAAAACCCTCTTCTGTTCCGTGTCTAGGATCATGCCTAGGAAAGATATTTGAGTCGTTGGAATCAACTGTGACTTTGGCAGATTGAGAATCCAACCGTGTTGATGTAACACTCCCAGGGAGAGCGACATGCTTTTCAGCAATTGATCTCTTGATCTCGCCTTTATCAGGAGATCGTCCAAGCACGGGATAATTGTGACTCCCTGCTTGCGCAGGAGCACCATCATTTCTGCCATTCCTTTGGTGAAAATTCTCGGGGCCGTGGAAAGCCCAAACGGCAACGTCTGAAACTGGTAATGACAGTCCCGTACCGCGAAACGCAGGTATTCCTGATGAAGAGGAAATATGGGGACATGAAGGTAGGCATCCTTCACGTCCAGCGACACCATAAAATCCCCTGCTTCCAGACTGGATATCACAGCACGGAGTGATTCCATTTTGAATTTGAACTTTTTCAAGTATAGGTTCAGGGATTTTAGATTCAAAATGGGTCTGACCGAACCATCCGGTTTCGGGACCACAAACAGTGTTGAATAGTACCCTTTTCCTTGTTGGCCTAGGGGGGACCTTTACAATCACTTGCTGTTGACATCTATTACCACTTCCCTCTCCGGGGAAGAGGTTGGCAAGGCCGACTTGAAAAATCGGCGAGGGGACACCTCTTCGAACTCCAATTTGTAACCTTGGGATACAATTTCCAATGCCCAAGGATCCAGGTCTGATAGAACCCAGACCTGCTGAAGAGTCGAAGACGTGCCCCCACCGGTGCGGACTCCCTTCGTGGAGCCCCAGCGTCATGCGGTGGATTTAGCAGAAGCCGGGAGGACTTCTGCTCCTGGGAACAAGTTGAAGCAACTGTTCTCTTACCTCTACCCTTACCTCTGGCGAGGAAAGAGGAGCCCCGACCTCTTCTGGACTTATGCGACCGAAAGGACTGCATCCGATATTGTGGGGTTTTCTTTTGCTGTGGGGGAACAAAAGGCAAAAATGTAGATTTACCCGCGGTAGCTGTGGAAACCAGGTCCGCGAGACCATCCCCAGACAAAACTTCACCCGTGTAAGGTAAAACCTCCATATGCTTCTTTGAGTCGGCATCAACCGACCATTGGCGGGTCCACAGAGCTCGTCTTGCCGAAACTGCCATGGCGTTGGCTCTGGACCCAAGCAGCCCCACGTCTCTTTGAGCGTCTCTCATATATAAGACTGCGTCTTTAATGTGACCTAAAGTCAGTACCATGGTATCCTTGTCCAGGGTATCCATGTCAGCCAACAAGGTATCTGTCCATGCTGCAACAGCGCTACAACCCCATGCCGATGCTATTGCCGGTCTGAGTAAAACACCCGTATGTGCATAAATAGACTTTAAGGTAGTTTCCTGTCTACGATCCGCAGGATCCTTAAGGGCCGCGGTGTCTGGAGACGGTAGCGCCACCTTCTTGGACAGACGCGTTAACGCCTTGTCCACCCTGGGCAAGGATTCCCACCGTATCCTGTCCTTTGCAGGGAAAGGATACGCCATAAGAATCCTCTCGGGAATCTGCAGTTTTTTGTCTGGAGTTTCCCAAGCTTTTTCAAATAATTTGTTCAGTTCATGAGATGGGGGTTTCTTTCCCTTAAACATGTGTACCCTCGTGTCAGGGACAGAGGGGTCATCCGTGATATGCAAAACATCTTTTATTGCCATAATCATATAATTAATACTTTTGGCCACCTTAGGGTGTAACCTTGCCTCATCATAGTCGACACTGGAGTCAGAATCTGTGTCGGTATCAGTGTCTGCTATTTGTGATAGGGGTCTCTTTTGAGACCCTGATGGGCCCTGTGACACAGTCAAATCCGCGGATTGACTCCCTGCTGTTTCCCTGGACTCAGCTTTGTCCATTCTCTTATGTAATAAGGTCACATTCGCATTTAAAATATTCCACATATCATACCAATCATGAGTCGGCGTTACCGACGGAGACACCACAATCATCTGCTCCACCTCCTCTTTGGATGAGCCTTCCGCTTCAGACATGCCGACACACGCGTACCGACACCCGTACACACACACAGGGATATATCTATAAGGGGACAGTTCCCCAACAAGGCCCTTTGGAGAGACAGAGAGAGAGTATGCCAGCACACACCCAGCGCCAATTGACACTGGAAACGATTCCCAGATATAGCGCTTTTATATATATTAACGGTGTAATACACTCACTGTGCCTAAATGTGCCCCCCCCCCCCCCCCCCTCTCTTTCAGCCCTGTGTCACCGATCTGCAGGGGAGCCAGCTTCTCTTCAGATCACTGTGGAGAAAATGGCGCTGGTTAGTGCTGTGAGACCAAGCTCCGCCCCCTCTAGTGGCGGGCTTCGGTCCCGCTCAAAATTAAAATTAATGGCGGGTGATGTACATATCTACTGACTCCGCAGCCCATATGTGAAAAATGCCAAAACAGAAGTTTATATTGCTGCCCGGGGCGCCCCCCACCAGTGGCGTGCAGTGAGGTCAGTGGCTGGTGAGGCATGCCCGCTATGACCGCTGCCAATGCCCGCCACTGTACTGACACCCATGCCAGCTGCCAACGCCTGCTAAAGTCGCCGCCAGCTACCACCCCCACATCTAATTCCCAGTCCGATGCTGCCGCCCATGCCCGCAAAGTCTTGGGAGCAGGAGCAGCAGCAGCCAGGGCATGGGCAGCAGAAGCGCCCGGGGTTAAGGATAGCAGTGGAGGGTCTGCATGGAAGTGGGATTACAGCTGCAGGCTGGTTGAGACAGTGGTAGTAATTGCCCCCTCCCCTTATACCCCAGAACACAGACAGGAGTCACCCCCCCTCCTCTTACACCTCGGCAGACACACAGTAATCACCTGCACTTCCCTTATTCCCCAGCTCATATGCAGTAATCACCCCCCTCCCCTTTACCCCCAGGACACATGGAGTAATTGCCCCCCTCCCTTTTTTCCACGGCACACATGAAGAAATTGCCCTTTTCCCACAGCACACAAGGAGTAATTGCGCCCCCTCCCCTTATACCCCGGCACATTGCGCACATTTCCGTGCTGAGCGCTGCTGTGTACTGACCATGGGCTGCCCTGTTCTCTGAAACACAGAGCGCAGGGCAGCCCATCGTCAGTACACAGCAGCTCTCAGCACGGACACCGGCTGGCTATACACACCGGCCGGCTCTCTGGCTGCGCTGCTGACTACGGCGGTGGGGACACTGACCAGTGGTGGGGCCAGGGTGGAGCGCGTAGTTCATGATCCGAAGATGGTGGAGGCTTAAGTATGTCAGGCTGCTGCGCCCCCGTAAGTGTGGCGCCGGCTCTTACCTGGAGTGATGGTAGGGCCAATCCTGGCGGGAGTGAGAGCGGCTACCCACGGCTTTTAGCGGCAATCAATCAGTGAGAGGTGAGCAGGGCAGGGGGACAGGGGGCACTGGTGCAGGGGCCTCTCTCTGGGTGGACACTGGATACAACAAGGAGTCAGTCCCTGTGAAGGTGGTCGGGACCCCAGGGTGAGCACGGGTATCGCTATCTTTATGTAGTGGTACTTGGCACTGTTGTTAATCACAGCCTAACAAGAGAACATACAGCAGGGAGAACAAACAATACTGGTGCATGTGTGTACTGAAGCCATTAATGTCAGTAGTAAATTATGTGAATACCTCACCACTATTTAACTGCCGGCTGCCTGGAATAAACACACTGAGCAGCAGCTTCACAGGAGACTTCAAGTTAGTAGCTTATTTAAGGTAGTGACTGACATATGCAGACACATGAGCTATGTTAGAACTTTACATAGCTCTATCCTTTTGATTATCGTTGTCAATGCCAACCTATATTCAGCGCTCCTATAAAGTGATTTATAGTGTAAGTGCCATCTCTCCCCCAGTTCAATTTCTTCCTACCCTGATCCTCTTGCGAAGCAGAGTGTCTGTTCAGTCACCATGGTGAGAAGAGGAGAGGAGGGCTTGATCCGTGCAGACCACTGTGAACTTGTGGTAGGTTGACTGGTCAACGGGGAGGGGCCAGCCACTGTATAGCAATGACTGGCCTGCCCCAATACCTGACCTAAGTGAGAGGCCTGGCTGCCGCTGGTCATTTCCTACACACTTCATTGCTGCAGCTTCGAGCCCGACGTGAATGAGTTTCTGCACATGCGCAGCAGAATCTCTGATCGCGGCAGCTCCTTTCTATGAATCAGCCAAGAATGGGGGTAGCATGGCCACTGAGGTTAGTAGGGGACCCAAACGACCGGTGGGTGTACTGTCCCGGAGTCCCGCCGTACCAATCCGCCCTGAATCTGGTGCCCAATCATATCTACCTCAGGGACAGGGGCGTGCTTTCATATGGGCTGAAAGCACGCCCCTGTCACTGAGGCACTCAAGCTAGTGCCGCTTAGAGCGCTTTTTTAAATGGGCTTTTTACTGCCCATTTCTTGGCCCCGCCCCCCGCTTCCGATCCTTTATTATTGGCTGCGGGAGGCACCACTCAGAGTGCCTCCGAAACTACTTTAAATCAATTTTTACATTGTAAAAAGTGATTACATTAATATATTAAACATTTACTTATGACACAAAATGTGTCATAAGTACCTTTGTATTATTCTAGTCATTAATGACAGGGGAGGCACTGCCTCCCCTGCCTCCCCTGACTGCACGTCCCTGCCCCCCACTGCGCCCATCAGTGCCTGTCAGTGTGTGTAACGTGTGGGAGCAATGGCTTACCTCACCTCAGTAAAGATCTGAAGTCTTCTGCCGCCTTAGAAGTCTTCTTTTTTCTTATACTCACCCGGCTTCTATCTTCTGGCTCTGCGAGGAGGACGGCGGCGCAGCTCTGAGACGAACGGCAGGGGGAGACCTGCGTTCCAATCCCTCTGGAGCTAATGGTGTCCAGTAGCCTAAGAATCAGATCCTATCATCTAAGTAGGTCTGCTTCTCTCTCCTCAGTCCCACGATGCAGGGAGCCTGTTGCCAGCAGTGCTCCCTGAAAATAAAAAACCTAACAAAATAATTTTCAGAGAAACTCAGTAGAGCTCCCCTGTAATGCACCCATTCTCCTCTGGGCACAGAATCTAACTGAGGTCTGGAGGAGGGGCATAGAGGGAGGAGCCAGTGCACACCCATACTAAAAGTTCTTTAGAGTGCCCATGTCTCCTGCGGAGCCCGTCTATACCCCATTGTCCTTACGGAGTGCCCAGCATCCTCTAGGACGTAAGAAAAATATAGTGAAAGCCCAAGAGTGTTATAGCATGCTGACACTTTTAAACTTACAAGCACTTGTAGCACCACAAGTGTGCAGTATGGACCTAATTCAGATCCCATCAGATGTGACACATCGCGCAAAGTACTGATGTACAGTACTTTGCACATGGCCGGACCCATACTGGCCTGTGTCATTGGATGCATTACGGCTACAGGTGTCAGTAGATTGACAGTCTGCAGCCATTTGGGGATGGGATGGGGATGCGACAGCCTCCATTTCCCAAAAAAGAGATGTGTCACCGTTGTTTTGGGGTAGTGCCTTGCAGTGGCAAACGCAGGATTTTCATGGGGGGGTTTCCAAAACTGGGTGGAGCCAATCACAGGGGTGGGGACTGAGGTGACCCAGTATATGCTGGATCCATAAAACTAGTGTGTGTGTGTGTGTGTGTGTGTGTGTGTGTATATATATATATATATATATACATATCTACACATATATATACCGTATATACATATATATATATATATATATATATATATATATATATATATATATACACATATATATATACATACATACAGTACACGTATATGTACACACATGTGTATATATATCATATATGTGTGTGTTTATATGTATGTATGTATATACCTGTGTATATATGTATGCACATTGTTATGAGCCACGGCTGTGGCTCATTCCTGTTTTGCAGTTTTGTTCTGTATTTCATGTTATACTTCTGTTTATGTTCCCCGTGGGTGTCATGGGGTGCTCGGAGCTCACCCTTAAGGAGGGGATACTGTTATGAACCACAGGTAGTGGTTCATTCCTATTTTATGTTTATAAAGTTGTCTTGCATGCCAGGATTTCCCGTTGCTCTGTTTTAGAATACTCTTGTCTGCTGCCGCTGGTGAGTCTGTGTAATTGCAGCTTGTTCCCATGTGTTCAGCCTCACCTGGCTGCTAATTGCATCTTGTCAGTTTAGAGTCATGCAACAGGGCAGCTGCATGGTATTATTAATTAGGCCTCTCTGTTATATGCTGGCTGTTTGCAATTCACAGATGCTGGTGATATTCCTTGGTTTGCAGTCTGCTTGAAGTTTGAGCTGGTTCCTGTCAGTCCCTGTGTTGATTCCTGTGTCAGTCCCTGTGTCGATTCCTGTGTCTGATCCCGTGTCCTGCTGTGAGGCGTTCCTGCCCTGAGTTCCAGTGGCTTTGCCTGTCCCTGGTCAAGTCTTCTGGCTTCCTGGTGTCCACCGGTCTGTCGTTTGGGATTCTGCCTGTCCTCCAGTTCTGAGAGTCAGTGTCGGCAGCATTAGAAGTTCCTGTCCGTTTGCCAGTATTCGTACCGGTTCCGTGAGTAGCGGCTCTCCCGCGTCCGTTGGCCTAGGCCGCTGTATTCCATTATTGTTTCTGTCCCTGGTGTTTTGCAGAGGGTTCTGCTTGTGCTGTCACCGCCGGTACACAAAGGTATTGTGTCGGCGTGTGATCAGCATTTCCTTTGTTGTTCTTTTCCTTTGGCGGTTTCTCCGCACATACTTTAGCTTTTTAGTTAGCTTGTAGCCCCTGGCCTGTTTGCTTAGTTAGAGGTCCTCTTGTTATCATTCTGCCTCGGATTTCCCTTTGTCTCTCATTAAGACCGGGGGGCACCGGAGTTGGGCAGACATAATCCGCCCTTCAAAC
This sequence comes from Pseudophryne corroboree, assembly GCF_028390025.1. Lineage (NCBI taxonomy): Eukaryota > Metazoa > Chordata > Amphibia > Anura > Myobatrachidae > Pseudophryne > Pseudophryne corroboree. The sequence goes on from NC_086446.1 coordinate 447,768,519, forward strand.
GTGGCTGCCAAGGGCTCAAGAAACCATAGTCTCGCAAGGGATTTCCGATAGCACGGGTGAGACAACAGAGTTAGGGCGCCAGGGGCTATTCCCTTTTCATTCCCCTTTCCCAGCGTTACGTCCTGGTGCTCTGGACTCACTTCATGAACATCTCCCTTGTTCTGAGCACCAGGAACCTAACATTATCACCAGCCATACCACAAAAAAGAAATAAAACTTTTTTTCTTTTTTGGCCCAGTCCAGTGTCTAGTCTAGAATCCAGTCCTGTCTAGAATTCAGTGTGCAGAATCCAGTCCGGTGTTTAGAATCCAGTCCGGTGTTTAGAATCCAGTCCGGTGTTTAGAATCCAGTCCGGTGTTTAAAAAAAAATAAAAAAAAATAAATAAAAAAAGTCTTGTTTTGTTTAGCAAAATGTAGTCTTGTCTTTTCTTGCCTTGCCTTGTCTTGCCTTGTCTTGTCTTGTCTTGTCTAGTTTTAAATCCTCCTATGTCTACTATGCAAGCCCTGCAGGCATCTCTCGCAGCCCTGAACTCTGTATTCAGTGCTTTGAGACCAGAGCGACTAGAAGTTTTGCAGCAATCCCTAAAGCAACTGCAAAACCTTCTGACTAAAATCTTGCTCATTTTGCCAGAAGTCGTTGAGAGTACATCTATCTCTAAAGAGACTCTTGTTCACAGTATGGTGACAAGAGAATCCTCTGGTTTAATTGAAGAGAAAAGGTTTAAAAGTTTTCTGCGGCCCAGGCTCTCAGAAGAGGAGCGTCTGCGTCGCAGAAACTTAAACTTATGCCTATATTGTGGGGGTTTAGGCCATTATCTGCAGACCTGTGAGTTGCGCAAGCCAAAGTGTGGTGACGAGTCTTGCCCTCTGGCCAAGTTGAGTCATGATACAAGACCTACTCCTGTCTCTACTGTGGCAGAGGTACTTGTCACACAACCCACACAAAAAAGCTCTCTGTCCTATAATTGGGGTCCTTGGGCAAGGGAGCCCCATTATAGATTCAGGAATCAAAAGAGAATGTTTCTCTCCTCTCTTGAGGTTCCTGTGGAAGCGGAGTTGCAAGTCCCTGGAGTGGTGCCCGATGCCCAGGTTCCTGGAGTGGTGCCCGATGCCCAGGTTCCTGGAGTGGTGCCCGATGCCCAGGGTCCTGGAGTGGTGCCCGATGCCCAGGGTCCTGGAGTGGTGCCCGATGCCCAGGGTCCTGGAGTGGTGCCCGATGCCCAGGGTCCTAAAGTGGTGCCCGATGCCCAGGGTCCTGGAGCGGTGCCCGATGCCCAGAGTGCTGGAGCGGTGCCCGATGCCCAGAGTGCTGGAGCGGTGCCCGATGCCCAGAGTGCTGGAGCGGTGCCCGATGCCCAGAGTGCTGGAGCGGTGCCCGATGCCCAGAGTGCTGGAGCGGTACCCGATGCCCTAGCTTATAGAGGGACATCAAATATTATAGTTCAGGTGTCCATACCGGAAGGGGTCTCAGAAGCTGTTACCCCAGGTAGGGACTTGAAAAGCGCAACCCTAGAAAGGATCTCTAAAACCATAGTTCTTGAGGGGAACTCGAGAAGCAAAACCCCAGAAGGGATCTTTGAAGCAATATCCCCAAGTGGGGTCTCGAGAGACGCAGCCCCAAAGAAGGGTCTAGAAGTCGCTTCCCCAGGAAAGAACTTAAGAAGCATAGCATTAGTGGAGGATCTGAACGTTATTGCTTCAGCAAAAGTCCCGGAAGTCATAGTCCCGGGAGAACTTTCGATAATTATCGACTCAGAGAGGGAGGCCGATGGCCCGATCCCAGTCAGGGAGGCCAACGGCCCGGTCCCAGTAAAAGAATCCGAGGTGCTGGCCCCAGCGGGATTCCCGGAGGCCACTGCCCCAGCGGGGTTCTCGGAGGCCACTGCCCCAGCGGGGTTCTCGGAGGCCACTGCCCCAGCGGGGTTCTCGGAGGCCACTGCCCCAGCGGGGTTCCCGGAGGCCACTGCCCCAGCGGGGTTCCCGGAGGCCACTGCCCCAGCGGGGTTCCCGGAGGCCACTGCCCCAGCGGGGTTCCCGGAGGCCACTGTCCCAGCGGGGTTCCGGGAGGCCACTGCCCCAGCGGGGTTCCCAGAGGCCACTGCCCCAGCGGGGTTCCCGGAAGTCACTGCCCCTGGGTGGGGTTCAGAAAGTCACTGCCCCGGGTGGGGTTCAGAAAGTCACTGCCCCGGGTGGGGTTCAGAAAGTCTCAGCCCTGGGTGGGGTTCAGAGAGTCTCAGCCTCGAGTAAGGTCAATAGTGACCAGGTCCTAGCAAAGCACTCCAGTCAGTCAGATGAGAAGGAAACAGATCCTGACTCTGATATCTCAACATCCATAACCTTTGATGGGGACTTCGCCCAATTTTTGGCGCTTTTCAAACACTATTACACTATTATGTTGTCTAGACCATTTCTGGGCATCACTTCAGAAAACCTTGGGCTCTATCTGATTTATTCTTTTAGAGGAGAGCCTTCTGAGTGGGCGACCAGTCTAATGAAAGCTGAAGATCCCATTCTTCAGGATCCCCTAGCATTCTGTGATGCAATTGTTAAAAGATACGGTTCCAAATAAATTGGTTCAGGTTCCTCTAAGTCACCCGTCTTGTCTGCTGAGAGTCCACCAAATACTGTAAACTCGGCACAAGAGTCCCAGCCCGTTGTTTTGACTGCAGGATGTGCTTTTTTGACTTCTTCTTCTAACAATAGTACTTTACCAGAAAGTTCAGCTCCCAAGGGTAAGAGACCTGTCTCTGATTTGAACGCAGCCTTGCTGGGTGGTACCATCAGTTCAGACAATGTTTGGGGAATTACCTTGGTCAGACCTAAAGAGCTTTGTAAAAAGAAGAAGAAGAAAAAGAAGTAATTTTTGACTCTTGCCTTGATAAAAAAAAAAAAAGGATTTTTTTTTTCCTTGTCTTGTGTCCAGTGGCCACCATCAAGGGGAGGGCACTGTTACAAGTTGTTGCTACAGCTTGTTTTTTGTTTTCTTGTCTGTTAGACCAGTGTGTCAGGTTTGTTTGTTTTTTTGTATCCCTTGTTCTGGATAGTCTGAATTTTGGGGTCTTTTGACCCCTCCTCAAGGGGGGGGTAATGTTATGAGCCATGGCTGTGGCTCATTCCTGTTTTGCAGTTTTGTTCTGTATTTCATGTTATACTTCTGTTTATGTTCCCCGTGGGTGTCATGGGGTGCTCGGAGCTCACCCTTAAGGAGGGGATACTGTTATGAACCACAGGTAGTGGTTCATTCCTATTTTATGTTTATAAAGTTGTCTTGCATGCCAGGATTTCCCGTTGCTCTGTTTTAGAATACTCTTGTCTGCTGCCGCTGGTGAGTCTGTGTAATTGCAGCTTGTTCCCATGTGTTCAGCCTCACCTGGCTGCTAATTGCATCTTGTCAGTTTAGAGTCATGCAACAGGGCAGCTGCATGGGATTATTAATTAGGCCTCTCTGTTATATGCTGGCTGTTTGCAATTCACAGATGCTGGTGATATTCCTTGGTTTGCAGTCTGCTTGAAGTTTGAGCTGGTTCCTGTCAGTCCCTGTGTTGATTCCTGTGTCAGTCCCTGTGTCGATTCCTGTGTCTGATCCCGTGTCCTGCTGTGAGGCGTTCCTGCCCTGAGTTCCAGTGGCTTTGCCTGTCCCTGGTCAAGTCTTCTGGCTTCCTGGTGTCCACCGGTCTGTCGTTTGGGATTCTGCCTGTCCTCCAGTTCTGAGAGTCAGTGTCGGCAGCATTAGAAGTTCCTGTCCGTTTGCCAGTATTCGTACCGGTTCTGTGAGTAGCGGCTCTCCCGCGTCCGTTGGCCTAGGCCGCTGTATTCCATTATTGTTTCTGTCCCTGGTGTTTTGCAGAGGGTTCTGCTTGTGCTGTCACCGCCGGTACACAAAGGTATTGTGTCGGCGTGTGATCAGCATTTCCTTTGTTGTTCTTTTCCTTTGGCGGTTTCTCCGCACATACTTTAGGTTTTTAGTTAGCTTGTAGCCCCTGGCCTGTTTGCTTAGTTAGAGGTCCTCTTGTTATCATTCTGCCTCGGATTTCCCTTTGTCTCTCATTAAGACCGGGGGGCACCGGAGTTGGGCAGACATAATCCGCCCTTCAAACGTGGCTGCCAAGGGCTCAAGAAACCATAGTCTCGCAAGGGATTTCCGATAGCACGGGTGAGACAACAGAGTTAGGGCGCCAGGGGCTATTCCCTTTTCATTCCCCTTTCCCAGCGTTACGTCCTGGTGCTCTGGACTCACTTCATGAACATCTCCCTTGTTCTGAGCACCAGGAACCTAACACACATGGATATATATGTACTATAATTAAAATAAAGTAAACTTTTATTAAGCACTTACATGTGCCACCAGGAAGACAGCAGGCTGCAGAGGACGCTAGACAGCCATTAATAATACTCATGCAGCAAAAAAAAAAAATATATATATATATATATATATTATTATTTTTTTTGTGTGGAGGGGGGTTTCTGGGTGCTCAGAAACCCCCCCTGGGTGTGCCACTGCCTTGGCCAGGATCTCCGTGGGGAGACAGAGATTTCCTGGCCACTTTGCAGGAACTGCGGCCGGCCAATGTTGTTACAGACATAGGTGTCGGAACAGGGGGCAAGCGGACGCCCCCCCCCCAAAAAAAAAACAACAACAACAAACAAAACAAAATAAAAAACATTTGAGAGGTGTCAACGGAGATAATCCCCTGTCCAGGCTGCTCACCCTCCTCCCTCTAAACAGCCCTTCTCCACCTGCTCCCAGGGCCCTTCTCTGCCCACCTCCGCAGCCCTCCTTGCCCCCTGCACCCACACCAGCACCTACAGTGTGTGGCTAGTTACTGTGGGGCAGATGTATTAACCTGAAGAAGGCATAAGGAAGTGATAAACCAGTGATATGTGCAAGGTGATAAAGGCACCAGCCAATCAGATCCTAACTGTTAATTTACATATTGGAGCTGATTGGCTGATGCCTTTACCACCTTGCACATATCACCGGTTTATCACTTCCTTATGCCTTCTCCAGGTTAATACATCTGCCCCTGTGGAACCAGTCCTGTGCCTTTCTCCCCTCCCTCTTCATATGTTCTATTCCAATTCCCCCTCAGCTCCCCCTTTATCCTTTCCTGACCCTTTCCTCTTTCCTAATAACAAACCAGAATAGCAGCAATATGAAATTCTATTTATCGTGTCTAAAATGCAATAAATAATAAATGGGCACCTTATTGTGGTGTACACTATTATCTGTATTCCCCATAGTATTCTCTATGCTGTTTTAACACAAATGTGTGCGTGTGTATGGATAGATAGATAGATAGATAGATAGATAGATAGATAGATAGATAGATAGATAGATCTACACATATAGGCCCTACACACTGGGCGATAATACTCAAAGATATGAACGATCTCGTTCATTAATGAACGAGATACCGTTCATATCTTTGAGTGTGGAGGCAGCAGCGATGAACGATGCGCGGCCCCGCGCTCGTTCATCGCTGGTTCCCTGTCGCCTGTGCACGCAGGCCAATATAGACGATCTCGTCCATATTTGCCTGCACTTCTATGGAGCCGGGTGACGGGGGGAGTGAAGAAACTTCACTCCCCCCGTCACTGCCCCCCCCTCGCCGCCAGGTCACCCGTTGGCCGTATCCGCCGCCGGGCAGCTCAGCGGCGGATCGCTCAATGTGTAGGGCCCTATAGATTGATGGATGGATCACTAATAGAAGCAGGAGGCGTCTAGGCATCTAGTCTACTAATATCAGACGCCTCCTGCTGCATTACCATACCAGTTCATCGCTGCTGCTTCCAAAGAAGCAGCAGCAATGCCACCTCCAACCACATCTGAATTAGGGGCCTAATTCAGCAAGGATCGCAAATCAGCAAAATTAACAAAAAAAGCGTAAAACGCAAATTCTGCAACTTAAATAGCAAAAACTGAGGGGAAAAAAACAATTTCTGAGACTTAGCAAAAACTGCATATGCACTACGAAAAGTAGGGGGCGTACTAAAGGGCTGGACTCGCTAAAACTACGATCAGGGGCATGTTGTTGGCGTATGCTGATGGTCGGTGGGCAGTGCATTCGCAATTTTTACAACTGATCGCACATTTCTGATGTGCAGTTTCTGAGTGACTAAAGGTCTACCTTAATAATTGCACAAGCTGACCTCCGTTGTAGACTGCATGTATACTGCAATCATTGCTTAATTACACCCAGCTGAAGAAGCTCACACCTCAGACCACAAATCACTTCATTCAGCTGTATTGGAACTAATGTGTACACACGGTGAGATCCTTGCTATGCCCGATTTTCACTTGCGATTTCCCTTGAACTCCCCGGAGCCCAGATAGCACAGATTTTGACTTTTCTTGAGATATGGGCTATGTGTGCTTACGATTTTGGCTTATGTGAGCTGTCATTGACATGTGAGATGAACTAGATAGTACACCGATCTAGCAAGGATTGACTTGCCTGCACAGTCTATCTTTTCTTGCGATGCCGACCTGGCGGGACCGCGCATCGGGATCGCAAAGTCTTGCGATCTGCACTAACGTTTCTTGCGATTTTGACTATATAGTCAAAATCGAAAGAAAATATCTCACCGTGTGTACACACCCTTAGAAACATGTAAGGTATTGTTTAACTCTGTAACACATGTTGACTGTGAAAATATATGTTACTAACCGATTTGTGTTTACACTTACTAACAATCGAGGTTTGACAACCACACTATTTGATAGAAGCAAATGTAAAATAACCTTTACAAGCATTTTGCTTAGTAGTATCTGCTGAATGACACAGAGCCGCAACTAGGGGGGGGGGGGGGGGGGGCATGCGACCTGGGCGCGGAAAAGGAGAGGGCGCCGGCGCGAGGCAGTAAGCGGGAACGACCAGTGCAGGACGGCGCAGGGTTGAAGAGGCGCCGTCCCGCTCCGCTGCGCCAGGACGCTTCCGTAGCGTAGAGGCTAGTCAGAGATGCTTCCCGGAAAGTAACACAGCCGTCGCTTCTGCCAGCGCGGTGTGTGTGACTGTGACAGCGCGCTTCGGAAATGGAGAGGAGGGGGCCCTGACTGACTAAAAGTAGGTAGGGAGAGGCGGGCAGCTATATATGTACAATATGTGTGTGTGCAGTGTACATTAATCTAATGTGTGTTAGCAGTGCAGTGTAACCGTGTGTGTGTGTTGAAACAGTGCAGTGTAACCCTGTGTGTATGTGTGCTTGAACAGTTCAGTGTAACCCTGTATGTATGTGTGTTGGAGCAGTGCAGTGTAACCCTGTGTGTGTGCATGTGTTGGAGCAGTGCAGTGTAACCCTGTGTGTGTATGTTGAAGCAGTGCAGTGTAACCCTGTGTGTATGTGTGTTGGAGCAGTGAAGTGTAACCCTGTGGGTATGTGTGCTGGAGCAGTTCAGTGTAACCCTGTATGTATGTATGTATGTATGTATGTGTGTTGGAGCAGTGCAGTGTAACCCTGTGTGTGTATGTGTGTTGGAGCAGTGCAATGTAACTCTATGTGTGTGTGCATGTGTTGGAGCAGTGCAGTGTAACCCTGTGTGTGTATGTTGAAGCAGTGCAGTGTAACCCTGTGTGTATGTGTGTTGGAGCAGTGAAGTGTAACCCTGTGGGTATGTGTGTTGGAGCAGTGCAGTGTAACCCTGTGTGTGTATGTGTGTTGGAGCAGTGCAGTGTAACCGTGTGTGTGTGTGTGTGTGTGTGTGTGTGTGTGTGTGTATGCTGAAGCAGTGCAGTGTAACCCTGTGTGTATGTGTGTTGGAGCAGTGAAGTGTAACCCTGTGGGTATGTGTGTTGGAGCAGTGCAGTGTAACCCTGTGTGTGTATGTGTGTTGGAGCAGTGCAGTGTAACCGTGTGTGTGTGTGTGTGTGTGTGTGTGTTGGAGCAGTGCAGTGTAACCCTGTGTGTGTATGTTGAAGCAGTGCAGTGTAACCCTGTGTGTATGTGTGTTGGAGCAGTGAAGTGTAACCCTGTGTGTGAGTGTGTGTGCTGGAGCAGTTCAGTGTAACCCTGTGTGTATGTGTGTTGGAGTAGTGCAGTGTAACCGTGTGTGTGTGTGTGTGCATGTGTTGGAGCAGTGCAGTGTGTGTGTGTGTGTGTGTGTGTGTGTGTGTGTGTGTATTTGCTGGAGCAGTTCAGTGTTACCCAGTGTGTGTCTGCTGGAGTAGTGCAGTGTAACCCTGTGTGTGTACTGGAGCAGTGAAGTGTAACCGTGTGTGTTGGAGCAGTGCAGTGTAACCCTGTGTGTATGTGTGTTGGAGCAGTGCAGTGTAACCCTTTGTGTTTTGTGTGTGTGTGCATGTGTTGGAGCAGTGCAGTGTAACCCTGTGTGTGTGTACTGGAGCAGTGCAGCGTAACCCGGTGTTGTGTGTGTATGCTGGAGTACCCGGGGTGCGTACATCATTTGTATGTATAGGAGGGGTGTATTTAATCACAGTATATTGGGGTATGTGTATATACAGGGGCACGTATATATGTTAATTTTGGTAGTATGTGTATATTCAGGGGCTGTATAGATATGTACTGTACTGTGTATTATTGATGGTGTGTACATGTATGGGAGGATGTATTTCTGTATAACTGGGGGGGGGGGGGGGGGGCGGCGCCAAATGACTGTCTTGCCCCGGGTGACAGAAACCCTAGTTTCGGCCCTGGAATGACATTTAGCTTCCTAACATTTTTTTTTAAACAACCAACATTTTTCTGTTAAACTAAACATACCCACATACATTTTTTTATTTTTTTTATTTGATTTGTGCGCTACACACATAAACATATGTTGAAGAACAGCAGCACCATCTTTTTATTTTCAAGTTTTGAAAATTCTGCTCCATTTGTATACTTATTGAAACAAATATTTACACATAATTCCTTAAAGTAAGGTATGTAAATATAAGCAAAGAAACAATATGTAATGTTTGACCACTTCACAATAAAAAAACACTATTTCTCTGACGTCCTAGTGGATGCTGGGGACTCCGTCAGGACCATGGGGATATAGCGGCTCCGCAGGAGACAGGGCACAATAATAAAAGCTTTAGGATCAGGTGGTGTGCACTGGCTCCTCCCCCTATGACCCTCCTCCAAGCCTCAGTTAGATTTTTGTGCCCGACGAGAAGGGTGCAATCTAGGTGGCTCTCCTGAGCTGCTTAGAATAAAAGTTTAAGTTAGGTTTTTTATTTTCAGTGAGTCCTGCTGGCAACAGGCTCACTGCTACGAGGGACTTAGGGGAGAGAAGAAAACTCACCTGCGTGCAGGATGGATTTGCTTCTTAGGCTACTGGACACCATTAGCTCCAGAGGGAGTCGGAACACAGGTCTCACCCTGGGGTTCGTCCCGGAGCCGTGCCGCCGACCCCCCTTGCAGATGCCGAAGTTGAAGAGGTCCAGAGGTTCAGAAACAGGCGGCAGAAGACTTTCAGTCTTCATAAGGTAGCGCACAGCACTGCAGCTGTGCGCCATTGTTGTCAGCACACTTCACCAACAGTCACCAACTGTCACTAAGGGTGCAGGGCGCTGGGGGGGGCGCCCTGGGCAGCAATGTATAATACCTTTTTATGGCTAAAATACATCACATATAGCCCTTGAGGCTATATGGATGTATTTAACCCCTGCCAGATCTCACAAACTCCGGGAGAAGAGCCCGCCGAAAAGGGGGCGGGGCCTATTCTCCTCAGCACACGGCGCCATTTTCCTGCTCAGCTCTGCTGTGAGGAAGGCTCCCAGGCTCTCCCCTGCACTGCACTACAGAAACAGGGTTAAAACAGAGAGGGGGGGCACTTATTTGGCGATATGATTACATATATAAAAATGCTATAAGGGAAAACACTTGTATAAGGGGTTGTCCCTGTATAATTATAGCGTTTTTGGTGTGTGCTGGCAAACTCTCCCTCTGTCTCCCCAAAGGGCTAGTGGGGTCCTGTCCTCTGTCAGAGCATTCCCTGTGTGTGTGCTGTGTGTCGGTACGTGTGTGTCGACATGTAGGAGGACGATGTTGGTGAGGAGGCGGAGCAAATTGCCTGTATTGGTGATGTCACTCTCTAGGGAGTCGACACTGGAATGGATGGCTTATTTAGGAATTACGTGATAATGTCAACACGCTGCAAGGTCGGTTGACGACATGAGACGGCCGGCAAACAAATTAGTACCTGTCCAGGCGTCTCAGACACCGTCAGGGGCTTGTAAAAACGCCCATTTACCTCAGTCGGTCGACACAGACACGGACACTGACTCCAGTGTCGACGGTGAAGAAACAAACGTATTTTCCTTTAGGGCCACACGTTTCATGTTAAGGGCAATGAAGGAGGTGTTACATATTTCTGATACTACAAGTACCACAAATAAGGGTATTATGTAGGGTGTGAATAAACTACTTGTAGTTTTTCCTGAATCAGATAAATTAAATGAAGTGTGTGATGATACGTGGGTTTCCTCCGATAGAAAATTATTGGCGGTATACCCTTTCCCGCCAGAAGTTAGGACGAGTTGGGAAACACACCTTAGGGTGAATAAGGCGCTCACACGCTTATAAAAACAAGTGGCGTTACCGTCTCCAGATACGGCAGCCCTCAAGGAGCCAGCTGATAGGAAGCTGAAAAATATCCTAAGAGTATATACACATATACTGGTGTTATACTACGACCAGCAATCGCCTCAGCCTGGATGTGCAGCGCTGAGGGGGCTTGGTCGGATTTCCTGACTGAAAATATTGATACCCTTGACAGGGACAAGATTTTATTGACTATAGAGCATTTTAAGGATGCATTTCTATATATGCGAGATGCGCAGAGGGATATTTGCATTCTGGCATCAAGAGTAAATGTGATGTCCATATCTGCCAGACGACAGTGGTCAGGTGATGCAGATTCCAGACGGCACATGGAAGTATTGCCGTATAAAGGGGCGGTCCATCGGACCTGGTGGCCATGGCAACAGCTGAAAAATCCACCTTTTGTTACCCCAAGTCACATCTCAGCAGAAAAGGACACAGTCTTTTCAGTCTCAGTCCTTTCGTCCCCATAAGAGCAGGCGGGCAAAAGGGCCAGTCATATCTGCCCAGGGGTAGAGGAAAGGGAAGAAGACTGCAGCAGGCAGCCCATTCCCAGGAACAGAAGCCCTCCACAGCTTCTGCCAAGTCCGCAGCATGACGCTGGGGCCGTACAAGCGGACTCAGGTGCGGTAGGGGGTCATCTCAAGAGTTTCAGCACGCAGTGGGCTCACTCACAAGTGGACTCCTGGATCCTACACGTAGTATCCCAGGTGTACATTGGAAATTCGAGACGTCTCCCCCTCACAAGTTCCTGAAGTCTGCTTTACCAACGTCTCCCTCCGACAGGGAGGCAGTATTGGGAACAATTCACAGGCTGTATTCCCAGCAGGTGATAATCAAAGTACCCCTTCTACAACAAGGGAAGGGGTATTATTCCACACTATATTGTGGTACTGAAGCCAGATGGCTAGGTGAGATCTGAAATATTTGAACACTTACATACAAGCGTTCAAATCAAGATGGAGTCACTCAGAGCAGTGATAGCGAACCAGGAAGAAGGGGACGATATGGTGTCACTGGATATCAGGGACGCTTACCTACATGTCCAAATTTGCCCTTCTCACCAAGGGTACCTCAGGTTCGTGGTACAGAACTGTCACTATCAGTTCAGACGCTGCCGTTTGGATTGTCCACGGCACCCCTGGTCTTTACCAAGGTAATGGCCGAAATGATGATTCTTCTTAAAAGAAATATGGACGCTTTCCTGATAAGGGCAAGGTCCAGAGAACAGTTGGAGGTCGGAGTAGCACTATCTTAAGTAGTTCTACGACAGCACGAGTGGATTCTAAATATTCCAAAATCGCAGTTTTTTCCGACGACACGTCTACTGTTCCTAGGGATGATTCTGGACACAGTCCAGAAAAGGATGTTTTCTCCCGGAGAAGAAAGCCAGGGAGTTATCCGAGCTAGTCAGGAACCTCCTAAAACCAGGAAAAGTATCAGTGCATCATTGCACAAGGATCCTGTGAAAAATGGTGGTTTCTTACAAAGCGATCCCATTCGGTAGATTTCACGCAAGAACCGTTACGTGGGATCTGCTGGAAAAATGGTCCGGATCGCATCTTCAGATGCATCAGCGGATAACCCTGTCTCCAAGGACAAGGGTGTTTCTTCTGCGGTGGCTGCAGAGTGCTCATCTATGAAAGGGCCGCAGATTCGGCATTCAGGACTGGGTCCTGGTGACCACGGATGCCAGCCTGAGTGGCTGGGGAGCAGTCACACAAGGAAAAAATTTCCAGAGAGTGTGATCGAGTCTGGAGACTTCTCTCCACATAAATATACTGGAGCTAAGGGCAATTTACAATGCTCTAAGCTTAGCAAGACCTCTGCTTCAAGGTCAGCCGGTATTGATCCAGTGGGACAACATCACGGCAGTCGCCCACGTAAACAGACAGGGCGGCACAAGAAGCAGGAGGGAAATGGCAGAAACTGCAAGGATTCTTCGCTGGGCGAAAAATCATGTGATAACACTCTCAGCAGTGTTCATTCCGGGAGTGGAAAACTGGGAAGCAGACTTCCTCAGCAGGCATGACCTCCACCCGGGAGAGTGGGGACTTCATCGGGAAGTCTTCCACATGATTGTAAACCGTTGTGAAAAACCAAAGGTGGACATGATGGCGTCCCGCCTGAACAAAAAACTAGATATTGCGCCAGGTCAAGGGACCCTCAGGCAATAGCGGTGGACGCTCTGGTAACACTGTGGATGTACCAGTCAGAGTATGTGTTCCCTCCTATGCCTCTCATACAAAAAGTACTGAGAATCATAAGAGGGAGATGAGTAAGAATGATACTCGTGGTTCCGGATTGGCCAAGAAGGACTTGGTACCCGAAACTTCAAGAGATGTTCACGGAAGACCCGTGACCTCTACCTTTAAGAAAGGACCTGCTCCAGCAGGGGCCTTGTCTGTTCCAAGACTTACCGCGGCCGCGTTTGACGGCATGGCGGTTGAACGCCGTCCCCTGAAAGGCCATTCCAGATGAAGTCATCCCTACCCTGGTCGAAGACAGGAAGGATGTAACCGCAAAACATTTTCACCGCATTTGGCGAAGATATGTTGCGTGGTGTGGGGCCAAGAAGGCCCCTACAGAGGAATTCCAACTGGGTCGTTTCCTACATTTCCTGAAAACAGGACTGTCTATGGGCCTAAAATTAGGGTCCATTAAGGTTCAAATTTCGGCCCTGTCGAATTTCTTCCAGAAAGAACTGGCTTTAGTGCCTGACGTTCAGATGTTTGTAAAAGGGGTACTGCATATACAGCCTCCTTTTGTGCCCCAGTGGCACCTTGGGATCTCAATGTTGTTTTGAGTTTCCTAAAGTCACATTGGTTTGAACCACTCACCACTGTGGACTTAAAATATCTCACATGGAAGGTGACGATGCTATTAGCCCTGGCTTCAGCCAGGCGTGTGTCAGAATTGGCGGCTTTATCATATATAAAGCCCTTACTTAATTTTTCATTCTGACAGGGCAGAATTGAGGACTCGTCCTCAATTTCTCCTTAAGGTGTTTTCTGTTTTTCACATGAACCAACCTATTGTGGTACCTGCGGGTACTAGGGACTTGGAGGACTCCAAGTTACTTGACGTTGTCAGGGCCCTGAAAAATATGTTTCCAGGAAGGCTGGAGTCAGAAAATCTGACTCGCTGTTTAGCCTGTATGCACCCAACAAGATGGGTGCTCCTGCTTCTAAGCAGACGATTGCTCACTGGATTTGTAATATAATTCAGTTTACACATTCTGTGGCAGGCCTGCCACAGCCAAAATCGGTAAAAGCCCATTCCAAAAGGAAGGGGGCTCATCTTGGGCGACTGCCCGAGGGGTCTCGGATTTACAACTTTGCCGAGCAGTTACTTGGTCAGGGGAAAACACGTTTGCTAAATTCTACAAATTTGATACCCTGGCTGAGGAGGACATGGAGTTCTCTCATTCGGTGCTGCAGGGTCATCCGCACTCTCCCGCCCGTTTGGGAGCTTTGGTATAATCCCCATGGTCCTGACGGAGTCCCCAGCATCCACTAGGACGTCAGAGAAAATAAGATTTTACTTACCGATAAATCTATTTCTCGTAGTCCGTAGTGGATGCTGGGCGCCCATCCCAAGTGCGGATTGTCTGCAATACTTGTACATAGTTATTGTTACAAAAATCGGGTTATTCTTGTTGTGAGCCATCTTTTCAGAGGCTCCTTCGTTGTTATCATACTGTTAACTGGGTTCAGATCACAGGTTGTACGGTGTGATTGGTGTGGCTGGTATGAGTCTTACCCGGGATTCAATATCCTTCCTTATTATGCACGCTCGTCCGGGCACAGTATCCTAACTGAGGCTTGGAGGAGGGTCATAGGGGGAGGAGCCAGTGCACACCACCTGATCCTAAAGCTTTTATTATTGTGCCCTGTCTCCTGCGGAGCCGCTATATCCCCATGGTCCTGACGGAGTCCCCAGCATCCACTACGGACTACGAGAAATAGATTTATCGGTAAGTAAAATCTTATTTTTTTTTTATAAAAATGTTACTGTTGTTTCCAAATGAAAATATTTTTACTCCAAAAAAAGTGTGTTTGTTAAAACATATACCAATAATTGTTGTTGTGTAGGGTTTAGAGGCTAGAATTCACACTCTCTCTAGTTGAATATATTTGAACACAGTTATAGGCATTAGTCAGTGTTTGAAGAAAAACACTATGGTGTCTTTAAGATAATAATTGCTAAATTAGCACAAGATCATTTGACCAATTAAGTGATGATTGAATTGATTTACAATTGTTGAGTAGTTTCTTTAATTTGGGTGCAGGAAAGTAGGTTGTGCAATTTTTAAGGGAAAAACACTGTTGTTAGCAAAAAATGCAGCATCAGAAACATGTACACTAAAATTGCGTACATTTGTAACATGTACGCAAAAATTGCAATTATTAGGATGGTTTTCACAATATTTGCACATTTCACAAGGCCACCTTCTTTTTGTTAAATTAAATTAGTGTTGCAGTTTTTCCGTTTGGGCGTGCTTTCGCAATTTTGCTCTTGCTCGCAATTTTTGCTAATTTTTAATTTTTGCGGTCCTTACTGAATTTGCCCCTAGGTCCCATATTTGTTGCCCCTCTAAATACTAACTAATGCCCCACATAACAAATGAATAAAATACTGAAATGATAGTTATTTCACTTGTAATGATTAGTTCATGCCTCTGTACTGATTAGTTTATGTCTCATAATAAATGGTTCATGAAGATTTAATGCCCTTGGAATAAAAAATTAATTATCACACTTCAAACCACATTAGAACCACAGCACTTTATCTCCCACCAAATCTTAATACTGTGTACTTCTCTTCAGTCTTTAAATAGTATTGCTTATTGACATAAATATGACATATTGCTAGTAGCAACATACAGTATGTTAATATTAGTTTTTAAACAACTATTTAAAATTGAACTCCATACAATGGAAATGGCTGCAAAACTAAAGCTTCAAAAAGCCAAATACGTAAAATACCGTATTTCTGCAGCGGGGTACACTGTGTTCCACAGGGAATACATCGGGGTGTAGAGTTGGATCTTGATCCAGAGGCATCAGCAGGCTAAAGCTTTGACTGTGCCAAGGATGCATTGCATGGTCTCCTTTATAACCCCGCCTGCAGACACTGGAGCTCAGTTTTGTAAGTTGGTGCCTGCAGAGCAGGTTACTTAACATGGGGGGCTGCGCTAGGCAGCCCTGAAAAGAGCTTTTATTAGAAGATTCTTCAAGGGCTGCAGCACTTTTATGTCCTAGTGACATACTGTGCTGCGGCTCCAACACCTCCCCAGCAGCACCGCATACTATCACTGGCCAGGTTCCCGGTTACTTACGGCGGAGGCGCTTCAGTTTCCAGGCACACGCCACTGGCGCTTTCCAGGATCGCATGGCTGCTTTTTTGGGAAATCCGTGAACGCTTCTGTATCATGCAGTGCTTGCTCCAAGGATTTACCTGAGGGGGAAGTTTTAGCTGATGGTTCAGGTACTGGGTGCCATACTGCACCTGTGGCCAATCAGGAACCACCTTGGGCAGCGTTCTCAAGTATGCTGAATACATTTGTAACATGTCTTACGCTTCCTGTAGGGCCTTCTGTGCCATTGCATCCACATATTGTCCCTGTAGTTAATCTGTCCTGGGCGGACACTCTGTCTACCCAGATACAACAATTAAATCAATCTTTAGTTAGACAAAAGTCTACCCAATGCCTCTCTGGGGTCAAGGGGTCATCTAAGCGGGCCGCTTCCTCCTCACAATATTTAATCTAATATTTCAGATAATTCTTCTGATGAGATATGGGGAATATACTGATCCGTCAGACACTGATACAGTCGCTTCTGACGAGGAACCTACAACTCAGGTTGATGTTCCTGACCTAGTGAAAGCTATTAAGCTGATTCTACAAATTGATGATGAGGTAGATCCCACTACTGCATCTAAGAAACCTGATAAGTTCAAACATCAGAAGGTTACTAAAGTAGTCTTACCACATTCTGACCAGTTAATCGACATACTGTACATCAGAAATCCTGGTCGTCTCCAGGAAAGATATTCTCCCTGTCTAAGAAGATACTAGCTTGTTATCCTATCCCTGCGGAGTTGAGTAACAAGTGGGAAACTCCACCGCCGGTGGACTCTTATGTCGCCCGTCTTGTGGTCTCTCACTACTCTGCCTGTCACCACTGTCACCTCACTGAAGGAACTGACGGATAAGCGAGTGGAGGGATACCTGAAGTCTATTTACTCCCTTACCGGTGCTGTACATAGACCCACTATAGCAGCCTCCTGGGCTGCTAAAGAAATTGAAGCATGGGCTCAGGCATTAGAGGATGAGCTGCCTCAGGATATTTCTGACACTGCCAGACAATATCTGTGTCATATTACCACCACCTCCCACTATATTCAGGAGGCATCCTCTGAGGCAGGAGTAATGGTGGCAAGGCGTCTACTACGTCTATACTGGCTCGCTGAATTCTGTGGTTGAGGTCCTAGAAGGTGGATCTAGACTCCAAAAAGACCTTGGAGGTGCTCCCTTTTAAGGGATAAAGATGGAGAAAACTAGTCTCCGGTGGTATGCCAATCCCACCCTCCTCGTGCTATTAATAAGTTAAATAAATATACAGCTGCGTATGTTCTTCCAGTCTTGAGGAAGTCCCAAGGCATTGTGGGACGAAACGCATTGACGCTACTCTCACGAACATCACTGCACTTGTCCATCATCACGGGAAGAGAAAGCTGTTTAGACCACCCACCGATATCACACTGACGCATCTATCGGAATCGCGGTGCCGCACTCCCGCTACCACCATTAGCAACCTTGGCCGCTAACAAACGGGAACGACCACGGCATGTGGAAACACAGCGGGAGCCCGGCGTCCCTGGGAACGGAGATTGGCCCTCATTCCAAGCTGTTCGCTCGTTCTTTCTCTAACGTCCTAGTGGATGCTGGGGACTCCGTAAAGGACCATGGGGAATAGACGGGCTCCGCAGGAGACAGGGCACTTTAAGAAAGAATTTGGATACTGGTGTGCTCTGGCTCCTCCCTCTATGTCCCTCCTCCAGACCTCAGTGTGAATCTGTGCCCGGACGAGCTAGGTGCTGTTCAGTGAGCTCTCCTGAGCTTGCTGTAAGAAAGTATTTTGTTAGGTTTTTTTATTTTCAGGGAGCTCTGCTGGCAACAGACTTCCTGCATCGTGGGACTGAGGGGAGAGAAGCAGCCCTACTCTCTGAAGATAGGTCCTGCTTCTTAGGCTACTGGACACCATTAGCTCCAGAGGGATCGTACACAGGATCTCACCCTTTGTCGTCCGATCCCGAAGCCGCGCCGCCGTCCCCCTCGCAGAGCCGGAATACAGAAGCCGGGTGAAAGAAGCAAGAAGACTTCGAAATCGGCGGCAGAAGACTCCAGTCTTCATATGAAGTAGCGCACAGCACTGCAGCTGTGCGCCATTGCTCCCACACTACACCCACATACTCCGGTCACTGTAAGGGTGCAGGGCGCAGGGGGGGCGCCCTGGGCAGCAATTAGAGCCCTCTTTGGCAAAAGTTTGCATAATATACAGTTGGGCACTGTATATATGTATGAGCCCCCGCCAAAATTGTACATGAAAGCGGGACAGAAGCCCGCCGTCGAGGGGACGGGGCTTCTTCCTCAGCACTCACCAGCGCCATGTTTTTTCTCCACAGCACCGCTGAGAGGAAGCTCCCCAGTCTCTCCCCTGCAGTTACACGGTAGAAGAGGGTAAAAAGAGAGGGG
Source organism: Pseudophryne corroboree (assembly GCF_028390025.1). Classification (NCBI taxonomy): domain Eukaryota; kingdom Metazoa; phylum Chordata; class Amphibia; order Anura; family Myobatrachidae; genus Pseudophryne; species Pseudophryne corroboree. Next base: position 447,786,826 of record NC_086446.1, read on the forward strand.
GGGCACATAATTAGGCGCAAAAATCAATATACACAGCAGCTACTGGGTTAACATTAAGTTACTGTGTTATTCCTGGGTTAATAGCGCTGGGGTGTGTGCTGGCATACTCTCTTTCTGTCTCTCCAAAGGGCCTTATGGAAGAATTGTCTTCAGATGAGCATTCCCTGAGTGTGTGGTGTGTCGGTACGTGTGTGTCGACATGTCTGAGGTAAAAGGCTCCCCTAAGGAGGAGATGGAGCAAATTTGTGTGTGAGAGGGTGTCTCCGTCGACAACGCCGACACCTGTTTGGATATGTGTAATTAAGTGCTAAGGTGAATTTATTGCACAAAAGATTAGAGAACAGACAGGAAATCTACCCATGTCTGTCCCAATGTCACAGAGACCTTTAGAGTCTCTCAATGCTCACTATCCAAAATAATAGACACGGAGTTTGACTCCAGTGTCGACTACGATAATGCAAAGTTACAGCCAAAATGGCAGAAAAGTATTCAATATATGATTATTGTAATAAAAGATGATTTGCATATCACTGATGACTCATCTGTTGTTTAAGGGGAAGAAAGCTGAGGTCTCATGATGAAAAAGAGCGGGAATCTCCAGACAAAAGACTGCAGTTTCCCACAAAGAATTCTCAGGCAGTATCCTTTCCCCACTAGGGCCAGGATATGATGGGAATCTTCCCCTAGGGTGTCACGTTTGCCCAAAAGGTAGCCCTGACGTAACGGCTATTCTCAGGGATCCTGCAGATAGCGTGCACATTCTGGTACACTACTCAGACCGGCGATTGTGTCAGCATGGGTTTATAGCGCTGTGGCAGCGTGGACAGGTACCTTATCAGCAGAGATTGAGACCCTAGTATGCATATAGATATATATATGTATATATAGATATATATATATATATATATATATATTAAAGATGCTGTCTTAAGAGATATGTATATATAAAACATGCCCAAAGAGACATGAGTATACTGGGTCCTAGAGTCAAATCTATGTCGATTTCTGCTTGACGTGTCCTGTAGAATATGCAATGGACAGATGATGCCGACTTAAGAGGCATATGGAAGGCTGAGGATTGTGTTGAGAAGGGTTCTCGGACCTGGTCTCCACAGCTATAGCTGGTAATTCTGATATTTTGCCTTATATTCCTGCACAGCCTAGGAAAGCACGACATTATCAAATGCAGCCTTTCGAATAAAGAAACAAGAAAGTCCGAGGTACGTCCTTTCTTGCCAAAGGCGGGGGCAGAGGAAAGAAGCCGCACAACACATCTAGTTCCCAGGAACAGAAGTCCTCCCCGGCCTCTACAAAAATCCACCGCATGTCGCTGGGGCTCCACAGGCGGAGCTAGGCCCGGTGGGGGCACGCCTTCGTAAGTTCAGCCACAAGTGGGTTCCCTCCCTGTTAGATCCCAGGGCAATAGATATTGTGTCTCAGGGATACAAGCTGGACTTTGAGAAGATGCCCCCTCACCGACGGCCCTGCCGGCTTCCCCCCACGAGAGGGAAACAGTGTTAACTGCAATTCACAAATTGTATCTTCAACAGGTGGTGGTCAAGGTTCCCCTCCTTCAACAAGGATAGGGTTATTATTCGACCATGTTTGTGGTTCCGAAACCGGACGGTTTGGTCAGACCCATATTGAATTTAAAATCCCTGAACATATACCTGAAAAGGTTCAAGTTCAAGATGGAATCGCTAAGAGCGGTCATTGCAAGCCTGAAAGGGGGAGATTTTATGGGACTCGGGACATAAAGGATGCATACATGTCCCCATTTATCCACCTCATCAGGCGTACCTCAGAATTGCGGTACGGGATTGTCATTACCAATTTCAGACGTTGCCGTTTGGTCTCTCCACGGCCTTGAGAATATTCACCAAGGTAATGACGGAAATGATGGTGCTCCTGCGGAAGCAAGGTGTCGCTATTATCACGTACTTGGACGATCTCCTCATAAAAGCGAGATCAAGAGAGCAGTTGCTGAACAGCGTATCACTTTCTCTGGAAGTGTAACGGCAACACGGCTGGATTCTATATATTCCAAAGTCGCAGTTGGTTCCTACAGCTCATCTGCCTCTCCTAGGCATGATCCTAGACACAGACCAGAAAAGGGTTTATCTCCCGATAGAGAGAGCTCAGGAGCTCGTGACACTGGTCAGGAATCTATTAAAACCAAAACAGGTGTCAGTGCATCACTGCACTCGAGTCCTGGGAAGGAGGGTGGCATCATACGAGGCCAATCCTTTCGGCAGGTTCCATGCGAGGACCTTCCAATGGGACTTACTGGACAAGTGGTCCGGATCACCTCTTCAGATGCATCGGTTAATCACCCTATCCCCCAGGGCCAGGGTGTCTCTCCTGTGGTGGCTGCAGAGTGCTCACCTTCTCGAAGGTCGCAGATTCGGCATTCAGGACTGGATCCTGGTGACCACGGATGCAAGCCTCCGAGGGTGGGGGCAGTCACACAGGGAAGAAATTTCCAAGGGCTGTGGTCAAGGCAGGAGACTTGCCTTCACATCAATATCCTGGAACTAAGGGCCATATACAACGCCCTAAGTCAAGCGGAGACCCTGCTTCGCGACCAACCGGTTCTGTTTCAGTCAGACAATATCACCGCAGTGGCTCATGTAAACCGCCAAGACGGCACAAGGAGCAGGGTGGCGATGGTAGAAGCCACCAGAATTCTTCCCTGGGCGGAGAATCACGTAAGCGCACTATCAGCAGTGTTCATTCCGGGAGTGGACAACTGGGAAGCAGACTTCCTCAGCAGGCACGACCTCCACCCGGGAGAGTGGGGACTTCATCAAGAAGTCTTCATGCAGATTGCAAGTCGGTGGGAACTGCCACAGGTGGACATGATGGCATCCCGCCTCAACAAAAAGCTGCAGAGATATTGCGCCAGGTCAAGAGACCCTCAGGCGATAGCTGTGGACGCACTGATGACACCGTGGGTGTTCCCGTCGGTCTATGTATTTCCTCCTCTTCCTCTCATACCCAAGGTGCTGAGAATCATAAGGAAAAGAGGAGTGAGAACAATACTCTTTGTTCCGGATTGGCCAAGAAGGACTTGGTATCCAGATCTGCAAGAAATGCTCACAGAGGACCCGTGGCCTCTGCCTCTAAGACAGGACTTGTGCAACAGGGGCCCTGTCTGTTCCAAGACTTACCGCGGCTGCGTTTGACGGCATGGCGGTTGAATGCCGGATCCTAGCAGAAAAAGGCATTCCGGATAAGGTCATTCCTACGCTGATAGAGGCTAGGAAGGATGTGACGGCTCAACATTATCACCGTATATGGCGAAAATATGTTGCTTGGTGTGAGGCCAGGAATGCCCCTACAGAGGAATTCCAGCTGGGCCGTTTCCTTCACTTCCTACAGTCGGGAGTGACTTTGGGCCTGAAATTGGGTTCCATTAAGGTCCAGATTTCGGTCCTATCCATTTTCTTTCAAAAAGAACTGGCTTCTCTTCCTGAAGTTCAGACGTTGTAAAGGGAGTGCTGCATATTCAGCCCCCTTTTGTGCCTCCAGTGGCACCTTGGGATCTTAACGTGGTGTTGAGTTTCCTGAAGTCACACTGGTTTGAGCCACTCAAAACCGTGGAGTTAAAATTTCTCACGTGGAAGGTGGTCATGCTATTAGCCTTGGCTTCAGCTAGGCGTGTGTCAGAATTAGCGGCTTTGTCACTTAAAAGCCCCTATCTGGTTTTCCATATGGACAGGGCAGAATTGCGGACCCATCCACAATTTCTGCCAAAAGTGGTGTCATCTTTTCATATGAACCAACCTATTGTGGTGCCTGTGGCTACTCGTGACTTGGAGGATTCCGAGTTGCTGGATGTGGTCAGGGCTTTGAAGGTTTATGTAGCCAGAACGGCTAGAGTCAGGAAAACTGAGTCGCTGTTTATCCTGTATGCATCCAACAAGCTTGGTGCTCCTGCTTCAAAGCAAACTATTGCTCGCTGGATCTGTAACACGATTCAGCAGGCTCATTCTGCGGCTGGATTGCCGCTTCCAAAATCAGTAAAAGCCCACTCCACAAGGAAGGTGGGCTCTTCTTGGGCGGCTGCCCGAGGGGTCTCGGCATTACAGCTTTGCCGAGCAGCTACTTGGTCAGGTTCAAACACTTTTGCAAAGTTTTACAAGTTTGATACCCTGGCTGAGGAGGACCTTGTGTTTGCTCATTCGGTGCTGCAGAGTCATCCGCACTCTCCCGCCCGTTTGGGAGCTTTGGTATAATCCCCATGGTCCTTACGGAGTCCCCAGCATCCACTAGGACGTTAGAGAAAATAAGATTTTACTTACCGGTAAATCTATTTCTCGTAGTCCGTAGTGGATGCTGGGCGCCCGTCCCAAGTGCGGACTTCTTCTGCAATACTTATATATAGTTATTGCTTAAATAAGGGTTATGTTGTGGTTGCATCAGGGTTGATCTGATGCTCCGTTGTTGTTCATACTGTTAACTGGGTAAGTTTATCACAAGTTATACGGTGTGATTGGTGTGACTGGTATGAGTCTTGCCCTGGATTCCAAAATCCTTTCCTTGTACTGTCAGCTCTTCCGGGCACAGTTTCTCTAACTGAGGTCTGGAGGAGGGACATAGAGGGAGGAGCCAGAGCACACCAGTATCCAAATTCTTTCTTAAAGTGCCCTGTCTCCTGCGGAGCCCTTCTATTCCCCATGGTCCTTACGGAGTCCCCAGCATCCACTACGGACTACGAGAAATAGATTTACCGGTAAGTAAAATCTTATTTTTTCATCGCATCGCAGTGATTTTCCGCAAACTGCACATGCGCAATGTTCGCACTGCGACTGTGCCAAGTAAATTTGCTAAGAAGTTTGGTATTTTACTCATGGCATTACGAGGATTTTTCTTCGTTCTGGTGATCGTTGTGTGGTTGACAGGAAGTGGGTGTTTCTGGGCGGAAACTGGCCGTTTTATGGGTGTGTGTGAAAAAACGCTGCCGTTTCTGGGAAAAACGCGGGAGTGGCTGGAGAAACAGGGGAGTGCCTGGGCGAACGCTGGGTGTGTTTGTGACGTCAAACCAGGAACGAAACTGACTGAACTGATCGCACTGGAAGAGTAAGTGTCGAGCTACTCAGAAACTGCTTAGAAATTTCTATTCGCAATTTTGAGAATCTTTCGTTCGCAATTTTGCTAAGCTAAGATTCACTCCCAGTAGGCGGCGGCTTAGCGTGTGCACTGCTGCGAAAAGCGGGTAGCGAGCGAACAACTCGGAATGAGGGCCATTGTGCATTGGCGTTAACACCACCCAGGGCGCTGATAGCCTCACCACTGGGTTTATAGGGACGGATACGCTGCAACAGTAGGAGAATTGATACATATCCGGTGGTAAATATACAGCACTTGCTCTAAGTTATGACTTTGAACTGTTTCCAATTTTAGCCGGGACGCCGGCATACAAACTAACATTCATTCAGTGTGTGGATTTAGTGAAATAGCTCACTGCAACAATTGTTTCATATTGTCTGTAAAGGACATTTCAGAAACCATTTCACATTGAGCACAATACTGTATATACATGAAAGCTTGGTGAAACCAAGCCAGCATCTCTCATTTGTGTGATATTTAGGGACAGTCCCAATTGGGATAACCTGCTATTTTAGCACATGTTTTTATGTGTACAATTTTTTTGCTTCTTTTTTTAGATTTTTGTGTTGTATGTATATAAAATAAATGTGTTTTATATTATATTCAATTAAAGTTTCCCGACCTTTTTCTGATAGATCTACAGCCAATATATATTTATTTTTATATTTATTTGAAGTACTATATAGCGCAATGTTTTAACTATTTATCTCCCTTTTAAGGGAGACATCCTATTTGGGGAGGATCTGAATAAGATTGTGACTGACTTGACAGTGGCGCAGGGGGGGTTTCCGAGCACCCAGAAACCCCCCTCCACCAAAAATAAATAAATATAAATATATATATATATATATATATTTTTTTTTTTTGCTGCATGAGTATTATTAATGGCTGTCTAGCATCCTCTGCAGCCTGCTGTCTTCCTGGTGGCACTTGTAAGTGCCTAATAAAAGTTTACTTTATTTTAATTATAGTACATATATATCCATGTGCATACATATATACACAGGTATATATATACATACATACATACATACATATAAACACACACATATATGATATATATACACGTGTGTATATATACGTGTACTGTATGTGTATATATATATATATACATACACACACACACACACACACACACACACACACACACACACACACACACACTAGTTTTATGGACCCAGCATATACTGGGTCACCTCAGTCCCCACCCCTGTGATTGGCTCCACCCAGTTTTGGAAAACCCCCCCCATGGAAATCCTGCGTTTGCCACTGCTTGGCGACTGCTAAGACTGCGAGTCTCCCAAGTACTAATCCTTCTCCACTGAAGGCAAAGAGTACCACTTTTCGTTCCTTTCAACCTCCAGGGAAAGCAAAGGGCCATGCGTACCCAAAACAAGCTTGTACTTCTAAAACCACTAAGCCCAAGCCTAAACAATCCTGGGCCGCCCGTCAGCCTGCTTCCAAACAAGACAAGCCTGCTGCATGATGGGGTGGGTCTCCCCCTGGGAGATCCCAGGGTGGGAGGCCGACTTCTGCAGTTCGCCCAGGCCTGGTTAAAGACCACTTTGGATTTCTGGGTGCAGGAAGTTATCTCTCATGGGTACGCAATCTCTTTCAAGAGACGTCCCCCTCACCAGTTCTGCTCGACGGTTATCCCTACGGATCCGTTGAAAGCGCAAGCTTTACACTTGGTTGTGCGATCCCTCCTGGACACAGTAGTGGTTGTGCCGGTATCTGTCCCAGAGAGGCAGGGGATACTATTCGACCCTGTTTCTAGTTCCGAAACCCAATGGGTCCTTCCGGCCTATACTCAACCACAAATCATTGAACAAATTTGTGAGGGTGTCCAAATTCCATATGGAAACTCTGCACTCTATTGTACTGGCCATGGAACCCGAAGACTATATGGTATCCCTGGACAAACAGGATGCTTACCTGCATATACCTATTGCCATATCGCATCAACAATATCTGCGGTTTGCTATTGGCAACCTACATTATCAATTTCAGGCTCTGCCATTTGCACTGGCCATGGCCCCTCAGATCTTCACCAAGGTCATGGCCGTGATGACGGCTCTTCTCCTCTGTCAGGGAATTAGGATCCTGCCGTATCTGGACGACTTGCTGATTTTGGCGAACTCCCAAGATGTTCTCCTTAGTCATCTGGAACTGACGGTCCAATTCCTACAAGCCCACGGGTGGCTTATCAACTGGAAAAAGTCTTCGCTGGTCCCTGCTCAGAGCATGGTGCACCTAGGGGCACTGCTAGACACACACAGCCAGTTACTGTTTCTGTCTCTAGAGAAAGTCCTGAAACTTCAGGACAGGATCAGATACTTCCTTTCTCGCCCCTGAGTGTCGATACACTCGCCGATGCAAGTACTAGGCCTCATGGTGTTGGCTTTCGACATGGTAGAGTTCACTCAATTTCATTCCCGCCCTCTGTGAGGTTAATCCTTTCCAAATGGGACGGTGTGCCTCATTGGATCAAGTCTCAAATGATCTCCTTCACTCCAGAGGTTCATTTGTCACTGAGCTGGTGGCTACAGGACCAACAGTTGAGCAGGTGCTGACCCTTCTGGATCCCCAACTGGGTCCTACTGACTACGAACGCTAGTCTGCGGGGTTGGGGCGTGGTGCTAGAGCAACACTCTCTCCAGGGTCGGTGGACCAAGGAGGAATCTCTCCTCCCGATAAACATTCTAGAAGTGCAGGCAGTGTTCAATGCTTTGACACTTGCCCTGCCTCTGGTACGGAACAGGCCTGTTCAAGTACAATCAGACAACGCCACCAAGGAGGCACTCGAAGCCGCATGGCAATGATGAAAGTGTAAAAAATCCTTCATTGGGCGGAACGCCATCTGCCGGCAATATCGGCAGTGTTCATTCCCGGAGTCCTCAACTGGAAAGCGGTTTTCCTCAGTCATCAGGACATACACACCAGAGAGTGGAGTCTTCATCCGGAAGTCTTTCAACTCCTAGAGGACAAGTGGGGCCTACCAGATGTCGACCTGATGGCATCTCGATACAATCACAAGGTTCCGGTCTTCGGGTCAAGGACAAGGGATCCTCGAGCAGCGTTCGTAGACACACTGGCAATTCCATGGAATGTTCGGCTGCCATACATGTTCCCTCCAGTGTCACTCCTGCCCCGGGTACTACAGAAGTTCAAGCAAGAAGGAGGAATACTACTTCTAGTCACTCCAGCGTGGCCCAGACGGCATTGGTTTTCAGACCTGCAGGGTCTATCCATCGAGTGTCCTCTTCTACTTCCTCAGCGCCCAGACCTCCTCGTTCAGGGCCCTTGTGTCTACCCGGACCTGGCCAGACTGGCTTTGATGGCGTGGCTCTTGAAGCTTTACTCCTGAGGGCCAAAGGATTCTCCGAGGCGGTTATTCAAACTATGCTGAAGGACTGCAAACCGGCTTCTGTACGGATTTATTACAGGGTCTGGAATTCTTATTTCACTTGGTGTGCTGCTAAGAATTACGATGCATACAATTTCAGAACTTCCAGACTTTTGGCTTTCCTGCAACAAGGCCTAGACTTTGGCCTTCGCTTGGCCTCCTTCAAGGTTCATATTTCTGCCTTGTTGGTGTGGTTTCAGATAAAAATTGTGTCTATTCCTGACATTCATACTTTCACTCAAGGCGTTTTACGGATTCAGCCTCCCTAAGTCCCTCCTGTGGCTCCATGGGATCTGTCGGTTGTCTTGAATGCCCTACAAGAGTCTCCATTTGAATCTCTTGAGTCTGTGGACCTTAAATATCTTACGCTTAAGGTTGTGTTTCTGCTGGCTATTGCCTCTGCTAGGAGGTTGTCAGACTTAGGCGCTTTGTCCTGTCGTCCACCCTTTCTGATTTTTCACCGTGACCGGGCAGTTCTCAGGACTCGTCCCGGTTATCTACCTAAGGTGGTGTCATCTTTCCATCTTAACCAAGAGATTGTGGTTCCGGCTTTTATCTCTTCTGGTTTGTCCTCCAAAGAGTGGTCTTTGGATGTGGTACGGGCTCTGAGTATTTACGTGGAGAGGACTGCCTCTCTCAGTAGGTCCGATGCCCTTTTTGTACTTTTTGGTTTTCACAAATGTGGCTGGCCTGCGAATAAGCATACCTTGGCCAGATGGCTTAGAATGGTAATTGCACAAGCATATGGACAGACTGGTCTTCAAGCTCCTGCTGCTATCAAAGCCCATTCTACTCAGTCTGTTGGACCTTCTTGGGCGGCCCTCTGTGGCGCGTCTGCTGAACAATTGTGCAAGGCGGCTACTTGGTCCTCAGTGAACACGTAATTAGGTTTTATGCCTTTGATACTTCCCCCTCCCAGGATGTTTCCTTTGGATGCCGAGTTCTTGTGCCCGCTACAGTGCACCCCCTCCCATGAGGAACTGCTTTAAGACATCCCCGATGTATTCCCTGTGGAACACAGTGTACCCCGCTGCAAAAAAGGAGATTTATGGTAGACTTACCATAGTTAAATCTGTTTCTGCAAGGTACACTGGGTTCCATAGGGCGCCCACCCTGACGCATTTCGCTTCTTTGGGTTTGTATGGCATTAGCCGCTGGTCTCTTCTCCTGTCGTGAGAATGTGGTTCTATGTGACTAACATCTGCCTTCTCTTTTATCTGCTACTGCATTGGACTGGTTAACGAAACTGAGCTCCAGTGTCTGAAGGCGGGGTTATAGAGGAGGCCATGCAATGCATCCTGGGAACAGTCAAAGCTTTAGCCTGTTGGTGCCTCTGGCTCAAGATCCAACTCCACACCCCGCTGTATTCCCTGTGGAACCCAGTGTACCTTGCAGAAAGAGATTTAACTATGGTAAGTCTACCATAAATCTCCTTTTATATGTCATATATTTTACAACCAAATGTCAAAATTGTAAAGATTGGAAAAAGATGAAGCAGCTTGCTCTTTTTGCGGTTATTAAGAGGATCTTTTTTTGGCTTAGATTAAATATATTCCTAGTTTGCTTCATGAGACAAATCACACCTCTCCATAAGACCTGGAGCCGTTATTATTCATATAGTAACACCACTGTAACAGGAAACATTTAGCTACTACTGTACAAGGAAATATTGTACCAAGAAACTGATAAGTTTCTTTTATCTCTAATTAAGCCCTCTATATTATAACATTGGAATACTCATTTCCCTACTTCTTTTATTTCCCCGTTCCCCTGTACTATTACTAATGCTGGCCATACACTGATGGATTACTCAGATGTGGTTGGAGTTTCTATCACTGCTGTGTCCTTAGAAGCAGCAGTGATAGCACTGTATGGTGATACAGCAGGAGGCGTCTATTACAAGCAGAAGCCTGCTGCTGCAGTAGTGAGGCGAGCTGCATCCTAGGATATGGGATTGGATCTCTCTCCTACCATCGGGTAGCTTGCGGCACCCATGGTGCCGAGCAAGACACTCATCACAGAGGCCAGGAAATCTCTGGTTTACAACGGAAATCCTTGCCCTCTGCCCTCCCCCTAAACTTTGGCGTCACGTCTCTGTTTTCACAAACGGAGGCCGTTGCCGCCCCCTCCCCGTCCCTCCATATGCCAGCAGACTGTCAATCACTGAAAGTCTGCTGCTGCTCTGCATCTTGTGTTGCAGGACCCACTCGCACACTAATCGGTACATTGCTGCATGAGATGCAGCAGCGACTGGACCTAAATAAGGTCCACTGAGAGACAAAATTCATCATCAGACAGACCAATTATGTTATGTCAAAGTCGAAAAATATTGTTATACATATCCATTGTACTAACCCCTCATGCACATGCACGCTGCTCGTGCACCGGTCCCCCGTGCGTACACATACCCGCAAGTTGCGTAAGAGACACTCCGGCGACTCGTGCGCATGATATGTGTATTTACGGCGGAGTTTGTGAGCGTGTAGCGTGCGACTCGAACGTAGCATATTTAACCCAAATAGTGCATTTTGTAGATATAGTTCCCTTAGATAATGTCAGCGAGTAATGTTAGTTTAAACAGTTCCTGGACAGAGGGATTCGTCTTTGCATGATAGGAAGGGTCAGATAAAGGTTGGTAGGTGATGTCTAGTATCCAGCTGTAGGGTATTTTAAGGGTAACATTCCGGTGTTAGGAAAGAATCGCATGTTCCTGCGTATAGTTATGTGCAGAAGTAGAATATAGATATAAAATTGTATTTAAAATATATTACGAATGGGGAGGGGACGAGAATGGAACCCAGTCACACATAAATTTCCCACAGACTGAGATACAATGGCCTTGTTTACACTAAGCTTTGAGATTCTATGAAGAGGGCATACACCTTTGTTTATGAATAGGGCCAGGTTTCTCTCCAGAATAATGAGTGCTGAGTTGCCATTGTCTCAACTGAAAGAAAGGGACAAACAAGGGTGAACAATGCCCAGGAGCAGAGTATGTTTGGAAGATCAGAAAAAATAACTAACCACAACAAAACCAGACAGATAGGAATTTAGAATACTAACATTCCTAGTCCAAAATCCATGGAGATAGAGGTATTCATTTATATATATTTTATATATATATATATATATATATATATATATATATATATATGTGAATAAATATATAATTCCTAACAAATTGTAATAGCAGGAGTGTGTGTGTGTGTGTGTGTGTGTGTGTGTGTGTATATATATATATATATATATATATATATATATATATATATGAATATGTGGATATATGAATATCTTGAAGATTGAGATAGATAGTAATATCATGTGTGGGTTCATATTGTTCAGAGTCACGTGAACATTAATCTGGTGGGAATAAGAACATTGTTAAAATTTACCTCATTAAGATATTAATAATACCGGATTTATGTTTAATGTGATGGGTTTAAACTGATTAGGGGGCGGGAACGCCACATCCCAAGTCCTAGCCATCGCCCACTTCTTGAACTAACCAATGGTCCCCGGTGCAGGACATGTCCCACCCCCTAACAAATGGAAGAAGAGCACACAGTGTCTATTGTATTATGTCTTGAGCTACTGAATAAAGAGCGAGCAGCAGGCCAGGTCACTATCAAAGACTCTGAAGGCTTTCTACCTGATAGCTGAGGACTGGTCCAGGACGCGCTTGCGAACGATTCCCCACGTATGTATATTCTCTGTAGCCATTATTCTCTGTTATTCTGTTTAGATTTCCTTGTTAGCCTGTAGTGTATAACTTGTATCTGTTTACCCCTTTTCTCTGAATAATCCACTGCAGTGTTAGAGCCCAGTGGTTTACCACAAACCGGTGTTGTGTTTTCACTTTCCTGCAAAGGGCTTTCTTAGCGTCTCAATCGCTACAAGGTGTATAAGCATTGTTAAGGTTTTAAGGTATTACATTGTTGCAGTACTAGGCTGCTAAGGTTTAAAATATAAGCACATCCTTACACTGTTTCATTACTTAAGGTTTACTGTATATCACTCTGTGTGCGTCCGCGCCGCGTGTACGTTGTACCCACGGCACGGCGTTTGATACGCTAAGTGCGTATCCATACGGTACTCAGTACGCAAATAGTGTACTTAGTCCATAGCGTGTGTAATAAGTCTAGCGGCCATAGCGGCTCCACGGTAATAGTGTATAGCTTTATGTTTTAAGGTAATATTTGACATTATCAATTGGAGAGCTCGTCCGGTCCTCCTCATATCCGCAGCCTAGCAGGACAAGGCAGACTTTATCTATCAGCAAAGGGCGGGAAGGTATAAAGGTATCCCCTGTTAGCCTTCTCATGGTCAGGTGGATACACTGGTGCTGATTAGATAAGCGTCTGCTCCGCATGGTTTGTAGGGATGCTGGTGGGATCCGAAAGGTAAGAATGTAAAGCTATTGTTTTTTTAAATCTGTTAAATTTCTGTTTGGTGCCAACTGCGCACGCAACACACGCACACGCCTGTATTTTATTTGTGTATTTTGCATATCTACTCGCTTGTTGCCATTAGCATTGATTACGTGCTGAGAAATTTGTTGCTATTTAGTTAAAAATATAGAGTAATATTTAAGGGAGTACGTGTAAAACACACACGCAGCCTGACCTAGTTTAAAGGTTTATACAGGAGATACTGTGTGGTGTTGGTAAGCGATTATAGTTAAATATCGTTTACATTTATAGAAGTGTGGTATTTGTATTACGTATACGGCCATTGTACACGTGTCTCGGACAGCGTGCGAGACTGCGTACACAACGCAAAGGCCTACACACGCGGCGTATTTTACACAACGTGCGTACAGATATGCCCACTTAATACAAATCACACGATAGCATTGTTTTAGTTTAGGCGATACGGTAGCCACGCGATAATAGCACAAATTTGTTCAGTTTCCAAAAGTTAGTTTAAAAGAACCTTCTCTTATTGCATCACCTCTGGGACTAGGCTGTTTCACCTGAATGAAAGTTAATTTTCGGTACAGAAAAATCAAAGTGTATATGAGTGAACGGCGTGAGTGTGCAAATAAAGGTTTTGTGAACCCAGAAGTCGGGATCCCGTAGGAGTACACCAGTGGAGTGAACACTTGGTGGCGTGAGAGTGGCTTTCTCACGTTAACATTGTATAAGGTATAAAGGAGCAAGGTAGCAAGTATAACAGCAGACCAAGAGGTCAGCGAAGTCAGAAATCCGCTGACTAAGTCAAGCGAAGCTCTGAAAACCGTGGCCTGAGAAAGGTCAGTGGTGAGAGCGCAGCCCCGGGGGTTTGCGTAGTACCCATATAGGCCCGTTTAGAGAATACGCTCCGGCTGAGGTTTCGCAGCCTAAACAATCGATTCCGTTGGTCGTCCGGCGGATAAGTAATAGTTACTTATACGCAGTGCGACTGTACCGCGCGTTAGTGTGTGCAATAGTTGGTTCAACTTGATACCCATTACGCCATTTGCGTAAAATCGCGGGATCATAGAGGCTAATTGTACACGCAGACGTGATTTGTGTAACAGGTTTTTTTTATTTTAAGGGAGTTTCGCTGTTCACTCAGGAAATCTCCAACAACTGATATTTACTGGGAGGGGTAGCATACTCCCACACGCTCTCAGTAAATAACGGTTACGCAGGGCCCTAGGTTGGGTACGACCAGCACTAGGAACAGTGTGTGGGTCTATTGGCCAACGTGGGCGTGAGTGAGTGAGAGCGCTCGGAGAACTTTCACCGTCGCCTTACCACTGAGTAATTTGGTTTTTGTAGGAATTAGCTGAGAAGGCAATACCTGCAAAAGAATGGGGGCCAGTTGCTCAAGTAAGGGACGATCAACCAGGGTTCAGGTTGATAATCCGCGGCCCAAAGGGTCGGCGAGGTACGTAATGTGTGAGAAATATGGATCACACACAGAGGTTTTATGCAATGAATGGGAACGTATGACTGTGGAAGATAGGGAACCGTTCCCTAAGGTAGGCAGTTTTAATCCTGAGGTGTTGCAAAATTTAAGGAGAAGGATATGTCTGATAAAATCCGGAAAACAAAGGATAAGACATTATGATTGTTTACAGTTATGGCAACAGGAGGGTGAGATACAACGGAGATTAGCTCAAGCAGCTGGTTCCAACCCTAGCAGGAAACTGATAGCAACTGCACCACCCCCACCGTACATTGCAGGGGAGAAAATGGCTACAGAGAATGGCATACTGGTTTATGATAAGAGTGCACTTAATAAATGTATTAATGACGATAAGAGTAAAGTAGATAAATGTATTAATGCTAATGCTAACCCGTGCAAGTTGTATCCCATCTTAAACTTCCCTCAGGACTGCGACCAAGAGGATGAGCCCAGCACGATATCGGCACTCTCTCTAGCAGCCACCATACAAGATACTCAAGTGGGCACGGCCCAACCAGTAAGAGCAGTAGCAAAGGCCCCTAGTGGAGGGACAGGTGAGGTCGTGTCCACAGGTAAGTACGGTACTGTACATTGGCCCTCATTCCGAGTTGTTCGCTCGGTATTTTTCATCGCATCGCAATGAAAATCCGCTTAGTACGCATGCGCAATGTTCGCACTGCGACTGCGCCAAGTAACTTTGCTATGTAGAAAGTATTTTTACTCACGGCTTTTTCATCGCTCCGGCGAACGTAATGTGATTGACAGGAAATGGGTGTTACTGGGCGGAAACACGGCGTTTCAGGGGCGTGTGGCAGAAAACGCTACCGTTTCCGGAAAAAACGCAGGAGTGGCCGGAGAAACGGTGGGAGTGCCTGGGCGAACGCTGGGTGTGTTTGTGACGTCAACCAGGAACGACAAGCACTGAAATGATCGCACAGGCAGAGTAAGTCTGGAGCTACTCTGAAACTGCTAAGTAGTTAGTAATCGCAATATTGCGAATACATCGGTCACAATTTTAAGAAGCTAAGATTCACTCCCAGTAGGCGGCGGCTTAGCGTGTGTAACTCTGCTAAATTCGCCTTGCGACCGATCAACTCGGAATGAGGGCCATTATGCAGAAACCATTGCACCTCACATTGTAGAGTCAACACAGAGTGATGTAATTGAACTGAATCCTGTCAGGGTGATCGCAGTCCCCAATGGGAAGACTGACGCTCTGGGAATCACTCCCGTCAGGAACATTGCTATGCATTGCCCCTGGTCCCGGACAATTATGTCTGAATTTCCCGATCCCAGGAAAGATCTAGCCGCATGTCAGAGGTTTATTAGAGAACTAGGTAACGCCACCGAACCCAATAACAAAGATTGGCGGACAGTGCTACGGGCATGTTTGCCCTCCAATATTGACCCCGTGAAATTCATTGCGGACTGTAAATTAGATGCAGAAGTACCTCTCACTGATGAGTACAATCAGGAGAAAGTAAAACAGATCAATCTGCAGTTAGGAGTATATTTCCCAACTGTTGTCAAGTGGAATAAAATTTTCTCCATTAGACAAAAGGAAGGTGAAACTGCCTCTGACTATTTCCATCAAGCACTGCAGAAAATGGCTAGATTTACTAGGATCGAAGACATTAAGGATAATGTGCACCATAGGGAGGTAGCGGTGTCCGTATTAATGGACGGATTAAAGGAAGTGTTGAGAACCAGGGTACAAACCACTCAACCAAGTTGGAGAGGTATCTCGGTGGCTGCGTTAAGAGAGACCGCTATTGAGCATGATCGGAACATCATTAGGCACAGGGAGTCACAGGGGGATAAGCTGATGACAGTAAGTATCAAAGCCCTGACAACGAAGCCATATCAGCCTAAACCCCAGACCCCTGCGCTATATAAGAAACTGATAATAAATAAATAAATAGCGCAGCATAGCATGTCACAGGAGACGGATTATCAGTCCCTGTGTTGACTCATGGCATTCCTGGTGGCTGCTGCTCTCTGCAGCCACGAGTTGTATACACAGGGGCAGTGCTGGATTTCCCGGCAGCTGTTGCAATCTTCAGCCGCCGCATGTATATACAGGGGAAGCGCTGGCTTCCCCGGCGTGGGTGCTCTCTGCAGCTGCCGGGTAACTTTTATATGGCAGACTTCCCCGGACACTGCTCTTCTGTGTGTGTGTGTGTGTGGGGGGGGGGGGGGGGGGGTGTGCTGCGGATACCTGATCACTGCTGAACACAGTGATTGAGACAAATTGGGGGTGGAGCCACTGGTGCAGAGGGGCTGGGTGGTCCCCCTGAGATTGGCGACTGTTGGAAGATTAACTGCCACAGGATAATTGTGTGTATACACAACTTTAAGCTCGGGACTTCTTCATTCTGGAATGGCACCCCACCCACTGCTTTTGAGGCATTTAAATAGGGATCTAGCATATGCTTACTGCACAAAAGCCACAGGTAAGATCTTTATAATTATATATCAAGTCAGATGAGGGGGGGGACTTTTGGGGCGTGTGGCTACTTATATTACTCTGGCTGGACCACTTTGGGGCATCACCATCTTACATTTATTTTTAACACCTATTTCTCTTACGTCCTAGAGGATGCTGGGGACTCCGTAAGGACCATGGGGTATAGACGGGCTCCGCAGGAGACATGGGCACTCTAAGACTTTAGATGGGTGTGAACTGGCTCCTCCCTCTATGCCCCTCCTCCAGACCTCAGTTAGATCCTGTGCCCAGAGGAGACTGGATGCACTACAGGGGAGCTCTACTATGTTTCTCTGAAAATACTTTTGATAGGTTTTTTATTTTCAGGGAGCACTGCTGGCAACAGGCTCCCTGCATCGTGGGACCGAGGGGAGAGAAGCAGACCCACTTTCCTGGACTGATGGGCTCTGCTTCTTAGGCTACTGGACACCATTAGCTCCAGAGGGTCGGAACATAGGTGTCGCAGGGACGTGCAGTCAGGGGAGGCAGGGGAGGCAGTGCCTCCCCTGCCATTAATGATTAAAATAATATAAAGAAGATACTTATGACACATATTCTGTGCCATAAGTAATCTCTTTATATTATACTATGCTTTTTAACATTTTTAATCACCTCGGGAGGCACTATTAGCATTGCCTACCGTTAACAACTGGAAAGGTTGAGAGAAAGGGGGGCGGGGCCAAGCACTGGGCTGTGAAAGCCCATTAAAAAACTACGGGGGAAGCGGCACTTATGCCAGTGCCTCGTTGACAGGGGAAACCCGCCCCTGTCAGCGAGGCAGATGTGATTGGACAGCGGATCCAGTACTGGATCCGCTGGTCCAATCACCCATAGGCATTGAGCTGCAGCTGCGGCGGGACCCGGCGCTACAGTGTAGCCGCCAGTAGCGTCTAGAGGAGAGGACCTTTCTGGAGCCGCCACTACAGGACAGCAGCGGCAGCTCCAGAGATAACGGGAGCACCACAGCTGGGGACAGCGCGGAGGCTCCGGACAGCGCTGGTACCTGACCACCCAGGCGAGGGGGCGGGGGGGCAGTTGTGCGGTGGGGTGGGAAGTGTCTGGCCAGCTCACCCCCAGATCACTTGGACTGCAGCTCACCCCCAGATGATCTGGGGGTGAGCTGCAGTCCAAGTGATCTGGGGGTGAGCTGCAGTCCAAGTGCTCTGGGGGTGAGCTGCAGTCCAAGTGCTCTGGGGGTGAGCTGCAGTCCAAGTGCTCTGGGGGTGAGCTGCAGTCCAAGTGATCTGGGGGTGAGCTGCAGTCCAAGTGATCTGGGGGTGAGCTGCAGTCCAAGAGATCTGGGGGTGGGCTGCAGTCCAAGTGATCTGGGCAAGATCACTTAGACTGCAGCTCACCCCCAGATCACTTGTACTGCAGGGTCAGGGAAAAATAAATAAAATAAATGTAAAAATATTATTTATTTGTATCCAGCTGCCCGCCGCCCACTACTGACCAGCGCTCACTGCCGCACGCTGCACCGCCACTGAAAGCTGACCACCGCAGACAACTGTCGGCGGTCAGAGGAACATCAACGCCGCAGCAACAAAGGACAGCTTAGTACCGCCGCATCCCCTGCAGACCATGGGCTCATCTGCCACCGACAACCACAGTCCCTTCCGCACCTCCGTTGCACATACCAGGTAATGTTCCCCTGCTTCCCTATGTCCCTGCTCTCACTCTCTCAGTCCCTGCTGTCACTCTCTCCCTGTCCCTGAATTGTGGGTCATACCGTGTGCTATAATGTGAATTTCGGCTCATACCGTGTGCTGTAATGTGAATTTCGGCTCATACTGTGTGCTGTAATGTGAATTTCGGCTCATTCAGTGTGCTACAATGTGAATATCGGCTCATTCAGTGTGCTACAATGTGAATATCGGCTCATACCGTGTGGTAAAATATGAATTTCGGGTCATACGGTGTACTGTAATGTGAATTTCGGCTCATACAGTTTGCTATAATCTGAATTTCGGCTCATACCATGGGGGTCATTCCGAGTTGTTCGCTCGCAAGTTGCTTTTAGCAGATTTGCACACGCTAAGCCGCCGCCTACTGGGAGTGAATTTTAGCTTATCAAAATTGCGAACGAAAGATTAGCTAAATTGCGAATAGACACTTCTTAGCAGTTTCTGAGTTGCTCCACACTTACTCGGCATCTGCGATCAGTTCAGTGCTTGTCGTTCCTGGTTTGACGTCACAAACACACCCAGCGTTCGCCCAGACACTCCTCCGTTTCTCCAGCCACTCCCGCGTTTTTCCCAGAAACGGTAGCGTTTTTTCGCACACATCCATAAAACGGCCTGTTTCCGCCCCGAAACACCCACTTCCTGTCAATCACATTACGATCACCAGAACGAAGAAAAAATCTTGTAATGCCGTGAGTAAAATACCTAACTGCTTAGCAAATTTACTTGGCGCAGTCGCACTGCGGACATTGCGCATGCGCATTAGCGACTAATCGCTCCGATGCGAGAAAAAAATAACGAGCGAACAACTCGGAATGACATACCGTGTGCTGTAATGTGAATTTCGGCTCATACCGTGTGCAATAATGTGAATATCGTCTCATACCGTGTGGTAAAATATGAATATCGGGTCATACGGTGTGCTGTAATGTGAATTTCGGCTCATACAGTTTGCTATAATCTGAATTTCGGCTCATACAGTTTGCTATAATCTGAATTTCGGCTCATACAGTGTGCTGTAATGTGAATTTCGGCTCATACCGTGTGCTGTAATGTGAATTTCGGCTCATACCGTGTGCTATAATGTGAATATCGGCTCATACCGTGTGGTAAAATGTGAATTTCGGGTCATACGGTGTGCTGTAATGTGAATTTCGGCTCATACAGTGTGCTATAATCTGAATTTCGGCTCATACAGTGTGCTGTAATGTGAATTTCGGCTCATACCGTGTGCTGTAATGTGAATTTCGGCTCATACCGCTGTGCTGTAATGTGAATTTCGGCTCATACCGTGTGCTGTAATGTGAATTTCGGCTCATACCGTGTGGTAAAATATGAATTTCAGCTCATATGGTGTGCTGTAATGTGAATTTTGGCTCATACCGTGTGCTGTAATGTGAATTTCGGCTCATACAGTTTGCTATAATCTGAATTTCGGCTCATACAGTGTGCTGTAATGTGAATTTCGGCTCATACCGTGTACTGTAATGTGACTTTCGGTTCATACCGTGTGCTATAATGTGAATATCGGCTCATCCCGTGTGGTAAAATGTGAATTTCGGGTCATACGGTGTGCTGTAATGTGAATTTCGGCTCAAACAGTGTGCTATAATCTGAATTTCGGCTCATACAGTGTGGTAAAATATGAATTTCGGCTCATATGGTGTTCTGTAATGTGAATTTTGGCTCATACCGTGTGCTGTAATGTGAATTTTGGCTCATACCGTGTGCTGTAATGTGAATTTCGGCTCATACCGTATGCTGTAATGTGAACTTCGGCTCATACTGTGTGGTATCAGGTGAAAGGGGCGCCGGTACTAGATACTACACTGAAGGACACACCCCTGTTTGAGTGGCCACCCCCCCTTTTCCGGAGGTGAGCGCATAATTGCAACCTTCACTTCTCCATACCCCCACTTGAAAATTTCCACTTCGACCACTGTGTGTGTGTGTGTGTGTATATATATATATATATATATATAAAAAATCTCAGTGCCTCCCCAGCCAGGGACCTCACCGCACGCCACTGAGGTATCGTCCTTGCTGTTCGTCCCAGAGCCGCACCGCCGCCCTCCTCACAGAGCCGGAAGATTGAAGCCGGGTAAGTATAGGAAGCAAGAAGACTTCAAAGGCGGCAGAAAACTTCAGATCTTCATGAGGTACCGCGCAGCGGTCGCGCTGCGCGCCATTGCTCCCACAACACACAGGCACAGCAAGGGTGCAGGGCGCAGGGGGGGCGCCCTGGGCAGCAATTTTTTACCTCACATAAGACTGGCACACGTATATAGATACTGCGGAGGCAGTATATAATAAATCCCCTGCCAGTATAATAAAAATAGCGGGACCGAAGCCCGCCGTCGAGGGGGCGGAGCTTGATCTTCCAGCACTAACCAGCGCCATTTTCTCCACAGCATGCTGCAGAGAAGCTGCTCCCGGACTCTCCCCTGCTGAACAAGTAACAGGGGGCAAAACGAGGGGGGGGGGGCACATTTATTTGGTGCTAATTCTATATATAAAGCGCTGTACAGGCTGGGACTTTGTTTCAGTATCTAGTGGCACTGGGTGTGTGCTGGCATACTCTCTCTCTGTCTCTCCAAAGGGCCTTATTGTGGGTCTGTCCCCATATTCATATATCCCAGTGTGTGTGGGGGTGTCAGTACGTGTGTGTCGACATGTCTGAAGCGGAAGGCTCGTCTAGGGAGGAAGCAGAGCAGATGGCGGTGGTGTCTCCGTCGGCACAGCCGACACCTGATTGGTTGGACATGTGGAATGTTTTAAATGCTAATGTGGCTTTATTACATAAGAGATTGGACAAAGCAGAGTCCAAGGACAAAGCAAGGAGTCAATCCATGGCTGTTACTGTGTCACAAGACCCTTCAGGGTCCCATAAACGTCCCTTTTCCCAGATAGCAGACACTGATACCGACACGGATTCCGACTCCAGTGTCGACTATGATGATGCAAGGTTGCACCCAAGAGTGGCCAAGAGTATTCAATATATGATTATTGCAATAAAAGATGTTTTGCATATCACAGAGGACCCCTCTGTCCCTGACACAAGGGTCTGCATGTTTAAGGAAAAGAAACCTAAGGTAACGTTTCCCCTATCTCATGAGCTGAACGCTTTATTTGAAAAGTCTTGGGAAACTCCAGACAAGAGACTGCAGGTTCCCAAGAGAATTATTATGGCGTATCCTTTCCCCTCAAAGGACAGGTTACGATGGGAATCCTCGCCCACGGTGAACAAGGCCTTGACGCGCTTGTCCAAAAAGGTGGCACTACCGTCCCCGGACACGGCGGCCCT
This sequence comes from Pseudophryne corroboree, assembly GCF_028390025.1. Taxonomy (NCBI): domain Eukaryota; kingdom Metazoa; phylum Chordata; class Amphibia; order Anura; family Myobatrachidae; genus Pseudophryne; species Pseudophryne corroboree. The sequence goes on from NC_086446.1 coordinate 447,808,707, forward strand.
AAAGGATCCTGCGGATCGCAGGCAGGAAACTACCTTAAAATCAATTTATGCGACTACGGGAGCCCTGCTTAGACCTGCAGTAGCGTCAGCATGGGTGGGTAGCGCAATTGCAGCTTGGGCAGATAAATTGTCATCTGACATTGACACCCTAGATAAAGATAGTATTTTGTTGACCTTAGGTCACATCAAGGATGCAGCGTTATATATGAGAGAGGCTGCGAGAGATATTGGGCTTTTGGGTTCAAGAGCCAATGCCATGGCAGTTTCTGCTAGAAGGTCCCTGTGGACCCGTCTATGGAAAGGTGATGCTGACTCAAAGAGACATATGGAGGCTTTGCCTTACAAAGGTGAAGTTTTATTTGGGGAGGGCCTCGTGGACCTGGTTTCCACAGCTACCGCGGGTAAGTCTTCTTTTTTGCCTTACGTTCCCCCACAGCAGAAGAAAACACCTCAATACCAGATGCAGTCCTTTCGGTCTCATAAGTTCAGAAAGGGGCGTGGCTCTTCCTTCCTCGCCAGAGGTACAGGGAAAAGAACACCAGCTACGGCTAGTTCCCAGGAACAAAAATCCTCCCCGGCCTCTACAAAATCCACCGCATGACGCTGGGGCTCCGCTACGGGAGTCCGCACCGGTGGGGGCACGTCTTCGACTCTTCAGCCAAGTCTGGGTTTAGTCAGATTTGGATCCTTGGGTGGTCGAAATTGTATCCCAAGGCTACAAGCTGGAGTTCGAAGATGTGCCTCCACACTGATTTTTCAAATCGGCCTTGCCAGCTTCTCCCCCAGAGAGGGAAATAGTTTCAGCTGCCATACAAAAGCTGTGTCAACAGCAAGTGATTATCAGGGTTCCCCTAGTGCAGGGGTGGGGAACCTTTTTTCTACCAAGGGCCATTTGGATATTTATAAAATCCTTTGGGGGCTATACAAAAATGATCAACTTAAAAATTAGCCCGCCCCCAGTCAGTAGTTATGCCCCCAGTCACTTGTATTGCCCCCAGTCACTTGTTATGCCAGATTAGATTTGCCCCCAGTCAGTTTTTATGCCCCATTAGATATGCCCACTGTTAGTTGTTTTGGCCCATTAGATATGCCCCGTCAGTTGTTATGCCCCATTAGATAAAGATATGCCCCCTGTAGTTATGCCCCATTAGATATGCCCCCTGTAGTTATGCCCCATTAAATATGCCCCATAATAGTGCCACTTACACACACACACATTAAAAGAAAGAAAAAAAAACACAATGTTCACCAGCCCTGCTCCTGCTTCCAGACTGCTGCCTTCCCTCTCCTTGAAACTATGGGAGATGTCATGATGTCTCTCCCATAGCGCCGCACAGCCACACATGTACACTGCCTGAGCCAGAAGCTGGAGCTCAGGAGTGAGCTCCAGCCTTCAGCTGCTGCGGAGAAGCCGGGCGCCCGCTGGTGGTAAAATCTCAGCGGGCGCTCGGCATCTCCTCTCGTTTAAGTGAGCCTGGCCGGGCCGGATCAAGTGGCTTTGAGGGCCTTATACGGCCCTCGTGCCTGAGGTTCCCCACCCCTGCCCTAGTGCAACAGGGGAAAGGGTTTTATTCAACCCTATTTGTGGTCCCGAAGCCGGATGGCTCGGTCAGACCAATTCTGAATCTAAAATCCCTAAACCTATATTTGAAGAGGTTCAAATTCAAGATGGAATCTCTCCGGGCAGTGATCTCCAGCCTGGAAGGGGGGGATTTTATGGTGTCACTAGACATAAAGGATGCATTCCTTCATGTCCCCATATATCCTCCTCATCAGGCGAACCTGAGATTCGCTGTACAGGATTGTCATTACCAGTTTCAGACGTTGCCGTTTGGGCTTTCCACGGCCCCGAGAATTTTCACCAAGGTAATGGTGGAAATGATGGTGCTCTTGCGCAAGCAGGGGGTCACAATTATCCCATACTTGGACGATCCCCTGATAAAGGCAAGATCAAGAGATCAGTTACTAAAAAGCGTGTCTCTCTCCCTGAGAGTACTACAACAACACGGCTGGATTCTAAATCTACCAAATTCGCAGTTGGTTTTGACAACTCGGCTGTCATTTTTGGGCATGATTCTGGACACGGAAAAAAAAGAGGGTTTTTCTCCCAATGGAAAAAGCCCAGGAACTCCAGAACATGGTCAAGGACCTGCTGAAACCAAAAAGAGTGTCAGTTCATCAATGCACTCGAGTATTGGAAAAGATGGTGGCGGCCTACGAGGCCATTCCGTTCAGCAGGTTCCATGCGAGAACTTTTCAGTGGGACCTTCTGGACAAGTGGTCAGGGTCCCATCTACAGATGCATCGGAGGATAAGCCTGTCCCCCAGGGCAAGGGTCTCTCTCCTGGGGTGGCTCCAGAGTGCTCACCTTCTAGAGGGTCGCAGGTTCGGCAATCAAGATTGGGTTCTTGTGACCACGGACGCAAGCCTCCGAGGATGGGGAGCAGTCACACAAGGAAAAAATTTTCAGGGAATATGGTCAAGCCAGGAGGCTTGTCTACACATCAATGTGCTGGAATTAAGGGCCATATACAACGGCCTGCAACAGGCGGAGAATCTTCTTCGCAACCTACCCGTTCTGATCCAGTCAAACAACGTCACAGCCGTGGCGCATGTAAACCGCCAGGGCGGGACAAGGAGCAGAGCAGCAATGGCAGAAGCCACCAGGATTCTTCGCTGGGCGGAAAATCATGTAAGCGCTCTGTCAGCGGTCTTCATTCCGGGAGTAGACAACTGGGAGGCAGACTTCCCCAGCAGGCACAATCTCCTTCCAGGAGAGTGGGGACTTCATCAAGAGATCTTTGCAGAGGTAACAAGTCGTTGGGGACTTCCTCAAACAGACATGATGGCGTCACGCCTCAACAGAAAGCTTCGGACGTATTGTTCCAGGTCGAGGGACCCTCAGGCAGTGGCGGTGGACGCGCTGGTGACACCGTGGGTGTTTCAGTCGGTCTATGTGTTCCCTCCGCTTCCACTTATCTCAAAAATATTGAGAATCATAAGACGAACAAGAGTGCAGACAATACTCATTGTCCCAGATTGGCCTCGAAGGATCTGGTATTCAGATCTTCAGGAAATGATCACAGAAGATCCGTGGCCTCTTCCTCCCAGGGACGACCTGTTGCAACAGGGGCCCTGTTTGTTCCAAGACTTACCGCGGTTACGTTTGACAGCAGGGCGGTTGAACACCAAATCCTAGCTAGGAAAGGTATTCCGGGGGAAGTCATCCCTACTCTAATCAAAGCTAGGAAGGAGGTAACGGCAAAGCACTATCACCGTTTTTGGAGGAAGTATGTATCTTGGTGTGAAGCCAAGAATGCTCCTACGGAAGATTTTCAGCTGGGGCGTTTTCTCCATTTTCTACAGACAGGAGTGGATATGGGCCTAAAGTTAGGCTCCATTAAGGTGCAGATTTCGGCCTTATCTATATTCTTTCAGAAGGAATTGACTTCTCTCCCAGAAGTCCAGACTTTTGTAAAGGGAGTGCTGCACATCCAACCTCCTTTTGTGCCCCCAGTGGCAACGTGGGACCTTAACGTGGTGTTACAATTCCTTAAATCACACTGGTTTGAACCTCTTCAAACAGTTGAATTAAAATTTATCACTTGGAAATGGGTCATGTTGTTGGCCTTGGCATCTGCAAGGCGGGTGTACGAATTGGCGGCTTTGTCTCACAAGAGCCCCTATCTGATTTTCCATGTGGATCGAGCAGAGTTGAGGACTCGTCCTCAATTTCTGCCTAAAGTGGTTTCGTCGTTTCATATGAACCAACCGATTGTGGTGCCTGTGGCTACGGGTGACTTGGAGGATTCCAAGTCCCTTGATGTAGTCAGGGCCTTAAAAATGTATGTAGCCAGGACGGCTTGGATTAGGAAAACAGAGGCACTGTTTGTCCTGTATGCAGCCAACAAGGTTGGCGCTCCTGCTTCTAAGCAGACTATTGCTCAGTGGATCTGTAACACGATTCAGCAGGCTCATTCTACGGCTGGATTGCCGTTACCAAATTCGGTAAAGGTCCATTCCACTAGGAAGGTGGGCTCTTCTTGGGCGGCTGCCCGAGGCGTCTCGGCATTACAGGTTTGCCGAGCAGCTACTTGGTCGGGTTCAAACACTTTTGCAAAATTCTACAAGTTTGATACTCTGGCTGATCAGGACCTCATGTTTGCTCAATCGGTGCTGCACATACTTACCTACTCTCCCGGAAGCTGCGGGAGGCTCCCGTTTTTTGGGGTAGCCCCCCGCACCCCCGGAAGAGTGGGCAGGTCTCCCGCATCCTGCTCGCACCTTAGTGATGCGAGCAGGATGGAGAGATAACCACCGTGGGGTGGAGAAGGGTTTAAAATGATGCAAATCGCGTAATTTTAGCCCCGCCCCCTTCGCGCGGACCCGCGAATCACGGCATTTCCCGGTGCGGGGGCGGGGCTTAGTGATGTCACAGTCCGGCCCTGCCCCCCGAAGACACCTGCAGCGTCTCCTCTCCGGGCTTCTCCCGGAGAGGAGAAATGCAATGTCGGTAAGTATGGTGCTGCAGAGTCATCCGCACTCTCTGGAGCTTTGGTATAAACCCCATGGTCCTCACGGAGTCCCCAGAATCCTCTAGGACGTAAGAGAAAATAAGATTTTAAACCTACCGGTAAATCTTTTTCTCCTAGTCTGTAGAGGATGCTGGGCGCCCGTCCCAGTGCGGACAAATTCTGCAAGACTTGTATATAGTTGTTGCTTACATAAGGGCAGAGCTGGCCATAGCATAGGCAAACTAGGCAATTGCCTAGGGCATTTGATATGCCTAGGGGCATCAGCAGCTTCTTCTGATTAAAATGATATGCGGCATGCCTATATTCTGTGTGTAGCATTTCATATGCAGATACAGCCACAGTATCGCACAGTATATAGGCATGCTGCATATCATTTTAATCAGCAGAAGCTGCTTGTGCATCCTAGCCACATAGCAATGCAAATAAGATGCATTTTCATAAAAAAAAATGTGCCCGACGTTAGCACTGAGGCAAGATTTATGAGGACACATCTGTATCCAAGCAGAGGCAGAGGTCACAGTGTTAGTGGCAGTGTGAGTGTTGTGTGCATGTGAGTAGGTTGGTTGTGCAGTAGTGTTTGGAATATGTGTAAGGAGCATTATGTGTGTCATGTAAAAATGCATTAATAATGTGCAGCATATGTGTAAGGGGCACTATATGTGTCATTATGTGTATAAGGGCACTAATAATGTGCAGCAAATGTGTAGGGGGCACTATGTGTGTCATTATGTGTATAAGGGCATTAATAATGTGCGGCATATGTGTAAGGGACATTATGTGTAAAAGGGCATTAATAAAGGTTGTCATAATGTGTAAAGCGCATTATGTTTATAAGGACATTAATAATGTGTCTCATATGTGTAAGGGACATTACTGTGTGGCATTATGTGTATAAGGTGCTCTACTATGTGGCGTTGCATATAGAAAGGGCACTACTGTGTCGTCTAATGTGAATAAAGAGCTATAGGGTGTGGTGTAATGTGAATAAGGAGCAATTGAGTGTGATGTAATGTGAATAAGGGGCTCTCCTGTGAGGAGTAACGTTTATATGGTAAAGTGGTACTACTGTGGGATGTAATATGAATTATGGACACTATCGCATGATCAAATGTGAATAAAGTTGCACTACTGTGAAGCGTAATTGGAATTGGGGTTACTATTGTGTGGGCATGCCCCTTACCAGCAAAAACACACCCCTTTTTGGGCTGTGCGCCAAATGTGCGAACTGTTCCTATTTAAAATATAGGGGGTACAAACCCCAAAATAAGGACTGCTATGGATGAGGGGTGATGGTGCTGGGAAAGAGGTGCAAGGTCAGAGGCGGAACCAGCGGTGGTGCTAGGGGGCACCAGCCAAAGTCTTGCCTAGGGCATCATATTGGCTAGGGCCGGCTCTGCATAAGGGTTATGTTACAGTTGAGATCAGTCTCTGGCTGATGCTGTTTTGTTCATACTGTTAACTGGTTTAGTATATACCATGTTGTACGGTGTGTATGGTGTGGGCTGGTATGTATCTCGCCCTTAGATTAACAAAAATCCTTTCCTCGAACTGTCCGTCTCCTCTGGGCACAGTTCTATAACTGTGGTCTGGAGGAGGGGCATAGAGGGAGGAGCCAGTTCACACCCATCTAAAGTCTTAGAGTGCCCATGTCTCCTGCGGAGCCCGTCTATACCCCATGGTCCTTACGGAGTCCCCAGCATCCTCTACGGACTAGGACAAAAAGATTTACCAGTAGGTTTAAAATCTTATTTTTTAACACCTATACCACTCTGTGTTTTTTAATTATGGAACATTTTTCACACATCTTTTAACACTGATCAGCTAACTTCATGTTTTTCACACTCTGAACCTTTACTGCTGTCCTCTTTCTAACACTCAGCAGCTACTTTCACTACCCTAACACTTTGATGTTTCACTTCTATCCTTTATTTGTGTGGTCTTGGGGAAGGGGGGGGGTTGCCTGGGGAGGATTGTGGGTGCACTGTGCCCCAGAGGTGAACCACTATAATATTATGGACCTACCCGATGACGTCACCTTGACAATTGGTGGGCCAAGAACATCGTATATGATGTATGGTTCAGTTTATTATAATTCCAATGGTTGTATGGTGCACATGCTTTCTTCTTTCTATCCTGACACAGGATTGCCTCCCATCTTAAAGCCTGCATCTTAAGCATGTCATCTGAAGCATGGAGTTAAGATTGGAGTTTGGACTGGATTTGGACTTTGGGCCAGTCACAATTTGTGTTAATATTTTTCCTCTTACGTCCTAGAGGATGCTGGGGTCCACATTAGTACCATGGGGTATAGACGGCCCACCAGGAGCCATTGGCACTTTAAGAGTTTGAGAGTGTGGGCTGGCTCCTCCCTCTATGCCCCTCCTACCAGACTCAGTTTAGAAAATGTGCCCAGAGGAGATGGTCACAGCTAGGGGAGCTCTCCAGAGTTTCTCTAGTAAAGTTATTTTTTAGAGTTTATTATTTTACAGGGAGGCTGCTGGCAACAGCCTCCCTGCAGCGAGGGACTAAGCGGGGGAGCAGTGTTCGCCCAGCGGGGTCTGAGCCACTGTCTCCGCTGACTGGATACTGAGCACCAGAGGGGTCGGATCACTCCCCGTCACAGGGGATCGCTCACCCCAGCAGCATGGCGTCACCCCCTTACAGAGCTGAAGAAGTGGCGAGTGAGACACCGACCCCCCTAGCAAGCGGGGGGCCGGTGTGAAGACGGCGCCAGCGGGTAGGGAGCACAGTATTAACTGTGCTCCTGGGAAGGCTCAGCGGTACAGAAAGCGCCATTAAGGGGGCGGAGCTTCTCCTCAGAGTGGACCCATCAGCGTTTCAGCACCATTTTCCTGCCTGCACAGCGCTGAGAAGGAGAATCAGGTCCCTCCACAGCAACTCCAGCTATCTGTAAATGGTACCAGGGGGGTTGTAGAAGGGGGGGGGGGGGGGGCTGTAATACGACTGTGTGTCCTATTAAGGTACATAGTCAGCGCAGATAAGGGGTCTCCCTTTGGTAAAAGTGCTGTGTGTGGGTTGGCTCCAATCTCTGTGTCTCTCTTGCCATTCTTGGGGGTGAAACTCTGTCTGCCCTCACCTGTGTGTGTGTAGAGTGTTTGGTGGTCTCCTTTAGCTATGTCCAGGGATACTGTGTCATATGCTGCAGAGGATTTGTCCTCCCAGGATGATCCCATTCCATGTAATCAGGACAGCACTGGTTTAGCACAGATACCAGCAAGGGAACCAGATTGGTTTTCTTCTATCAAATCGTGGATTTCTCCGATTTCTGACAGGGTTGCAAGTAATGAATCTGTAACCCAGGTATTACAGAACTCTATGGCAGTATGTCCGGTTTCTGGTACCTCAGGACGCTCCGCTATATACCCCCATAAGCGTGCGCTTGTGTTTGTCACACAAGACGACACGGATACCGATACTGACCACAGATGGTGATGGGGATGTGTTGCGGGGGTCCGCATCTCTTGCAAAAGGGGTGCAATTGATGATAGAGACTATCACGGATGTTTGAATATTAATGATACCACACCTGAGCAGGTTGAGGAGGCCTTTTTCACTGAAAATAAAAAAAGCCTTGCTAACCTTCCCTGCGTCAAAGGAATTGAATGCTATATTGAAAATTCCAGATCCCTAAACGGGTACAGGTGGCGTTTCCTTTCCCTAAGGAGGATAGAAAAATATGTGAAAACCCGCCGATTGTTGACGCATCTGTGTCCAGACTCTCAAAGAAGGTGGTTTTACCTGTTCCAGGATCTACCGCCTTAAAGGAGCAGGCTGATCGGAAAATTGATAACACACTTAAATCAATGTACACTGCTTCAGGGGCCATATTACGTCCCACTATTGCTAGTGCATGGATTGCAAAGGCTATAGTAAAGTGGTCGGCTACCTTACTTGAGGATTTGGATACGATGGATAAGGATGATGTTGCATTATTGTTACGCAACTTACATGATTCAGCAGGTTTTATGGTAGAAGCCATGAAAGACCTGGGTTCCATGGCTGCGGGAATATTTTCCATGTCTGTTTCAGCTCGTCGGGGACTGTGGCTGCGCCAGTGGTCGGCTGACGTGGAATCCAGAAGAAGTGTAGAGTCCCTACCCTATACAGATCAGGCTCTCTTTGGGGAAGCTCTAGACGCGTGGATATCCACGGCTACAGCGGGTAAGTCTCCGTTTCTTCCCTCAGCAGCACCTGCTCCGAAGAAATCCTTCTCTTCATCTGCAACACAGTCCTTTTGGCCTAACAAGCCTAGAAAGGCCAGACCGTCCAATGCCTTCTTTAGGGGAGGTCGAGTTAAGTCCAAGAAACCTGCCGCTGCAGGTTCACAGGAACAAAAGCCTGCTTCAGGACCAAAGTCCTCCACATGACGGTGGACCGCACAGCCTGGAGGTGGAGCCAGTGGGAGCGAGACTCAGACAATTCAGTCACGTCTGGGTATCGTCCGGCCGGGGTTCCTGGGTGATAGATATTGTATCCCAGGGATACAGGCTGGAATTACAAAGTCTCCCTCCTCATCGTTTTTTCAAATCAGGCTTGCCAGCTCTGTTGGCAGACAGCACTGTATTAAAAGTAGCTGTTCAAAAGCTGGTGGAGGCACAGGTCATTGTGCCAGTTCCTCCTCCTGCGCAGGCCACAGGTTACTATTCGAACCTTTTCGTGGTACCGAAAGCGGATGGTTTGGTCAGGCCCATTCTGAACCTAAAATCATTGAACCCCTTTCTAAAGGAGTTCAAGTTCAAGATGGAGTCTTTCAGGGCGGTGATATCACTGGAAGAAGAGGAATTCCTGGTATCTCTGAATATTGAGGATGTGTACCTCCACATTCCAATATGGCTGCCGCATCAGGCTTGTCTCCATTTCGCATTGCTGGACTGTCATTTCCAGTTTCAGGCCCCTTCATTCGGCCTCTCCACAGCACCAAGGGTGTTTGTTTACCAAGGTGATGGCAGAGATGATGGTTCTCCTCCGCAAACAAACACTGAACATCATTCCATATCTGGACGTCCAAGGGGAAGCTGCTGCATTCCATTGTTCTCACAACACGCCTCCTCAGAGTCATGGTTGGATCCTGAACCTTCTAAAGTCGCATATGGAACCAACCCAGAGGTTGTCCTTTCTGGGAATGATCCTGGATACGGAAGTGCAGAAGGTGTTTCTTCCGCAGGAAAAGGCGTTGGTAATACAGACTATGGTCAGGATGTCCTGAAGCCAGGCCGGATGTCAGTTCATCAATGCATTCGCCTGTTGGGAAAGATGGTGGCCTCTTACGAGGCTCTCCAGGTCGGGAGGTTCCACGCTCGGACATTCCAACTGGATCTTCTGGACAAGTGGTCGGGATCTCATCTCCACGTGCACCAGAGAAATCGTCTGTCGTCAAAGGCCAGGATTTCGCTCCTCTGGTGGTTACAATCACAAGGAGTAACTTTCCAAGAACGGTGGTCAAGCCTGGAAGCCGGCCTGCCCATCAATATCCTGGAACTAAGCCGTCTACAACGGTCTTCTTCAGGCGGCCCCTCTTCTGAGAAATCGGGCCATTCAAGTGCAGTCGGACTACGTAACAACAGTGGCTTACATAAACCAACAGGGCGGAACGAAGAGCAGAGTGGCAATGTCAGAGGTGACAAGAATACTCCTCTGGACAGAAAAACACACGTTGGCACTGTCAGCCATCTTCATTCCGGGAGTAGACAACTGGGAAGCAGACTTCCTCGGCAGACACGATCTCCATCCAGGGGAGTGGGGTCTCCATCCGGTGGTATTCAAGGAAATAACAGACCTTTGGGGATTACCCCAAATAGACATGATGGCCTCTCGTCTCAACAAGAAGCTTCGGCATTATTGTTCCAGGTCGAGGGACCCACAAGCAGTGGCAGTGGATGTCCTGGTGTCTCCGGGGGTGTTTCAGTCAGTGTACATGTTTCCACCACTCCCACTCATCCCAGGAATCCTAAAGCTCATAAGGAGAACAAGGGTTCAAGTAATCCTCTTTGCTCTAGACTGGCCAAGAAGGGCTTGGTACGCGGACCTTCTGATTCTACTGCAATAAGAACCAAGGCCTCTTCCTCTTCGGGAGGACCTGTTGCAGCAGGGGCCGTTCGCCTATCAAGACTTACCGTGGATACGTTTGAAGGCATGGAAATTGAGCGCCTGATTCTTGCTCGGAAGTGCATTCCGAAGAAGGTCATTCCTACCCTGATAAACAGGCTAGGAAAGGGGTAACGTCTAAACATCACCATCGTATTTGGAAGAAATATGTCTCTTGGTGTGAATCCAAGAAGTTTCCTACGGTGGAGTTTCTACTCGGACGTTTTCTCCTCTTCCTGCAGGCAGGTGTGGATATGGGCCTGAGGTTGGGATCTGTGAAGGTCCAGATTTTCGGCCCTCTCCATCTTCTTCCAGAAACAATTGGCTGCCCTCCCTGAGGTTCAGACTTTTTTGAAGAGAGTTCTGCACATCCAACCTCCCTTTGTAGCGCCTACGACGCCTTGGGACCTTAACGTGGTGCTGCAATTTCTCCAGTCAGATTGGTTTGAGACTCTACAGGAGGTTGAGGTCAAATTTCTTACATGGAAGGCGGTCACGTTGTTGGCCTTAGCTATTGCCAGACACGTGTCTGAATTGGGGGCTTTATCCTGTAAAAGCCCTTACTTGATCTTCCACGAAGATAGAATTGAGCTCCGGACACGTCAGCAGTTTCTTCCAAAGGTTGTATCGGCATTTCATATCAACCAACCTATTGTGGTGCCAGTGGCTACTGACTCCTCAATCACATCAAAGTACTTGGATGTTGTAAGGGCTATGAAGATTTATGTGAAAAGAACTTCTCGTCACAAAGTCGGACTCTCTGTTTGTTCTATATGATCCCAAGAAAATTGTGTGTCCTGCTTTTAAGCAGACTATTTCTAGCTGGATTAGGTTCACTATCCAGCACGCTTATTCTACGGCAGGACTGCCGTGTCCAAGATCTGTTAAGGCGCACTCTACTCGTAAGGTGGGGTCTTCCTGAGCGGCTGCCCGGGGTGTCTCGGCAGTGCAACTTTGCCGAGCTGCAACTTGGTCTGGGTCGAACACGTTTGCAAAGTTTTACAAGGTCGATACTTTGACTGAACTTCAGATCATCAGAGGGCAATCAGTTTTGCAGGAGCCTCCGCGCTCTCCCTCCCGTTCTGGGAGCTTTGGTACATCCCCATGGTACTAATGTGGATCCCAGCATCCTCTACGGACTACGAGAAAAGGATTTACCGGTAGGTAACCAAAATCCTATTTTCTCAGTCTCTGAGCTGTGAACGTTATGTATTACTTGTCTGTTCATGTTTTTTACCTTGTACTTACGTCCCCACTGTATACAATACCAGTATGCTGTACACTGGCGTGCGCAGCACATTTTATTAGGGGGTGCACCGTCGGAGGGGTGTGTCTAGCACCACCTTTTGGGCGTGTCTAGCACTATCTATTGATGGTCAACGCATAAAATATACACCTTTGTACGAATCCTAATGAAGCAGATACATTGTCAGATGTTGTGGTGTGCACCAAACAAGCACCCCTGATGGCATTAACTGCAATTCCACTGCTCCTCCTCAGCCTGGTCTGGCTCCCCCTCTCTTTCACCTGCAAGCTGCAGCAGCTTACTTACAAATCAGTCACTCACTGACACTGACAGTCGCAGACTAGTACTGCTGCTGCTGGAAAAACTAGTGACATGTCAATGCTGCTGCCGGCCGTCTGCCAGTATTGAATTTGTCTTCCTAAGAGGAATGCTGGCTGCATGCTGCTCCTCATCAGTGGCTGGCATTGGCATAGCATAGAAGGAGAGAGGTGTGTATGTGGTGGGTGTGACAGGAGGGCATGCGAGCAGCATGACGTAATCACGTCACATCACGCTGTTTTTGTACATGGTGGTGGAGCTGGGAATTTGAAAGCCGGTGGCAGTGGCACCCTTGATTAACCCAGGCGTCCAGTTAGTAATGCAGTCCTGACAGGGTGCAGCGCAGAGGGGACAGTAATCAGCCTGCTCGGCGATCGCTGCATCAGGCATGTGAGATCGTGGTGCCAGACATTAGGGGGTGCCTGTGCGCACCAGGAACCCCCCCTGCGCACACCTATGATGCTGTACCTCCACTGGCCGCACACCCTGCCAGCAGCAACTTACGCAGTGCCCCCCAGATGGCTGCCTTGAATGGTTTCTGTGGGCAGGATGTAATACATGTGGTTCTTTTCATACAGGGTATATCATACTATTACATACGTCAGTTTCCCATATGTTCCTCGGGTTCATGTATGACTTATCTCCCACAGCATAATTTTCGTAGTGCACCCAACATGGCTGCCTCACCCGGTACGCTCTTGGAAAGAATGAAAAATTACATGGATCTGATGATTATGTTGGGGCACTACCTGTCAGGAATCGGCGTTCTGCAGCATCTCACTTACCAGCGCGCTGGTGTGCAGACCTCCGGAGGTCACGGCCCCAGTTGCGGCTGCGTGAGTATACTGCCCACAAGCGCCATGACTGACGTCACTGCACGCCTCTGAACTGCGTCCAGCATGTGCTCTGCTGTGTACCAGTGTCTGTCCGGGTCAGCTGTTGCTATGACACCTGCTCTCAGCTGATCCGGACATCTAATCCAGCAGGGTGTGTCCACTCAGGGATCTAGCATCCAATCATCACTGAGCCAGGGGTATAAACCTCTGTTCCTGGTTCAGTTTCATTGCCTCAAACAACGAGTCACATATGGTGTGCCTTGTTCTCCGGACTCCTGTGTTCCTGTATCCAGCGATCCCCCGTGGTTACCTTCTGTCATCTCATCTTACTTCAGCTCTCCTGTTTTCTTCAGACTTCAGCCACAGCCAGTTACCAGCTCATCAAGCAGTAAGAGACTCTCCTCAGGTGTTTCATTCATTACTACCTGTGCACTGCTATTTGCATATCATCTGTGCATCTCTGCAAGTTATATCATCTCACTGCATAGACTGTCTCCTGCTTGGGCCTAGTGTGGCCATAAGGACTTTGTTATACAGAAACTGTGTGTTTTTTCAAGTCTTACCGGAGTTCTGTTTATTTCATTCACATTCAGCATCAAGTCACTATATATTTCTGTTGCAAGAGACTTTTCAGTTATTTTGGATTCAATTACCAATCACTGTTACTTTATTGCCTGGTTTCAGTTTGTCATTCACTGCTATACCATCTACCCTGTGATCCCTGTGTAATAAACATCAACGCTTATGAGCCGGACTTTCATATTGCCCCCACGTTTTGTACATCGCACTAACACTGACCCACTAGTGCCCCCGCCGGGGACAGACAAAACCAGAACCCTGACAGTTTGTTCGAGGCCCATGGACCCGGGCGGCGGTCAGAGTGTGGGGTCAGGGACACTTCAAGATCTGGTGTCACAATTGGATGGACAAGAGGCTGCACAGCAGCAGATTATATAGTTTTTGCAAGAAATGTCTTCCCGATTGGACACTTTGCAACAGTCTTTTTCAACCCCAGTTCTTTCAGTATCACCTCCAGTTCCTGCTCCAGTTTCCAGTCCTCCAGTTGCTCCTACTACTATGTCTCGTATTCATCTTCCTACACCAAGCAAGTTTGATGGTAATCCTAAAATGTGTCGTGGATTCCTGAATCAATGTGAAGTCCACTTTGAATTGCTGCCACAAAATTTTCCAACACCCAGAGCAAAGGTTGCATATATTGTTTTCACTTTTGTCAGGCAACGCCATGAATTGGGTCTCCCCACTATGGGAGCGAGCAGATACACTGCTGAATAATTATACAGAATTTGTTGCCGCATTCAGACGCATCTTTGATGAACCTGGGCGTACAACCTCCGCCTCTTCAGACCTCCTGCAGATCCGCCAGGGAACACGTACTGTCGATCAGTATGTTATTCAGTTCCAGACATTGGCATCAGAGGTGAAGTGGAACAATCAGGCGTTGGTTGCCGCCTTCTGGCATGGTCTTTCCGACCGTATAAAGGATGAGTTAACTACTCGGGACCTCCCAGAGCAACTGGAAGCCCTAATCTCCTTGTGTGTCAAGTTGGATTTACGTTTACGTGAGCGAGCCAGTGAACGCTCCCGGGGTGACCTACGCAAACATCGAGTAGTGCCTCCAGTACAGTCTATACCCATTACTACTGATGATCCTATGCAAGTAAATAAGTTTTGTTTTAACACCCGAGGAGAGATCAAGAAGGTTAAGGGGAAGGCTGTGCTCTCTATTGTGCTGCTGCTGGTCATCTGCTGCTGGTCATCTACTCGTTCGGGAAACGCCAGGTCCTAACTTGTAGAGGAGGAGTCAAGTTAGGGACCTTCAATAAAGCTCCTTCATCTGAAGATCTCATATTGCCTGTTACTTTGGAAATTCAGAATGATCTCTCACAAGCTACAGTCGATAGATTCCGTCTTCCAGTTTCAAAGTTGCCTCATCCAGTTTTTCTTACAGCTGTAGATGGAAGTCGTATTGCTGGGGGTTCCATCACTCTGCAAACCAAGCCTGTAGTCCTGGGAGTGGGCTTTCTTCATTCAGAGCTCATTGAATTCCTGGTCATACCAAAGGCTACCTATGAGATCGTACTGGGTATGCCCTGGCTCAAATTGCACAATCCCCAATTCGACTGATCTACATTACAACTAACAGCATGGAGCTCTTCTTGTTTTCATTCATGTTTAGCTTCTGTATGGCCAATGAGATCTTCAAGTGTGAAATTACAGTCTGACCTTCCTGAGGCTTATCAA
This sequence comes from Pseudophryne corroboree, assembly GCF_028390025.1. Lineage (NCBI taxonomy): Eukaryota > Metazoa > Chordata > Amphibia > Anura > Myobatrachidae > Pseudophryne > Pseudophryne corroboree. The sequence continues at coordinate 447,824,009 of NC_086446.1, forward strand.
GAGTTCACTGACGTCTTCAGTGAGAAAGCGGCTGATATCCTACCTCCTCATAGTGAGTGGGATTGCCCTATCGATTTAGTTCCTGGAAGCAAGCCACCTAGAGGGCGCACTTATCCTCTTTCTGTTCCTGAGACTCAAGCAATGAGTGAATATATAAAGGAGAATTTGCAGAAAGGGTTTATCCGTCCATCCTCCTCCCCAGCTGGTGCGGGATTCTTTTTCGTTAAAAAGAAAGATGGAGGATTACGCCCATGTATTGATTATCGGGGTTTAAATAACATCACGATTACAAACAGCTACCCGCTGCCCCTTATTACGGAATTGTTTGACAGAGTCAGAGGTGCCCGTATCTTCACCAAGTTAGATCTTCGCGGGGCTTATCGCCACTTCGGATCCTGATGAGATTATGAGTGGAAAACCGCCTTCAATACTCGAGATGGCCACTACGAATATCTAGTGATGCCCTTCGGTTTGAGTAATGCCCCGGCTGTGTTCCAAAACTTTGTCAACGAAGTGTTTAGAGATCTCCTATACAAATGTGTGGTAGTGTACCTCGATGACATCTTGATATTCTCCCATGATTTGGTCACCCACCGTCAACAGGTGAAAGAGGTTCTTCTACAGAATCGTCTATACGGTAAATTATCCAAGTGCACGTTTGAAGTTCCTTCAATATCTTTCCTAGGATATGTGATTTCTGGGTCAGATCTCCAAATGGATCCAGCAAAATTGGAGGCTATAGAGAACTGGTCACTTCCAACAATACTCAAGTCAGTTCAACGTTTTATTGGCTTCGCCAATTATTACAGGAAATTTATTAGAGGTTTCTCAACATTAATAGCCCCAATTACCTGCCTTACCCGGGGGTAATCCCCCCCAATGGTCTGAAGATGCACTGTCTGCTTTTCATAAAATTAAACAGGCTTTTATTTCAGCTCCAGTGTTGCAACAACCAGATGTTTCTTCGTGAAATCTTTAGATTACATGGACTGCTAACAGAAATAATATCAGACCGAGGGGTACAGTTTGTGGTAAAGTTCTGGAGGGCTCTGTGTTCTGCGCTACAAGTTAAACTTAAATTCTCCACAGCCTATCATCCGCAAACGAATGGTCAGACAGAGAGGGTGAATCAAGAGCTTGAGACATACCTAAGACTTTATATTTCTTCCTCTCAAGATGATTGGGTAGATTTATTGCCTTGGGCGGAGTTTGCCCATAATTTTCGTTATCATACTTCTACAGATACTACTTCTTTTTTCGCAGTTTATGGTCAACATCCAAGAGTGCCGGATTTTCAAGATTTGCCCATTGTAGATGTGCCTGCGGCTTCCTCAGTTCTTCAACAGTTTTCTCAGATTTGGAAAAAGATTCATTCATCTCTTAAAAAAGTATCTCATCGGTACAAGGTCTTCGCTGATCAGAAAAGACGAGCAGTTCCTAGTTTAAAACCGGGTGAACAAGTCTGGTTATCTACTCGAAATCTTCGTCTTAGAGTCCCTTCAATGAAATTTGCTCCACGATTTATCGGGCCATTTCCAGTAGAGAGTGTTATTAATCCAGTGGTTTATAAATTGAAACTGCCTTCTTATTTGAAAGTTCCCAACTCATTTCATGTTTCTCTCCTCAGACCACTAATTCTTAATTGTTTCCAGAAAGTTCTTCCAGCGGCCCCGAAGCTGCAGACTCATCGAGGTGTGGAGTATGAGGTAGAGAAGATCCTGGACTCTCTGTATCGATATGGTCGTCTGCAATATCTGATTGACTGATCTGGATATGGTCCTGAAGAGAGGAGTTGGATCGATGCCACAGATGTTCACGCTCCTTGATTGGTGCAGACTTTTCACAGACTCTTCCCTGCCAAACCTTGAGGGTGTTCGGTGTCCACCCATAAAGGAGGGAGTACTGTCAGGAATCGGCGTTCTGCAGCATCTCACTTACCAGCGCGCTGGTGTGCAGACCTCCGGAGGTCACGGCCCCAGTTGCGGCTGCCTGAGTATACTGCCCGCAAGCGCCATGACTGACGTCACTGCACTCCTCTGAACTGCGTCCAGCATGTGCTCTGCTGTGTACCAGTGTCTGTCCGGGTCAGCTGTTGCTATTACACCTGCTCTCAGCTGATCCGGACATCTAATCCAGCAGGGTGTGTCCACTCAGGGATCTAGCATCCAATCATCACTGAGCCAGGGGTATAAACCTCTGTTCCTGGTTCAGTTTCATTGCCTCAAACAACGAGTCACATATGGTGTGCCTTGTTCTCCGGACTCCTGTGTTCCTGTATCCAGCGATCCCCCGTGGTTACCTTCTGTCATCTCATCTTACTTCAGCTCTCCTGTTTTCTTCAGACTTCAGCCACAGCCAGTTACCAGCTCATCAAGCAGTAAGAGACTCTCCTCAGGTGTTTCATTCATTACTACCTGTGCACTGCTATTTGCATATCATCTGTGCATCTCTGCAAGTTATATCATCTCACTGCATAGAGACTGTCTCCTGCTTGGGCCTAGTGTGGCCATAAGGACTTTGTTATACAGAAACTGTGTGTTTTTTTCAAGTCTTACTGGAGTTCTGTTTATTTCATTCACATTCAGCATCAAGTCACTATATATTTCTGTTGCAAGAGACTTTTCAGTTATTTTGGATTCAATTACCAATCACTGTTACTTTATTGCCTGGTTTCAGTTTGTCATTCACTGCTATACCATCTACCCTGTGATCCCTGTGTAATAAACATCAGCGCTTATGCGCCGGACTTTCATATTGCCTCCACGTTTTGTACATCGCACTAACACTGACCCACTAGTGCCCCCGCCGGGGACAGACAAAACCAGAACCCTGACACTACCCCTATCGCTAGAATGCTGCAACCACCCATCTTGTGTAATCTCTTCTAGGTGCGACCTGTTCCACCCAGGTTAATCCTACATAGTGAGAAAAAAAACACATTTTGTTTTCCCCAGCACCCTGAATGATAGCAGTAACCAGATTTAAATCCCATACAATATCTTAGAATTCAGAGATCTCGGTTACATATACTGTATATGTGCAAATGTATGTGTAAGTCCCCAAGCCGCGTCAAGGTGTGTGTGTGTGTGTGTGTGTGTGTGTGTGTGTATATATACAGGTTGAGTATCCCATTCCAAATATTCCGAAATACGGACTTTTTTGACAGAGATAGTGAAAACTTTGTTTTTTGATGGCTCAATGTACACAAACTTTGTTTAATACACAAAGTTATTAAAGTTATTGTATTAAATGACCTTCAGGCTGTGTGTATAAGGTGTATATGAAACATAAATGAATTGTGTGAATGTACACACACTTTGTTTAATGCACAAAGTTACAAAAATATTGTCTAAAATGACCTTCAGGCTGTGTGTATAAGGTGTATATGTAACATAAATGCATTCTGTGCTTAGATTTAGGTCCCATCACCATGGGACCTAAATCTCAATTATCCCAAAATACGGAAAAATCCGATATCCAAAATACCTCTGGTCCCAAGCATTTTGGATAAGGGATACTCAACCTGTGTGTGTGTATATGTATATGTATGTGTATATGTGTATATATATATATATTGTCAAAGTCAGAAAAATATCCCTATACACGCTGCCATATTTGCACCTCACGCTGGTCCGCGCTGCGCATGCGTGCGCTTTCCCGTGATAGCGCATACCCGCTGATGCGTGCACCCGCTCGCATCGGTATGCGTATTTACGGTAAGGAGTATGTAGTCGTAGCGTGCGACCCAATCGTTACATATTTTCACAATTAATGTAGTTTGTAGACCATGATCCCTTTGATAGATTCTGAAAGTTTGGTTAATATGGAATGTCCCTGAACGGAGGAATCCCTCTTTGTATTGTGCTAAGGGTCTAACAGGAATCATACAGCAGTGTTTGGTACCCATCGGAAGAGTATTTAAATAGCAATATTCCGGTGTTGGTTTGGAGCGTATTAATCGCTCGTGCGGATAGTTATGGACATAAGAAGTTTATGTCCATTTCTATTATTTACTCATACTCAGGTATGCGGCGGGAAACCTAGTTTCCCACCCACCTGAGCCGTTTGAAATCGTCACAGCCCACCTGTATGAATCACCCTATGACCTTTTGTTATAGTGCGAAGCCGAATTCCTGCGTCCAATGGACAATGAGGTTGTAGGGACCATTAGATTGCATTGTGTGTGTAGCATAAAAGACGGGCCTGTGGCATCCAGCTTTCACTTCTCATCAAACGGTTCTCATTGCTGATAATCGGGAAGCTGGATGTCCAGAGGCGCATGCGATCATACCCTTTGTGCGTAAGTTTTTCTCCGTAATCATATTGTCTTACTGTGAGCCAATCTCTCTCTCTCTCTCCGTCTCTCTCTCTCTCTCTCTCTCTCTCTCCATTCTCTTTCTCTCGTATCTCCCATTGACTAGTATTGTATTGTATTAGATTGGTATTGTATTGTATTTCTAGTGTAGCTATTTTGGTTAGGAAGTCTCTGTTATATTGTAGTGTATCATTTGTACTGTGATTCTTTTTGCAAGTATAATAGTTATAATACAGAAAATAGGCTTTGGACCCTAAACCAGTATCTGTGTATTTCCTATAGTTTTAAGTGTTCACTTGAGCGTCGGTGACGCTCAAGCAGCTTTGTAGTTAGTCAGGTTACACAAGGTTGCACTTACACCCTGTATTCACATTAAGCTATTCTGTGTATTTCATTGATAAAAGGTTTAGACATAAAGGTATAGCGTTGTGAGCGTCTGCGCCGCTGGTGATCTCCTCGTGGTCTCGAGCGTCCGCTACGCCATAGCGAATCATTACTCTAGTCATCACCAATAACGTGTTGTCCTGTGATCACTGGGCCGTGAGCGAACGTGACGCTTGAGCGTCTCGCCTTCGGCTGAGCGATCGTTACGCAACCAGCGTACCCTTACGGTACTTCTTAAGTAAACAGCGTACTGTGTTCTTAGACTTCATTAAGGGTTGTTTATACGACAAAGGAATTTAACATTGTCAATTGGGGACTCGTCCTGTCCTTCTCATATCTGCACTAGGTAGATCAGCAGACATTATCCCCCAGCAAAGGGTGGGAGGTTGTCTCGCAGTGCTGACGGGATAAGCGTCTGCTTCACTTAGATAAAGAGTGCTGAAGGAATCCGGGAACCGGAAGTAAGAACAAAACGCTTGTGTCTTTTAAAACTGTTTATTTTTCTTCTGTCTTGCGTATATACGCACGCATACATATATATATCTGCATTTCTTTTCCATCTGTGTATTTCATAAATTTCGTATATCACTATTCCTGTTTGCCAATTTTTATAGTTGATAGAAAGTGCTAAAAAAAGATTTGCTGTTATTTCATAATAGAGGTAATAGTTAAAAGTGTAGACAAACACACAGGTTTGCCTGGGAGATAAGGCAAAGCCAGTGGGGTACGCGGTAGATGATCAGGGATCATTCACATTGATAAAAGTATATTGTGTTACGGTGGATCTTTGTTTTGCGTACACGTGTCTCTAACAAAGACTAGCGTACGCAATCCAAAGGCCGACGCACGCAGCGTTCATTACGCAACGTAGCGTCCGGTTACGCCCACGTAGCTCAAGTAACGCAAAGGCGATAAGTAACACACAGCGGTAGATAACGCGACGCGGTAAATAACGCAAATCTATTTTTGGAAAATTTGAAATTTAGTTTAACAGATCCTGCTCCTAATTGGTAACACAGCTGGGCTAAAGAAAATTTCTGCGCAGAAATAGATATAGAAACGAAAGTGTACATGTGTTGAGTGAGTGTGTTTTTTATTACATAAGTTTATATAACTTAGAGGTTGAACCAAAAAGAAATCGGGTAGGACATACGTGTAAGTGACATATACGGTGGCTAAGGAGGCATCCTTGGTTAAATAAAATATGAGCATTAGAGTATAGCGGGTCACAAGGTAACAAGACCAGGAGGTCACAAGGTAACAAGGCCAGGAGGTCACAAGGTAACAAGACCAGGAGGTCATAAGGTACAAGAAGGTCCGCTATAAAGGTACAAGAAGCACAACCCCGGGGGTTGGTGCTAAAACCCATATAGGCCATTGGAAGCTCTGGCTGAAGGAATTCGCAGCCGCAATTTTCGATTCCATTGATCTCTCAGTACATAACAGGTAGTGCTTATGTACTGAACGATTGTACCGCACGTAATTGTGTGCAGTAGTTAGTAATCTGACCTAATACCATTAGAGTAAAGTGGTCACAAACGCTATTTGTACATTCTGACGTGATTTGTGTAATTTTTTATTTTTAAAAGGGAAGTTCGCTGGTCACTCAGGAACTATCTAACAACCTCACCTTTACTGGAAAGAGTAAGTGTCCTGCGGGTAACCCTCATATGTTCCAGTAAATAAAGGTTCACAGGGGCCCTGAGTTGGGTACAACAGCTCTGGATACAGTGATTGCAGTACTGGCCAACGTGGGCGAGAAGTGAGTGGGGTACTTGGTAAACCGCCACCGCCAGCCTGCCCAGGACATCTTGGTTTGTTTGTAAGGGTTCGCTGAAAACCTTGATATAAAGATCAAAGGAGTAGTAAGCAACACCTGCTGATTATGGCGGCCAATTGTTCAGGTAGGGGGCGATCAACCTCGGTTCGGGTTGATTCAGAGAACCGACCAGTCGGGTCGGCAAGATACATCATGTGTGAAAAATACGGAAGTCACACAGAGGTTTTATGTGATGAATGGGAGAGAATGACTGTACAAGACAGGGAGAAGTTCCCAAGAATAGGTAGCTTCAGTCCAGAAGTGTTACAAAATTTAAGGAGGAGGATATGTCTCATAAAATCAACAAAGAGACGAATTCAGCATCATGATTATTTACAGTTGTGGCAACAGGAAGGTGAGATACAGAGAGGTTTGGCTCTGGCGGCGGGATCTGGGGCAGCCAGGAAACTGATAGCCACAGCCCCACCACCACCATACATAGCAGGAGAGGAGTTGATTACGGAGAGAAACGCACTGGGTTGTAAAACACAAACACTTAGTAACCCTGTAAATGTTAATGATGTTAACCAAGTAACTCATGCAAGTATTAACCCGTGCAAGTTGTACCCTGTTTTGAACTTTCCTCAGGAGTGTGATCAAGAAGACGATCCAGCAACAATTTCAGCTCTCTCTCTAGCGGCCACCATAGCAGAGACCACAGTAGGCACAGCAACACCCACGAGATTAGCGAAGGCCCCTAGCGGAGGGATAGGTGAGGTCGTGTCAACGGGTAAGTACGGCACCATGCATTATACTGAAACAATTTCACCACAAGTTGTAGAATCTACACAGAATGAGGTTGTTAGAGTTAACCCTGTTAGAGTAATAGCAGTTCCCAATGGGAAAACAGATGTATCAGGAGCCACTCCCATTAGGAACATTGCCATGTACACTCCATTTTCCCGAATGGAATTAAGAACAATAGTGTCCGAATTTCCTGACCCCAGGAAAGACTTAGTTGCTAGCCAAAAATACATCAGGGATCTAGGTAACACTGTAGAACCCAACAACAAGGATTGGCAGATACTGCTAAGAGCTTGTTTACCTTCAAATGTCGACTCAGTTCAATTCTTAGCCGATTGTGGACTAGATAAAGATGTACCACTTTCAGATGTATACAACAAAGATAACGTAAAAAGGATAAATTTACAGCTAAAGGAGTATTTCCCAGCTGTTGTTAAATGGAACAAAATATTCTCCATTAGACAAAAAGAGTCCGAAACGGCAACAGAATATTTTCATCGGGCACTATTAGAAATGGCAAAGTACACTGGAATAGAAGACATTAGGACCAACCCAAACCACCAAGAAGTAGCAGTATCTGTACTGATGGATGGTTTAAAGGAAACATTAAAGACTAGGGTTCAGACCACGCAACCATGTTGGCGAGGTCTGTCGGTGTCCACATTGAGAGAGGCTGCTATTGATCACGACAGAAACATCACTAGACACAGGGAGTCGCAAAGTGATAAGTTGATGGCAGTAAGTATACAGGCGCTGACCACAAGGCAGCCTGCGTATGTACCACCGAATCCTGTGGGTAAGTCAAGTGTAATAACATGTTTTTCTTGTAACAAACAGGGACACTATGCACGAGACTGTAGAACAAAGAGTGTACAAAGATCTTTTCAACCCCCTAGACAACGACACGACACACGACATTGGGAGCAGGGTCCACAGAGGCGGAGTTTTGAGCCACATACAGGGGAAACAAAAAGATACCCCCCGAACAGAGATTGGCATGCCTCTGGTAGTTCCCAGCTAACTCCCCCACAAGTAGTTGCTGCCAACGGGATTCAGGGAGGTCAGCATACCCAATAGGGGTGTGGCCATACCTGTAATCTGCAGCCAGTGAAATTGATTGCCAGTCTTGGAAGTGAACCAGAGATTGCAATCAATGTAGCTGGTAAAACCTTAAACTTTCTTGTAGACACAGGGGCGGCCAAGTCAGTGATAAATTCGACAGTGGGCATGAGAACCACTGGTAGGACAGTTCCAGCCATGGGAGTAACCGGAGTAGTCCAGCACTACCCTGTTAGCAAACCAGCCGAGATTACAATAGGGCCTTTGCATACCAAGCATTAATTTTTGCTAGCTGCATCGGCACCAACCAATCTCCTGGGAAGAGACTTACTATGTAAAATGGGTTGCGTCATTTATTGTACTCCTGAAGGTGTATTCTTGGACATTCCTGAGAATCACGCTCAGGAAGTACGAGACATGTTAGACTCCCCATCAAAATTAATGTCACATCCCATTATGACAAATAGGAATCCATCCCAAATAGAAGAGATGACATCTCAGATACCAGAGTCACTTTGGACAAAAGATGGACAGGACACTGGATTAATGGCAAACGTAGCTCCAGTAGTTGTACAAGTAAAAGATGGTAGGATAGCTCCAAAAATCCCACAGTATCCTCTGAAGCCAGAGGTGGAGTTAGGAGTTTTCCCAGTAATAGAGCGCTTGCTACAACAGGGCATTCTAGTAAGAACGTCCAGCACAGCAAATAGTCCCATCTTCCCTGTTAAAAAGAGTGGGGGGAGGGGTTACAGGCTAGTGCAGGATCTAAGGGGGATTAACAAAATAGTTGAGAGTCAGTTCCCCGTAGTGCCAAATCCAGCTGTCATCCTAATGCAAATTCCTCCCACTGCCAAATTTTTCACTGTTATTGACCTCTGCTCCGCATTCTTTTCGGTACCTCTGCACCCTGACAGCCAATATTTGTTTGCATTCACATACAAAGGAGTCCAATACACGTGGACTCGGTTACCCCAAGGTTTCATAGACAGTCCAAGTATATTTTCTCAGGCTTTGCATGATTGTTTACAGTCTTTCCAACCGGAGGGTGGATCAGTATTGATACAGTATGTAGATGATTTACTACTGTGTTCAGATTCGCTGGAAACTTCCCTGAAGGATACGAAACAGCTCCTGTTTCATCTTTCAGACACAGGACATAAGGTTTCCAAAGACAAGTTGCAATTATGCCAACCTAAGGTAAAATATTTGGGACACTGTCTAACACAAGGACTGAGACACCTGACCGCTGATAGAATCCAAGCCATTAGAGACATGACACTGCCACAAACCCAGCAACAGATCAGGACATTTTTAGGAATGTGTGGGTATTGCCGTAATTGGATCCCAGGGTTTTCCATATTGGCGTTACCTTTGCAGGAAATGGTCTCCTCAAACAAACCTGATAGGATCTCGCATACAGACGAATCCGAAACAGCATTTGAGAGACTCAAACAGTGCCTAACGCAGGCACCAGCACTAGGTATGCCAGACTATGGGAAACCCTTTGAACTATACGGAACAGAAAGTGCTGGTTGCGCAGCAGGTGTACTAACCCAAAAACACGGTGATGCCAGCAGGCCAGTTGCATACTACAGCGCTCAGCTAGACACGGTAGCGCGATCCCTCCCCACATGCTTGCGTAGCGTTGCGGCGATAGCATTGCTAGTGACAAAAAGCGAAGATGTCGTGCTAGGCCACAACCTCACAATCCATACACCACATGCAGTATCTGCCTTATTGAATTCTGCCCAAACCAGACACGTCTCATCAGCAAGGTTTACAAGATGGGAATTGGCATTAATGGCCCCAGTAAACATCACCATAAGGAGATGCAGCGCATTAAATCCTGCGACATTTCTCCCAGGTGTGCCTGGTCAGACACAAAGGGTGGAAGGTGAGAGTGATGGGGAAGGAGGATTTAATACAAAGGAAGATGCACATGATTGTATGGAATATTTGACCCAAAATTTTACCGCAAGGCCTGACATCAGTGACAATCCACTGGAAGATGCAGAACTCACGTTCTACACTGACGGTAGTTGTCATAGACAGTCAGACTCGGGAGACTTGTGTACTGGATACGCAGTCGTAGATGACCAAGACACCATAGAAGCGGAACCGCTAGGTCCACCTCACTCAGCCCAGGTTGCTGAACTGGTCGCCCTAACCAGAGCATGTGAATTGGCTAAGGGTAAGTCAGCCAATATCTACACCGATTCTAGATACGCCTTCGGGGTAGTACATGATTTCGGAGCCCTATGGCGCCTCAGAAATTTCATGACGGCAGCTGGTACACCGATAGCGCATGCAGCTTATATAAAAAGGCTTCTAACAGCGATACAGGAACCCGACAGAGTGGCTGTTATCAAATGTAAAGCACATACATATAGTCAAGACCCAGTGTCACTTGGTAACAGCCGAGCAGACGAAGCAGCTAAGCTTGCAGCTGCTACCCCCATACAGACAGACACCACACAACTGATGGTATTTAATACCATCAACACACAGAAGTTGTGTGAGATGCAGAATTTGTGTTCCACACAGGAAAGAGCAGTCTGGAAGGCAAAGGGATATGGCCAGGAGTCCTCAGGGCTCTGGACGGATGGACATGGTAAACCAGTGGCCCCCAGAGCATATCTTCCATGTCTGGCTGAAGCAGCTCATGGGTTGACTCATCTAGGCAAGGAGGGAATGTGCAAATTGGTAAGAGCATACTGGTGCGCCCCAGGATTCTCCTCTCATGCGGGTAAAAGAGCAATGTCATGCCTTACCTGTCTGAGAAAGAATATTGGAAAAGCAATACCTACAGAACCATCCCATATCCCACCTGCCGGCGGCCCTTTCCAGGTAATACAAATTGACTTCATTCAATTACCCCCATGTCGAAATTTGAAATATGTACTTGTTTGTATAGATGTTTTCTCGAATTGGGTCGAAGCATTTCCAGCAGCTACAAATACCGCTATGTTTACAGCTAAGAAAATTGTGCAGGAATTTGTATGTAGATATGGTATCCCTAGAATCATTGAAAGTGATAGGGGTACCCATTTTACCGGTGATGTCTTTCAAGGAATGTGTAAATTAATGGGTATTGATAGCAAGCTGCACACTCCGTACCGTCCACAGGCGAGTGCGAAGGTCGAAAGAGTGAACAGCACTATTAAAAATAAATTGAGTAAAGTAATGGCAGAGACAGGATTGACGTGGCCAGAAGCTTTACCCATTGTTTTGTATAGCATCAGAACCACTCCCAGGTCCCCTCTTAACCTGTCCCCTTTTGAAATTCTGTTTGGTCGACAACCGCATGTCATGATTAACCCTCAGGATGATTTGAAATGTAACAATGAAGTAACTGTAAAATACTTGATTAACATGAGTAAGCAGTTGAGGAATCAAAATGATAATCTGAAGTTGGTGATTCCTGATTTACCAGATAGTAATTGTCATGACATTGAACCTGGGGATTATGTAATGATACGAAATTTTCTACGCTCAGGTTGTCTTATTGATAGATGGGAAGGACCATACCAGGTCTTATTGACTAGCACCACAGCATTGAAGGTTGCTGAGAGAGAGACTTGGGTCCATTCATCCCACTGCAAAAAGGTTGCTGATCCAGAGAGGTCCCGTGATAAGGAACAGACGGTAGAGGTTGTATCACTGGAGTGTCTGTTCCAGGAGGACTGAGGCGGCACCTGAGCCTTGAAGACCGAAAGCAGTTGTTGACTCCCTTCCCCCTTTTATTGTTTTTCTCCACTTCCCATCCCCTCTCCCTTAAAATTTCTTTTTCCCCCTTCTCATTCTTCTCTATTTCCTCCTCGAAGATGGACTTGCCCCAAGAGACTGTGATCCGGATTTTGATGTTAACCATGATGTTGACCAGAGCAGTCTGTGCCGGCGAGAGTACCATAGAGGTCGAGAGAGGTTCTGGAATGGGTTCCGATTATGATGATGGAGGCGTAGTTTTCCAAGATCAACCAAACCAACAAGCAAAGGCGAGTATCAGAAAACGATCCGATAGAAGAAATTGTGATGGATTGTTAGCTGAAGAAAACTGTATCTGTAGGCTCTGTGACAATTTGATTGAGGATGGGTGCATAAAGAAATGCCAATCCAGTTTTAATATCCATATGGACCGGCATCCATTGAGTGACTATCACTCCTTAGTGGGTAACGTATTAAACCAAACAGATTGTTGGGTATGCTCTCAAGTACCTCAGGGTCATAGCAAATCAGGGCTAGTACCATTTCCTTTAACGTTAGGGGAGGTACTTGAGCTAAGTGGTGGGAGACCGGTGGACCGGAGGTTTAACATCTCCAGCCCTCCTAGTTTAAAGCTCCACCAATACCATGTGGATAGGTCCCTCTTATGTTTCAATATCTCCAATCCCCGTAAGCCGGGAAATTGGGAAGTGTCATGGAGCAACCTTACCATGACCTTCTCACACAGAGCAGATAGAATGCCTACAGATACAGAGCTTGTACGCCACATAGCCAGTAGAGGAAAATCTTTCCGGTATAGATACACCCTAGGAAATAGAATTACTAGAGTTGGAGAAGTATCACCAGGATACTGTGCACATATCGTACAGTCTGATACGTGCATTAAGCAGATGGAAGAATTAGGGTCAGGAGATTTCACATGGAAGGTTTGTAATATGGTAATGTCCTTCTCCGTCCCATATGTTCTCCCCGATGATGCATATTTCATATGCGGGAGAAAGGCGTACAAGTGGCTTGCCCCAAACTCTGAAGGATTGTGTTATATTGGAAAGGTATTGCCTGAAGTAATGACTGTTACACATGACAAAATGAAGGACATACACCGTGGTGCCCAAGCTCCTTATACTCACACTCATTACGAGCACCGAGTTAAAAGACAACTGTCAGAAAGGTTAGAGCATCCGGCCTCTGATCTTATCCATGAATCCACCGGGATTCAGGTTCTGGTAGCGTTAGATTTCACTCGCACCGCTCGGGGAGTGATGAATTATAGATACATTTCCGCACTCGCCAATTTGTTAGATAATATCACTGAAATGTATGATGACACGTTCAGATACACTGGAAGAGAACTTGAAGCTTATAAAACAGAACTAGTTCAGCATAGGATGGTTCTTAATTATCTTACAGCAGTAACAGGCGGATATTGTGTTACACTGGCAACACAGTACGGCATAAAGTGTTGCACGTATATCACAAATAGCACCGAGGATCCGGTAGAGGTCATAGACCAAAAGATGGACGATATTCTCCAATTGAAGTGGGAATTTCGTCGAAAACACAATCTCACCCTTGCTGCTGTAGGTAATGAGCTGACTAGTTGGGTGTCATGGTTGAACCCGCGAAATTGGTTCTCCGGTTTAGGAGACTGGGCTCAAGGAGTCATAATGGATGTTGGAAAGTTTCTCCTATGTATTTTAGGTGTTGTTATATCTATTGGATTGATATTTAGATGCGGGCAGGCTTTAATGAGGTGCAAACAAAGTACAAGAGTGATGAGCTTGAGGAGTGAGGAAACTGTAATTAACCTGGATTTGATTTATGACCCAATGATAGAAACCAGGATGTGATGAAAAATGCGATTATACGGTCCGTTTCTTTCACCTGTTTTTCTGCTTTCTTCCAAGATACAAAGACCCCCTTGGACGAGGAAGTTGACGAGACGCTATACAGACATCAGACAAGCACCAAAGATGAAGTTTTGACCACTTGAGAAATGGACATTTGATGAACTTTGCCATGGATCCCCAGTTTCCCTAGTATTTTTAAACTCACGCTAGCCCAACATTTTTGTAAATCTGATGGCACTGACAAAGCTATTTGCTCATGCCCAAGGAGCAATACAGCGCAAAAAAGACGACTCTCAACAGATACCGAACAAAACTTCAACAACAGATGTACATTTCCCTGACATAGAATACCACCGCATTTACCGTAATTATGTCTTTTCTTCATTTCTACAACCCTCAGGTAATGACACACATAGTCGATAGGGAATACAGGCACAAATATCAGCAACCACATACTTCCCCCATTCATGTATCATCAACTAAAATGTGCATCCCCATTTTGTTACAACTGAAAGCCGAAATGAGCTCGGTAAAGTTTGACAGCCCATCCACAGACCTGTACCACGGGATAAGAAGGAATTCAAATGTATACTTCGCAATACCTCGAAGCTTGATTTACCACACGTACGGCACGATGATACATGACCCTCCAAGTCAGAAAAATATCCCTATACACGCTGCCATATTTGCACCTCACGCTGGTCCGCGCTGCGCATGCGTGCGCTTTCCCGTGATAGCGCATACCCGCTGATGCGTGCACCCGCTCGCATCGGTATGCGTATTTACGGTAAGGAGTATGTAGTCGTAGCGTGCGACCCAATCGTTACATATTTTCACAATTAATGTAGTTTGTAGACCATGATCCCTTTGATAGATTCTGAAAGTTTGGTTAATATGGAATGTCCCTGAACGGAGGAATCCCTCTTTGTATTGTGCTAAGGGTCTAACAGGAATCATACAGCAGTGTTTGGTACCCATCGGAAGAGTATTTAAATAGCAATATTCCGGTGTTGGTTTGGAGCGTATTAATCGCTCGTGCGGATAGTTATGGACATAAGAAGTTTATGTCCATTTCTATTATTTACTCATACTCAGGTATGCGGCGGGAAACCTAGTTTCCCACCCACCTGAGCCGTTTGAAATCGTCACAGCCCACCTGTATGAATCACCCTATGACCTTTTGTTATAGTGCGAAGCCGAATTCCTGCGTCCAATGGACAATGAGGTTGTAGGGACCATTAGATTGCATTGTGTGAGTAGCATAAAAGACGGGCCTGTGGCATCCAGCTTTCACTTCTCATCAAACGGTTCTCATTGCTGATAATCGGGAAGCTGGATGTCCAGAGGCGCATGCGATCATACCCTTTGTGCGTAAGTTTTTCTCCGTAATCATATTGTCTTACTGTGAGCCAATCTCTCTCTCTCTCTCCGTCTCTCTCTCTCTCTCTCTCTCTCCATTCTCTTTCTCTCGTATCTCCCATTGACTAGTATTGTATTGTATTAGATTGGTATTGTATTGTATTTCTAGTGTAGCTATTTTGGTTAGGAAGTCTCTGTTATATTGTAGTGTATCATTTGTACTGTGATTCTTTTTGCAAGTATAATAGTTATAATACAGATAATAGGCTTTGGACCCTAAACCAGTATCTGTGTATTTCCTATAGTTTTAAGTGTTCACTTGAGCGTCGGTGACGCTCAAGCAGCTTTGTAGTTAGTCAGGTTACACAAGGTTGCACTTACACCCTGTATTCACATTAAGGTATTCTGTGTATTTCATTGATAAAAGGTTTAGACATAAAGGTATAGCGTTGTGAGCGTCTGCGCCGCTGGTGATCTCCTCGTGGTCTCGAGCGTCCGCTACGCCATAGCGAATCATTACTCTAGTCATCACCAATAACGTGTTGTCCTGTGATCACTGGGCCGTGAGCGAACGTGACGCTTGAGCGTCTCGCCTTCGGCTGAGCGATCATTACGCAACCAGCGTACCCTTACGGTACTTCTTAAGTAAACAGCGTACTGTGTTCTTAGACTTCATTAAGGGTTGTTTATACGACAAAGGAATTTAACATTGTCAATATATATATATATATATATATATATATATATACACAAATGTACACATCCGGCACTCTGTGGCATACCCGCTACTGTGTAAGGGTATGCCACACTAAAGCCATCCAGCTCCGCCAATTCAGGGGCACCACATCCCTCACCTCCACAACCCCAATCTGGGTCTATGTTTAACCAGCAAGGAGCCACATGATAATGGCTCCCTGCTACAATATATCTAAGCTAAGAGCTACCCACCACCATCATTTCTTATTTTAATTACATCTGATTTTTGTATCACTTTGTCGTCTATAGCTTCGGCTTCTTAAACACTAATCTATTAACATTATAGTTTTTTACTGGTATGCTGCCCTGGGCTGTCTGGCTTATGCTGATTTTTTTTTGGGTGCCATGCCCTGCACCTAGATATAGCGCTAGGGACCCCCAATATATATAGAGAGGCCTTGGCGCAGCTTGGGGGCTTACACATACATTTGCGCAGATATATGTAACCGAGATCTCTGAATTCTAAGATATTGTATGGAATTTAAATCTGGTTACAGCTGTCATTCAGAGTGCTGGGGGAAACAAAATGTGTGGTTTTTTTTCATGCTTAGAAATACCACTCCCTTTCAAGCACCTGAATGATGGGGGTCATTCGGAGTTGCTCGCTCGCTAGTTTTAGCAACCGTGCAAACTCTATGCTGCCGCCCACTGGGGAGTGTATTTTAGCTTAGAAGAAGTACGAACGCATGTGCAGCCGAGCTCTGCAAAAACAGTTTGTGCAGTTTCAGAGTAGGTCTGAACCTACTCGGCTCTTGCGATCACTTCATCCTATTCGTGTCCGGATTTGACGTCATACACCCGCCCAGCAAATGCCCAGCCACGCCTGTGTTTTTTCAGACACGCCTGCGTTTTTGCAAATACTCCCTAAAATCGGTCAGTTGACACCCAGTAACGCTCCCTTCCTGTCAATCTTCTTGCGGCCGCCAGTGCGAAGGAAAACTTCGCTAGAACCTGAGCACAACCACAAAGAGCTTTGTACCCGTATGACGCGTGTGCACATTGCGGGGCATACGCATGTACAGAAATGCAGTTTTTTCACCTGATCGCTGCACTGTGAAAATCGGCAGCGAGCGATAATGGGCCATGTTCTAAGAGTTGAACACCGCCCGCAATTCCAGAATGTTTATCCGGAAGAGAGACTCCTCCTTGGTCCACCGACCCTGAAGGTAGTGTTGATCCAACACCGTGCCCCAACCCCTCAGACTGGCGTCCGTCGTCAGAAGGACCCAGTTGGAGATCCAGAAGGGATGACCCCTGCTCAATCGTTGGTCCTGAAGCCACCAGCTCAGTGACAGACGGACCTCCGGAGACAATGAGATCATTTGAGACCTGATCCGGTGAGGCAGGCCATCCCACTTGGCAAGAATTAGCCTCTGGAGAGGGCGGGATTGGAACTGAGCGTACTCCACCATGTCGAAAGCCGACACCATGAGAACTAGCACTTGCATTGTCGAATGTATCGACACTTGCGGACGAAATAGGAAGCATTGAATCCTGTTTTGAAGCTTCAGGACTTTCTCCTGAGACAAGAACAACCGCTAGTTGTGAGTGTCCAACAACGCCCCCAGGTGCATCATGCTCTGAGCAGGGACCAGGGAGGATTTCTTCCAGTTGATGAGCCACTCGTGGGCTTGCAGAAACTGGATAGTTAGATCCAGATGGTTTGAAGGATAGTACCTCCATGGTTTTCTTAGAGTCCATGTCCACAGACCAGGACCATAACCAGAGAATTCGGCGAGCCAAAATGGACGTAGTAGAAGCCTTGGCCGTCAGAATACCGGCATCAGAAGCCGCCTCTTTAATGTAATGGGACACTGTAACAATATACGACAGGCATTGTCTAGCATGATCAGAAGCGTTGGAATACAACTCCGCCTCCAGCTCCTGAACCCACGCTTCCACAGCTTCTGCAGACCATGTCGCTGCTAGAGTGGGCCTATGCACCGCACCTTTTAGGGTGTAGATTGCCTTCATACAACCCTCCACATGCTTGTCCATCAGCTCTCTCAAGGACGTAACGGTAGTTACAGGCAGAGCTGAGGATACTACCAGCCGCGCCACCTGCGAATCCACTGGCGTGGGTGTTTCCCAATTTTTACTAAGCTCCGCAGTGAGGGGTAGCGAGCCAGCATCTTCTTGTGAGGCATGAACTTCTTTCCTGGATTTTCCCAGGACTCCTGACGTATGTCAACTAAATGTTCAAAGTGAGGTAAAACTTGTTTAACCACCTTCTGACGTTTAAACCTGTCCGGTTTCTTAGGGGCAGCGTCAGGCTCCGGTTCATCATCAACCTGAAGAATGAGCCTGATATCCTCTAACAAGTCAGGAACATCCACCTGCGAAACTCATCAGACGAGGTGTCTGGGACATTGGATTGTGAGGAAGTAATTGCCCGCTTAGAGGATCCCTTGGTCTTAGGCGGGCAAAGGTTAGACTTTTGAGCAGTCAGTGATTGGTTCAGTTGCTGTAACTGATTGGACAGTTGATCTGCCCATGGCGGGTTAACCGCGGGGACCATAAGCGGTTGTACCGGCACAGGAGGTCCCATAGGGGGCGTTACTCTAGTTACCAGCGTATTCAATAGCGTGGAGAAGGTAGCCCAAGGTGGGTCATTTTGCACCCCCATTGCTACAGTCCCACTGGGGGGGTAAGGAACCCCAAGAATCTGAACCCTCAGCTGCTATGTTATCCTCAAATGTGTCTGCAGCGTCAACACCACGCAATGTGGGATCATCCCCAGCTCCGTTGCCCTTTGTAGCTGAGATAATCAAAAGCTCAATACAAGGCAACACAGTACAATATTAGCAGCACAATACCTGACAAGAACCCCCTGTGCAGTGTATCAGCACAAACAGGGAATTCAAGAGGTATAAGGTGACTAAAAATCACAGAACAAAATACACACTGAGTATATCCTGTGAACTGCCTATATTATGATAAACCTGACACACTTAGCCCCCTCAGGTTATACATACCTCCCAACTTTCTCCTTTGGCAAAGAGGGACACATGCGCGTTGAAGGGGTAGTGGCCTATGAAAAGGGGGTGTGGCTTCATGCAGGACCCGCAATTGCGAGACACCCCCCTGTTTTCGTCACTGAGGGGGCATGCCAAGCGCTCCGTGAGCTGCTGGGATGCCCTCTCTCTGCACTGAATAGACGCTGTCTATTCACCGCGAGTGCAGGAGCCTCCCAACTGCCCCCCTCCACCGCGGGACACTGTTGCCCGCGGGTGGGACAGTCCCAAAAAAAGGGACTGTCCCGCGAAAATCGGGACAGTTGGGAGGTATGGGTTATAGAAGGGTTCAGTATGATATGCCAGCGGTCGGGCTCCCGGTGACCAGCATACCGGCGCCGGGAGCCCGACCGCCGGCTTACCGACAGTGTGGCGAGCGCAAATGAGCCCCTTGTGGGCTCGCCACGCTACGGGCATGTTTATTCTCCCTCCAGGGGGGTTGTGGACGCCCACGAGGGAGAATAAGTGTCAGTATGCCAGCTGTTGGGATTCCGGCGCCGGTATACTGTGCGCCGGGATCCCGTCAGTCAGCATACTGAAGACCACCCTTATAGAATATAGGGATAGCAATCTGAGTGAAATACATGAAATGGAGGTCACACAGCAGCTATATGCACACACACAAAGTCATAGTTTGTACAATGCAGAAATCATGACGTGCAATAAAACTGTACTGGACTAGCAATACAGAGTAGTACTATGTATAGCTATACACTTAATAGATATAACAATGCACAGTGAAGACTGGATGTATATCACAGGGTACTTGTACTAAATAACCCTGACTAAATGCACTTTTTCTTAACTAACGCTGTCAGCAGACATGTAGAATACTTAAGTGTCCTGTAAAATGCACAGCGCTGACAGGCAGGCGGCTTTACAGAGTAGGATTTGCCCTAACAGTCCCAGGTTGCTTGCTATAATGGCGCCCAAACGCTGACAGGGAGTGAGGGAGAGAGAGATATGCAGCTCCAGGGCGAGAACATTTACTCTAAATGGTGCCCTGGGGCTGGGGGAGGGGCTACAGGTCAAAGCCTTATCCCCCTGAAGGACTTCACCTCCAGTGAAGAGGGGGCTTAATAAAACGATTTTATGAGAGAAAACCGACCTGTGCCCATGCCCTGGTGGTCTAGTGGGGTCCCTGTACTACCACAGTGTCCACGCCAGCACGCGCGGCCCGCCTCCCACCGGCCGCGCGGGATCTCGATTTACAGCGGGTCCTGTCGAGGGGACCCCTTACCTCCCTGAGTGCGGCCACACGATCCGGGAGAGCAGCGGTCGTGAGTGTGACTAACTTGGAAAAAAAACAGAGCCTCCACTGTAGGTACCTGGCAACCAGGGTGCGGGAGTGTACAGCGCCGCTGGGGGAGGTGATGGAGCTGCAGCAGGAGATGTCTGACTGACATCTAACACAGTCAGTGTCTCTGCTGCAGCCCTTTAAGTCTTCAATATTCTTTAAAAGCTTCTCTCAGGACTGCTGGAGCAGCCCCCCCCCCCCCCGTTATGTGCCTGCTTACTGCATGGCACCAACTACAAAACTGAGCTCCTGTGCACGGAGGCGGGGTGATATAGGAGGCGACGCTATGCATCTTGGGAAGGTCAAAGCTTTGAGCCTGTTGGTGCCTCGGATCAAGATCCTACTCTACACCCCGATGTTAATCCTTGTGGAGCCTAGTGTACCCCGCAGCAGAAATTATTATTATTATTATTATTATTATTATTTCTATTATAATCTTCCCACAGCGGCCCAGTGGACGTTTCTGACTGGCCGCATCAGATGCGACCATGTAAGGTAAAGCCAGTGTCGGACTGGGGCAAGAAGGGCCCACCTGGGAAATGCAATCACAGGGGCCCACTAAGGGGCGTTGCCATATGCTGGAAGGGGTGTTGCCATGTGACAAGAGGGGAGTGGCCAGCCATTATAGGCGCCACCTAGCATAGTATATTAAATAAAAGAGCTCTACTTCGCTGCCCACTTCAATCTGTTGTGAATGCTCCTGGGTTACACTGGGAGAGAGCAGTAGTATATGCCAGTGGCGTGCGGTGAGGTCAGTGGCTGGTGAGGCACTGCAGCTATAATGCCAACCGAGTCCTGCCGATGACCCCTACCACCGCCGAGACGATGCCTGCTACCGCCCCCAAGCCGATGCCTTCTACCACCAGCGCTAATGGCCACTGCCCACTCCAATGTCCTACAAAATCGCCACCATCAACCACCCTGGCCCCCCTGCCGCTAATTCGCATCTCAGTCCAATGCCGCCACCGTGTTATGCACACCAGTGCCTGCAGGAATGTACTGGTGTTTGAACTGTTATGCACACCAGTGCCTGCAGGAATGTACTGGTGTCTGAACAGAGAGGGATGCAAAACAAATGAACTCACAGACAGACTGGGAAATATGACATAACGTACACAGAAGGTGATAGGGTAACAAAACCAACACAGAGTGAACAGAGAAGCCCAGAGGCTAAGAAACTGGGTGTCTCCCTAGTATTAGAAATGCTCAGATGGAAAAAGCAAGATGTTGAGTTTTAATACGTAGAGAACCCGAAATGCTGTTGCTAAGGGCAACAGCAAAACCCTAAAGGGTTACCAACGGGTGTGGCAGTAAACTCCTTGGTCAGAGATGGAATAATAGACACAAGGAGAGTCTCCACAATCCTAATTCTCACTTGCAGGGCCCAGGTTCAGCTTACTGCCACTAAACTGACACATGGACGCCCTGCACAGTGAGAGAGGATTAAGCAGGCAGGTCTGAAAGTACAGCCACAAACCTGCTGGGTTCACAGAATAGCAAAAGAACCTCAGCAGGCTAAACGACTGACTCCAGTCTTACTGCTAGGTCTGGATTGGCAGAGTGTAGTACCAAATCCCCAGGCCTATTTGCAGTAAGCAACAACAAATACAAAGCTACACAGTACTGGCTAACTTTCAGGAACTGACTAACCAACAAAGATTCAGCAGCATCTGCTTAACCTGAGAAGAGGCCTTATAAAGCAGGTGCTGTCCACGCCCCCCTCAGACCTCACAGACTGTGAGCACAAAAACCAGCACCGGATCCCCTGCCTGTAACCACTGCACAGCAAAAGACCCGAACCGGAGTATCAGCTGCGCTCAGGTTACTCCGCTAGCACTTGTCTCCCGGTTGCCATGACGACGTGGCAGCACAGGGCAGGAGACCCTAACACACCGCCAATGCCCGCAGCCTGCCTGATCAAACTTGTGATGACCAGGTGGCCAATATATTGTAAATTTTTATAAAATAAAAAAATAAATATTAGGGAGATGGTGACGCCAGGGAGGATGACAGCAGTGGGTGACAGGGAGAGGGTGACACTGACAGCATTGGGTGAGAGCAGTAGGTGACAGGGACAGGGTGATGTCAGGAAGTGGGTGACATTGAGAGGGTGATGCCAGGGTGAGGGTGACAGCAGTGGGTGATTCCAGGGAAAGGGTGACAGGGAGATGGAGACACTAGGGAAGGGGTGACAGGAAGAGGGTGACGCCACGGACAGGGTGACAGCATTGGGTGACAGTAGGCAGGGAGAAGGTGATACCAGGGAGAGCACATTACTTTCGGCAATATAAAACACAACATAAACAGTACATCCTGGGGGCTGCGGAACAGCACATGTGAGCTTAGACTATGTCACACTGAAGCGCTTGTCACTCTTCCCTGCCAATCCCGGCCAGCCCCCGCCTTTGCTGCAGCCGGTAACAGAGAGAGGAAACAGCAAACCTGGTCATCCTCCAGCACTTCCTAGCTCCACCTGTACAGGGTCACGCTGTCCGCTGAGTGCACTGCAGGCTGCTGGGAAGTAGGCCGTAGAGTTACTACTTTGTTATGCAGGGGCGGATCCAGATAAAAATGACAGGGGGGGGGGGGGGGCACCGTAATTGAGGAAGCACGGTTGCTGGGGCTGTCAGGTAGGGGAGTGGGGATATGGTCTCACATATCTGCTGTAAATACATAATGTCCTTCAAAAGCTGTTATGCCAAATGTTATAGCACATGCACATCCCACTTATATTTGGGGCAAATCAGTCATTGATAGTAAATAGAAGTGCTGGTATGTAAATTTAAAGTAGAGAGGAGGAATAGCAGGAGAGAGGAGGAATAGTGGGAGATGGGAGAGGTAGAGAGGAGGAATAGTGGGAGACGGGAGAGGGAGAGAGGAGGAATAGTGGGAGACGGGAGAGAGGAGGAATAGTGGAGACGGGAGAGGGAGAGAGGGGAATAGTGGAGACGGGAGAGAGGAGGAATAGTGGAAGAGGTAGAGAGGAGGAATAGTGGTAGATGGAAGAGGTAGAGAGGAGGAATAGTGGTAGATGGGAGAGGTAGAGAGGAGGAATAGTGGAAGATGGAAGAGGTAGAGAGGAGGAATAGTGGAAGATGGGAGAGGTAGAGAGGAGGAATAGTGGAAGATGGGAGAGGTAGAGAGGAGGAGGAATAGTGGAAGATGGGAGAGGTAGAG
The DNA here is from genome assembly GCF_028390025.1 of Pseudophryne corroboree. Lineage (NCBI taxonomy): Eukaryota > Metazoa > Chordata > Amphibia > Anura > Myobatrachidae > Pseudophryne > Pseudophryne corroboree. Next base: position 447,847,506 of record NC_086446.1, read on the forward strand.
AGGAGGAATAGTGGAAGATGGGAGAGGTAGAGAGGAGGAATAGTGGTAGATGGGAGAGGTAGAGAGGAGGAATAGTGGTAGATGGGAGAGGTAGAGAGGAGGAATAGTGGTAGATGGGAGAGGTAGAGAGGAGGAATAGTGGGAGACGGGGGAGCAGAAGAAAGCAGCAAGATATTTACCTGGCTGTAGTGTACTGGCTGGCAGTCTCTGCAGTAACTATGTCCACCAACACCCGGACCTGATACTGTCTGCACCAGGAGAGCTGTAATGCCGCTCACATGTCCTGAGCTCCTCGTCCCAGTGTCACCAAATATTTTGCTGTGCAAACTGTCGTCATGACACAGCCAAGTTTTACAAAAACCGCACCCACAGAGCGCATCAACAGGAGGTGTATCTGCTGCTCGACTGGACCAGACTGTCAGATGGCCAGTGTGGCCCTGCTGGAAGACTAAGGTGATGAGGCAATGGTCACAGGACAATTATGCCCACTCTGCAGAACACTATGTGGGTATGTAGGACTGGCCCTGCTGCAGCAGCTGGGATGGGGGCTACAGGATACATGGATTGCCAGCACCTTCAGGCACCACCACTGCTGCTTCTCCATCTATGGACTGCTGATGCCCAGTGACAAATTGCTAAGGGTGGCTGCCTGATCACCGAGTCGGCACTGTGAGCTACATGCACAATGGAGAACCCTATTGCGCCCAGGCCGCTGTCCCAGATGGTGTCCTCACTGCTGCCACCCTGAGGGTCCCTATCATATTCTGTCCACGGTTCCTTAGAGTCGCGGTCTAGTTTGATGACACGGAAGTGGGAAGCGTAGGCAGCAGCGGCGGTCAGGGGCTTGTTACTGCCAGGGCCAGATTAAGCCTTTTGGGCGCCATGGGGCAACTAAAAGTCTATCTTGCTTTGTCTACTCTGCCCCTGCATAATATTAATAATAATAATAATAATAATAATAATAACAACAATAATAATAATAATAGAGAAATAAATATGACAGGCATGATTTGCGGGGTACAAGGGGGCAATGGGACAAGGGAGGATGGCCTCTGTGCAGCCATGTGCCAGGCCAGCTGGAGCACCCCATCACAGCTGCTGTCATTGTAAAAGGCAGGGGAGGGCAAAGTGTGCACACACAGTAACATACACAAACATACTGTAGAGGGCCAGAAACTAATGCCTTACCTGCCAGTGCCCCAACAGGTATTTGATTGTGATGGGAAAAATCATGCCCTCAGCCACCATCTTCATTCAGCTGGTGCTGCAGTCAGCGCCCATTCACCTTGCAGCAGCCTGAGCTGAGCTAGAAGAGTATTGAGCAGAGCCCCCAGGCATGCGAGTAGAGTACCGAGCACATTCATTCCCACATGACCTGCTTTAGATCCGGCACTGGTGCTGAGGCCAGAGTCTGGTGCTAAGTGTCGGACACCCACCTACCCGCTCTCTGATCCCCAGCCGCCTGCTGCAGACTTGGGGAGCTGGTATCTCAGAGTCCGGGGAACATCTGCCCCAGAGAGGCTGAGAGGCTGCTGCTGCTTCGTTGCTCCGGGTCACTGGGGGAGTACAGCGCAGACATCCCGGCACCCAGTGTGGTCCTCTTCTGTCACTGCAACCCAGGTATGGCAGTTACATGTGAGAGGAGAGGGAATCGCGGCCGTTCCTCCACCTCAGGTCGGACTGCACTTGGCAGCCGCTATGCATCACTGGGGGAGGGGCAGGTGCATAATAAAGTAATGTTAATAATAATTAGTGCTTCCCTGACTGCACGTCCCTGGTATATGCAGCAGCAGGCAGGCAGCCGGGAGGAGCCGGCACGGTGACCGCAGACAGTTTTTTCCTACACGCAAACTGTGATTCGTGAGAGGAGTGGAGTTCGGAACCGAGAATTATTAGGACCACTCCACAGATACCTTTATGTACAGGTCTCCGCACCACTAAGTGTGAGTTGGGTACGCCCAATATTTTTATCATCTGTCTCACCTGTGTGTAAGTGGCTCTGAATAACATTATCAGGACTAAGACTTATGAACCACCGTTAGAAGTAAAGATACCTTTATGTGTTTTCACCCTTTCTGCACGGATGTCATTAAGGGAATAAGGACAGAGGGGTTACCCTTTCTTAAAATGGTCACCCATTACTACATACTTACTACACTATCAGTCATTTTCCTGTCCTTTTTTTCCCCATCCTCGAGGATAAGAACCAATCGAGTGTTTCATTCGGAGAAGTAGGAGGAAAGAAAGGAACGAAGTATCAAAGATACCGTTACACGAGAGGCATATCACGTTTCAACGTGAGTACGGTACGCATCAAGCCATCCCATATCCTGATTCTTAGAGAGGAGTAGAATTCCGGATTAGGACCACTCCAAAGATACCTTTATGTACAGGTCTTCGCTCTATCAAGTGTGAGTTGGGTACGCACACTGTCCTTATCAATGGTTTACTCCTAGTATCATCCTTTAAACCACCTATAGAAGCAAAGATACCTTTATGTGTTTCTATTTTTTTGTGCATTAATGTATGGTATGCACCCCCTCACTAGAAGTATTAGGACATAGGAGTTACACACCCTAGAAGCGGTTCTCTATTATTACGAACTTACTACACCATCAGCTGTTTTCCTGTTCCTCCTTCTCACCCTCGAGGATAAGAACATATCGAGTGCCTCATTTGGAGAAGTAGGAGAAAAGAAGGGAACGAAGTACTAAAGATACCTTTATACGAGGAACATACCACGTTTTAACGTGAGTACGGTACGCATCAAGTCATCTTGCACACTTCCATGAAAAAGAACAGAGTTTTTACTAAAGACTGTTTATTACGAACTTACTCCTGTTATACTCTTTCATTGTTTTGTCATTGGATGAGCGCAGAAGTGATTTCTCATTCTCGGTGTACAGTAGTATATGCGCCTGGGTTACACCTGGATAGAGCAGTAGTATATACGCCTGGGTTACACCTGGAGAGAGCAGTGGTTTATGCGCCTGTGTTACATCTGGAGAGAGCAGTAGTATATGCGCCTGGGCATAGGCGGATCCAGGGGGGGAGGGCCCATGCCCGTGCCCCCCCCTGTCATTTCTGACTTCTTCGTTTTTTCAAAAGGAGAACAGCAGCAGCACTACTGCAATTTCCGTCAGTCAGATTTTATAAAAGAGCGGGCAGGCACTTGGATCCGCCGCGGCTCTAACAGCAAGTCTGTGTGGTAACCAATGGGGAGGCCCTCCCCCTACTCACACCGCAACCTACCTCCCCCACTGTCAGCCAGCCAGAGTCCAGCCCAGGCGCGGGGTTCAAATGCCAGCATCAAGTAAGACTGTTACTTATGATAGCGCAGAAGGCTTCCTTAGCCCTCACTGCACCGCACGGTATCCCAGCGCTTCCTCCTCCACTTCCTTTACCACCATTCTAGGTGCAGTCAAACTCAGCCAAAGCTTTGAGAAGGCGGCCCATGTGATTGTGACAGGGTTGTCCTGCAGATGTCTTATGCTGCTTGTTGGAGATCCAGCTGGCTGCTTCTACTGATCAAAGATGGGCAGTTCGTGTCCTGCAGTCTGAGTCTCACTGCAGTGCCCAAAACAAGGTATGCTGCACCTGCCACCACCAACTAAAAACTTTAATAATTATATTGTGCTGAGGTGCCTTCCAGGCTCCCATAACTAATGGAACAGGTGACCAACATTTCAAGGCCCAATCAGCCTTTTCATCAGGGTGAAACATTGGCAATAAACCAGGATGCGCTCATGAGGCCACACCCCCTGTGATAACACTCCCCTTATCTGGGAGCACGCGTGCCTTAGGTGCATGTAAATATAACTATTACCGTTCCCCCTATCATGGTGCCCCCCCTTTAATTTTCTTCTGGATCCGTCCCTGCGCCTGGGTTACATCTGGAGAGAGCAGTAGTATACGCGCCTGGGTTACATCTGGAGAGAGCAGTAGTATATGCGCCTGGGTTACACCTGGAGAGAGCAGTAGTATATGTGCCTGGGTTACACCTGAAGAGAGCAGTAGTATATGCGCCTTGGTTACACCGGGAGAGGACAGTAGTATATGTGCCTGGGTTACTCTGGGAGAGAGCAGTAGTATATGCGCCTGGGTTATACCGGGAGAGAACAGTAGTATATTGCGCCTGGGTTACACTGGGAGCAGGGCCAGTGCTAGGTGTTTGGCGCCCCCCTGCAAACTATAAATTTGCACACTCCCATATTCCTTTTGCGCTCACCGGGAAAAGGGGTGTGGTCTCACAAGTAAGGGGCATGGCCACACAATAGTACCCCCATTTAAAATTACGCCACAATGAAGCACAATCTTATTCATCATATACGTAATGCCCCACCCGTAGTAGTAGCGTCCTTATATGTAGTGCACCCCCAGTAGTAGTAGCATCCTTATACATAATGCACCAACAGTAGTAGTAGCGTCCTTATGCGTAGTGCACCCCCAGTAGTAGACGCATCCTTATACGTAATGCACCCCCAGTAGTAGTAGCATCCTTATACGTAGTGCACCCCCAGTAGTAGAAGCGTCCTTAGACGTAATTCCCCCCTAGTAGTAGTAGCGTCCTTATACGTAGTGCACCCCCAGTAGTAGAAGCATCCTTATACGTAATTCCCCCCTAGTAGTAGTAGCAGCATCCTTATATGTAATGCTCCCCCAGTAGTAGTACTGTCCTTATACATAATGCCCCCCCCCCCAGTAGTAGTAGCTTCCTTATACGTAATGCCCCCCAGTAGTAGTAGCGTTCTTATACGTAATGCACCCACAGTAGTAGCATCCTTATACATAATGCCCCCCCCCCAGTAGTAGCGTTTTTACATGTAATGCCCCCCCTGTAGTAGTATCGTCCTTATACGTAATGCCCCCCCAGTAGTAGCGTTCATAAAGCGCGCACACACAGACATACCACACACACAATTCACACATATATATATATATATATATATATACACACACCCACCATATACACACACCCACCATATACACACACACACACACACACACACACACACACACACACACACACACACACACACACTTCTCTCTCACTCTCCACTTACCTAAGCCACTGTAATTACTCTCCAGTCTCCCTCTGTACAGCAGCCTGGTCTGTGTAGCTCCGCCCCCTTCTGTCCCGTTTAGCTTCGTCTCCTTCTGGTCCGTGTAGCTCCGCCCCCTCCTCTGATATGTACACAGCTGCTGTCACACAGGTGAGGGGAGGGCAGTAGGCGTTTCATGCTGTCGACGCTGCTGCCTGTCATGCAGTGACAGGCACAGCAGCTGGCAGCAGAGGCGTAAGAAGGGTTTTTGGAGCCCAGGGCAAGATTATTAATGGCGCCTTCCCCAAAGATTCATAATTTAAGCTATGTGCGAGCAAAAAAGTGGGCATGGTCACACACCAGATGGGGCATGGTCACGCACCAGAGGGGGCATGGCCACTGAAATTAGGGCTTCCTGACATGATACGTCACAATGGAAACATTCTTTTCAATTGCACACGCACCTTACCTGTATGATGGTTTCTCACAATGTGGAACCTCTGGAGAAATGTATCCTCTGAGGCAGACGGCATCTTCAGTCGGTATTCACTAGTCATGTAGGGGATCCCATCGTCCAGAAGATGCCTGGTTGTGTAGGAATATTAACAAGGTCAGCATCATACAACAGCGATTCAACCAGACTCACATTCTGCCCCCTACATCTCTCAGCACACCATCACCTACCCCCGTGTCGTCTCTCAGCAACCATCACCTACCACTTGTGTCGTCTCTCAGCACTCAGCACACCATCACCTATCCCATGTATAGTCACTCAGCACACCATCACCTACCCCGTGTCGTCACTCAGCACACCATAATCTACCCCCTGTGTCATCACTCAGCACACCATCACCTACCCCCTGTGTCGTCACTCAGCACACCCTCACCTTCCGCCTGTCGTTGTCACTCAGCACACCATCACCTACCCCCTGTGTCGTCACTCAGCACACCATCACCTACCCCCTGTGTGGTCACTCAGCACACCATCACCTACCCCCTGTGTCGTCACTCAGCACACCATCACCTACCCCCTGTGTTGTCACTCAGCACACCATTACCTACCCCGTGTCGTCACTCAGCACACCATCACCTACCTGGTGTTGTCACTCAGCACACCATCACCTACCCCCTGTGTCGTCACTCAGCACACCATCAGTGGGAAGAGTTGGGGGCACAGGGAGCAGAGTGGGGGACACAGAGGGGGGATGGGGACACAGTAGGGAGAATGGGGCCACAGTGGTGGAAGTGGGGTCAAAGGGGGGTGGGAGTGGGGCCACTGGAGCCACAGTGGGAGAGTTGGGGGCACAGGGAGCAGAGTGGGGTTACAGAGGGTAGAGTGAGGCTGCAGGGGCTAGAGTAGGAGCCACAGTGGGGAGAGTGGGGCCATGGGGTGGGGAGGAGAGTGGGGCCACATAGGGGAGAGAAAGGGGCACAGGGAGCAGAGTGGGGCCAAGCTCAGGCACTCACCATGAACACTGGCAGTGCACGGTAGGGAGCAGCATCAACATCCCTGCAGACAGGTCCCCGGCGCTCCAAAGCCAGAAGGATCACACAAGGGACCCAGCAGCCTCAGCAGCGCTATCACCAGGGAGAGCTGGGAACCACTTCACATGTAGCAGGGGAAGGAGATTGAACGCCGAGTGCGGAGGACAGGAAGAGTCGGGGACAGCTCCCTGCCTCGTCAGTGGCCATTACCATGGTTACAGGCCGCTGGTTGGCTGAGAGACAGCAATTCTCAGCCAACCAGCCTCCGCCACACTTTCACCTCCGCTAACCCCCCTCCCCTTACCTAGTAGTGGGAGACAGAGGCAAGCGGGCTGAGGCGGCAGGCATCGCAGCAGGATGTGTAGACAGGGGAGCATGACACATCGCGGTCATGCTCAGTGCTCTAGTGGTAGTGGGCGCATGGGGCGAGCGGGCTGTGCAGGGGCCGGTGGAGCCCCCCTCTGCAGGGCCTGACACGGCGCCCAGGGCACGCACCCTGCTCGCCCTGTGCTAGTTACGCCTCTGGCTGGCAGCAGCAGCAGCAAGGGGGACAGGAAGGCACTGCAGGGAAGGGATGCAGAGCAGGGGGAGCGCCTCTCCGTCCCAGCGCCTCCCTGCACTGCATCCCTTCGCTGAGCGGGTAGCGCCGGGCCTGACTGGGAGAGAACAGTAGTATACGTGCCTGGGTTACACCAGGAGAGGACAGTAGTATATGCGCCTGGGTTACACTGGGAGAGAGCAGTAGTATATGCGCCTGGGTTACACCGGGAGAGAACAGTAGATACACATATAACCCCAGCATAGTGTCAGATACAAATAATGTCCCCAGTATAGTGCCAGATACACATACGCCTACAACAGTGCCAGATACATATATGCCTCCAGCAGTACGAGATACACACAATGACCCCAGAATAGTGGCAGATACAAATACAGCAGTGCCAGATACACATACTGACCCCACAGTGCCAGATACACATACTGACCCCACAGTGCCAGTTACACATATGCCCCCACAGTGCAGGATACACATATGCCCCCACAGTGCAGGATACACATATCCTCCCCCCCCCCAGTGCCAGTTACACTGTGGGGGCATATGTGTAACTAACCTTTTATCATGTCGACCTAGTACATGTCGACCGAGAGTCCCTGTCGACCTATAAACCATGTCGAGCTACTTACTGTCGACCAATAGTGGTCGACCTAAGTCTTGTCGACCTAGAGACCGGATCCCGTTTCAATAGTGATTGTTTCATTTTGAGAAGTAGGCATCTTGATGTAGTTGCAAATTACGATCAGTTGGGAGAATGCACTCTCCTTCTGTAGGCAATACAGTTTATTTTATTTTACATTTTACGGTATCCAAATGGGAGTACATCCAACTCAGCATTAGGCCCAACATGTTTTAGTGCTTTTTTCTCCAAATATTAAGTAACTTCTCATTCTGTTGCAGGCTTGCTTGATCCTGTCCTGCAATTCCTGTGTCAAGCTCAAGTGACACAATACTTTTTTATACACAGTGGTCAAATTAGACAGAACCAGTAGAACTCAGGATAGATGATTGTATTACATTGCATACCTCCCAACATTCAGATCTTGTAAGGAGGGACTCTTCGCGCCAAAAGGGGGCACGGCCTAACAGAAAGGGGCGTGGCTTCACATGTGTGATGCGATCGCGAGCCACACCTCCAATTTTCATCATAGTGGGGGCACGGCCAGCGCTCTGTGAGCTGCTGGCCATGGCCCCAGTCCCCCTGCCTCACTGGAAGCTCTAGACGCACTAGCGGTGAATAGACGCACAGCGTCTATTCACCGCTGCTCTGAACTGAGCAGAGCAGCAAGTGATCAGGAGCCTTCCAATTGCCCCCCCACCCCCACCGCGGGACACTGCGGCCCCCGGGAGGGACAGCGGGACAGACCCCCAAAAATTGGACTGTCCCGCGAAAATCGGAACAGTTGGGAGGTATGTACATTGCGTCTGGTACACTGAATTAAAAGTCTCATGGCCCTCCCAATGCTCTCTAAAAAAATCAGAAGGCCTCATCTGAACCTAAGATCCACACCTATGCCCCCAGCATATGTGTCACTCAGAAGAGGACTCCATTCTTTTGTTTTCATAGCAGATTTAGGGGCCTCAAGCAATGCCTATGAGTGTGTTGGGTGGCTGGGGGGATATTGCTGAGCCTTGTAGGTGCTGTGCCCATACACTACTGCGACTTATCGGACCCTCAAGTCGCATGCGATTTCCCTTGAACTGCCCTGGCAGCTTCCCGGGAGTCCTTCCATACGATTTGGTACTTGTGTCCTTTTTTACATGCAATATCTTGCATGCGATTGATCACGCGCCTAGAAATAGCATGCAACCCCTGTCAAATTACATAGAATCTGGTCCACGGTTTCCAATCTATGTTGGAGGAATTGCTCAATGATAGCTGACACTTTCCATATATTTTGGTCATGCCCAAAATTACGCCAGCTGTGGAGGGAGATATATGTACTGGCTCGACTGTTCTCCACACACCTCTTCGAGAGTCGCCCGCTTTAGCCCTACTACACGTTTACCCAAATGATATCGCAACTGGGGATCGATATGTTTTAGGTCATATTTTCATTGCTACTAGAGCTGCAATAGCTCAAGATTGGAAGAACTCTTCCCCGCCCTCGCTCCTTAAAATTATTCGGAAACTACATCATTCTTTTCAGATGGAGACCATGGGACTCCCATATTCCTCTAGATCTAATTCCCTGCTGGTTATGTGGTCCCGATGGCAGGAGTATACAACCTCACCTGATGGGGCTAATCTGTTATTTGATTCGGGTTAATCATATATGGGGGGAATTAAGAGTGTTTCTGTGTCTTGAGACGTCTGCTTGTGGTTCTATCCTCTCCAACAGATATGCTTCCACCATGATTGCAATATATTGTATTTGTCTGTTTTATATTCGTATTCATATATGTGTTTTCTTTTGTATCTGGACTTGGTTCCTCCTTTCCTCCTCCCCCCCCCCTTCTCCCCCCCCCCTGCCCTCTTTCTTTTTTTCTGTATCCCTCTCCCCTTCCCGTGTTAAATGGAACAAAACTTCTAATAAAAATTATCATGATTAAAAAAAAAAAAGTTTAAAGCAGGCCAAGTGTAAGGCGCTTTGTGCCTTAAACAAACATTCACTTCTCAGAGTGATAGCGTTGTGCACTGATAACCACAGTCTCCCTCTCTGCACTGAGTGCCACGCTGTGCGCACTCAGGGGCAGATTTATTAAGCTTGGTGAAGTGATAAATTGGAAGGTGATAAAGGACCAGCCAGTCAGCTCCTAACTGTCATTTTTCAAACCCAGCCTGTGACATGGCAGTTAGGATCTGATTGGCTGGTCCTTTATCACCTTCCACTTTATCACTTTACCAAGCTTAATAAATCTGCCCCTCAGTGCGGGATCTGTTTCGCGTTGCAGGCTGCTTCCCGCGTCACTGACCGAGCCCCCTGCTGTCACCTCCAGCACTGCTCTAGTCTTCGAGATCGTGCTGCCGCTGAGTGCTGTGTGCGGCAGTGCAGTAGCCAAGTAGAACAGCCACCGCAGCTAACCTGTCACGTCACAGTGTAGCCTGCTAGCGGGGATAGCAGGTAAACTGCAAGGTGGGGGTGGGGGTGGCCGCTGTGTCCTACAGGGGCGATCACACTCACCCATCCAGAGCCTCAGGAGGATGCAGATTCTCTTGGAAAGAACAGTGCTTCTCCCTTAAGCTCTGTTCTCCAGTGCAGCGTAATGCTGCGGATGATGAACCCGGACACCACTTCTCATATTAAGGGGTCTATTCATGTAGAAAACGAAAACATAATTGCTACTTATCACTGTACATCGCATCTCTTCGATGCGATGTATAGCTGTGATAATAAGATTTTACTTACCGATAAATCTATTTCTCGGAGTCCGTAGTGGATGCTGGGGTTCCTGAAAGGACCATGGGGAATAGCGGCTCCGCAGGAGACAGGGCACAAAAAGTAAAGCTTTTTCCGATCAGGTGGTGTGCACTGGCTCCTCCCCCTATGACCCTCCTCCAGACTCCAGTTAGGTACTGTGCCCGGACGAGCGTACACAATAAGGGAGGATTTTGAATCCCGGGTAAGACTCATACCAGCCACACCAATCACACCGTACAACTTGTGATCTAAACCCAGTTAACAGTATGATAACAGCGGAGCCTCTGAAAGATGGCTTCCTTCAACAATAACCCGAAATAGTTAACAATAACTATGTACAATTTATGCAGATAATCCGCACTTGGGATGGGCGCCCAGCATCCACTACGGACTCCGAGAAATAGATTTATCGGTAAGTAAAATCTTATTTTCTCTATCGTCCTAGTGGATGCTGGGGTTCCTGAAAGGACCATGGGGATTATACCAAAGCTCCCAAACGGGCGGGAGAGTGCGGATGACTCTGCAGCACCGAATGAGAGAACTCCAGGTCCTCCTTAGCCAGAGTATCAAATTTGTAAAATTTTACAAACGTGTTCTCCCCTGACCACGTAGCTGCTCGGCAAAGTTGTAATGCCGAGACCCCTCGGGCAGCCGCCCAAGATGAGCCCACCTTCCTTGTGGAGTGGGCCTTTACAGATTTAGGCTGTGGCAGGCCTGCCACAGAATGTGCAAGTTGGATTGTGCTACAGATCCAACGAGCAATCGTCTGCTTAGACGCCGGAGCACCCATCTTGTTGGGTGCATACAATATAAACAACGAGTCAGATTTTCTGACTCCAGCTGTCCTTGCAATATATATTTTTAATGCTCTGACAACGTCCAGTAACTTGGAGTCCTCCAAGTCACTTGTAGCCGCAGGCACTACAATAGGCTGGTTCAGATGAAATGCTGACACCACCTTAGGGAGAAAATGCGGACGAGTCCGCAGTTCTGCCCTGTCCGAATGGAAAATCAGATATGGGCTTTTGTAAGATAAAGCTGCCAATTCTGACACTCTCCTGGCAGAAGCCAGGGCTAGAAGCATGGTCACTTTCCATGTGAGATATTTCAAATCCACCTTTTTTAGTGGTTCAAACCAATGAGATTTTAGGAAATCCAAAACCACATTGAGATCCCACGGTGCCACTGGAGGCACCACAGGAGGCTGTATATGCAGCACTCCCTTAACAAAGGTCTGGACTTCAGGGACTGAAGCCAATTCTTTTTGAAAGAAAATCGACAGGGCCGAAATTTGAACCTTAATAGATCCCAATTTGAGACCCATTGACAATCCTGATTGCAGGAAATGTAGGAATCGACCCAGTTGAAATTCCTCCGTCGGAGCACTCCGATCTTCGCACCACGCAACATATTTTCGCCAAATTCGGTGATAATGTTGCACGGTTACTTCCTTCCTTGCTTTAATCAAAGTAGGAATGACTTCTTCCGGCATGCCTTTTTCCTTTAGGATCCGGCGTTCAACCGCCATGCCGTCAAACGCAGCCGCGGTAAGTCTTGAAACAGACAGGGACCCTGCTGAAGCAAGTCCCTCCTTAGAGGTAGAGGCCACGGATCTTCCGTGATCATCTCTTGAAGTTCCGGGTACCAAGTCCTTCTTGGCCAATCCGGAACCACTAGTATCGTTCTTACGCCTCTTTGCCGTATAATTCTCAATACTTTTGGTATGAGAGGCAGAGGAGGAAACACATACACCGACTGGTACACCCAAGGCGTTACCAGCGCGTCCACAGCTATTGCCTGCGGATCTCTTGACCTGGCGCAATACCTGTCCAGTTTTTTGTTGAGGCGAGACGCCATCATGTCCACCATTGGTCTTTCCCAACGGGTTACCAGCATGTGGAAGACTTCTGGATGAAGTCCCCACTCTCCCGGGTGAAGATCGTGTCTGCTGAGGAAATCTGCTTCCCAGTTGTCCACTCCCGGGATGAACACTGCTGACAGTGCTATCACATGATTCTCTGCCCAGCGAAGAATCCTTGCAGCTTCTGCCATTGCACTCCTGCTTCTTGTGCCGCCCTGTCTGTTCACATGGGCGACTGCCGTGATGTTGTCCGACTGGATCAACACCGGTTTTCCCTGAAGCAGAGGTTCTGCCTGGCTTAGAGCATTGTATATTGCTCTTAGTTCCAGAATGTTTATGTGAAGAGACGTTTCCAGGCTCGTCCATACTCCCTGGAAGTTTCTTCCTTGTGTGACTGCTCCCCAGCCTCTCAGGCTGGCGTCCGTGGTCACCAGGATCCAATCCTGTATGCCGAATCTGCGGCCCTCCAATAGATGAGCACTCTGCAACCACCACAGAAGAGACACCCTTGTCCTTGGAGACAGGGTTATCCGCAGGTGCATCTGAAGATGCGACCCTGACCATTTGTTCAACAGATCCCTTTGGAAAATTCTTGCGTGGAATCTGCCGAATGGAATTGCTTCGTAAGAAGCCACCATTTTTCCCAGGACTCTTGTGCATTGATGTACAGACACCTTTCCTGGTTTTAGGAGGTTCCTGACAAGCTCGGATAACTCCTTGGCTTTTTCCTCCGGGAGAAAAACCTTTTCCTGAACCGTGTCCAGAATCATCCCTAGGAACAGCAGACGAGTTGTCGGCATTAACTGGGATTTTGGAATATTCAGAATCCACCCGTGCTGTTTTAGCACTTCCTGAGACAGTGCTAATCCCATCTCTAGCTGTTCTCTGGACCTCGCCCTTATTAGGAGATCGTCCAAGTATGGGATAATTAATACGCCTTTTCTTCGAAGAAGAATCATCATCTCGGCCATTACCTTTGTAAAGATCCGAGGTGCCGTGGACAATCCGAACGGCAGCGTCTGAAACTGATAGTGACAGTTTTGTACAACGAACCTGAGGTACCCCTGGTGTGATGGGTAAATTGGAACGTGGAGATACGCATCCTTGATGTCCAAGGATACCATAAAGTCCCCCTCTTCCAGGTTCGCTATCACTGCTCTGAGTGACTCCATTTTGAACTTGAACTTCTTTATGTACAGGTTCAAGGACTTCAGATTTAGAATAGGCCTTACCGAGCCATCCGGCTTCGGTACCACAAAAAGAGTGGAATAATACCCCTTCCCTTGTTGCAGAAGAGGTACCTTGACTATCACCTGCTGAGAGTACAGCTTGTGAATGGTTTCCAACACCGTCTCCCTTTCGGAGGGGGACGTTGGTAAAGCAGACTTCAGGAAACGGCGAGGTGGATCTGTCTCTAATTCCAACCTGTATCCCTGAGATATTATCTGCAGGATCCAGGGATCTACTTGCGAGTGAGCCCACTGCGCGCTGTAATTTTTGAGACGACCCCCCACGGTCCCCGAGTCCGCTTGAGAAGCCCCAGCGTCATGCTGAGGCTTTTGTAGAAGCCGGGGAGGGCTTCTGATCCTGGGAAGGAGCTGCGTGTTGCTGTCTCTTCCCTCGACCTTTGCCTCGTGGCAGATATGAATAGCCCTTTGCTCTCTTATTTTTAAAGGAACGAAAGGGCTGCGGTTGAAAAGTCGGTGCCTTTTTCTGTTGGGGAGTGACTTGAGGTAGAAAGGTGGATTTCCCGGCTGTAGCCGTGGCCACCAAATCTGATAGACCGACTCCAAATAACTCCTCCCCTTTATACGGCAAAACTTCCATATGCCGTTTTGAATCCGCATCGCCTGTCCACTGTCGCGTCCATAAAGCTCTTCTGGCCGAAATGGACATAGCACTTACCCGTGATGCCAGTGTGCATATATCCCTCTGTGCATCACGCATATAAAGAAATGCATCCTTTATTTGTTCTAACGACAGTAAAATATTGTCCCTGTCCAGGGTATCAATATTTTCAATCAGGGATTCTGACCAAACTACCCCCGCACTGCCCATCCAGGCAGTCGCTACAGCTGGTCGTAGTATAACACCTGCATGTGTGTATATACTTTTTTGGATATTTTCCATCCTCCTATCTGATGGATCTTTAAGTGCGGCCGTCTCAGGAGAGGGTAACGCCACTTGTTTAGATAAGCGTGTTAGCGCCTTGTCCACCCTAGGAGGTGTTTCCCAGCGCTCCCTAACCTCTGGCGGGAAAGGGTATAATGCCAATAATTTCTTTGAAATTATCAGCTTTTTATCAGGGGCAACCCACGCTTCATTACACACGTCATTTAGTTCTTCTGATTCAGGAAAAACTATAGGTAGTTTTTTCATACCCCACATAATACCCTGTTTAGTGGTACCTGTAGTATCAGCTAAATGTAACGCCTCCTTCATTGCCAAAATCATATAACGTGTGGCCCTACTGGAAAATACGGTTGATTCGTCACCGTCACCACTGGAGTCATCGCCTGTGTCTGGGTCTGTGTCGACCGACTGAGGCAAAGGGCGTTTCACAGCCCCTGACGGTGTTTGAGTCGCCTGGACAGGTACTAATTGATTGTCCGGCCGTCTCATGTCGTCAAACGACTGCTTTAGCGTGTTGACACTATCCCGTAGTTCCATAAATAAAGGCATCCATTCTGGTGTCGACTCCCTAGGGGGTGACATCCTCATATTTTGGCAATTGCTCCGCCTCCACACCAATATCGTCCTCATACATGTCGACACACACGTACCGACACACAGCAGACACACAGGGAATGCTCCTAACGAAGACAGGACCCACTAGCCCTTTGGGGAGACAGAGGGAGAGTTTGCCAGCACACACCAAAAGCGCTATATATATATCAGGGATAGCCTTATAATAAGTGCTCCCTTATAGCTGCTTTGTTATATCAAAATATCGCCATAAATGTGCCCCCCCCTCTCTGTTTTACCCTGTTTCTGTAGTGCAGTGCAGGGGAGAGACTTGGGAGCCGTCCTGACCAGCGGAGCTGTGAGAGGAAATGGCGCCGTGTGCTGAGGAGATAGGCCCCGCCCCTTTTCCGGCGGGCTCGTCTCCCGCTATTTAGAAAAATTAGGCAGGGGTTAAATATCTCCATATAGCCTCTAGGGCTATATGTGAGGTATTTTTAGCCTTTATAGGTACTCATTTGCCTCCCAGGGCGCCCCCCTCCCAGCGCCCTGCACCCTCAGTGACTGCCGTGTGAAGTGTGCTGAGAGGAAAATGGCGCACAGCTGCAGTGCTGTGCGCTACCTTTAGAAGACTGCAGGAGTCTTCAGCCGCCGATTCTGGACCTCTTCTGATTTCAGCATCTGCCAGGGGGCCGGCGGCGTGGCTCCGGTGACCATCCAGGCTGTACCTGTGATCGTCCCTCTGGAGCTTGATGTCCAGTAGCCAAGAAACCAATCCATCCTGCACGCAGGTGAGTTGACTCCTTCTCCCCTCAGTCCCTCGCTGCAGTGATCCTGTTGCCAGCAGGAATCACTGTAAAATAAAAAACCTAGCTAAACTTTCTCTAAGCAGCTCTTTAGGAGAGCCACCTAGATTGCACCCTTCTCGGCCGGGCACAAAAATCTAACTGGAGTCTGGAGGAGGGTCATAGGGGGAGGAGCCAGTGCACACCACCTGATCGGAAAAAGCTTTACTTTTTGTGCCCTGTCTCCTGCGGAGCCGCTATTCCCCATGGTCCTTTCAGGAACCCCAGCATCCACTAGGACGATAGAGAAAAGTAGCAATTCATGTATACTCACCCTTCCGACGATGCGCTGCGGTGTCTGGGGCTCCTGCAATGAGGTCTTCTCCAGAGATCCCTCCCGGCGATGCGCGGAGTCCAGCGGCGGGTCCCTTTGCGCATGCGCAGGGTGTTGACCTCCCGGCCGGCCGCAGTGGTTGCTGGGAGGTCGGGGGGCGGAGCCAGCGCGAGGTGCAGAGCAGCGATCAGGGAAGCATTGAGCTTCCCTGCCGTCTCCGCACTACAGTTCAGGTTATGCCGTCCTCAGATGGCGAACCTGAACTCCATGGAGAAGCGGAAAGCAGAGCTTTCCGCACCTTCATGAATTGCACTCACCATACAAAGGTATGGTGATGCGATTCAGGCACAGAGCGGGGGTACCGCTGGAGAAGTCAGAGACTTCTCCACGGTAACCGGCTCTGTGAATTGCGGTAAGCAGAGAAAAGCCCTGTTTAACGCAAAACAGGGCTTTTTACTGCTGCATGAATAGACCCCTAAGTGGCAAAGGGTCTGCTGCAGTGGCGTAACTACTGCCCCCGCAGTCCTCGCGGTGGCTTGGGGGCGAGGGGCTGCGGGGGCGCCACTGATTTAGTGCAGACTGACATGCGGACGAGCGTCCGCATGTCAGTCTGCGGTCTCGTTCTCTCCCCTGCTGTTAGGAGGGACACGGAGGGCACAGCGCACGCCTCCCTGTGTCCCTCCTGGGTCTCCGGCGGCCGCGGGTCTCATAAAGGAAGTGCCGTTCGTGAGCACTTCCTTTATTACAGTAACCCGAGACCGCCGGAGACCCAGGAGGGACACAGGAGAGGCGCGCACTGTGCCCTCCGTGTCCCTCCTAACAGCAGGGGAGCGGCGGCGGCGGCGGCGGAGGAAGCGGGGGGGGGACGCACTGAGGGGGCATATCTGGCACTGGGGGCAAATTTGGCAAGGAGGGGGGGGGGGTGTTAATATCTGGCACTGGGGACATATATGGCACTGGGGGGAATATCTGGCACTGGGGACATATGTGGCGGGGGGGGGGAATATCTGGCACTGGGGCATATGTGGCACTGGGGGCATATATGGCACTGGGGGGAATATCTGGCACTGGGGGCAAATTTGGCAGGGAGGGGGGGGGGGTTAATATCTGGCACTGGGTGGAGTATCTGGCACTGGGGACATATGTGGCAGGGGGGGGGGGGAATATCTGGCACTGGGGCATATGTGGCACTGGGGGGGAATATCTGGCACTGGGGGCATATATGGCACTGGGGGGGAGAATATGTGGCACTGGGGGGGGAATATCTGGCACTGGGGGCATATGTGGCACTGGGGGGGAATATCTGGCACTGGGGCCATATATAGCACTGGGGGGGGGATATCTGGCACTGGGGGCATATGTGGCACTGTGGGGGAATATCTGGCACTGGGGGCATATGTGGCACTGGGGGGGTATATGTGTACCTGGCACATGGGGGGGGGCTATATTTGGCACTGGGGGCATGTGAGTACCTGGCACCGTGGGGGAATATCTGGCACTGGGGACATATGTGGCACTGGGAGCACAGCCCTAGCAACAAGGACTACCTCCTGGCAACGAGCATGACACCCAGTGCATTAAACCCCTGGCAACGAGCATGACACCCAGTGCATGAAACCCGTGGCAACGAGCATGACACCCAGTGCATGAAACCCCTGGCAACGAGCATGACACCCTGAGCATGAAAACCCCTGGCACCGTGCATGGAACCAAGAGCATGAAACCCCTGGCAACGAGCATGACACCCAGTGCATGAAACCCCTGACAACGAGCAGGTAATTGAAAAGTAATTAGAAGCCTTACTGTAGGACTTAATGTGTAATGGGCATTACGGTGTGTGGCATAATGTATCACGGACATTGCGGTGTGTGTCATAATGTGTCACAGGCATTACGGTGTATGGTATACTATATCGCGGGCATTGTGATATGTGGTATAATGTTTCAGGGTCAGTGCAGTGTGTGGCATAATGTATCACGGACATTGCGGTGTGTGTCATAATGTGTCAGGCATTACGGTGTGTGGTATACTATATCACGGGCATTGTGGTATGTGGTATAATGTCTCAGGGTCATTGCAGTGTGGCATAATATATAACGGGCATTGCGGTGTGTGGCATAGGGTATAACGGGCATTGCGATATGTGTCACAGGCATTACGGTGTATGGTATACTATATCACGGGCATTGTGGTATAATGTCTCAAGGTCATTGCAGTGTGTGGCATAATGTGTCACAGGCATTGTATGTGCTATAATGTATCGGGCATTGCAGTGTGTGGTATAATGTATCACGGACATTGCAGTGTGTGTCATAATGTGTCACAGACATTGTATGTGCTATAATGTATCAGGGGCAGTGCAGTGTGTAGCATAATGTATAACGGGCATTGCGATTCCTGTCATAATGTGTCACAGGCATTATAGTGTGTGGCATAATGTGTCGGGGGCATTATGGTGTGTGCATATTGTGTCATGTGCATTATTGTGTGCGGCATAATGTCTAAGGGCCATTGCAGTATGTGGAATAATGTATACTGGGCATTACTATAAGGAGGAAAAATGACAAATAATGTAAGGGGCATGAATCAGGATTATTTTTCTTTCCTGTGGTGGCTAACGTCTGGGCGTGCAGGTTGCAAAACTGGGGTATAAGGTAGTCTTTTCCTGCAATGCCACGCCCATTCCAACGAAGCCACGCCCATTCCAACGAAGCCACGCCCCTTTTTGCAGCGCGCGCCTTAGGCGCGCGCATATTTACCCCTTTATTACTCCCAATTATGGGGGTGGGGGGGGGGGGGCGCCGAAGAATTTTTTGGCTTGGGGGAGATAAATTTCTAGTTACGCCACTGGTCTGCTGGCCGCTGCCCTCAGGAGGATGCAGCTTCCTTTGGAAAGAACAGTGCTTCTCCCTTAAGCGCTGTTCTCCAGTGCAGCGTGATGCTGCTGCTGATTAACCCGGACACCATTTCTCTTATTAAGTGGCGAAGGGTCTCCTGAGGCAGCGAGAAACAAAGTCCCTTGAATAACAAACAGTGAAATAAAATAAAGTAATATGAAAATTGAGCTGGAGTTCAGTCAGTTGTGACCGCCTCCCTCGGCACAAATTAAAAACTGAGGGATGATGGGGGTTAGAGGGGGAGGAGCCTGTTTCACTTTTAGATTATTTCAAGTGCCAGCTCCTTGTAAACCACCATCAATACCCCAGCGTCTTGACTTAGGGGGTCATTCCGAGTTGTTCGCTCGTTGCCGATTTTCGCAACGGAGCGATTAAGGCAAAAATGCGCATGCGCATGGTACGCAGTGCGCATGCGCATGGTACGCAGTGCGCATGCGCATGGTACGCAGTGCGCATGCGCTAAGTATTTTAGCACAAAACTTAGTAGATTTGCTCACGTCCGAACGAAGAATTTTCAGCGTTCAAGTGATCGGAGTATGATTGACAGGAAGTGGGTGTTTCTGGGTGGAAACTGACCGTTTTCTGGGAGTGTGCGGAAAAACGCAGGCGTGCCAGGATAAAAAGCGGGAGTGTCTGGAGAAACGGGGGAGTGGCTGACCGAACGCAGGGCGTGTTTGTGACGTCAAACCAGGAACGAAACAGGCTGAGCTGATCGCATTGTAGTAGTAAGTCTCGAGCTACTCAGAAACTGCTAAGAAATTTCTATTCGCAATTCTGCTAATCTTTTGTTCGCAATTCTGCTAAGCTAAAATACACTGCCAGAGGGCGGCGGCCTAGCGTGTGCAATGCTGCTAAAATCTGCTAGCGAGCGAACAACTCGGAATGAGGGCCTTAGTGCCAGTGTCCCCTAGTGGCTGACAGAAAAAACACATGTCCATTAGCAGAAAAAAAAACACTTTGGGCCCACATAAGTTAATGGGACAACATTGGGGTACAGTGATGGAGAAAACACATGGCCATTAGCGGGAATACATTGGTGGACAGTGTGTTTTTTCACAGACAGTAATAATACATTAGTGGACAGTGTATACATTGGTGGACAGTGTGATTATTAATACATTGGTGGATAGGGTATACATTAGTGGACAGTGGTGGTCATTCCGAGTTGATCGTAGCAGCAATTTTGTTAGCAGTTGGGCAAAACCATGGGGGTAATTCCAAGTTGATCGCAGCAGGATTTTTGTTAGCAGTTGGGCAAAACCATGTGCACTGCAGGGGAGGCAGATATAACATGTGCAGAGAGAGTTAGATTTGGGTGGGGTGTGTTCAATCTGCAATCTAATTTGCAGTGTAAAGATAAAGCAGCCAGTATTTACCCTGCACAGTAATAAAATAACCCATCCAAATCTAATTCTCTCTGCACATGTTATATCTGCCTCCCCTGCAGTGCACATGGTTTTGCCCAATTGCTAAAAAAAATCCTGCTGCGATCAACTTGGAATTACCCCCCATGTGCACTGCAGGAGGGGCAGATATAACATGTGCAGAGAGAGTTAGATTTGGGTGGGGTGTGTTTAAACTTGAATCTAGATTGCAGTGTAAAGGTGGGTACACACTAATAGATATATCTGCAGATCAATTGATCTGCAGATATATCTATGGACGGATCGAGCAGTGTGTTCAGCATACACACTGCTCGATCCGTCGGGGACTGACGTCATGAACTGGGCGGGCGTGTACACACGCCCGCCCAGTTCATCTGTCAATCACCACCGGCCGCCGCAGCATGTGTACGGGCGGTCGGCCGACCGCCCCGTACACACACAGCGACGCGCCAATTTATCGGTAGATATATTGGCCGTCGGCTGTGCTGCGCGGCCGATGCGATACGTCTGTGAACGACGGAGTTCACAGACGTATCGGCCGTACACACTGGCCGACGGTCCCGCGACATATCGGCCGTTCAAGAGAACGGCCGATATATCGACCAGTGTGTACGGGCCTTAAGAATAAAGCAGCCAGTATTTACCCTGCACAGAAACAAAACAACCCACCCAAATCCAACTCTCTCTGCAAATGTTATATCTGCCCCCCCTGCAGTGCACATGGTTTTGCCCAATTGCTAACAAACTTGCTGCTGCGATCAACTCAGAATTACCCCCAGTGTGCAGCTACTTGCAAATTGATAAATTCCGCCTATGACTAGGTACTCCTGGCTGCGTAGTGTTGCTGCCGCTGTGACGGTGCGTGGGAGTGTCCTGAGAAATGTCAGTCAAACTCCTGCGATACATTACATGTGATATATAGCAGGTACAAAAAAAACACCTTTTTGCATACGATTCTGATAAGGAGAGTTAAGGTAGACTTACCATGGTTAACTCTCTTTCTGAAAGGTACACTGGGTTCCACAGGGAATACATCGGGGTGTAGAGCGGGATCTTGGATCCAGAGGCACCATCAGGCAAACTTTTGACTGTCCCAGGATGCATTGGGGCCTCCTATATAACCCCGCCTCCAGGCACTGAGAGCTCAGTTTCGTTAACCAGTCCAATGCAGGAGCAGGTAAAAGAAAAGGTAGATGTTAGTCACATAGAACCACAATCTCACGGCAGGAGAGGGTACCAGCGGCTAATGCCATACAACCCAAAGAAGCTAGGTGCATCAGGGTGGGCGCCCTGTGGAACCCAGTGTACCTCGCAGAAAGAGAGTTAACCATGGTTAGTCTACCATAACTCTCCTTTTCTACAGCGGGGTACACTGTATTCCACAGGGAATACATCGAGATGTTCTAAAGCAGTTCCTCAAGGGAGGGAAGCATCCTGGGAGGCGTAAGTATCAAAGGCATAGAACCTAATGAACGTGTTCACTGAGGACCCTGTAGCCACCTTGCACAATTGTTCTGGGGGCATGCCATGATGGCCCGCCCAAAAAGGTCCAACAGACCGAGTAGAATGGGCTTTAACTGCAGCAGGAGCTGGGAGTCCAGCCTGCGCATAGACTTGTGCAATCACCATTCTAATCCACCTGGCCAAGGTTTTCTTATTCGCAGGCCAGCCACGTTTGTGAAAACCAAACAAAACAAGAAGGGAATCTGACCTTCTGATAGAGGCAGTCCTCTCCATATAGATACGGAGAGCCCTAACCACATCCAAAGAACGTTCTTTGGGAGGCAAATCCGAATAGACAAAGGCCGAAACCACAATCTCTTGGTTAGGGTGAAAAGATGACACCACCTTACGCAGATAACCTGGGCGAGTTCGTAGAACTGCCTGGTCCCGATGGAATATAAGAAAGGGTGGACAACAGGACAAAGCGCCTAAGTCAGACACCCGTCTTGCAGAGGCAATGGCCAGCAAGAACGGGATCTTGGCTGTGAGCCATTTAAGGTCCACCGATTCAAGAGGTTCAAATTGGGACTCTTGCAGAGCATTCAGCACAACAGACAAATCCCATGGAGCCACAGGAGAGACATAGGGAGGCTGAATCCGAATAATGCCCTGAATGAACGCCTGAACATCAGGTATAGAGGCAATTTTTGAAAAAGCTGTCTACAGACAGCGAAACACGTCAGTCCTGTTCATCTTCGGTCTAAGGGACTCTGTGGACTCCGATTCCATCTGCCATCCATTGGACGATCTGGGTCACCTCTGATCCAAACCACAAAGGTTAAAGGGTATTCCATTCATCGTGCTGTGAACCATTGTCATCTTGGTGAAATCCTGCTATAAAAGGCTCAACACGAGGAGGACTTTTCCCTTCACAAATACCTTGGGACCGGTAACTATCAAAAAACATCTGGGACCATTGCTATTGGTCCGTGACCACACATACATATGTACATATGGACTGTAGCCCACAGAACTGTATAAAAAGTCCCTGATAATTGACCGTGGAAAAGAGGACATTATATGAATGCTGCCAGCCAAAATTTTCATGCTGTCTAAACATTGATGCATACGCTAATTATTGTCTTTGAGTGTTCTAGTAACATATATTTGGGAGTTAATAAACTCTTTTTTATCCTTTTTTTTTTAAATAAATGAGGGTTTTTTAGAGTACCTTGTTACACATTATTCATTGTATATTATATCAAAGGTAGCGCTGTTTATTTTTCTTTTGTGTTTTGTGTATGTACTGTGGCGAGTGACTACCTCCATCAAAACAGCTGCTAGGAAAACCAACTCAAAGTAGCACCTGTTTAGATACATTTCGATATATATTTTCTTGCTACCCCACATAGAGGCAATTTTTCTCTGAAACCAAACCGACAAGGCAGATATATGAACCTTGAGGGAGGCCAGATGAAGACTTAAGTCCAGGCCTCTTTGCAGAAAAGCCAGTATTCTGGAAGCTCTGAATCTATGGACATCTTAATTCTTCTCTGTCACAACTGAGGGCCTGAGCTGACGGGAGGCAGCCTCAGTTGTAGGGACTGTCACAACTGAGGGCCTGAGCTGACGGGAGGCAGCCTCAGTTGTAGGGGCTGAGGTGTAATGGAATCTGGCAGGTTGTATCAGACCCCTAGACATGTAGAAGAATTGCCCGAAGGCGTGACCACGACAACCAGGAATAAAAGTCAATGATGTTTATTTATGACAACTCCGCAACACAGCAGCAGTAAAAGAAAACGTAAAAGTCAGCAAAGAATAAATACAGTTCCTGGGTACTACAGGATGGCAGGAGCCACAGGGCACTGGTAGTGTGAGATAGTTCTTATGATCTTCTAGATGGAAAGTCCTTACCAGGCCCGACTGTAGCAATGGAGATAACCCAGGATTGTGCCAGCTGGTGTTCCAGGAAAAGCTGGGTTGCTGAAGATAAAACAGCTGCTGTGGATACTGGCTGGAACCAGACTGTTGTTAGCACGGAGTGGATACTGGCTGGAACCAGTTAAATAATAAATGAACTTGGGAGCGATGAAATATGAACTGAAATGTAGAACTTGAGAGCGGAGAAATAATAATACCGGTGGAGAGTGGTAAAGTGTAGAAAGGACACCGGCCCTTTAAGGGAAGCTGTACTCTGCTGGAAGCTGAGCTGGAAGCAGGTAATGTTGTAGCTGGAAACAGATGAATCCACAATGGATTGGAGAGTCAGGCTACACCGCAGGTGGAATGCTGGTGCGGGTCTCTATGGTGGAAGTCTTGAGACAGGAGCTGGAACCTGGAAGACAATCACAGGAGAGAGACAAACAGGAACTAGGTTTGACAACCAAAGCACTGACGCCTTCCTTGCTCAGGCACAGTGTATTTATACCTGCAGCAAGGAAGGGATTGGCTAGGCAATTATGCAGATTAACAATACTGACAACAGATTGGAGGAAATGATCAGCTGACAGAATCCAAGATGGCTGCGCCCATGCAGACACTTGGAGGGAAGTTTGGTTTGTAATCCATGTGGTAATGAAAACAGTAATGGCGGCGCCGGCCACTGGAGACAGGAGACGCCAGGCTGACAAGTGCACATCCAACCACGCGGATACAGCGGAGGCCGCGGCTGACGTAATCGCCACTCTGACACTCTGCATGCAGAAGCTCAGGGACGGCGTCGGAGGCCGCGGGAGACGCCATGCCAGATGTAATAAGGCGTTACTGTGACAGCGTCTCAGAGAGACAGGAGAGGATGCAGGAATGTGAACATTAGGATAACAGATGGGATCCGGTCCTGGAGCGCTGAGCCAGCCTTAGGAGGCATCTGATGGGTAAGAAATGGCGTCCAGATACCCGGATCGTGACAGCACCCCCCCCCTTTAGGAGTGGTCCCAGGACACTTCTTTGGCTTTTGAGGAAACTTGGAATGGAATCTCCGGACCAAGGCAGGAGCATGGACATCAGAAGCATTGGTCCATGAACGTTCCTCAGGGCCGTAACCCTTCCAGTCAATAAGATACTGTAGTTGACCGTAACGGTGACGTGAGTCCAGGATCTTGGCCACTTCATACTCAACGCCTCGTTGAGTTTGGACTTTCGGAGTTGGAGGAAGTGAGAAATGAAACCGATTCAAGATCAGCGGTTTCAACAGGGAAACATGGAATGTCCTGGGTATTTTTAAGAAGGGAGGCAACTGAAGTCTGTAAGCAACAGGATTGATGACTTGTTCAATCTTGAAAGGACCGATATAGCGAGGTGCAAACTTCATACTGGGAACTCTTAACCTCAGATTCTTCGTGGATAACCATACCCGATCACCCACCTTGAGAGCAGGAACTGCTCGACGCTTCTTATCCGCAAACTTCTTGTACCTGAACGATGCCTTGAGCAGAGCTGATCGTACGTTCTTCCAGATATTGGCAAACTGATGCAAGGTGATATCCACTGCGGGAACAGAAGTTGCTGGAAGCGGTTGGAACTCAGGGACTTTAGGGTGGAATCCAAAGTTAGTGAAGAATGGTGTTGAAGCAGATGAAGAATGATACTGGTTGTTATGACAGAACTCGGCCCAGGGAAGTAATTGAACCCAGTCATCTTGAGAGGAGGACACATAGATGCGGAGGAAGGCCTCCAAGTCCTGATTCACCCTCTCGGTTTGACCATTGGTCTGAGGATGGTAAGCCGTGGAAAACTTTAGCTTGACTTGAAGGACTTGACATAAACTTCGCCAGAATTTGGCTGTGAATTGAACTCCTCGATCTGAGATAATTTCTTCAGGAAGACCGTGGAGTCGGAAGATCTCTTGTATGAATACTTGAGCCAACTTGGAAGCTGACGGAAGACCGGTGAGAGGAATGAAGTGTGCCATCTTGGTGAACCGGTCAACTACCACCCAGATGGTATTGAACTTGTTGCACATGGGTAAATCTGTAATAAAATTCATCGACAAATGGGTCCAAGGTCGACGGGGAACAGATAGTGGAACCAGTTGCCCCGCAGGCGACTGGCGGGATACCTTATGTTGAGCACACTTTGGGCAAGATGCAATAAACTCCAAGACGTCCTTTTTCAGAGTTGGCCACCAATAGGACCTAGAGATAAACTCCAGGGTTTTTTGGATACCTGTATGTCCGGCAAAACGGGAAGCATGGGCCCAATGCATGAGCTTCTTCCTTAGCATCGGTTTCACAAAACTTTTCCCTGATGGGGGCGTAGAGTCCATCCCTACCGTGGAGAATGCCAACGGATTTATAATAGGATGCTTGTCTGAAGACTCTGACTCATTTTCTTGCTCCCATGAGCGGGAAAGGGCATCGGCCTTGCGATTCTGAGAGCCCGGACAGAACTGGAGTTTAAAGTCGAACCTGGAAAAGAAAAGTGCCCATCTGGCCTGACGAGGGTTGAGACATTGTGCGCCTTTCAGATATAAAAGGTTCTTGTGGTCTGTAAGTATGGTGATTGAATGAGAAGCTCCCTCCAACAGATACCTCCACTCTTCTAGAGCGAGCTTGATGGCTAGCAACTCCTGGTCGCCAATGGCATAGTTGCGCTCAGCTGGGGAGAACTTCCGGGAGAAGAAACTGCAAGGGTGTAAATGGCCATCTTTAGCCCTCTGAGATAACACCGCTCCTACTCCAACGGAGGAGGCATCCACCTCTAAGATGAAAGGAGAGTCGATGTCAGGCTGTTTCAGAACAGGCGCAGAGATGAACCTTTGTTTTAAAAGATGAAATGCTTGCATGGCTTCTTCAGACCACTTGGACGGGTTAGCACCCTTCTTAGTGAAAGCAGTAATAGGCGCCACAATGGTGGAAAAGTCTCGTATAAACTTTCGGTAATAGTTGGCGAACCCCAAGAACCTCTGGACCCCTTTGAGGGTTAAGGGTATCGGCCAATTTTGGATTGCTTGTAGTTTCTCAGGATCCATCTCTAGTCCGGAACCGGACACAATGTACCCTAGAAACGGAATGGACTTGACTTCAAAGACGCATTTCTCTAATTTGCAATAGAGATGATTGACACGGAGACGGGACAGAACCTCTTTAACCCAAAAACGATGTTCCTCTAAATCGTTGGCAAAAATGAGGATATCGTCTAGATAGACCACGACATGACGGTATAGAATGTCTCTGAAGATCTCATTGACAAAATGCTGGAAGACAGCTGGAGCATTGCTCAATCCGAAGGGCATGACGAGGTACTCATAATGTCCGTCACGGGTGTTAAAGGCGGTCTTCCACTCGTCACCCTCACGGATCCGGATGAGATTGTATGCACCCCTCAAGTCCAGCTTTGTAAAGATGGTAGCTCCGCTAACTCTGTCAAAGAGCTCAGTAATCAGGGGTAAAGGATAACGGTTCTTGATGGTAATGTCGTTCAAACCTCTGTAGTCGATGAACGGCCGCAGACCACCATCTTTCTTCTTTACAAAAAAGAAGCCTGCGCCGGCTGGAGAAGAAGAAGGTCGAATGAACCCCTTTGCTAGGTTCTCTTTAATGTATTCCTCCATAGAATGCGTCTCAGGCAGAGACAACGGATAAGTTCGGCCTCGAGGTGGAACCTTCCCTGGAACGAGATCAATCGGGCAGTCCCATTCTCTATGAGGAGGAAGGATATCAGCAGAAGCCTTACTGAACACATCCGTGAAATCTTGATATGGAGGAGGTGGAACATCAGACGACCTGGGGGAGGAAGAACAGACAGGCAATACTTTAAACAAACATGTCTCAGCACAGGAGGAACCCCATGCCAGGATTTGCGTAGTCGTCCAATCAATTGTAGGATTGTGAAGACGGAGCCATGGAAGGCCCAGGACCACAGGATGTGTGGCTCTTGGAATCACTAAAAAAGAAATAAGTTCGGAATGAAGAACTCCCACTCTCAGACGAACTGGTAGAGTCCTTAAAGAAATAACTGCATCAAAAATTTTGCTGCCATCCACGGCAGTTAAAGAAATGGACGAAGGAAGTCTCTCGGTGGGTAGAGACCACCGTTTAACATAGGCTTCGGTAATAAAGTTCCCAGCTGCTCCGGAATCAAGGAGGGCAATGACGTTCCGATAACGTTGAGCAACTTGAAGCGAGACTGGGAGATTACAATCTTGAGGAGATGGAGAGGAGATCATTACTCCTAGCCGGCCCTCTCCTTGGCGAGCTAGGGTCTGGAGTCCTGGACGTTTGGGACAGGCATTAATGGTGTGAGACGGAGCTGCACAATAAAGACAGAGAGACTTGGAGAGGCGTCTTCGGCGCTCAGCAGGAGTTAAACGGGAACGACCAATTTGGCTGGACTCATCTTTAGATGGTGACAGTTGGCGAGGAGGAGGAGCAGAAGATTTTGGAGCAGATGATCTTACACGCTCAGTTGCTCTCTCTCTGAAACGTAAAACAACTTTCGTGCAGAGTGAGATTAGCTCATCTAACTTGGAAGGTAAGTCTCTGGTAGCTAACTCATCTTTAATACTCTCAGATAAGCCATGCCAGAATGCAGCATACAGGGCCTCGTTGTTCCATGCCAGTTCGGATGCCAGGATCTGGAACTGTATAAGATATTGTCCTACAGTACGTGATCCCTGGCGCAAACGGAGAATCTCAGATGAAGCTGAAGTTACCCGGCCTGGCTCGTCGAAGATACGCCTAAATGTTGACACGAATGTAGTGTAGGAGGATAGCAGGGTGTCGGACCTCTCCCATAACGGTGATGCCCAATCAAGGGCTGAGCCACTGAGAAGAGAGATAATGTAGGCAATTTTTGTACGGTCACTGGGAAAATTGCCAGGTTGTAGCTCAAACTGAATCTCACACTGGTTGAGAAATCCCCTGCAGAATCTTGGAGATCCGTCAAATTTTGCTGGCGTTGGAAGATGAAGACGTGGAGCAGAAATGGGTAAGGTGGGTGGGGTTATAGCTGGAGTCACTGTGGTTGACGCACCAGACGCGCCTGATCCACGGAGAGTTGTCTGAATCCCATCCAGCCGAGTAGAGAGATCCTGGAGACAGCGGATGATGTGGCCCTGTGCAGCCTCCTGATGTTCTAGTCGGGCTGCCAGTTCTTGCATCGGCCTGGCCGCTTGATCCTGATCTCCGGCTGGATTCATTAGGTCAGTGCTTACTGTCACAACTGAGGGCCTGAGCTGACGGGAGGCAGCCTCAGTTGTAGGGACTGTCACAACTGAGGGCCTGAGCTGACGGGAGGCAGCCTCAGTTGTAGGGGCTGAGGTGTAATGGAACCTGGCAGGTTGTATCAGACCCCTAGACATGTAGAAGAATTGCCCGAAGGCGTGACCACGACAACCAGGAATAAAAGTCAATGATGTTTATTTATGACAACTCCGCAACACAGCAGCAGTAAAAGAAAACGTAAAAGTCAGCAAAGAATAAATACAGTTCCTGGGTACTACAGGATGGCAGGAGCCACAGGGCACTGGTAGTGTGAGATAGTTCTTATGATCTTCTAGATGGAAAGTCCTTACCAGGCCCGACTGTAGCAATGGAGATAACCCAGGATTGTGCCAGCTGGTGTTCCAGGAAAAGCTGGGTTGCTGAAGATAAAACAGCTGCTGTGGATACTGGCTGGAACCAGACTGTTGTTAGCACGGAGTGGATACTGGCTGGAACCAGTTAAATAATAAATGAACTTGGGAGCGATGAAATATGAACTGAAATGTAGAACTTGAGAGCGGAGAAATAATAATACCGGTGGAGAGTGGTAAAGTGTAGAAAGGACACCGGCCCTTTAAGGGAAGCTGTACTCTGCTGGAAGCTGAGCTGGAAGCAGGTAATGTTGTAGCTGGAAACAGATGAATCCACAATGGATTGGAGAGTCAGGCTACACCGCAGGTGGAATGCTGGTGCGGGTCTCTATGGTGGAAGTCTTGAGACAGGAGCTGGAACCTGGAAGACAATCACAGGAGAGAGACAAACAGGAACTAGGTTTGACAACCAAAGCACTGACGCCTTCCTTGCTCAGGCACAGTGTATTTATACCTGCAGCAAGGAAGGGATTGGCTAGGCAATTATGCAGATTAACAATACTGACAACAGATTGGAGGAAATGATCAGCTGACAGAATCCAAGATGGCTGCGCCCATGCAGACACTTGGAGGGAAGTTTGGTTTGTAATCCATGTGGTAATGAAAACAGTAATGGCAGCGCCGGCCACTGGAGACAGGAGACGCCAGGCTGACAAGTGCACATCCAACCACGCGGACACAGCGGAGGCCGCGGCTGACGTAATCGCCACTCTGACACTCTGCATGCAGAAGCTCAGGGACGGCGGCGGAGGCCGCGGGAGACGCCATGCCAGATGTAATAAGGCGTTACTGTGACAGCGTCTCAGAGAGACAGGAGAGGATGCAGGAATGTGAACATTAGGATAACAGATGGGATCCGGTCCTGGAGCGCTGAGCCAGCCTTAGGAGGCATCTGATGGGTAAGAAATGGCGTCCAGATACCCGGATCGTGACATTCTCAGCACACCAGGTGAAGTAAGAATTCCAAACCCTGTAATAAATCCGGGCTTTGTGGGCTTTCAACATCGTTTAAATAACTACCTCTGACAATCCTTTGGGCTCTCAGGAGTGATGCTTCAAGAGCCACGCCGTCAAAGCCAATCTGGCAAGGTCTGGGTAGATTCGAAAGAGAAAATCCCGCACCAGAACTAATAATAAATGAATGAATGTTAATATAAGGGGTTAAGCGTTAAATTTCCATTGAATATTCAAATTTTGACGCTGGTGCTACCTACTGATCTGAAAATGTATACAAAGAAGGAAAATTGTGGCAGAGATCAGTTTACCTAGGTGCACTCTCCCCCCTTAAATAAATCTATTCTATGATATTTTTACTTTAATGATTTTTATTTTTTGTTTTATTACAAACATAAGTTACCAATGCCCACATGGAATGTCATCCTCTATTCATAATATCCCATATGGTATTATAATGGCCTGAATAATAGGCCATACAAAGCGAAATATTAAAAAAGATTTTTTTATAGAAATAGAAAAACGTGAAAAGAAAAAATGTTTATTAGACAGATTTCTGTCTTGTGTGAGAATAAGAATAAAATAAAATTCTTAAAACCAAATCGTGTGCCGCCTATTATATTTTATATATTTGATATAACTCTTATAATGAGTATAAGTGTTCTAAGCTCCAATTATTTGTATGTATGCACCTGATGAATATCAGTGTGCTGCTCTAGTATTAAACTTTATCTGAACAATGTATTCATTCCAAATATACCGCACTTAAATTACATATAGCAGTGTGAAAAGAAATAAATATGAAAAATAACAATTTCTGTCCAGGTTTCAATGTTGATACTGTGTCTGCTTGTATTTATTTATTTATTTATAAACAGTATTGTATTTTAATCTCCCATTACTCTGTGTATACTGTTGACACTGTATCCACTAGTTCCTCTGACAGTAGTGCATTTCAATCACATATTGCTTTATGGCCCTCATTCCGAGTCGTTCGCTCGGTAATTTTCATCGCATCGCAGTGAAATTCCGCTTAGTACGCATGCGCAATAATCGCACTGCGACTGCGCCAAGTAATTTTACAATGAAGATAGTATTTTTACTCACGGCTCTTTCCTCGCTCCGGCGATCGTAGTGTGATTGACAGGAAATGGGTGTTACTGGGCGGAAACACGGTGTTTTCGGGGCGTGTGGATAAAAACGCTACCGTTTCCGGAAAAAACGCAGGAGTGGCCGGAGAAACGGGGGAGTGTTTGGGCGAACGCTGGGTGTGTTTATGACGTCAAACCAGGAACGACAAGCACTGAACTGATCGCAGATGCCGAGTAAGTCTGAACCTACTCTGAAACTGCTAAGTAGTTTGTAATCGCAATATTGCGAATACATCGGTCGCAATTTTAAGAAGCTAAGATACACTCCCAGTAGGCGTAGGCTTAGCCTGAGCAACTCTGCTAAATTCGCCTTGCGAGCGATCAACTCGGAATGAGGGCCCATGTGCTGTGACTGGCAACAAATGTTGCTATTATGTGTCAGTATGAATTCTTGGCAATCTGCCAGTCTTCCTATGTTGCACAGAAATGAAGTAGTGATTGCTTCCTGCTCTTTAACCATGAAAAATATATATCGAAGTGTTCCCCCTCGGTGATGTAATATCAATAACTGCTTCTTATGACCAGGATCAGTACTGTGGAATAGAATTCACAAATCCCCTCATCTCACACTATTTACATAAATTCAATAATTTATATCCCGCAGTTATATTCTGCATGCATATGTGGGGATGAGGGTTACGATAGGCTGTTGATCCCTACTGAATCACACCAGCACTCCTGGGTTATTTAAGAATGGGCTATGTCAGAAAATAGAATACAGTCAGTATAGAGGTGGGTTTGCTTTCTAATATGTGAAGCCCACCAATTATGCGGAGTATGCCAGTCGGTGGACTTCACATATTAGAAAGCAAACCCACCTCTATACTGACTGTATTCTATTTTCTGACATAGCCCGTTCTTAAATAACCCAGGAGTGCTGGTGTGATTCAGTAGGGATCAATAGCCTATCGTAACCCTCATCCCCACATATGCATGCAGAATATAACTGCGGGATATAAATTATTGAATTTATGTAAATAGTGTGAGATGAGGGGATTTGTGAATTCTATTCCCCAGTACTGATCCTGGTCATAAGAAGCAGTTATTGATATTACATCACCGAGGGGGAACACTTCGATATATATTTTTCATGGTTAAAGAGCAGGAAGCAATCACAACTTCATTTCTGTGCAACATAGAGACTGGCAGATTGCCAAGAATTCATACTGACACATAATAGCAACATTTGTTGCCAGTCACAGCACATAAAGCAATATGTGATTGAAATGCACTACTGTCAGAGGAACTAGTGGATACAGTGTCAACAGTATACACAGAGTAATGGGAGATTAAAATACAATACTGTTTATAAATAAATAAATAAATAAATAAATACAAGCAGACACAGTATCAACATTGAAACCTGGACAGAAATTGTTATTTTTCATATTTATTTCTTTTCACACTGCTCTATGTAATTTAAGTGCGGTATATTTGGAATGAATACATTGTTCAGATAAAGTTTAATACTAGAGCAGCACACTGATATTCATTAGGTGCATACATACAAATAATTGGAGCTTAGAACACTTATACTCATTATAAGAGTTATATAAAATATATAAAATATAATAGGCGGCACACGATTTGGTTTTAAGAATTTTATTTTATTCTTATTCTCACACAAGACAGAAATCTGTCTAATAAACATTTTTTCTTTTCACGTTTTTCTATTTCTATAAAAAAATCTTTTTTAATATTTTGCTTTGTATGGCCTATTATTCAGGCCATTATAATACCATATGGGATATTATGAATAGAGGATGACATTCCATGTGGGCATTGGTACCTTATGTTTGTAATAAAACAAAAAATAAAAATCATTAAAGTAAAAATATAATAGAATAGATTTATTTAAGGGGGGGGAGTGCACCTAGGTAAACTGATCTCTGCCACAATTTTCCTTCAAGGTCTGGGTAGAGACAAGGGCCCTGCACGAGGAGGTCTGGTCATTGAGGAAGTAGAAGGGGATGCCCCATCGATGGATCCTGGGCCACGCTGGAACGACTAGAAGCAGCCATCCTCCTTTCTGTTTGAATTTCCGTAAAACCCTGGGCAGGAGTGACACTGGAGGGAACACGAAAGGCAGCTGAAAGTTCCATGGAATTGCCAGTGCATCCACGAACGCTGCTAGAGGATCCCTTGTCCTTGATCCGAAGACCGGAACCTTGTGTTTGTGTCGAGACGCCATTAGGTCTACGTCCGGTAGACCCCACCTGTCCAGTAGGAGTTGAAAGACTTCTGGGTGAAGACTCCACTCTCCGGCGTGTATGTCCTGGCGACTGAGGTAGTCCGCTTCCCAGTTCAGGACACCCGGAATGAACACTGCTAATATACTTGGCAGATGGCGTTCTGCCCAACAAAGGATTTTTGACACTTCCTTCATAGCCATGCGGCTTCGAGTGTCGCCTTAATGGCATTGTCTGAACGTGCTTGAACCGGTCTGTTCCGTACCAGAGGCAGGGCGTGTGATAATGCTTTGAACACTGCCCTCAGCTCTAGGATGTTTACTGGGAGGAGTGATTCTTCCTTGGTCCACCGACCATGAAAAGAGTGTTGGTCCAACACCACTCCCCATCCCCTCAAACTGGCATCTGCTCAATTGCAGGTCCTGGAGCCACCAGGTCAGCAACAAATGAACCTACGGAGTCAACAAGATCATTTGGGATCTGATCCGATGAGGCAGGCCGTCCCACTTCGCAAGAATTAATCGTTGCAGAGGGCGGGAATGAAAGTGAGCGTACTCCACCATGTCAAATGTCGACACCATCAGGCTAGATACCTGCATCGCCGAGTGAATCGACACTCTGCGGTGACGGATGAAGTGTCTTATCCTGTCCTGGATTTTCTGGACCTTGTCTGGAGACAAGAACAGTCTCTGACTCTGTGTGTCCAGAAGCGCCCCTAGGTGCACCATACTCTGAGCTGGGACCAGCGAGGACTTCTTCCAATTGATCAGCCATCCGTGGGCTTGTAAGCAACACACCGTCAATTGTAGATGATTGAGGAGGACATCGTGGGAACTCACCAGAATCTACAGATTCCCTGGCGACGGAAATGCGCCGTCATCACGGCCATAACCTTGGTGAAGATCCGAGGAGACAAGGCCGGTCCGAACGGCAGAGCCTGGAATTGATAGTGACTGTCGCCAATAGCAAACCGCAGGAACTGCTGATGTGATATGGCAATAGGAATATGCAGATAAGCATCCTGTATATCCAGGGATACCATGTAATCTCCGGGTTCCATCGCCAGCACAATAGAGCGCAATGTTTCCATACGAAACTTGGCGATCCTCACAAATTTGTTCAGTGACTTGAGCTTGAGTATAAGCCGAAAAGACCCATTGGGTTTCTGCACCAGAAACAGGGTCGAATAATAGCCTCTGCCATGCTGGGACTGAGGTACTGGCACAACTACTCCTGTACTCAGGAGAGAGCCTACCACCATTTGTAGAGCCTGCGCCTTCAACAGATCCGAAGGGAGTACCGTAGTGCAGAACTGGTGAGGGGGACATCTCTTGAAGGAGACAGCATACCCGTGAGAGACAACTTCCAGTACCCAAGCGTCTGAAGTGGTCTTTAACCAGACCTGGGCGAACTGTATTAGTTGGCCTGTATTAGAGGACCGCCCTGTCATGCAGCAGGCTTGTCTTGTTTCGAAGCAGGCTGACGGCTGCCCAGGACTGTTTCGTTTTGGGCTTGGTGGTCTGGAGAGCATGAGACTGTCTGGGGTAAGACTGACCCTTGGCTTTCCCTTGAGGTCGAAAGGAACGAAAAGTGGTAGTCTTCGCCTTCTGAGCAGAAGAATTAGTAGGAGAAAGAAAAGCAGTCTTAGCAGCTGCTAATTCAGACACTATTTTATTCAGGTCCTCTCCAAATAAAATGTCCCCAGTAAAGGGGAGTACCTTCAAGGTCTTATTGGAGTCCAAATCCACTTTCCACGACCTTAACCACAGTATGCGGCGAGCCAGGACAGATGTGAATGCCGCTTTGGCTGCCAGTACCCCCAGCAGCGGTGCATATGTGAGACAGGTATTGTCTGGCCTTGTCAGAAATATCCTCGGGCTGCTCATCCTTTAACGCCTGAACCCACGCCTCAATACCCTTTGCGGCCCAAGAGCCAGCTATGGTGGGCCTATGGATGGCCCCTGCGAGGGAATATATAGACTTCAGGCATCCCCTCCACATGCTTATCCATCAGATCCTTCAGGGAGGTGACAGGCAGAGTAAACGACCCCACGAGATGGGTGACGTGAGAATCCACCGGCGGGTTTTCCCATTTACCACACAACTCAGCAGGGAGAGGATAGCAAGCCAAAGCCTGTTTAGGGAGCGGAAATTTCTTACCTGGGGTAGACCAGGGTTCCCTCCTGACGTCCACAAGATGATCTGAATGGGGTAATACAGTTTTAACCACCTTCTGTAGTTTAAACATATCACTTTTCTTGGCCACTGTAGTGGAATCCTCATCCTCAGTGATTCTGCTTAATAGCATCCACCAGGGCAGGAACATCATCCTGTAAGGTAGAATCCTCGTCAGTAAAACATGATTCAGAGTCTGACAGGACCGTACGCTCCCCCTCCTCATCAGATGAAACATCAGAGAGGTTAGTGGATTGTGAGGAGGAAGCAGCCCGCATAGAGGACCCAGAGACTTGGAGTAGGTTTCTGTCTAACCAAAGACTGATTTAACTGTTGCAACTGGGTAGACATATTTTTAGGGACAACTTGTGGGTGGCTCCATTGTAGTTACAGGATCTGCAGGCTGACTGGGAGGTGTATGACATTTAGCACACAGACCATCACACAATACTTCCCCCTCAGGTAAACCTCTGGAGCATACCTTGAAACTTACAGGAGCTTCCAGAGTTTTACTGCCCTTATTGTTAGACATTGTAATAAAGCAACAGTTAAGCTAATAGTACGATGAAGCCAGACAGAGTACACAACATGCGGACAAAGTACACAACCAGCGTCAGAATACACAAACTTGTGAGCTAAATCCTAGTGTACGTGACTGTAACACAGTAAAATATCCATATAGCGATAAGTACTGTGTACACTATATTAGAGGACCCTAACACACCTAGTCCCTTCGGGTATAGAATATAGTGATAGCTATCTTAGATGGGATACACATGAGAGTGAAACTATACAGCAGGTACAGGCACACACAGTCACAGGCAATGCAGAGATTATTTTAAACACAATAAAACTGCACTAGACTAGCGCACACACGCACACACACACACACACACACACACACACATACTCGTACAATATATTCTGTAATAGGTACACTTTTTCTAAACTAACGCTGTCTGTAATAAGACATGTAGAATACTCAAGTGTCTGTAATGTCACAGCGCTGTATACAGGCAGCTTTACAGGAGAGACTTTGCCCTGCAATCCCAGAGACCAGTAGCAGCTATGCTCAGAAGTTGGTGGCCAGCGTCTCTGTCAGGAACTGAGGGAGAGTGTGAGGCAGCTCCAGGGCGGGAAATCTGCGAGGAGATGGCGCCCTGGCCCGGAGGAGGGGCTACAGGTCAAGCGTCTACTCCCCTATGCTGGGCCTCACCGCTGGTACTACGGAGCCTTACCAATAGGGGCGTTAGTACACCCGACCTGTTCTCCTATGCCCTGGCGGATATAGAGGGGGCCCTGCTTGGTAACTGTGTCCACGCCAGCGTTGCAGTCCGTCTCCCTAGACTGCGACAGTAACGCAATGTAGTGGCGGGTCCCACCTGGGGGACCCTCTTACCTCCTCCCTTCGTAGCAGCCACGCGAACCAGGAGAGCATCTGCGACTGTGTGCCAAAGCCAGAGCGTCTCCGCCGCAAGTACCCCGGATCTGAGCCGCGGGAGTATGCAACGCCTCTTGGGAGGTGACGGAGATGCAGCACTGAATGTCACTCTGACATAACAGTGCTGCGTCCCTTGAAGTCTTCTATAGATTTTTCAGGGCTGCCCAGTGCAGCCCGCCTGTTAGGTGACCTGCTGCCTGCAGCCACCACTCGAAACTGAGCTCTCAGTGTCTGGAGGTGGGGTTACAAAGGAGGCCCCAATGCATCCTGGGACAGTCAAAGCTTTGCCTGATGGTGCCTCTGAATCAAAGATCCCTCTCTATACCCCGATGTATTCCCTGTAAAACCCAGCTGCAGAAATATTATTAGTGCAGTACTTGCGACCTAGGAGCTCCGATCCGATGCTCACGGGACCGTGCATCGGATCGGAGGTAAAACACATACGATTGGTCACTTTTCACCCGATATAACGTCCCGAAACGTTGGCATTGGATGAAATTGGCCAAAAACGCAGCAGTTTATGGGCACCTTAAGTCTTGTGTGGGCAGCAAGAAAAAGAAAAAGTCTTATATGCAATTTTATAATCAAAGAGATCAAGTATCAGGAAGAAAACAACTTTAATACTGTGAGCTGGGAGCTGAATTATTCCTTAATATATCACTGTGCGGTCCCCTCTCCCCTATAATACATATCAGTGTTGTCAGGAATCGACTTACCACAGCTGCATCCAGGGCTGTTTCTAGGCAATTTGGCTCCCAGTGCGAGATGTAAAAATGCACCCCCCCCCCCCTAAGATCTAAAAACAAAAAATGTGCGCGCCTTCGACAAGGGGGTGTGGCCTAATTAAAATGGGCGTGGTCTCATTAAAATGGCCGTGGCCTCATCTGATATCACGGCCACCACAGGGAAAAAAAGAAAAAAAAAAGACCCCATTTTACACACTACGGCAGGCAAGAGTCCCCATTTTACACATTACGCAGGCACATGTCCCCATTTTACACAGTAGGCAGGCAAGAGTCCCCATTTTACACAGTAGGCAGGCAAGAGTCCCCATTTTACACATTACGGCAGGCAAGAGTCCCCATTTTACACATTGCGGCAGGCACGTGTCCCCATTTTACACAGTAGGCAGGCAAGAGTCCCCATTTTACACATTGCGGCAGGCAAGAGTCCCCATTTTACACATTGCGGCAGGGAAGAGTCCCCATTTTACACATTGCGGCAGGCAAGAGTCCCCATTTTACACATTATGGCAGGCAAGTGTCCCCAATTATACAGTGCAGCAGGCAAGTGTCCCCAATTACACAGTGCAGCAGGCAAGTGTCCCCAATTACACAGTGCAGCAGGCAAGTGTCCCCAATTACACAGTGCAGCAGGCAAGTGTCCCCAATTACACAGTGCAGCAGACAAGTGTCCCCAATTACAAAGTGCAGCAGGCAAGAGTCCAAATTTTACACAGTGTGGCAGCTGGCAGGCAAGTGTCAAGTGGGGGGGAGGAAGGGAGAGAGAGAGACAACTTACATATGAAGGATCTTCCCGCTCTTCGGGTTGGCCGTCTCTCCTTCCTCGTCGCGCCTCCTCCTTCCAGCTTCCTCGCGCCTCCTCCTTCCAGCCCTCCTCCGTCTTCTCGAGTACTCCTGTTCGGGGGGCGGAGTTTCGCGAAATGACGCGATTGCGTCGTGACGTCACGACGCAACCGCGTCATTCCGTGAAACTCCGCCCCCCGAGCAAGAGTACTCGGAAAGACGGAGAACAGGGAAACCGGGACCTGCAAAGTGCCGCGGCGGGCGCCCCGTGCGGTTGCACGGCTCGCCCGCCGCAAGAAACGGCACTGGCTGCATCTGTCTGTCGGTGCGGACTCCGTCCGGGGTTCCTACGTCTCGCTGTCGCTGGTCTCCCTATCGCCGGATGCCATCCTGGGCCTAGGAACGCTCCTGTTGTCAGCGGGCGTGCATGTACGCCGCGTCCCCGCCGGGCCGCGGCATGGGCGCCGCCATGACAACTTTCCTCAGACTGCCGCATCAGCCAATCCAGAGCTTTGCCGCACCTCCTCGTTTCCCTTCCAGCCAATGCCTGCAGACCGGGGGGTATATCAGGAGCAGTAGGGTGAGTCAGTCCTTGTCCTGGACTTCGTGTCACTCCTATGACCTGTGTCTCTGGCTCCGTTCTCCAGTTCCTCCGTTTACCTGCTTTGCCTTCCAGTTTGTTCCTGTACTGCCGTGGAACCACAAGCACCAGCAACCCTTGCACTTGAGTTCTAGCTTCACATCTTTACCAGCTACAGTGTGCTTCAGCCCTCTGCAGTAGAGACACGGAAAGGATTGACAGATCGATAGCTCTTTCTCGATTCTGTGGGTGGTGGTGCATGGCCGTTCTTAGTTGGTGGAGCGATTTGTCTGGTTAATTCCGATAACGAACGAGACTCCCGCATGCTAACTAGCTACGCGACCCCCGGCTATTTTTATCATATACATTAAAAGTTATGTTTTAAGTATTTCTTTCTATATGTTATAGGAATTTTCCTTTTCTTTCAAGAGTGCGCCCACACAAGAGCCTTCTTTCTCTCCCTTCCTTCTAGTACATGTACTCTCTGGCTCTGGGCGCACCACCAAGCGGGACAACTCTATTCATTGAAGTAAAAGACATAGTCTTCTCTTCTTTTTTCCTATTTTGGAGTGCTTTATTGTCCAAATGTTGGTTCCACATTATTAAAACAGTATTTCTTTACCAGTGCCCGATCGCCCTTTGTCTAGTCTAAGTAGAGACTCTCCTCCAGGTGCATCTCGTTATCTACACCTGTTCATCAGCCTGCAAGCTGCCAGTGTTATTCAAACTGCACTGATAACTTTTAACACTTGTCTCCTGCAATTGCTACCAGGTTTGCTATTTCCACCAACATCTCTGCTGGCTCCACGGTCCAACAACTATCGGTTCCCATACCGACACATCGATCCCCTGATCGATTGAACTTACCATACAGACTTTGCCATAGACTCTCAGCTTCCACGCTGCATATTC
Source organism: Pseudophryne corroboree (assembly GCF_028390025.1). Lineage (NCBI taxonomy): Eukaryota > Metazoa > Chordata > Amphibia > Anura > Myobatrachidae > Pseudophryne > Pseudophryne corroboree. The sequence continues at coordinate 447,887,839 of NC_086446.1, forward strand.
ACAATTGCATTTGTTTCTGTTGTTTTCAAGTATTCCTGCTGCCATATTGTTTAAAGCCTACTGTTTAATAAACAACATTGCGCACATGCGCAGGAATCCAATCCGGCCTCCTTGCTTCTTCCATCCTACCTCCACTGACCCACTAGCGCCCCCTCCGGGGACACAAACTAAACAGAACCTGACAGTAAGTCCAGGACCGATGGACTCGGATGGTGGTCAAAATGTGGGGTCAGGGGCCTTACAAAATCTGGTCTCCCGCTTGGATGGTCAAGAGGCTGCGCAGCAGCAGATGTTCCAGTTCCTGCAAGGAATGTCCTCCCGTCTTGATACACTACAACAATCTCTGCCCAGTGCTCTTGTTTCTTCAGTTCCAGTCACCTCTGCGCCTGCAAGTTCAGCGGGTTCTCCTTCACCGGCTGCATCAACTCCAGTGTCACGCTTGCACCTGCCCGTGCCCAGCAAATATGATGGCAGCCCTAAGCTATGTCGCGGGTTTCTTAATCAATGTGAAATCCAGTTTGAGTTGTTATCACACAATTTCCCCACGCCAAGATCCAAGGTTGCCTACATCATATCACTGCTCTCTGGATCAGCTTTGAGTTGAGTGTCTCCTCTATGGGAATGTGCCGACCCTCTTATGAATAACTATACCGAATTTGTGTCAACCTTCAGACGCATCTTTGATGAACCAGGTCAAGGTACCCGTAGTATGGGTCAATACGTCATCCAGTTCCAGACGTTAGCCGCAGAGATTCAATGGAATAACCAAGCACTGGTAGCAGCCTTCTGGCATGGACTCTCTGATCGGATTAAAGATGAACTAGCTACCCGTGACATTCCTGAACAATTATCAGAGTTAATTTCTTTGTGTATCAAGTTGGACTCTCGCATTCGCGAACGCAACAGTGAGCGTGCTCGTAGTGAGTCTCGCAAGCCAACAATGGTACCTCCGACACAATTTCAGCCTCCACCTTCTGACGAGCCTATGCAAATTAATAGGTCCCGCTTAACCCCTGAGGAGCGGTCAAGAAGACTCCGAGAGAGACTGTGTCTTTATTGTGCGGCTACAGGTCACCAAATTAATTCTTGTACAGCGTGTTCGGGAAACGCCATATCCTGACTTGTAAAGGAGGAGTCAAGTTGAGATCTTCTAGACAAGCTCCTTCAAACCAAGACCTTATCCTTCCTGTGACTTTAGAGACTAGGGCTGGACTCCAGTCTGTAACTGCATTAGTGGACTGTGGAGCTGCTGGAAACTTCATTACTCAAGCTGCAGTTGATAAGTTCCGTCTGCCTGTCTGCGAACTCACATATCCAGCCTACATCACTGCAGTGGTGTCACAACTGAGGGCCTGAGCTGACGGGAGGCAGCCTCAGTTGTAGGGGCTGAGATGTACCGGAACCTGGGAGGTTGTATCAGACCCCTGGACATGTAAGTAACATGAATAATAACTGCCCGAAGGCGTGACCACGACAACTTGGATAAAAGTCAATGATGTTTATTATGACAACTCCACAACACAGCAGCAGTAAAAGAAAACGTAAAAGTCAGCAAATAATAAATACAGTTCCTGGGTACTACAGGATGGCAGGAGCCACAGGGCACTGGTAGTGTGAGATAGTTCTTATGATCTTCTAGATGGAAAGTCCTTACCAGGCCCGACTGTAGCAATGGAGATAACCCAGGATTGTGCCAGCTGGTGTTCCAGGAAAAGCTGGGTTGCTGAAGGTAAAACAGCTGCTGTGGATACTGGCTGGAACCAGACTGTTGTTAGCACGGAGTGGATACTGGCTGGAACCAGTTAAATAATAGATGAACTTGGGAGCGATGAAATATGAACTGAAATGTAGAACTTGAGAGCGGAGAAATAATAATACCGGTGGAGAGTGGTAAAGTGTAGAAAGGACACCGGCCCTTTAAGGGAAGCTGTACTCTGCTGAAAGCTGAGCTGGAAGCAGGTAATGTTGTAGCTGGAAACAGATGAATCCACAATGGATTGGAGAGTCAGGCTACACCGCAGGTGGAATGCTGGTGCGGGTCTCTATGGTGGAAGTCCTGAGACAGGAGCTGGAACCTGGAAGACAATCACAGGAGAGAGACAAACAGGAACTAGGTTTGACAACCAAAGCACTGACGCCTTCCTTGCTCAGGCACAGTGTATTTATACCTGCAGCAAGGAAGGGATTGGCTAGGCAATTATGCAGATTAACAATACTGACAACAGATTGGAGGAAATGATCAGCTGACAGAATCCAAGATGGCTGCGCCCATGCAGACACTTGGAGGGAAGTTTGGTTTGTAATCCATGTGGTAATGAAAACAGTAATGGCGGCGCCGGCCACTGGAGACAGGAGACGCCAGGCTGACAAGTGCACATCCAACCACGCGGACACAGCGGAGGCCGCGGCTGACGTAATCGCCACTCTGACACTCTGCATGCAGAAGCTCAGGGACGGCGGCGGAGGCCGCGGGAGACGCCATGCCAGATGTAATAAGGCGTTACTGTGACAGCGTCTCAGAGAGACAGGAGAGGATGCAGGAATGTGAACATTAGGATAACAGATGGGATCCGGTCCTGGAGCGCTGAGCCAGCCTTAGGAGGCATCTGATGGGTAAGAAATGGCGTCCAGATACCCGGATCGTGACAAGTGGATGGTAGCCGAATTTCCAAGGGTAACATTTCTCATCAAACCAAGCCAGTGGTGCTGGGAGTCGGGTTCCTGCATTCTGAATTAATTGAGTTCCTAGTCATCCCTCAGGCAACCCAGAAGGTCGTTTTGGGTATGCCCTGGCTCCAGCTACATAATCCGCAGATTGACTGGTCCACGTTACAACTGACTTCTTGGGGTTCACACTGCCATCAGTCCTGCCTAGCCCAAGTTCGTCCTGTGAGGTCTTCAGAAGTTAAAGTTCAGTCAAGTCTTCCTGTGGCCTACCAAGATTTCTCTGACGTCTTCAGCGAAAAGGCCGCCGATGTTCTGCCGCCCCATAGAGAGTGGAATTGCCCCATCGATCTCATTCCCGGCAAGAAGCCACCTAGAGGGCGTACTTATCTGTTATCCGTACCTGAAACCGAGGCAATGTGTGAGTACATCAGGGAGAATTTACAGAAAGGATTCATCCGCCCTTCGTCTTCACCCGCTGAAGCGGGTTTTTTCTTTGTTAAAAAGAAAGATGGAGGATTACGTCCATGCATCGATTACCGGGGGCTCAACGATGTTACCGTCAAAAACAGCTATCCATTACCTCTCATCACTGAATTATTTGACAGAGTCAAGGGAGCCCGCATCTTCACCAAGTTAGATCTCCGCGGTGCCTACAATCTCATCAGGATCCGAAGTGGTGATGAATGGAAAACTGCCTTTAATACTCGGGATGGTCATTACGAGTACCTAGTAATGCCATTCGGGTTGAGCAATGCCCCAGCAGTGTTCCAGCACTTTGTTAACGAAATCTTCCGTGATGTTCTGTACAAATATCTCGTAGTCTACCTGGATGATATCCTTATCTTCTCTCAAGATCTCTCCTCACATCGCCTACAAGTTCGTGAGGTCCTCCGACGTCTTCGTGAGAACCGTCTCTACGGCAAGTTGTCTAAATGTACCTTCGAAGTTTCTTCCATACCCTTCCTAGGGTATATAATTTCTGGATCGGATCTCCAGATGGACCCGACAAAATTAGAAGCTATTGCCAATTGGTCTATTCCGAGTACTCTCAAGTCCATTCAGCGATTCCTGGGATTCGCTAATTATTATAGGAAGTTCATCAGAGGATTCTCAACTCTCATTGCTCCTATTACCAGCCTAACTCGAAAGGGGGCAGATCATTCCAACTGGTCAGAAGATGCCTTGGCTGCATTTCAGAAAATCAAGCAGGCTTTCATGACTGCCCCAGTTCTGTCACAACCAGACGTTAACAAGCCATTCGAGTTGGAGGTAGATGCTTCTACAGTGGGAGTCGGAGCTGTTCTCTCCCAAGTGGGGGTTGATGGAAAGATTCACCCTTGTGGGTTCTTCTCTCGCAAATTCCTTCCTGCGGAAGTTAATTACTCCATCGGTGACCAAGAACTACTGGCGATTAAGCTGGCTCTTGAGGAGTGGAGGTATCTCCTGGAAGGAGCAAAGTTCCCATTTAACATCTATACGGATCACAAGAACCTCCTCTACCTAAAGGCAGCCCAGTGTCTTAATCCTCGCCAGTCCCGGTGGGCAATGTTCTTCTCTCGTTTCAACTTTAAGCTTCATTTCCATCCAGGTTCTCAGAATACCAAAGCTGGTGCTCTGTCTCGTTCTTTGGAATCCGAAGAGGAGATTTCCGATCCAGTTCCGCATTCCATTCTGAATCCAGTTGTGTTTGCTTTATCTCAAGTTACTCCTGTTCCGCCTCCTGGCAAGATTTTTGTTTCTCCTGAGCTTCGTTCCAAGTTACTGTCTTGGGCTCATCAGTCTAAGTTCACTGGGCATCCTGGTGTCCTAAAGACTTTCAAGTTCCTGTCTGAAACTTACTGGTGGCCGAAAATGAAGGTCGACATCAAGGACTTCGTGGCGTCCTGCCCCAAGTGTGTTCAACACAAGACTCCCCGTCAGTCTCCGGCAGGTCAGTTACAGCCGTTATCAGTACCCAGCCGTCCCTGGTCACACCTGTCCATGGACTTTATCTCTGATCTTCCCTCCTCTCAAGGATTCAATACCATCTGGGTAGTTGTCGACAGGTTTACCAAAATGGCCCATTTTGTTCCACTCCAAGGTCTTCCTTCTGCTCCGAAACTTGCTCAAGTCTTCCTACGGGAGATCTTTAGTTTACATGGACTGCCTACTGAAATTATATCTGACCGTGGAGTTCAGTTCGTGGCAAGATTTTGGAGAGCCCTTTGTTCTGCCCTGCAAGTCAACCTTAAGTTTTCGTCAGCCTACCACCCTCAGACGAATGGACAGACGGAAAGGGTGAATCAAGATTTGGAGACCTTCTTAGACTTTATGTTTCATCTTCCCAAGATGACTGGGTAGACCTGCTTCTGTGGGCTGAATTTGCTCACAACTTTCGCTATCATACTGCCACGGAAACCACTCCGTTCTTTGCTGTATATGGATAACATCCTCGTGTCCCAGATTTCCAAGACCTTCCTAACATCGATGTTCCTGCAGCCACTTCTGTTCTAAGTCAGTTTTAATCAACTTGGAAGAAAATTCATGTTTCCCTTAAAAAGGCTTCAAGTCGATACAAGTTCTTTGCCGACCGCAAAAGACGTGCAGTTCCCAGCCTAAAACCCAAAGATAAGGTTTGGCTTTCCACTCGGAATCTTCGTCTCAGAGTGCCGTCGATGAAGTTTGCACCACGCTTCATTGGTCCTTTTCCCATTGACAAAGTCATCAGTCCTGTGGCCTACAAGCTCAAATTGCCTCCTTCTTTACAAATACCTAATGCCTTTCATGTCTCTCTCCTCAGACCTTTGATCCTGAATCGTTTCCAAAGAGCTCTTCCAGTTGGTCCCAAAATACGAACCCAGCGGGGCATTGAGTTCGAAATAGAGAAGGTTCTGGATTCCCGTTGCCGGTACGGTCGTCTGCAATATCTCATCGACTGGTCCGGTTATGGTCCTGAGGAGAGGAGTTGGGTAAATGCTACAGATGTCCATGCTCCAAGGTTGGTCCATGTTTTCCACAGAACTCATCCTTCCAAGCCACGTGGGTGTTCAGTGCCCACCCGTAAAGGAGGGAATCGAATTACCACAGCTGCATCTGTCCGTCGGTGCGGACTCCGTCCGGGGTTCCTACGTCTCACTGTCGCTGGTCTCCCTGTCGTCGGATGCCATCCTGGGCCTAGGAACGTTCCTGTTGTCAGTTCCCGCTGGGCCGCGGCATGGGCGCCGCCATGACAGCTTTCCTCAGACTGCCGCATCAGCCAATCCGGAGCTTGGCCGCACCTCCACGTTTCCCTTCCAGCCAATGCCTGCAGACCGGGGGGTATATCAGGAGCAGCAGGGTGAGTCAGTCCTTGTCCTGGACTTCGTGTCACTCCTATGACCTGTGTCTCTGGCTCCGTTCTCCAGTTCCTCCGTTTACCTGCTTTGCCTTCCAGTTTGTTCCTGTACTGCCGTGGAACCACAAGCACCAGCAACCCTTGCACTTGAGTTCTAGCTTCATACCTTTACCAGCTACAGTGTGCTTCAGCCCTCTGCAGTAGAGACTCTCCTCCAGGTGCATCTCGTTATCTACACCTGTTCATCAGCCTGCAAGCTGCCAGTGTTATTCAAACTGCACTGAGAACTTTTAACACTTGTCTCCTGCAATTGCTACCAGGTTTGCTATTTCCACCAACATCTCTGCTGGCTCCACGGTCCAACAACTATCGGTTCCCATACCGACACATCGATCCCCTGATCGATTGAACTTACCATACAGACTTTGCCATAGACTCTCAGCTTCCACGCTGCATATTCACAATTGCATTTGTTTCTGTTGTTTTCAAGTATTCCTGCTGCCATATTGTTTAAAGCCTACTGTTTAATAAACAACATTGCGCACATGCGCAGGAATCCAATCCGGCCTCCTCACTTCTTCCATCCTACCTCCACTGACCCACTAGCGCCCCCTCCGGGGACACAAACTAAACAGAACCTGACAAGTGTGAGCTGGGAGCTGTGTTATTCCTCATATATCACTGTGCAGTCCCCTCTCCTCTATAATACATATCAGTGTGAGCAGTGTTATTCCCCCTCATATATCACTGTGCGGTCCCCTCTCCTCTATAATACATATCAGTGTGAGCAGTGTTATTCCCCCTCATATATCACTGTGCGCTCCCCTCTCCTCTATATAATAATAATACCACATAGCAGTGTGAGCTGGGAGCTGTCTTATTCCCCCTCATATATCATTGTGTGGGCACCACTCCTGTATAATACATATCAGTGTGAGCTAATAATAGATGTCACTTCCAGCCCCCCTCTGTCCCTCCAGTCCAGCCACATGCCCCCTGGTATTCCCTCTTGCTCCTTGTGTCCCCTCCTGCCACAAGCCCTTTGTGCCTCCTGTGTCTATTTAGCCTCCAACCCCTGTGTCATTCCCCTCCAATTTACCTTTTTTCGTTGAGAGACATGTTTCTCTCCAGATGACAGAAGTAGGGCATCTGGGTACACAGGGCAGTCGTGCACACACCTACACAGGGTGTGATTACTTTAAGGATGTGGAAGGTGACAGAGCTTTGCACAGATAGCTGGGCATGTGCAGCAGATCCCCCGAGGACATTTCCCGGTCTCTATCACTATCTTCTCGCGCATGTGCAGAACGGTAAATGCTTCCCGATCAGAGCTAAGCGTCAATCACGGTAGACCGGCCAACAGTACCTCCTCCAGTGGTAGTGGGTCGCATTCCATTCTTTAAAAAAAAAAAGAAAACTTGGGCCGCAAAAGTATGCATTGTGGGTCGCATGTGGCCCACAGTCTGCGAGTTTGATATGTCTGGACTAAAACTGAAAATGATGGATTAGAATCCCAGGGCGCCACTCAAGTCACAGCCACTGTTCTCACAAGATCAAGTGGACATTAACAGTATGTTTAATAATGCAGGGCCGGCTCTAGGCATGTTCGAATAGAGCGGCCGCACAGGGCGCCACCCTTAATGGGCGCCGCGCGCTGGCGCCGCCATATTCGATGCTGGAGCCGGCCCTGTGTGTGCAGCATTGGCCCGTGTGCACTGTGCGCTATGCGCGCTGCGCGGCGCCGGTGTCTGACGTCAGACGCCGGCGCCATAGTGCACACAAGTGGCCACCCGGACCCAGGCTCACTCTGACTCGCCGGCCGGCCGCCCGCCCGCCCGCCCGCCAGCACTCCCGCCCGCTCGCCAGCACACTCGGACAGGCGGACAGCAGCAGTACTCCTCCCCAGCAGCGCCGCAGGTATTGGGGGGATCCGCACTGTGGGGGCATTTCTGGCTATGGGGGGGGCATTTCTGGCACTGTGGGGGGCATTGCATATCTGGCTCTGTGGGGGCATATCTGGTTCTGTGGCCTGGGGGCATATCTGGCACTGTGGGTGGCATATCTGGCACTGTGGGGGGCATTTCTGGCACTGTGCGGGCATATCTGGCACTGTGGGGGCATATCTGGCTCTGTGGGTGGCATATCTGGCACTGTGGGGGGCATATCTGGCACTGTGGGGGGCATTTCTGGCACTGTGGGGGCATATCTGGCACTGTGGGGGCATATCTGGCACTGTGGGGGCATATCTGGCACTGTGGGTGGCATATCTGGCACTGTGGGTGGCATATCTGGCACTGTGGGTGGCATATCTGGCACTGTGGGGGGCATATCTGGCACTGTGGGTGGCATATCTGGCACTGTGGGGGGCATATCTGGCACTGTGGGGGCATATCTGGCACTGTGGGGGCATATCTGGCACTGTGGGGGCATATCTGGCACTGTGGGTGGCATATCTGGCACTGTGGGTGGCATATCTGGCACTGTGGGTGGCATATCTGGCACTGTGGGTGGCATATCTGGCACTGTGGGGGGCATATCTGGCACTGTGGGGGCATATCTGGCACTGTGGGGGCATATCTGGCACTGTGGGTGGCATATCTGGCACTGTGGGTGGCATATCTGGCACTGTGGGTGGCATATGTGGCATATCTGGCACTGTGGGTGGCATATCTGGCACTGTGGGTGGCATATCTGGCACTGTGGGTGGCATATCTGGCACTGTGGGGGGCATATCTGGCACTGTGGGGGCATATCTGGCTCTGTGGGTGGCATATCTGGCTCTGTGGGTGGCATATCTGGCACTGTGGGGGCATTTATCTGGCACTGTGGGGGCATTTATCTGGCACTGTGGGGGCATTTATCTGGCACTGTGGGGGCATTTATCTGGCACTGTGGGGGCATTTATCTGGCACTGTGGGGGCATTTATCTGGCACTGTGGGGGCATTTATCTGGCACTGTGGGGGCATTTATCTGGCACTGTGGGGGCATTTATCAGGCACTGTGGGGGCATTTATGTATCAGGCACTGTGGGGGCATTTATGTATCTGGCACCGTGGGGGCATTTATGTATCTGGCACCGTGGGGGCATTTATGTATCTGGCACCGTGGGGGCATTTATGTATCTGGCACCGTGGGGGCATTTATGTATCTGGCACCGTGGGGGCAATTATGTATCTGGCACCGTGGGGGCAATTATGTATCTGGCACCGTGGGGGCATTTATGTATCTGGCACCGTGGGGGCATTTCTTGCACTGTGGGGGCATTTCTTGCACTGTGGGGGCATATCTTGCACTGTGAGGGCATTAATGTATCTGGCACTGTGGGGGCATATCTGCGCTGTGGGGGCATTTATCCATCTGGAACTGTGTGGCCATTTATGTAGCTGGCACTGATGGGGGGCATGTCACGTGTAGCTGCCACTGCTGGGGGGCATGTCATGTGTAGCTGGCACTGCTGGGGGGCATATCATGTAGTGTTCCCGCTAGGCGTCTGTGGCTGGGCAGTGTGTCTCAGTGCTCTACCTGGCGCAATGTGTCTAACGTGCTCTTATAGGAGGTTCTACCTGGTGCAATGTGTATTAGCTGCACTACTGTGTGGTGTAATGTGAATTGCCACTATAATGTGGCTACGCACCTTCCCCACGAAGTAACTCCCCTAAATTTTTGCTGCGCGCCTTCGGCGCGCACTGTCCATGCTTTAGCGTGTGGAAATGGGTACAACAAGCATTACAATATGTACATCATTTTGCCCACCTAACTTAAAAATGTGCCCTCCCTGTGATCAGCAACCTGCCCTAAAAAGTGAACACTATCATGTGTAGCTGGCACTGCTGGGAGTCATGTCACGTGTAGCTGGCACTGCCGGAGGGCATGTCATGTGTAGCTGGCACTGCTGGGGGGCGAGACCACGCCCACTTTTTCAGGAGGCCACACCCACTTTTTCAGGAGCGCGCGCCTTCGGCGCGCGCATGGGGGAGGGGGGGGGGCACTTTTAAATTTTCTCGCTCAGGGTGCTAGTAGGCCTGGAGCCGGCCCTGTAATAATGTATTCACCTTACTCTATATTTTAAGATTAACATAGTTATTATTACCATTAAGCAATATAAGGTTGTACAATATAAGGCTTAAGAAAGGGAAAATAATAATTAAATACTGAAGTTGAATGTACTGCATGTGGGATTGTTTTGTTTTTTTTCGTTTTTTTAATTGAAATGGTTTAAGTACTTTTTTTGTCCCTAGCCGTTCTCACCCTCCAATAATGACTGTTATTTCAAATTGCAGCAAAGGAGAATGTGCACCCAACTGCATGCCAAGTATAAGTGCAGTATGTGCTGGGACGTATGTGTCAGTTTCAAATGTAAGGATTAAGCCCAACATTATTTCCCCCCTCCATTTAAAAAGTTTCATTATTATCCTAACAGTACCTTCCAACCAAAGCCACTGCACAGTGTGATAAACTTTAAAATACGCAGAGAAAGCAGAGTATTAACACATAGGAATGAAGCAGGTGTTTAATAAAAAATACACCTATAGTATAATTAATAGAGCCAGTTACGCCGTCCTGTGGACATCCAGCAGGCAGAGGGCGCTCTTCCGGAAGTGCCGCTGTTTGACCCACCGTGGAACGTATCTCCCGCGCGCCTCATCCGGTCCTGGCACAGCTTCCGGTATAAGAGCGCTGCTGGAGCTAAGCTCCTTGGCGCAATTTTTTATTCCCTGAATCCGTCGTGAATCTGCGGCATCCTCTCTGCAGCCATGGTAAGTAATCGGGGATGTAATACAGCAGGTGCAGGCAGGCACCGGGCAGGCTATATTTATCGGCGATTGGTGTGCGTGAGTGGTAACATGAATCGCCCATTGTATGTGTGTACCTGGGGAGCGGCTGTTCTCGCGCGGCTCCGCAGCCGGTGTAGCAGCTCGTGCTGCCAGTATGCACGGTGGCCGGCCCCAGTGTGCAGCGGGCGTATTGCTGTGTGTCCAGGTTGAATAAGTCGTGAATGGAGGATCCGAGGTAGGGAGCCCATATGCATTTGGGGTGGGATGTACTAAAAGGATGATCACTGAAAGGGATGATCGGGATGATTACATGCAGTTCACCTCCAAGACACTAGATGTCAGAATTTTTTACTTAATTTAAAGATTAACAAACAAAAAAAACATCATATAACATCAAATTTTATCTAAGTCAGGCCCAAAAAGTGACTTATAATATATTTATAATTTGCAGTAAAAAGTACATTATCCCACATTTATTATATAGTATAATATATGTACACATACCATTGCATAAGGTGTTAAAGTACACCTAATTTCTCTAACGTCCTAGTGGATGCTGGGGACTCCGTCAGGACCATGGGGAATAGCGGCTCCGCAGGAGACAGGGCACAAAAGCAAGCTTTTAGGATCACATGGTGTGTACTGGCTCCTCCCCCTATGACCCTCCTCCAAGCCTCAGTTAGGTTTTTGTGCCCGGCCGAGAAGGGTGCAATCTAGGTGGCTCTCTTAAAGAGTTACTTAGAAAAAGTTTTTAGGTTCTTTATTTTCAGTGAGTCCTGCTGGCAACAGGCTCACTGCATCGAGGGACTTAGGGGAGAGATTTTCAACTCACCTGCGTGCAGGATGGATTGGATTCTTAGGCTACTGGACATAGCTCCAGAGGGAGTCGGAACACAGGGCTCGCCCTGGGGTTCGTCCCGGAGCCGCGCCGCCGACCCCCCTTGCAGACGCTGAAGATGAAGAGGTCCGGAACCAGGCGGCAGAAGACTCTCAGTCTTCATCAGGTAGCGCACAGCACTGCAGCTGTGCGCCATTGTTGTCAGCACACTTCACACAGCGGTCACGGAGGGTGCAGGGCGCTGGAGGGGGCGCCCTGGGCAGCAATGTATAATACCTGTATGGTGAAAAATACATCACATATAGCCCTTGAGGCTATATGGATGTATTTAACCCCTGCCAGATATCTAAAACTCCGGAGAAGAAGCCCGCCGAAAAGGGGGCGGGGCCTATTCTCCTCAGCACACAGCGCCATTTTCCCTCACAGAAAGGCTGGTGGGAAGGCTCCCATGCTCTCCCCTGCACTGCACTACAGAAACAGGGTTAAAACAGAGAGGGGGGGCACTGATTTGGCGATATGTATATATATTAAAATGCTATAAGGGAGGAACACTTATATAAAGGTTGTCCCTGGATAATTATAGCGTTTTGGTGTGTGCTGGCAAACTCTCCCTCTGTCTCCCCAAAGGGCTAGTGGGTCCTGTCCTCTATCAGAGCATTCCCTATGTGTGTGCTGTATGTCGGTACGTGTGTGTCGACATGTATGAGGAAAATATTGGTGAGGAGGCGGAGCAAATTGCCTGTAATGGTGATGTCACTCTCTAGGGAGTCGACACCGGAATGGATGGCTTATTTATGGAAATTACGTGACAATGTCAACACGCTGCAAGCCGGTTGACGACATGAGAGGGCCGGCGAACAAATTAGTATCTGTCCAGGCGTCTCAAACACTGTCAGGGGCTGTAAAATGCCCATTTACCTCAGTCGGTCGACACAGACCCAGACACGGACACTGATTTCAGTGTCGACGGTGAAGAAACAAACGTATTTTCTTTTAGGGCCACACGTTAAGGGCAATGAAGGAGGTGTTACATATTTCTGATACACCAAGTACCACAAAAAAGGGTATTATGTGTGAGGTGAAAAAACTACCTGTAGTTTTTCCTGAAACAGATAAATTAAATGAAGTGTGTGATGATGCGTGGGTTTCCCCCGATAGAAAATTATTGGCGGTATACCCTTTCCCGCCAGAAGTTAAGGCGCGGTGGGAAACACCCCTCAGGGTGAATAAGGCGCTCACACGCTTATCAGAACAAGTAGCGGTACCATCTACGGATAGGGCCGTACTTAAGGAGCCAGCTGATAGGAGGCTGAAAAATATCCTAAAAAGTATACACACACATGCTGGTGTTATACTGCGACCAGCGATCGCCTCAGCCTGGATGTGCAGAGCTGAGGTGGCTTGGTCGGATTCCCTGACTAAAAATATTGATACCTTTGACAGGGACAGTATTTTATTGACTATAGAGCATTTAAAGGATGCATTTCTATATATGCGAGATGCGCAGAGGGATATTTGCACTCTGGCATCAAGAGTAAATGCGATGTCCATATCTGCAAGAAGATGTTTATGGACACGACAGTGGTCAGGTGATGCAGATTCCAAACGGCACAAAGATGTATTGCCGTATAAAGGGGAGGAGTTATTTGGGGTCGGTCCATGGGACCTGGTGGCCAGGGCAACTGCTGGAAAATCCACCGTTTTTTACCCTAAGTCACATCTCTGCAGAAAAAGACACCGTCTTTTCAGCCTCAGTCCTTTCGTCCCTATAAGAGTCATATCTGCCCAGGGATAGAGGAAAGGGAAGAAGACTGCAGCAGGCAGCCCATTCCCAGGAACAGAAGCCCTCCACCGCTTCTACCAAGTTCTCAGCATGACGCTGGGACCGTACAGGACCCCTGGATCCTACAAGTAGTATCCAAGGGGTACAGATTGGAATGTCGAGAGGTTTCCCCCCTCGCAGGTTCCTGTAGTCTGCTGTACCAATGTCTCCCTCCGACAGGGAGGCAGTATTGAAAACAATTCACAAGCTGTATTCCCAGCAGGTGATAATAAAATTACCCCTCCGACAACAAGGAAAGGGGTATTACTCCACACTATATGGTGGTACTGAAGGCTAGGTGAGACCTATTCTAAATCTGAAAAATTTGAACACTTACAAGGGTTCAAATCCAGATGGAGTCACTCAGAGCAGTGATAGCAAAGAACAAAGGGACTATATGGTGTCCCGGGACATCAGGGATGCTTACCTCCATGTCCCAAAATTTGCTTTTTCTCACCAAGGGTACCTCAGGTTCGTGGTACAGAACTGTCACTATCAGTTTCAAGACGATGCCGTTGGATTGTCCAAGGCACCCCGGGTCCTTACCAAGGTAATGACCGAAAGGAGGATTCGTCTTCAAAGAAAATGGACGACCTCCTGATAAGAACAAGGTCCAGAGAACAGTTGGAGGTCGGAGTAGCACTATCTCAAGTAGTTCTACGACAGCACGGGTGGATTCTAAATATTCCAAAACCGCAGTTGTTCCGACGACACGTCTGCTGGTCCTAGGGATGATTCTGGACACAGTCCAGGAAAAGGTGTTTCTCCCAGAGGAGAAAGCCAGGGAGTTATCCGAGCTAATCGGGATCCTCCTAAAACCAGCAAAAGTGTCAGTGCATCATTGCACAAGAGTCCTGGTAAAAATGGTGGCTTATTACGAAGCACTTCCATTCGGCAGATTTCACGCAAGAACTCTTCAGTGGGATCTGCTGGACAAATGGTCCGGATCGCATCTTCAGATGCATCAGCGGATAACCCTATATCCAAGGACAAGGGTGTCTCTCCTGTGGTGATTACAGAGTGCTCATCTTCTAGAGGGCCGCAGATTCGGCATTCAGGATTGGATGCTCGTGACCACGGAGGCCAGCCTGAGAGGCTGGGGAGCAGTCACACAAGGAGTGTGATCAAGTCTGGAGAATTCTCTCCACATAAATATACTGGAGCTAAGAGCAAATTTATAATGCTCTAAGCTTAGCAAGACCTCTGCTTCAAGGTCAGCCGGTATTGATCCAGTGGGATAACATCACGGCAGTCGCCCACGTAAACAGAAAGGGCGGCACGAGAAGCAGGAGGGCAGTGGCAAAACTGCAAGGATTTTTCGCTAGGCGGAAAATCATGTGATAGCACTGTCAGCAGTGTTCATTCCGGGAGTGGACGACTGGGAAGCAGACTTCCTCAGCAGGCACGACCTCCACCCGGGAGAGTGGGAACTTCATCGGGAAGTTTTCCGCATGATTGTGAACCGTTGGGAAAGACCAAAGGTGGACATGATGGCGTCCCGCCCGAACAAAAAATGGGACAGGTATTGCGCCAGGTCACGAGACCTTCAGGCGATAGCTGTGGACGTCCTGGTAACACCGTGGGTGTAACAGTCGGTGTATGTGTTCCCTCCTCTGCTTCTCATAACCAAGGTATTGAGAATTATAAGACATAGAGGAGTAAGAACTATACTCGTGGCTCCGGATTGGCCAAGAGGGACTTGGTAACCGGAACTTCAAGAGATGCTCACAGAGGACTAATGGCCTCGGGAGCTAAGAAGGGATTTGCTTTCAGCAAGTACCATGTCTGTTCCAAGAGGAACCGTGGCATCAGCCTTTAAGAAAGGACCTGCTCCAGCAGGGACCTTGTCTGTTCCAAGACTTACCGCGACTGCGTTTGACGGCATGGCGGTTTGAACGCCGGATCCTAAGGGAAAAGGCATTCCGAAAGAGGTCATACCTACCCTGGTCAAAGCCAGGAAGGAGGTGACCGCACAACGTTATCACCACATGTGGTAAAAATATGTTGCGTGGGTGAGGCCAGGAAGGCCCCACAAAAAAATTTCAACTAGGTCGATTTCTGCACTTCCTGCAAACAGGAGTGTCTATGAACCTCAAATTGGGGTCCATTAAGGTTCAAGTTTCGGCCCTATAGATTTTCTTCCAGAAAGAATTGGCTTCAGTTCCTGAAGTCCAGACGTTTGTCAAGGGAGTATTGCATATACAGCCCTTGTGTGCCTCCAGTGGCACCGTGGGATCTCAACGTAGTGTTGGGATTCCTCAAATCATATTGGTTTGAACCACTCAAATCTGTGGATTTGAAATATCTCACATGGAAAGTGACCATGCTGTTGGCCCTGGCCTCGGCCAGGCGATTGTAAAAATTGGCGGCTTTGTCTTACAAAAGCCCATATTTGATTTTCCATTCGGACAGGGCAGAACTGCGGACTCGTCCCCAGTTTCTTCCTAAGGTGGTGTCAGCGTTTCACCTGAAACAACCTATTGTGGTGCCTGCGGCTACTAGGGACTTGGAGGACTCCAAGTTGCTAGACGTTGTCAGGGCCCTGAAAATATATATATAATTCCAGGATGGCTGGAGTCAGAAAGTCTGACTTGCTGTTTATATTGTAGGCACCCAAAAAGCTGGGTGCTCCTGCTTCTAAGCAGACTATTGCTCGTTGGATTTGTAGTACAATTCAGCTTGCACATTCTGTGGCATGCCTGCCACAGCCAAAATCTGTAAATGCCCATTCAACAAGGAAGGTGGGCTCATCTTGGGCGGCTGCCCGAGGGGTCTCGGCTTTACAACTTTGCCGAGCAGCTACTTGGTCAGGGGCAAACACGTTTGCTAAATTCTACAAATTTGATACCCTGGCTGAGGAGGACCTGGAGTTCTCTCATTCGGTGCTGCAGAGTCATCCGCACTCTCCCGCCCGTTTGGGAGCTTTGGTATAATCCCCATGGTCCTGACGGAGTCCCCAGCATCCACTAGGACGTTAGAGAAAATAAGATTTTACTTACCGATAAATCTATTTCTCATAGTCCGTAGTGGATGCTGGGCGCCCATCCCAAGTGCGGATTGTCTGCATTACTTGTACATAGTTATTGTTACAAAAAAATCGGGTTATTATTTTTGTGAGCCATCTTTTTTAGAGGCTACTTCATTGTTATCATACTGTTAACTGGGTTCAAATCACAAGTTGTACGGTGTGGCTGGTATGAGTCTTACCCGGGATTCAAGATCCTTCCTTATTGTGTACGCTCGTCCGGGCACAGTACCTAACTGAGGCTTGGAGGAGGGTCATAGGGGGAGGAGCCAGTACACACCATGTGATCCTAAAAGCTTGCTTTTGTGCCCTGTCTCCTGCGGAGCCGCTATTCCCCATGGTCCTGACGGAGTCCCCAGCATCCACTACGGACTATGAGAAATAGATTTATCGGTAAGTAAAATCTTATTTTCTGTTTTATAAACTGTATTTCTCTAACGTCCTAGTGGATGCTGGGGACTCCGAAAGGACCATGGGGAATAGCGGCTCCGCAGGAGACTGGGCACAAGTAAAAGCTTTAGGACTACCTGGTGTGCACTGGCTCCTCCCCCTATGACCCTCCTCCAAGCCTCAGTTAGATTTTTGTGCCCGAACGAGAAGGGTGCATACTAAAGGGCTCTCCTAAGCTGCTTAGAGTAAAAGTTTAAAGTAGGTTTTTTATTTTCAGTGAGACCTGCTGGCAACAGGCTCACTGCACCGAGGGACTAAGGGGAGAAGAAGCGAACTCACCTGCATGCAGAGTGGATTGGGCTTCTTAGGCTACTGGACATTAGCTCCAGAGGGACGATCACAGGCCCAGCCATGGATGGGTCCCAGAGCCGCGCCGCCGGCCCCCTTACAGAGCCAGAAGACTGAAGAGGTCCGGAAAATCGGCGGCAGAAGACGTCCTGTCTTCAATAAGGTAGCGCACAGCACCGCAGCTGTGCGCCATTGCTCTCAGCACACTTCACACTCCGGTCACTGAGGGTGCAGGGCGCTGGGGGGGGGCGCCCTGAGACGCAATAAAAACACCTTTTTTGGCAAAAAATACATCACATATAGCTCCTGGGCTATATGGATGCATTTAACCCCTGCCAATTTTTCCATAAAAAAGCGGGAGAAAGGCTCCGCCCCCTTCTCGGCAGCCTATCTCCTCAGCACACTGGCGCCATTTTTTCCTCACAGCTCCGTTGGAGGAAGGCTCCCTGACTCTCCCCTGCAGTCCTGAACTACAGAAACAGGGTAAAACAAGAGAGGGGGGGCACTAATTTGGCAGATAAATATATACAGCAGCTATATCAGGGAAAAACACTTATATAAGGTTATCCATATATATATATATATATATATATATATTATATATTATATATTTTATATATATATATAGCGCGCTCTGGTGTGTGCTGGCAAACTCTCCCTCTGTCTCCCCAAAGGGCTAGTGGGGTCCTGTCCTCTGTCAGAGCATTCCCTGTGTGTGTGCTGTGTGTCGGTACGTTGTGTCAACATGTATGAGGAGGAAAATGGTGTGGAGACGGAGCAATTGCCTGTGTTAGAGATGTCACCCCCTAGGGAGTCGACACCTGACTGGATGGTCTTATGGAAAGAATTACGTGATAGTGTCAGCACTTTACAAAAGACTGTTGACGACATGAGACAGCCAGCAAATCAGTTAATACCTGTACAGGCGTCTCAAACACCGTCAGGGGCTCTAAAACGCCCGTTACCTCAGGTCGATACAGATACAGACACTGACACTGACTCCAGTGTCGACGGTGAGGAAACAAACGTATTTTCCAGTAGGGCCACACGTTACATGATCACGGCAATGAAGGAGGTTTTGAACATTTCTGATACTACAAGTACCACAAAAAAGGGTATTATGTGGGGTGTGAAAAAACTACCCGTAGTTTTTCCTGAATCGGATGAATTAAATGAGGTGTGTGATGAAGCGTGGGTTTCCCCCGATAAAAAAACTGCTAATTTCTAAAAAATTATTGGCATTATACCCTTTCCCGCCAGAGGTTAGGGCACGTTGGGAAACACCCCCTAGGGTAGATAAGGCGCTCACACGCTTATCAAAACAAGTGGCGTTACCGTCTCCTGATACGGCCGCCCTCAAGGAACCAGCTGATAGGAAGCTGGAAAATATCCTAAAAAGTATATACACACATACTGGTATTCTACTGCGACCAGCAATCGCCTCAGCCTGGATGTGCAGTGCTGGGGTGGCTTGGTCGGATTCCCTGACTGAAAATATTGATACCCTGGACAGGGAAAATATATTATTGACTATAGAGCATTTAAAGGATGCATTTCTATATATGCGAGATGCACAGAGGGATATTTGCACTCTGGCATCAAGAGTAAGTGCGATGTCCATTTCTGCCAGAAGAGGGTTATGGACGCGACAGTGGTCAGGTGATGCGGATTCCAAACGGCATATGGAAGTATTGCCGTATAAAGGGGAGGAGTTATTTGGGGTCAGTCTATCGGACCTGGTGGCAACGGCTGGGAAATCCACCTTTTTACCCCAGGTCACCTCTCAGCAGAAAAAGATACCGTCTTTTCAGGCTCAGTCCTTTCGTCCCCATAAGGGCAAGCGGGCAAAAGGCCACTCATATCTGCCCCGGGGCAGAGGAAGGGGAAAAAGACTGCAGCAGACAGCCTCTTCCCACGAACAGAAGCCCTCCCCCGCTTCTGCCAAGTCCTCAGCATGACGCTGGGGCCTTACAAGCGGACTCAGGCACGGTGGGGGCCCGTCTCAAGAATTTCAGCGCGCAGTGGGCTCACTCGCAAGTGGACCCCTGGATCCTGCAGGTAGTATCTCAGGGGTACAAATTGGAATTCGAGACGTCTCCCCCTCGCCGGTTCCTGAAGTCTGCTTTACCAACGTCTCCCCCCGACAGGGAGGCGGTATTGGAAGCCATTCACAAGCTGTATTCCCAGCAGGTGATAATCAAGGTACCCCTCCTACAACAGGGAAAGGGGTATTATTCCACGCTGTTTGTGGTACCGAAGCCGGACGGCTCGGTGAGACCCATTTTAAATCTGAAATCCTTGAACACTTACATAAAAAGGTTCAAGTTCAAGATGGAGTCACTCAGAGCAGTGATAGCGAACCTGGAAGAAGGGGACTATATGGTGTCTCTGGACATCAAGGATGCTTACCTCCATGTCCCAATTTGCCCTTCTCACCAAGGGTACCTCAGGTTTGTGGTACAGAACTGTCATTATCAGTTTCAGCTGCTGCCGTTTGAATTGTCCATGGCACCCCGGGTCTTTACCAAGGTAATGGCCGAAATGATGATTCTTCGAAGAAAAGGCGTCTTAATTATCCCTTACTTGGACGATCTCCTGATAAGGGCAAGGTCCAGAGAACAGTTAGAGGTCGGAGTAGCACTATCTCAAGTGGTACTACGACAGCACGGATGGATTCTAAATATTCCAAAATCGCAGCTGATTCCGACGACACGTCTGCTGTTCCTAGGGATGATTCTGGACACAGTACAGAAAAAGGTGTTTCTCCCGGAGGAGAGAGCCAGGGAGTTATCCGACCTAGTCAGAAACCTCCTAAGACCAGGCCAAGTGTCAGTGCATCAATGCACAAGGGTCCTGGGAAAGATGGTGGCTTCTTACGAAGCGATTCCATTCGGCAGATTCCACGCAAGAACTTTTCAGTGGGATCTGCTGGACAAATGGTCCGGATCGCATCTTCAAATGCATCAGCGGATAACCCTGTCTCCAAGGACAAGGGTGTCTCTCCTGTGGTGGTTACAGAGTGCTCATCTCCTAGAGGGCCGCAGATTCGGCATTCAGGATTGGGTCCTGGTGACCACGGATGCCAGCCTGAGAGGCTGGGGAGCAGTCACACAGGGAAAAAATTTCCAGGGCTTGTGGTCAAGCATGGAAACGTCACTTCACATAAATATCCTGGAACTAAGGGCCATTTACAATGCCCTAAGTCAGGCAAGGCCTCTGCTTCAGGGTCAGCCGGTGTTGATCCAGTCGGACAACATCACGGCAGTCGCCCACGTAAACAGACAGGGCGGCACAAGAAGCAAGAGGGCAATGACGGAAGTGGCAAGGATTCTTCGCTGGGCGGAAAATCATGTGATAGCACTGTCAGCAGTGTTCATTCCGGGAGTGGACAACTGGGAAGCAGACACGATCTTCACCCGGGGGAGTGGGGACTTCACCCAGAAGTCTTCCACATGATTGTGAACCGTTGGGAAAAACCAAAGGTGGACATGATGGCGTCCCGCCTCAACAAAAAACTGGACAGATATTGCGCCAGGTCAAGGGACCCTCAGGCAATAGCTGTGGACGCTCTGGTAACACCGTGGGTGTACCAGTCAGTATATGTGTTCCCTCCTCTGCCTCTCATACCCAAGGTACTGAGAATCATAAGGAGAGGTGTAAAGACTATATACTCGTGGCTCCGGATTGGCCAAGAAGGACTTGGTACCCGCAAATTCAAGAGATGCTCACGGAAGACCCGTGGCCTCTACCTCTAAGAAAGGACCTGCTCCAGCAGGGACCATGTCTGTTCCAAGACTTACCGCGGCTGCGTTTGACGGCATGGCGGTTGAACGCCGGATCCTGAAGGAAAAGGGCATTCCAGATGAAGTCATCCCTACCCTGATCAAAGCCAGGAAGGATGTAACTGTGCAACATTATCACCGTATTTGGCGTAAATATGTTGCGTGGTGTGAGGCCAGGAAGGCCCCTACAGAGGAATTTCAACTGGGTCGATTCCTGCATTTCCTGCAAACAGGACTGTCTATGGGCCTCAAATTAGGGTCTATTAAGGTTCAAATTTCGGCCCTGTCAATATTCTTCCAAAAAGAACTAGCTTCAGTTCCTGAAGTTCAGACGTTTGTCAAGGGGGTACTGCATATACAGCCTCCTTTTGTGCCTCCAGTGGCACCTTGGGATCTCAATGTAGTTTTGGGATTCCTAAAATCACATTGGTTTGAACCACTCACCACTGTGGACTTAAAATATCTCACATGGAAAGTGGTAATGCTGTTAGCCCTGGCTTCAGCCAGGCGTGTATCAGAATTGGCGGCTTTATCCTATAAAAGCCCTTACCTAAATTTTTCATACGGACAGGGCAGAATTGAGGACTCGTCCTCAATTTCTCCCTAAGGTGGTTTCAGCATTTCACTTAAACCAGCCTATTGTGGTGCCTGCGGCTACTAGGGACTTGGAGGATTCCAAGTTGCTGGACGTAGTCAGGGCCCTGAAAATATGTTTCCAGGACGGCTGGAGTCAGAAAATCTGACTCGCTGTTTATCCTGTATGCACCCAACAAGCTGGGTGCCCCTGCTTCTAAGCAGACGATTGCTCGTTGGATTTGTAGTACAATTCAGCTTGCACATTCTGTGGCAGGCCTGCCACAGCCAAAATCTGTAAAAGCCCATTCCACACGGAAAGTGGGCTCATCTTGGGCGGCTGCCCGAGGGGTCTCGGCTTTACAACTTTGCCGAGCAGCTACTTGGTCAGGGGCAAATACGTTTGCAAAATTCTACAAATTTGATACCCTGGCTGAGGAGGACCTGGAGTTCTCTCATTCGGTGCTGCAGAGTCATCCGCACTCTCCCGCCCGTTTGGGAGCTTTGGTATAATCCCCATGGTCCTTTCGGAGTCCCCAGCATCCACTAGGACGTTAGAGAAAATAAGAATTTACTTACCGATAATTCTATTTCTCATAGTCCGTAGTGGATGCTGGGCGCCTATCCCAAGTGCGGATTGTCTGCAATACTTGTACATAGTTATTGTTACAAAAATCGGGTTATTATTGTTGAGCCATCTTTTCAGAGGCTCCTCTGTTATCATGCTGTTAACTGGGTTCAAATCACAAGTTGTACGGTGTGATTGGTGTGGCTGGTATGAGTCTTACCCGGGATTCAAAATCCTTCCTTATTGTGTACGCTCGTCCGGGCACAGTATCCTAACTGAGGCTTGGAGGAGGGTCATAGGGGGAGGAGCCAGTGCACACCAGGTAGTCCTAAAGCTTTTACTTTTGTGCCCAGTCTCCTGCGGAGCCGCTATTCCCCATGGTCCTTACGGAGTCCCCAGCATCCACTACGGACTATGAGAAATAGAATTATCGGTAAGTAAATTCTTATTAAAAATCGATTAAAATTTACATTGGATGACCGCGTTATAATCACATTTCCGTATATCTGGGACTGCTTTCTTTGCGTATCCAGTGGGATGATGGCTATATCTTTTTGATTTACGTGGGATGATCACGTTTTTAGCGCAAATATACATACCTGGGACAGTTTTCTATGCGTTTCCAGTGGGATGATGGCTTTATCTTTTTGATTTACGTGGGATGATCACGTTTTTAGCGCAGATATACATACCTGGGACTGTTTTTTTCTATGCGTTTCCAGTGGGATAATGGCTATATCTTTTTGATTTACGTGGGATGATCACGTTTTTAGCACAGATATACATACCTGGGACTGTTTCTATGCGTTTCCAGCGGGATAATGGCTATATATATATATATATATATATATATATATATATATATATATATATATATATATATATATTTCTCTATCGTCCTAAGTGGATGCTGGGGTTCCTGAAAGGACCATGGGGAATAGCGGCTCCGCAGGAGACAGGGCACAAAAAAGTAAAGCTTTACTAGGTCAGGTGGTGTGCACTGGCCCCTCCCCCTATGACCCTCCTCCAGACTCCAGTTAGATTTTGTGCCCGAACGAGAAGGGTGCAATCTAGGTGGCTCTCCTAAAGAGCTGCTTAGAGAAAGTTTAGTTTAGGTTTTTTTTTTTTTTTTCTTTACAGTGAGTCCTGCTGGCAACAGGATCACTGCAACGTGGGACTTAGGGGGAAAGTAGTAAACTCACCTGCATGCAGAGTGGATTTGCTGCTTGGCTACTGGACACCATTAGCTCCAGAGGGATCGAACACAGGCCCAGCCGTGGAGTCCGGTCCCGGAGCCGCGCCGCCGACCCCCTTGCAGATGCTGAAGCGTGAAGAGGTCCGGAAACCGGCGGCTGAAGACTCCTCAGTC
The DNA here is from genome assembly GCF_028390025.1 of Pseudophryne corroboree. NCBI lineage: Eukaryota > Metazoa > Chordata > Amphibia > Anura > Myobatrachidae > Pseudophryne > Pseudophryne corroboree. Next base: position 447,911,310 of record NC_086446.1, read on the forward strand.
TTCATAAGGTAGCGCACAGCACTGCAGCTGTGCGCCATTTTCCTCTCAGCACACTTCACTGGGCAGTCACTGAGGGTGCAGAGCGCTGGGGGGGGGCGCTCTGAGAGGCAAATATAAACCTTATACAAGGCTAAAAATACCTCACATATAGCCCATAGGGGCTATATGGAGATATTTAACCCCTGCCTGACTGGAAAAATAGCGGGAGAAGAACCCGCCGAAAAAGGGGCGGGGCCTATCTCCTCAGCACACGGCGCCATTTTCTGTCACAGCTCCGCTGGTCAGAACGGCTCCCAGGTCTCTCCCCTGCACTGCACTACAGAAACAGGGTAAAACAGAGAGGGGGGGCACATTAATGGCTATATATATATATATTAAAGCAGCTATAAGGGAGCACTTAATATAAGGATATCCCTTGTATATATAGCGCTTTGTGGTGTGTGCTGGCAGACTCTCCCTCTGTCTCCCCAAAAGGGCTAGTGGGTCCTGTCTTCATTAGAGCATTCCCTGTGAGTTTGCGGTGTGTGTCGGTACGTGGTGTCGACATGTATGAGGACGATATTGGTGTGGAGGCGGAGCAATTGCCAAATATGCAGATGTCACCCCCCAGGGGGTCGACACCAGAATGGATGCCTTTATTTGTGGAATTACGTGATGGTTTATCTTCCCTTAAACAGTCAGTTGAGGACATGAGGCGGCCGGACAATCAATTAATGCCTGTCCAGGCGCCTCAAACACCGTCAGGGGCTGTAAAACGCCCTTTGCCTCAGTCGGTCGACACAGACCCAGACACGGGCACTGATTCCAGTGACGACGGTAGAAATTCAAACGTATTTTCCAGTAGGGCCACACGTTATATGATTTTGGCAATGAAGGAGACGTTACATTTAGCTGATACTACAGATACCGTAAAACAGGGTATTATGTATGGTGTGAAAAAACTACAAACAGTTTTTCCTGAATCAGAAGAATTAAATGACGTGTGTGATGAAGCGTGGGTTGCTCCTGATAAAAAGTTGATAATTTCAAAAAAGTTATTGGCATTATACCCTTTCCCGCCAGAGGTTAGGGCGCGCTGGGAAACACCCCCTAAGGTGGACAAGGCGCTCACACGCTTATCCAAACAAGTGGCGTTACCCTCTCCTGAGACGGCCGCACTTAAGGATCCATCAGATAGAAAGATGGAAGTTATTCAAAAGAATATATACACACATGCAGGTGTTATACTACGACCAGCTATAGCAACTGCCTGGATGTGCAGTGCTGGAGTAGTTTGGTCAGAATCCCTGATTGAAAATATTGATACCCTAGATAGGGACAATGCTTTACTGTCGTTAGAACAAATAAAGGATGCATTTATCTATATGCGTGATGCACAGAGGGATATTTGCACACTGGCATCTCGGGTGAGTGCTATGTCCATTTCAGCCAGAAGAGCCTTATGGACACGACAGTGGACAGGCGATGCGGATTCAAAACGTCACATGGAGGTTTTGCCGTATAAAGGGGAGGAGTTATTTGGAGTTGGTCTATCAGACTTGGTGGCCACGGCTACTGCCGGGAAATCCACTTTTTTACCTCAAGTCACTCCCCAACAGAGAAAGGCACCGACCTTTCAACCGCAGCCTTTTCGCTCCTACAAAAATAAGAGAGCAAAGGGCTTGTCGTACCTGCCACGAGGCAGAGGAAGAGGGAAGAGACACCAACAGGCAGCTCCTTCCCAGGAACAGAAGCCCTCCCCGGCTCCTGCAAAAACCTCAGCATGACGCTGGGGCCTCTCAAGCGGACTCGGGGACAGTGGGGGGCCGTCTCAAAAATTACAGCGCGCAGTGGGCTCACTCGCAGGTAGACCCCTGGATCCTCCAGATAATATCTCAGGGGTACAGGTTGGAATTAGAGACGGATCCTCCTCATCGTTTCCTGAAGTCTGCCTTACCAACCGTCTCTTCCGAAAGGGAGAGGGTGTTGGAAGCCATTCACAAGCTGTACGCTCAGCAGGTGATAGTCAAAGTACCCCTATTACAACAAGGAAAGGGGTATTATTCCACTCTATTTGTGGTACCGAAGCCGGATGGCTCGGTAAGGCCTATTCTAAATCTGAAGTCCTTGAACCTCTACATAAAAAAGTTCAAGTTCAAGATGGAGTCACTCAGAGCAGTGATAGCGAACCTGGAAGAAGGGGACTTTATGGTATCCTTGGACATCAAGGATGCGTATCTACACGTTCCGATTTACCCCGCACACCAGGGGTACCTCAGGTTCATTGTTCAAAACTGTCACTATCAGTTTCAGACGCTGCCGTTCGGATTGTCCACGGCGCCTCGGGTCTTTACCAAGGTAATGGCCGAGATGATGATTCTTCTTCGAAGAAAAGGCGTATTAGTTATCCCATACTTGGACGATCTCCTAATAAGGGCAAGGTCCAGAGAACAGCTGGAGACAGCTTTAGCACTATCTCAAGAGGTGCTAAGACAACACGGGTGGATTCTGAATATTCCAAAATCCCATTTAATCCCGACAACTCGTCTGCTGTTCCTAGGAATGATTCTGGACACGGTTCAGAAAAAGGTTTTCCTTCCAGAGGAAAAAGCCAAGGAGTTATCCGATCTGGTCAGGAACCTCCTAAAACCAGGAAAAGTGTCAGTACATCAATGCACAAGAGTCCTGGGAAAAATGGTGGCTTCTTACGAAGCAATTCCATTCGGCAGATTCCATGCAAGAATATTCCAAAGGGATCTGTTGGACAAATGGTCAGGGTCGCATCTGCAGATGCACCTGCGAATAACCCTGTCACCAAAGACAAGGGTGTCACTTCTGTGGTGGTTGCAGAAGGCTCACCTATTAGAAGGCCGCAGATTCGGCATTCAGGATTGGATCCTGGTGACCACGGACGCCAGCCTGAGAGGCTGGGGAGCAGTCACACAAGGAAGAAACTTCCAGGGAGTATGGACGAGTCTGGAAAAGTCTCTTCACATAAACATTCTGGAACTAAGAGCAATCTACAATGCTCTAAGCCAGGCGGAACTTCTCCTGCAAGGAAAGCCGGTGTTGATTCAGTCGGACAACATCACGGCGGTCGCCCATGTAAACAGGCAGGGCGGCACAAGAAGCAGGAGTGCAATGGCAGAAGCTGCCAAGATTCTTCGCTGGGCGGAGAATCACGTGATAGCACTGTCAGCAGTGTTCATCCCGGGCGTGGACAACTGGGAAGCAGACTTCCTCAGCAGACACGATCTTCATCCGGGAGAGTGGGGTCTACATCCAGAAGTCTTCAACATGTTAATAGACCGTTGGGAAAGACCAATTGTAGACATGATGGCGTCTCGCCTCAACAAGAAACTGGACAAATATTGCGCCAGGTCAAGAGATCCACAGGCAATAGCTGTGGACGCACTGGTAACTCCTTGGGTGTACCAGTCAGTGTATGTGTTTCCTCCTCTGCCACTCATACCAAAGGTATTGAAGATCATACGGCAAAGAAGAGTAAGAACAATACTAGTGGTTCCGGATTGGCCGAGAAGGACTTGGTATCCGGAACTTCAAGAGATGCTCACGGACGAACCGTGGCCTCTACCTCTGAGAAGGGACCTGCTACAGCAGGGTCCCTGTCTTTTTCAAGACTTACCGCGGCTGCGTTTGACGGCATGGCGGTTGAACGCCAGATCCTAAAAGGGAAAGGCATTCCAGAAGAAGTCATTCCTACCTTGATTAAGGCACGGAAGGAAGTCACCGTGAAACATTATCACCGCATTTGGCGAAAATATGTAGCGTGGTGCGAGGATCGGAGGGTTCCGACGGAGGAATTCCAACTGGGTCGTTTCCTACATTTCCTGCAATCAGGATTATCTATGGGTCTCAAATTGGGATCCATTAAGGTTCAAATTTCGGCCCTGTCAATATTCTTCCAAAAAGAATTGGCCTCTGTCCCTGAGGTCCAGACTTTTGTCAAGGGAGTACTGCATATACAGCCTCCTGTGGTGCCTCCGGTGGCACCGTGGGATCTAAATGTAGTTTTAGATTTCCTCAAATCCCATTGGTTTGAACCATTGAAAAAGGTGGATTTGAAATATCTCACATTGAAAGTGACTATGTTACTAGCCCTGGCCTCTGCCAGGAGAGTATCTGAATTGGCGGCTTTATCTTATAAAAGTCCTTATCTAATCTTCCATTCGGATAGGGCAGAACTGCGGACTCGTCCGCATTTTCTCCCTAAAGTGGTATCAGCTTTTCATCTGAACCAACCTATTGTGGTGCCTGCGGCCACTAGCGACTTGGAGGACTCCAAGTTGTTGGACGTTGTCAGAGCCTTAAAAATATACATTGCAAGGACGGCTGGAGTCAGAAAATCTGACTCGCTGTTTATATTGTATGCACCCAACAAGTTGGGCGCACCTGCTTCTAAGCAGTCGATTGCTCGTTGGATTTGTAACACAATTCAACTTGCACATTCTGTGGCAGGCCTGCCACAGCCTAAAACTGTAAAAGCCCACTCCACAAGGAAGGTGGGCTCATCTTGGGCGGCTGCCCGAGGGGTCTCGGCATTACAACTCTGCCGAGCAGCTACGTGGTCGGGGGAGAACACGTTTGTAAAATTTTACAAATTTGATACCCTGGCAAAGGAGGACCTGGAGTTCTCTCATTCGGTGCTGCAGAGTCATCCGCACTCTCCCGCCCGTTTGGGAGCTTTGGTATAATCCCCATGGTCCTTTCAGGAACCCCAGCATCCACTTAGGACGATAGAGAAAATAAGAATTTACTTACCGATAATTCTATTTCTCGGAGTCCGTAGTGGATGCTGGGCGCCCATCCCAAGTGCGGATTATCTGCAATACTTGTACATAGTTATTGTTAACTAATTCGGGTTATTGTTAAGGAGCCATCTTTAAGAGGCCCTTTCTGTTGTCATACTGTTAACTGGGTTTAGATCACAAGTTGTACGGTGTGATTGGTGTGGCTGGTATGAGTCTTACCCGGGATTCAAAATGCCTCCCTTATTGTGTATGCTCGTCCGGGCACAGTACCTAACTGGAGTCTGGAGGAGGGTCATAGGGGGAGGGGCCAGTGCACACCACCTGACCTAGTAAAGCTTTACTTTTTTGTGCCCTGTCTCCTGCGGAGCCGCTATTCCCCATGGTCCTTTCAGGAACCCCAGCATCCACTACGGACTCCGAGAAATAGAATTATCGGTAAGTAAATTCTTATTTTTATTTACGTAGGATGATCACGTTATAAGTGCAGATATACATACCTGGGACTGTTTTCTATGCGTTTCCAGTGGGATAATGGCTATATCTTTTTGATTTACGTGGGATGATCATGTTTTTAGCACAGATATACATACCTGTCGCTGTTTTCTATGCGTTTCCGGTGGGAAGATGGCTATCTTTTTTTTATTTACGTGGGATGGTCAAGTTTTTAGCGCAGATATACATACCTGGGACTGTTTTTGATGCGTTTCCAGTGGAATGATGGCTATATCTTTTTTTTATTTACATGGGATGATCACGTTTTAAGTGCAGATATACTTACCTGGGACTGCTTGCTATGCGTTTCCGGTGGGAAGATGGCTAGATCTTTTTTTATTTACGTGGATGATCACGTTTTTAGCGCAGATATACTTACCTGGGACTGTTTTCTATGCGTTTCCAGTGGGATAATGGCTATATATATTTTATTTACGTGGGATGATCACGTTTTAAGTTAAAACGTGATCATCCCACGTAAATCAAAAAGATATAGCCATAATCCCACTGGAAACGCATAGAAAACTGTTCCAGGTAAGTATATCTGCGGTAAAAACGTGATCATCGCACGTAAATAAAAAAGATATAGCCATCTTCCCACCGGAAACGCATAGAAAACAGTCCCATGTAAGTATATCTGCGCTTAAAACGTGATCATCCCACGTAAATCAAAAAGATATAGCCATCATCCCACTGGAAACGCATAGAAAACAGTCCCAGGTATGTATATCTGCACTTATAACGTGATCATCCCACGTAAATAAAAAAAGATATAGCCATAATCCCACTGGAAACGCATAGAAAACAGTCCCAGGTATGTATATCTGCGCTAAAAACGTGATCATCCCACGTAAATCAAAGCGATATAGCCATTATCCCACTGGAAACGCATAGAAAACAGTCCCAGGTATGTATATCTGCGCTAAAAACGTGATCATCCCACGTAAATCAAAAAGATATAGCCATCTTCCCACTGGAAACGCATAGAAAACAGTCCCAGGTATGTATATCTGCGCTAAAAACGTGATCATCGCACGTAAATAAAAAAGATATAGCCATAATCTTACTGGAAACGCATTAGAAACAGTGACAGGTAAGTATATCTGCGCTAAAAACGTGATCATCCCACGTAAATCAAAAAGATATAGCCATCATCCCACTGGAAACGCATAGAAAACAGTCCCAGGTATGTATATCTGCACTTATAACGTGATCATCCCACGTAAATAAAATATATATAGCCATTATCCCACTGGAAACGCATAGAAAACAGTCCCAGGTAAGTATATCTGCGCTAAAAACGTGATCATCCCACGTAAATCAAAATGATATAGCCATCATCCCACTGGAAACGCATAGAAAACAGTCCCAGGTATGTATATCTGCACTTATAACGTGATCATCCCACGTAAATAAAAAAGATATAGCCATAATCCCACTGGAAACGCATAGAAAACAGTCCCAGGTATGAAAATGGTAGAGGGTGCCAGGACTCAATATTGATATTAGGATGCTGGTTTCCTTATTTAATTATATGGCTTTGTTGATATAAACCAATGCAGAAACAATATAAATGCTGTAACTTTTTTTTTTTTTTTTAACTATGAATATATCATTTAAAAGCTTTATGTGTTTGCTGTAGTTTGTAAATTCTCAGTTGAGGTAAAAAAATAGTGACATCTAGAGGTGTGAATAGGAACTACAGGCAATCATCCCGATCATCCCTTTCTGTGATCATCCTTTTAGTACATCCCATCTGGGGTGCCCTGCTACTGCCTTGGTTCAGCTCCTTACCTTGTCTGTACTGCCGGCTTCTAAGTGTTCTGGGCGCAACATTCCCTCCCCCACGAGTATATAAAAGGAAATATTTATCTGCTAATTAGAACTTTAATGTTTTACAGTGTCTCCATATTTCTATGCAAGTTATCTATAGTTAGAATACTGGTAATGATTAGCATTACTGCCTCACAGCACGGAGGTCATGAGTTTGGTTCTGACCATGGCCCTGTGTGGAGTTTGTATTTTTTTTTCTCCCTGTACTTGAATGGGTTTCCTCCCACAATCCAAAAATATCCTGGTAGGTTAATGAGCTCACAACAAAAATAGAGGTGCACATCAAAACTTGTAATGTTGTAGTACTGCATTCTTCCATAGTGTGTGCATCAGAACATTGTGGCATATTGGCTACGTAAGATTGCAATACGCTAAATTGGTTAGCAATGGGCGCTAACATCAAACATTCCTACTGGGTGAAAACAAGTTGATGGCTTTCATCCACCCCCACTTCCTTGTGTCTGGTCTGTTGTGTTAACTGTGCTGCAGCTGAACTTTCTGAAACATGTGGAAGATGGGGAATGTGTTGTGACAAGATTTAGGAAGAAATTGGAAATAGTGGAATGCTTTAAAACCCCTTAACATCTCCAATCCTGGTTCCCACCTGGGAATTGGAAACGGGTCATTCCTGGGTGGGATCCGGCATTGGAGAGACTCTCCTACATCATTCTGATGGCTTCCAGACCCGCCAATATGCTGGGTTGGTTGCTGTGGGGGTGGAGCCGGCAGCGGAGGTGGAGCTGGTGCTGGGAGATGAGCTAATCTCTGTGCCGCCTCTCCCTATCTTGTAAACGGCTCCCGGATCGGCTCGACCCGGGAATCCGTTTACAGCCACTGACCCGGTATTCAACCCGGGAATAACACTGCTTATAACCCGGTTTGAATTACCGGGTCGGGCACCCCGGGAGATCCGACATGGCGCTTTCACATCGTACACTGACCTGTATCCACCCGGCAATATGCTGGGTAGATACTGGGGTTTTTTGTGCGGCATCAAAGAGGTATAAGTGGCCTTACCCATAAAGTTGCTTTAGTATCATACAATTCTTTCAAGACTGTTATGTCGCCACATTGAAATGCCCATGTTTATCTCATTGCCAAATGCAGCTACTGGCAAGGTTTGTAGTCTTAAACTTTTGTGATGGCAGCTCCTACCTTTTAGACTTTAGTGGGAGACTGAGACTGCAACTGTCTAGCTACTGCTGATTGCATGCAGTACACCACGTTTGGAGCCAGAACCAACCTGGGATAGTGGCACAGTGGTAGAATTTTAGAGAGGGTAAAAATCTGTTAATATACCTCTAATATAAATATTAAATTGGTGTAGGTAAGACAACCTAAAATCTGAACCATCTCAACAGTGACTAAATAGTAAGTTTTGCTCAATTTAAATGTAATAGAACTGACTCTACCAAGAGGTTGCCAGTTATGTAACGGTACAGTGATATGGTTGGTATCCTGGCAGTCAAAATACTGACGCTGGGATCCCGAACGATTCTTTCACGAGCTGCCAGAGAGGTAAGCTGCAGGGTTAGGCACCCTGGGGAGGGTTAGGTTTAGGCTGAAGGAAATGTGGGTTAAGGATCAGGGTTAGCTTTCTAAATTGGCCTTAGCCGGTATTTCTCTGACGTCCTAGTGGATGCTGGGGACTCCGTCAGGACCATGGGGATATAGCGGCTCCGCAGGAGACAGGGCACAATAATAAAAGCTTTAGGATCAGGTGGTGTGCACTGGCTCCTCCCCCTATGACCCTCCTCCAAGCCTCAGTTAGATTTTTGTGCCCGACGAGAAGGGTGCAATCTAGGTGGCTCTCCTGAGCTGCTTAGAATAAAAGTTTAAGTTAGGTTTTTTATTTTCAGTGAGTCCTGCTGGCAACAGGCTCACTGCTACGAGGGACTTAGGGGAGAGAAGAAAACTCACCTGCGTGCAGGATGGATTTGCTTCTTAGGCTACTGGACACCATTAGCTCCAGAGGGAGTCGGAACACAGGTCTCACCCTGGGGTTCGTCCCGGAGCCGTGCCGCCGACCCCCCTTGCAGATGCCGAAGTTGAAGAGGTCCAGAGGTCCAGAAACAGGCGGCAGAAGACTTTCAGTCTTCATAAGGTAGCGCACAGCACTGCAGCTGTGCGCCATTGTTGTCAGCACACTTCACCAACAGTCACCAACTGTCACTGAGGGTGCAGGGTGCTGGGGGGGGCGCCCTGGGCAGCAATGTATAATACCTTTTTATGGCTAAAATACATCACATATAGCCCTTGAGGCTATATGGATGTATTTAACCCCTGCCAGATCTCACAAACTCCGGGAGAAGAGCCCGCCGAAAAGGGGGCGGGGCCTATTCTCCTCAGCACACGGCGCCATTTTCCTGCTCAGCTCTGCTGTGAGGAAGGCTCCCAGGCTCTCCCCTGCACTGCACTACAGAAACAGGGTTAAAACAGAGAGGGGGGGCACTTATTTGGCGATATGATTACATATATAAAAATGCTATAAGGGAAAACACTTGTATAAGGGGTTGTCCCTGTATAATTATAGCGTTTTTGGTGTGTGCTGGCAAACTCTCCCTCTGTCTCCCCAAAGGGCTAGTGGGGTCCTGTCCTCTGTCAGAGCATTCCCTGTGTGTGTGCTGTGTGTCGGTACGTGTGTGTCGACATGTAGGAGGACGATGTTGGTGAGGAGGCGGAGCAAATTGCCTGTATTGGTGATGTCACTCTCTAGGGAGTCGACACTGGAATGGATGGCTTATTTAGGAATTACGTGATAATGTCAACACGCTGCAAGGTCGGTTGACGACATGAGACGGCCGGCAAACAAATTAGTACCTGTCCAGGCGTCTCAGACACCGTCAGGGGCTTGTAAAAACGCCCATTTACCTCAGTCGGTCGACACAGACACGGACACTGACTCCAGTGTCGACGGTGAAGAAACAAACGTATTTTCCTTTAGGGCCACACGTTTCATGTTAAGGGCAATGAAGGAGGTGTTACATATTTCTGATACTACAAGTACCACAAATAAGGGTATTATGTAGGGTGTGAATAAACTACTTGTAGTTTTTCCTGAATCAGATAAATTAAATGAAGTGTGTGATGATACGTGGGTTTCCTCCGATAGAAAATTATTGGCGGTATACCCTTTCCCGCCAGAAGTTAGGGCGAGTTGGGAAACACACCTTAGGGTGAATAAGGCGCTCACACGCTTATAAAAACAAGTGGCGTTACCGTCTCCAGATACGGCAGCCCTCAAGGAGCCAGCTGATAGGAAGCTGAAAAATATCCTAAAAGTATATACACATATACTGGTGGTATACTACGACCAGCAATCGCCTCAGCCTGGATGTGCAGCGCTGAGGGGGCTTGGTCGGATTTCCTGACTGAAAATATTGATACCCTTGACAGGGACAAGATTTTATTGACTATAGAGCATTTTAAGGATGCATTTCTATATATGCGAGATGCGCAGAGGGATATTTGCATTCTGGCATCAAGAGTAAATGTGATGTCCATATCTGCCAGACGACAGTGGTCAGGTGATGCAGATTCCAGACGGCACATGGAAGTATTGCCGTATAAAGGGGCGGTCCATCGGACCTGATGGCCATGGCAACAGCTGAAAAATCCACCTTTTGTTACCCCAAGTCACATCGCAGCAGAAAAGGACAGTCTTTTCAGTCTCAGTCCTTTCGTCCCCATAAGGGCAGGCGGGCAAAAGGGCCAGTCATATCTGCCCAGGGGTAGAGGAAAGGGAAGAAGACTGCAGCAGGCAGCCCATTCCCAGGAACAGAAGCCCTCCACAGCTTCTGCCAAGTCCGCAGCATGACGCTGGGGCCGTACAAGCGGACTCGGGTGCGGTAGGGGGTCATCTCAAGAGTTTCAGCACGCAGTGGGCTCACTCACAAGTGGACTCCTGGATCCTACACGTAGTATCCCAGGTGTACATTGGAAATTCGAGACGTCTCCCCCTCACAAGTTCCTGAAGTCTGCTTTACCAACGTCTCCCTCCGACAGGGAGGCAGTATTGGGAACAATTCACAGGCTGTATTCCCAGCAGGTGATAATCAAAGTACCCCTTCTACAACAAGGGAAGGGGTATTATTCCACACTATATTGTGGTACTGAAGCCAGACGGCTAGGTGAGATCTGAAATATTTGAACACTTACATACAAGCGTTCAAATCAAGATGGAGTCACTCAGAGCAGTGATAGCGAACCAGGAAGAAGGGGACGATATGGTGTCACTGGATATCAGGGACGCTTACCTACATGTCCAAATTTGCCCTTCTCACCAAGGGTACCTCAGGTTCGTGGTACAGAACTGTCACTATCAGTTCAGACGCTGCCGTTTGGATTGTCCACGGCACCCCGGGTCTTTACCAAGGTAATGGCCGAAATGATGATTCTTCTTAAAAGAAATATGGACGCTTTCCTGATAAGGGCAAGGTCCAGAGAACAGTTGGAGGTCGGAGTAGCACGATCTTAAGTAGTTCTACGACAGCACGAGTGGATTCTAAATATTCCAAAATCGCAGTTTTTTCCGACGACACGTCTACTGTTCCTAGGGATGATTCTGGACACAGTCCAGAAAAGGATGTTTTCTCCCGGAGAAGAAAGCCAGGGAGTTATCCGAGCTAGTCAGGAACCTCCTAAAACCAGGAAAAGTATCAGTGCATCATTGCACAAGGATCCTGTGAAAAATGGTGGTTTCTTACAAAGCGATCCCATTCGGTAGATTTCACGCAAGAACCTTTACGTGGGATCTGCTGGAAAAATGGTCCGGATCGCATCTTCAGATGCATCAGCGGATAACCCTGTCTCCAAGGACAAGGGTGTTTCTTCTGCGGTGGCTGCAGAGTGCTCATCTATGAAAGGGCCGCAGATTCGGCATTCAGGACTGGGTCCTGGTGACCACGGATGCCAGCCTGAGTGGCTGGGGAGCAGTCACACAAGGAAAAAATTTCCAGAGAGTGTGATCGAGTCTGGAGACTTCTCTCCACATAAATATACTGGAGCTAAGGGCAATTTACAATGCTCTAAGCTTAGCAAGACCTCTGCTTCAAGGTCAGCCGGTATTGATCCAGTGGGACAACATCACGGCAGTCGCCCACGTAAACAGACAGGGCGGCACAAGAAGCAGGAGGGAAATGGCAGAAACTGCAAGGATTCTTCGCTGGGCGAAAAATCATGTGATAACACTCTCAGCAGTGTTCATTCCGGGAGTGGAAAACTGGGAAGCAGACTTCCTCAGCAGGCATGACCTCCACCCGGGAGAGTGGGGACTTCATCGGGAAGTCTTCCACATGATTGTAAACCGTTGTGAAAAACCAAAGGTGGACATGATGGCGTCCCGCCTGAACAAAAAACTAGATATTGCGCCAGGTCAAGGGACCCTCAGGCAATAGCGGTGGACGCTCTGGTAACACTGTGGATGTACCAGTCAGAGTATGTGTTCCCTCCTATGCCTCTCATACAAAAAGTACTGAGAATCATAAGAGGGAGATGAGTAAGAATGATACTCGTGGTTCCGGATTGGCCAAGAAGGACTTGGTACCCGAAACTTCAAGAGATGTTCACGGAAGACCCGTGGCCTCTACCTTTAAGAAAGGACCTGCTCCAGCAGGGGCCTTGTCTGTTCCAAGACTTACAGCGGCCGCGTTTGACGGCATGGCGGTTGAACGCCGGATCCTGAAAGGGCATTCCAGATGAAGTCATCCCTACCCTGGTCGAAGACAGGAAGGATGTAACCGCAAAACATTTTCACCGCATTTGGCGAAGATATGTTGCGTGGTGTGGGGCCAAGAAGGCCCCTACAGAGGAATTCCAACTGGGTCGTTTCCTACATTTCCTGAAAACAGGACTGTCTATGGGCCTAAAATTAGGGTCCATTAAGGTTCAAATTTCGGCCCTGTCGAATTTCTTCCAGAAAGAACTGGCTTTAGTGCCTGACGTTCAGATGTTTGTAAAAGGGGTACTGCATATACAGCCTCCTTTTGTGCCCCAGTGGCACCTTGGGATCTCAATGTTGTTTTGAGTTTCCTAAAGTCACATTGGTTTGAACCACTCACCACTGTGGACTTAAAATATCTCACATGGAAGGTGACGATGCTATTAGCCCTGGCTTCAGCCAGGCGTGTGTCAGAATTGGCGGCTTTATCATATATAAAGCCCTTACTTAATTTTTCATTCTGACAGGGCAGAATTGAGGACTCGTCCTCAATTTCTCCTTAAGGTGTTTTCTGTTTTTCACATGAACCAACCTATTGTGGTACCTGCGGGTACTAGGGACTTGGAGGACTCCAAGTTACTTGACGTTGTCAGGGCCCTGAAAAATGTTTCCAGGAAGGCTGGAGTCAGAAAATCTGACTCGCTGTTTAGCCTGTATGCACCCAACAAGATGGGTGCTCCTGCTTCTAAGCAGACGATTGCTCGCTGGATTTGTAATACAATTCAGTTTACACATTCTGTGGCAGGCCTGCCACAGCCAAAATCGGTAAAAGCCCATTCCAAAAGGAAGGGGGCTCATCTTGGGCGACTGCCCGAGGGGTCTCGGCTTTACAACTTTGCCGAGCAGTTACTTGGTCAGGGGAAAACACGTTTGCTAAATTCTACAAATTTGATACCCTGGCTGAGGAGGACATGGAGTTCTCTCATTCGGTGCTGCAGGGTCATCCGCACTCTCCCGCCCGTTTGGGAGCTTTGGTATAATCCCCATGGTCCTGACGGAGTCCCCAGCATCCACTAGGACGTCAGAGAAAATAAGATTTTACTTACCGATAAATCTATTTCTCGTAGTCCGTAGTGGATGCTGGGCGCCCATCCCAAGTGCGGATTGTCTGCAATACTTGTACATAGTTTTGTTACAAAAATCGGGTTATTCTTGTTGTGAGCCATCTTTTCAGAGGCTCCTTCGTTGTTATCATACTGTTAACTGGGTTCAGATCACAGGTTGTACGGTGTGGCTGGTATGAGTCTTACCCGGGATTCAATATCCTTCCTTATTATGCACGCTCGTCCGGGCACAGTATCCTAACTGAGGCTTGGAGGAGGGTCATAGGGGGAGGAGCCAGTGCACACCACCTGATCCTAAAGCTTTTATTATTGTGCCCTGTCTCCTGCGGAGCCGCTATATCCCCATGGTCCTGACGGAGTCCCCAGCATCCACTACGGACTACGAGAAATAGATTTATCGGTAAGTAAAATCTTATTTTTAATCATCTGGTGCCGTTGTCTGTATTTGACAGCCGGAATCCCAAATGCCAGGATCCCGATACAAACGCCCAGTAAAAGTCTGATTTTTATGGTTACTGGGACTTTCAGTTGCTGCCAGCACCCCTTGCTATGCAGTATTGAGGTTATTCAATTGTTTCTGGCAGATGCCCATTAGCTGCAGCAGCCATTCCCAACCCAGCCCCACACCTAAGCCGCCGCCCCCCCCAGTATACAGACGGCGGCATCCCGTCCATCATAATCCTGGCAGACCCCCATTATTCCCCTAACCCTCGCCTTTTCCCTACACTAACCCGCCGCTGTGGGTCCGTAACCCTGTCCGCTTGGTCCCTAACCTTCCTGCCACTGTCCCTAACCCCCACCCCCCTGCGTGTGGCAGGATGCCAGCACGTCCTGCTGTGAGGGTGATCTGGTGTCTCTATGTAGACGCCAGCATTGTGTCCTCCCTCGGGATCCCGGCGTTTGTATATTGACCACCGGGATCCTTGCTGTCGGGATACTAACTGCTTCCTGGTACACACTAGACAATAATCTGTCCAAACTGGCTAGTTGGGTTCTGGTAATGTATGGGAGCAAGTGACAATCAAGCATTTGCTCCCAAAGACTGGAAAACAGAAACAGTCGTTCTTACAAATTGGAAAAATCTGTTAGATTAGTTAAATCAATCTGGAGACCATTTTTGTTAATCATTTGCTCCCAAACACTGGAAAATTGTCACTTATGGGCCCTACACACTTGCCGACGTTTCCAGTTTGGACATTGGTTGATTTCAACTATTAATGGCCATCGTCCAAATTGGCTTGCTATGCAGAACAAGGGAAAACCAACGGTGAACAAACGCAGGGACGCGCATCGTTGGTGCATACACATTGAGGGATATGACCAATTTATCGTTTGTTACTGAACGAGATCGTTCATATCGGCCGCAACATCGGTAAGTTTTTAGGGCCCATTACACCCATTACCAGATTTTCATTCCAACCAGCCAGATTGGACAGATATAGCATAGTGTGTACCTAGTGGAGTTCAATACCCTCCAATTGCAGGAACTCATTAGGCTAATAATGGGAGATTTCATATAGGTTTGAGCACGAACATGTAAGTATTTTTCATTTGGTTAGTGAGTGCATGAGTATGTATCTTGTACAATGACTTGCCCTGACAATGAGCACATTACTAAATACCTAGTATTAAAAAGGTTGCCTTTTCCTTCTGTAATTTGAAGAAAGACCTTTTCAGCTTGTGAAATGTCATTTATTGTGTACAGCTTAATCTTATATTTTTTTTTTTTTCCTCAGACGGTGGGGAAAAGCAGCAAAATGCTGCAGCACATTGACTTCAGAATGCGCTGCATTCTGCAAGATGGCCGCATCTTCATTGGAACCTTCAAAGCATTTGACAAACATATGAATCTTATCCTTTGTGATTGTGACGAGTTCAGGAAGATCAAGTAAGAGTTGGGAAAGGTTTGGGTGACGATACTTCACACCTATAGTTACAGCTGTATTAATTTGTTTTGTTTTTTTATTTCCCTTCCAAGGCCCAAGAATTCTAAACAGCCAGAACGTGAAGAGAAGAGGGTTCTCGGCCTAGTTTTACTAAGAGGGGAGAATCTGGTGTCAATGACAGTGGAGGGCCCACCTCCAAAAGATGTGAGTCTGTGCTGCTTTGAAACAAATTTTTTTTTTTTTTTTCTCTCCCCTCTAGCCATTTTAATTGTCTTAACATTTATTTATTTATTTTATTTTCCTCATCAGACTGGCATTGCAAGAGTACCTCTGGCTGGAGCTGCTGGAGGACCAGGAGTTGGTAGAGCAGCTGGAAGAGGTGTTCCAGCTGGTGCTCCTATGCCACAAGCACCTGCTGGTTTAGCCGGACCAGTCAGGGGTGTGGGAGGACCCTCTCAGCAGGTGAGTTGGGGCTGTGGCTTATGCAGAAGTTTCTTATTGAAGAGCACACTGCAGTACAAATGTGGTTGTCAAGCAGTATTCTGTTGTGTTCAGCACATTATCAATTTTATTAAAGGTTTAGTAGAGAATCACTAAAGTGTTTATTGTGAGTTGAGTATTTTAATGTTAGGTTCTTTTTAGTATTTACTAAATGGTTAGCAATTTTCTTCTACAGGTAATGACGCCTCAGAACCGAGGTAACGTGGCTGCTGCAGCAGCAGCTGCCACAGCTAGTATTGCTGGAGCCCCAACACAGTACTCGGCAGGAGGTCGTGGGGGTCCACCACCACCAATGGGCAGAGGAGCACCTCCACCAGGTATGTGTTTACTAGAGCTCTGTTCTTTATAGGAGTAGATCTGTGATGAAAATCCTTTCTGATGCTAATGATGTATCTTTACAAAGCAGGATTACACTGAGATCTGCATTAATATCCTTCCTCTTTACATTCTTGTACACCTTTCACTGACTGTTCCTCTGTTGTAGGCATGATGGGACCACCTCCAGGAATGAGACCACCTATGGGCCCACCAATGGGTATGCCTCCAGGCCGAGGAGGACCAATGGGAATGCCTCCTCCTGGCATGAGGCCGCCACCTCCTGGAATGAGAGGTATATTATGTGGCTATTGTGTTTTTTTTTTTTTAATATAATTTTATTTTTATTTATTTTTTATTTGTAGTCCAAATATAAACTCTAATATTAAAGCTGCTGTTAAGTCTTAATATATAATGAAAATACTTGGTTAACTGTGAAACAAAACAATGTTGTAGACCTTATGTAGGAGCTGTCAAAACTGGAGTATGACCATGGCTGTATTAATTGTGATTTCAGAACAATTTGTTTTGTTTGACAAGTACAACACTAAAGCTGAGAATGAACAAGTGGTAGAAAAGCATACTGAACTAAGCATGTTTGAACTAGACCGTATTATTGCTCAACCTACGAATAGCTGATGGATTGGGTGGGGGGGGACTCGTATAGTTGCTTGTTATGGGACATCGACTATCTAAACATCTTGTTGGATGGTAATTTCTCAGACAACCTACAATATGGATGGCCAGAGTAAGACAATGCATATAACTGGTATTTGAGGACCATGTAAGGTTGTTTGAGACCATGGTTCCAAGAAACTTGAGTAGTTCAACTATCTTGATCGTAGCCTCATCTACTGTATAATCACTAGTGACTTAGCAGTCATGTCACTTCTAAAATCAATCGCTATTTTTTTTTTTTTGTGTTAGCACCATTTAAAAACACATTTCCCTACTCTAATACACTAACCTAGCTACTTCGGTTCTATAAAAAAACGCTCAACCTTTCTAATCAACCCCACAACTGCTATGTCATCGGCAATCTTAACAAACCTTACAGATTCAGAAGATGACTTGCAGTCGAGGGTAAACAAAAGGGCTGAGAATGCAGCCTTGTAGGACACCAATGTCTTTAATACCAATTTCTTTGACCTAAAACATCCTAGCTTTACCACCTGCAGCCTGTTAAACAAAGTTAAAGACCCAGAAAAACAAATCTATTCAGGCCTAAATTTTGTGTATGCCAGTAAAAGGCCCTCTACAGATGGGTTGGTACACCAGTTTTGCCCAGCACCCTTGGCTCTTGATTTTCCACAAGCTGTACAGTTACACTAAGGAAATTAGCTTCAAGGTCTGCCTTAAAGGTACACATTTTTTTGTTTTAATGTTAGACATTAATTAATTTCTCTCTTGTAGGACCCCCACCTCCAGGCATGAGACCGACAAGACCCTAACTTAAGCTGCTTCCTTGTGTCCATCTGCAATATTCCTCAGCCTCCCTGTTTTCCATCACAGGACTGTTAATGTTTTGTAACTTGTATTTTCTTTTTTGTAAATTTTGTGTTTTTAATAAACAAGTAAACTGACTATGCAGTTGTGGTGCAAGTCTACCTAAAACAGTTGACTAATATTTCCCAGGATTGCAACTAATCTTCCTATAATCTTTAGGGTTAAATAACATTAAAAGCTTTAACTAAATCTGTTTTGTTCAAATGTAGAAACGCGCTATACGTACAAAAGTATTCAGATACCTGACTATTACACAGACAGGGACTGTAATGGCATTGTATTTATACTGTATTTAAATAAGTATACTTTAATATTGAGTTGGTCCCCTTTTTTTTTTTTTTTTTTTTTTTTTTTTAAAGCAATAACTGCTTCCAATCTTCCTGGAATGCTTTCTGCAATATTTTTGGGGTGTTTTTCAGTGGGAATTAGTGCCCATTCATTCTGTAGAGATTTATTAGGTCAGCAGTGATGTTGGATGAGTAGGCCTGGCTAGCAATCGCCGTTCCAGTTCATCCTAAAGGTGCTCAATAGGGTTGAGGTCAGGGCAGTGTGCGGGCCAGTTAAGCCCTTCTACACCAAACTTGTCAAACCATGTCTTGATAGTCTATGCTTTGTACACTGGGGCAGTCTTGTTGAAATAGAAAAGGGCTTTCTCCAAACTGTTGCCACAAAGTTGGGAGCATAGCATTGTCCAAAATGTCTCGGTATGCTGAAATACGAAGGCTTCCCTTCACTGGAGATTAGGGGCTTAACCCCAACCCTGAAACAGCACCATACCACTATACCTCTTCAACCAAACTTCAGTTGGCATAATGCAGTCAGGCAGGTAATGTACTCCCCAGCTTCCGCCAGACTTGCCCATCTGACTGCCAAACAGAAGCGAGATTAATAACGCCACAGAACAGGTTTCCACAGTGTGCTTTACACCACTCCAGCCGATGCTTGGCATTTGACTTGGTGATGTGAGGCTAGCATGCAGCTGCTTGGCCGTGGAAACCGATTCCATCAACATCCTGCAGCGCATTTTTTTTCTTCTTCTTACATCCTAGTGGATGCTGGGGACTCCGTAAGGACCATGGGGTATAGACGGGCTCTGCAGGAGATATGGGCACTCTAAAGAACTTTTAGTATGGGTGTGCACTGGCTCCTCCCTCTATGCCCCTCCTCCACAGTTAGATTCTGTGCCCAGAGGAGAATGGGTGCACTACAGGGGAGCTCTACTGAGTATCTCTGATGAAAGAATTTTGTTAGGTTTTTTATTTTCAGGGAGCACTGCTGGCAACAGGCTCCCTGCATTGTGGGACTGAGGAGAGAGAAGCAGACCTACTTAGATGATAGGCTCTGCTTCTTAGGCTACTGGACACCATTGGCTCCAGAGGGATCGGAACGCAGTCTCCCCCTGCCGTTCGTCTCAGCCGCGCCGCCGTCCTCCTCGCAGAGCCGGAAGATAGAAGCCGGGTGAGTATAAAAAAGAAAGAAGACTTCTAAGGCGGCAGAAGACTTCAGATCTTCCCTGAGCTCCTACACGTTACACACACAGGCACTGATGGATGCAGGGCGCAGGGGGGGCGCCCTGTGCAGCAATATATACTTCTGTTTTGGCATGTTATGACACATATGGGCTGCGGAGTCAGTGGATATGTTCATCCCCCGCCATTAATTGTGAATTTGAGCGGGACCGAAGCCCGCCACTAGAGGGGGCAGAGCTTGGTCGCACAGCACTAACCAGCACCATTTTTTCCACAGTGTGCTGAAGAGAAGCTGGCTCTCCAGACTCTCCCCTGCAGAACGGTGATACAGGGCTGAAAAAGAGGGGGGGGGGCATATTTTGGCGCAGTGAGTGTATTACTTGATAGATAGATATCTATCTATCTGGGAATTGTTTCCAGTGTCAGTTGGCGCTGGGTGTGTGCTGGTATACTCTCTTCCTCTCCAAAGGGCCTTGTTGGGGAACTGTCCCCTTATAGATATATCCTTGTGTGTATGGGTGTCAGTACGCGTGTGTCGACATGTTTGAAGCGGAAGGCTCGTCCAAGGAGGTGGAGCAGATGATTGTGGTGTCTGTCGGCAATGCCGACTCATGATTGGTATGATATGTGGAATATTTTAAATGCTAATGTGACCTTATTACGTAAGAGAATGGACAAAGCTGAGTCCAAGGAAACAGCAGGGTGTCAATCCGTGGATTTGACTGGATCACAGGGCCCGTCAGGGTCTCAAAAGCGTCCCTGATCACAAATTGTAGACACTGATACCGACACGGATTCTGACTCCAGTGTCTACTATGATGAGGCAAGGTTGCACCCTAAGGTGACCAAAAGTATTTATTATATGATTATGGAAATAAAAGATGCCATTTAATGGGGTGCACTGAGATTCGAATAACGACAGTTTAATATATAACTTTTATTATTTTAATTAAAAAAAATTCTTCAGCCATATGAAATATCAAAATAGTGTAAGTGAATATAATAAACAATGTGAAATTAAAATGAATCATCTACAGAGACTGCTGCTGCTGCTGTAATGAGGATATCTCCTCTAATAAAGGCTCAATGGCCCCTGCTGCTGTCAGACTTGCTTGATTTCGTTTATTTCAATGTATAACACAGCTTTGTCATCTATGGAAATATAAGTCTTTACTGTGTCTTCGTTAATTCACTTAGTCTGTTAATATTCATTAATTCCTTTATTTGTTTCAAAAATCCGCTATATTATCAGTGAAATGAACCTGGGTGTTGGGCTCAATTTTTTAGCACTTGGCTATTGCAGTGATTACCAGTCGCAGCACACCACACTGCAATCCTATGATATGTATATGTCTATTACACATGTTATTACCCAGATTAGTAAATGGTGCAGTAATAGTGATGAGAGATATATCTATATATCTATCTCAAGTCGCTTGTAGCGGTTCCAAAAATCCGCTATGCGCGGCCGTATATTTGTTATAAACTGCACGTCCCTGCTAGCGCTTTTATCCCCCCACCAGTTTCTAACTGAATATAGTCCCAACACTTTCACTTAATCTGCGCATCACTGTGTATAGTGGGGATCAGTGGATTTCCGTGAAACATCTAATTTATATAATTAGATAGAAATTGAAAGGAATGGGCATTTGCTTCACATGTGGAATCATCATACTCACTCTGATTTATTCAATTCAGCTTTGTGGTTCATCACTCAATTACATAGGTTATATCTGTGTCCTGCAGTCCGCTAGTGACACCACCTAATATATCCACCACATTTGTTGATTAATACATTAATAACAGAGCTGTTGTGTATATAGTATGCAGTTAGCAAATGCCTGACATTCTCTATCTCTGTTCCACGTGTTTAATAAACAGCGCCTGGGTTATACATAATGTTTTGTATTGGGATAATCATATGTTACTTTGGTGTAATATGCATTATACATTTGACTTTACTCAAAATAGCCCTTGTGCCATGATAATGTTATTATTAGTTCAAGCAGCGTGTAGTGGCTCCGGATAACTGCCACGTACGGCAGACTGGCTCTGTCAGCCCGCACGCCTCGGCACCCTAGATCCCAATCCCGCTACTGTGTGTCGGGTGGTTGATCACCGTGCGCTAACATCACCATGACCATCAATCAGTCTAGCGGGATCAGTCCAACTCTGTGAACATTCAATTTAGACATAATCTTTCCATTTAAGCTAATAGCAGTAGAATTACAGCATGCAGCCGTCTCTATGAAACGCCAACGTACGCCCTGACGAAGCAGCCTCTGTGAAACGTACGTTTGGTTCCAGAGCCATTGCCATGGCAGTGTCGGCAAGACGAGATCTGTGGACCCGTCAATGGTCGGGTGATGCCGACTCAAAAAAAAGCATATGGAGGTTTTACCTTACAAGGGTGAAGTTTTGTTTGGGGATGGTCTCGCGGACCTGGTTTCCACAGCTACTGCGGGTAAATCTAAATTTTTGCCTTTTGTTCCCCCCACAGCAAAAGAAAACCCCACAATATCAGATGCAGTCCTTTCGGTCGCACAAGTCCAGAAGAGGTCGGGGCTCCTCTTTCCTTGCCAGAGGTAAGGGTAGAGGTAAGAGAACACCTGCTTTGGCTAGTTCCCAGGAGCAGAAGTTCTCCCCGGCTTCTGCTAAATTCACCGCATGACGCTGGGGCTCCACGGAGGGAGTCCACACCGGTGGGAGCACGTCTTCGACTCTTCAGCCAGGTCTGGGTCCTATCAGGCGTGGATCCTTGGGCGTTGGAAATTGTATCCCAAGGTTACAAATTGGAGTTCGAAGAAGTGCCCCCTCGCCGATTTCTCAAGTCGGCCTTGCCCAACCTCTTCCCCGGAGATGGGAGTGGTATTAGATGCAATTCAAAAGCTGTGTCAACAGCAAGTGATTGTCAGGGTTCCCCTAGGCCAACAGGGAAGAGGGTACTATTCAACACTGTTTGTGGTCCTGAAGCCGGATGGTTTGGTCAGACCAATATTGAATCTAAAATCCCTAAACCTATACTTTGAAAAAGTTTAAATTCAAGATGGAATCACTCCGGGCTGTGATATCCAGTCTGGCAGCAGGTGATTTTATGGTGTCGCTGGACGTGAAGGATGCCTACCTTCATGTCCCCATATTAACTCTTCATCAAGAATACCTGCGTTTCGCGGTACAGGACTGTCATTACCAGTTTCAGACGTTGCCGTTTGGGCTTTCCACGGCCCTGAGGATTTTCACCAAGGAAATGGCGGAAATGATGGTGCTCCTGCGCAAGCAGGGGGTCACAATTATCCCGTACTTGGATGATCTCCTGATAAAGGCGAGATCGTGGGATCAATTGCTGAAAAGCGTGTCACTCTCCCTGAGAGTGTAACATCAACACGGTTGGATTCTCAATCTGCCAAAGTCTCAGTTGCTTCCAACGACTCGACTATCATTCCTAGGCATGATTCTGGACACTGAACAGAAGAGGGTTTTTCTACCAATAGAAAAAGCCCAGGACATCCAGAACATGGTCAGGGACCTGCTAAAACCAAAAAGTGTCTGTTCATCAATGCACTCGAGTTCTGGGAAAAATGGTGGCAGCCTACGAGGCCATCCCCTTCGGCAGGTTCCATGCGAGGACGTTTCAGTGGGACCTTCTCGACAAATGGTCGGGGTCCCATCTACACCTTCATCAAAAGATAAGCCTGTCCCCCAGGGCCAGGGTGTCTCTCCTGTGGTGGCTGCAGAGTGCTCACCTTCTAGAGGGTTGCAGGTTCGGCATTCAAGACTGGGTTCTGGTGACCACGGACGCGAGCCTCCGAGGATGGGGAGCAGTCACAAAAGGAAGAAATTTTCGGGGATATGGTCAAGCCAGGAGGCTTGTCTACACATCAACGTACTGGAATTGAGGGCCATATACAACGGCCTACGACAAGCGGAGTATCTTCTTCGTGACCTGCCGGTTCTGATTCAATCAGACAACGTCACAGCAGTGGCTCATGTAAACCGCCAAGGCGGGACAAGGAGCAGAGTGACAATGGCTGAAGCCACCAGAATTCTGCGCTGGGCAGAAAATCACGTAAGTGTTCTGTCAGCAGTCTTCATACCGGGAGTGGACAACTGGGAAACAGACTTCCTCAGCAGACACTATCTCCATCCAGGAGAGTGGGGACTTCATCAAGAGGTCTTTGCAGAGATAGCAAGTCTATGGGGACTTCCTCAAATAGACATGATGGCGTCACGCCTCAACAAAAAGCTTCGGAGGTATTGTGCCAGGTCAAAGGACCCTCAGGCAGTAGCGGTAGACGCCCTAGTGACACCATGGGTGTTTCAGTCGGTCTATGTGTTCCCTCCTCTACCTCTCATCTCAAGTGTTGAAAATTATAAGACGAAACAGAGTACAAGCAATACTCGTGGTTCCAGATTGGCCTCGAAGGGCCTGGTATTCGGATCTTCAGGAAATGCTCACAGAAGATCCGTGGCCTCTTCCTCTCAGGGAAGACCTGTTACAGCAGGGGCTTTGCATGTTCCAAGACTTACCGCGGTTGCGTTTGACGGCATGTTGGTTGAACACCGAATCCTAGCAGAGAGAGGTATTCCGGAGGTAATTATCCCTACTCTGATAAAGGCTAGGAAGGAAGTAACGGCGAAGCATTAGCACCGTATCTGGAGGAAGTATGTATCTTGGTGTGAAACCAAGAATGCTCCTACGAAAGATTTCCATCTGGGCCGTTTTCTCCACTTCCTACAGACGGGAGTGGATATGGGCCTAAAATTCGGCTCCATTAAGGTACAGATTTCGGCCCTATCTATATTTTTTCAAAAGGAATTGGCTTCTCTCCCAGAAGTTCAAACTTTCGTAAAGGGAATGCTGCACATCCAGCCTTCTTTTGTGCTACCAGTGTCACCATGGGACTTTAACGTGGTGTTACAGTTCCTTAAATCACACTGGTTTGAACCTCTTCAAACGGTGGAATTAAAATTTCTCACCTGGAAGGTGGTTATGTTATTAGCCTTTGCATCTGCACGGCTGGTGTCTGAGTTGGCGGCCTTGTCTTGCAAGAGCCCCTACTTGATTTTTCATGTGGATAGAGCAGAGTTGAGGACTCGTCCTCAATTTCTGCCTAATGTGGTCTCTTCTTTTCATATGAACCAACCTATTGTGGTCTTTGAATAAAAGGTAACCTTTTATGCGCTGTACCATAAGTCTCCAACCACTAAGAAATACCTTCTGTCAGATAAGGTATATGGGATAGATATAAAAGGAAAAAGGATTCTAGTGGGAGCCAATTTGCCTTTAAGATAATTTTAAAAATTATTTATTCATGTACATACTGACATTTACAACTTAAATATCCATCAAATAAGTACAGATTACTAAAAAATTCTATATAATGGTATAACAAGTATAAAAATCTTTCAATTTAAGAGGGGATTTCACAGTCAGCAACCTATTGTGGTGCCTGTGGCTATGGGTGACTTGGAGGACTCCAAGTCCCTGGATGTGGTCAGGGCCTTAAAAATTTACGTAGCCAGGATGGCTAGGGTTAGGAAAACAGAGGCACTGTTTGTCCTGTATGCGGCCAACAAGGTTGGCGCTCCTGCTTCTAAACAGACTATTGCTCGCTGGATCTGTAACGATTCAGCAGGCTCATTCTACGGCTGGATTGCCAGTACCAAATTCGGTTAAGGCCCATTCCACTAGGAAGGAGGGTTCTTCTTGGGCGGCTGCCTGAGGCGTCTCGGCATTACAGCTTTGCCGAGTAGCTACTTGGTCGGGTTCAAACACCTTTGCAAAATTCTACAAGTTTGATACCCTGGCTGATGAGGACCTTGCGTTTGCTCAATCGGTGCTGCAGAGTCATCCGCACTCTCCCGCCCGGTTTGGAGCTTTGGTATAAACCCCATGGTTCTTACGGAGTCCCCAGCATCCTCTAGGACGTAACAGAAAATAAGATTTTAAATCCACCGGTAAATCTTTTTCTCTTAGTCCGTAGAGGATGCTGGGCGCCCGTCCCAGTGCGGTCTAAATCTGCAAGACTTGTATATTATTATTATCCTTTATATGGCGCCACAAGGGTTCTGCTGCGCCCAATTACAGAGTACATGAATAATCAAACAGGAAAACGGCAACTTACAGTTGATGACAGTATAGGACAAGTACAGGGTAAATAAACATAGTTACATCAGCAGATGACACTGGAATAAGTATCAGGTGGCAGAAGACTGCTGGAGTTGATGCAGTTGAAGATTATTAAAGTAAGAAAGGATAAGCACATGAGGGAAGAGGGCCCTGCTCGTGAGAGCTTACTTTCTAAAGGGGAGGGGTAGACAGACGGGTGACACAGATAGGGTACATGGAGAGTGTAGAACAGAGGGTTAGGATGAGATTTGGCTGGGTTTGGTGAAGAAGTGGGTCTTGGGAGCCCGTTTGAAGTTTTGTAGAGAGGTGGAGAGTCTGAGGGGGAGAGGTAGGGAATTCCAGAGAAGTGGTGCAGCACGTGAAAAATCTTGGAGGTAGGAGTGGGAGGAGGTGATCCGTAGGCAGGAAAGTCGTCGTGCATTAGCAGAGCGAAGAGGATGTGTGGGAATGTAAAGGGAGATAAGATCAGAGATGTAGATGGGAGAGGAGTGGGTGAGGGCTTTGTAAGCGAGTGTGAGAAGCTTGAAATGGATTCTGAAAGGGAAGGGGAGCCAGTGAAGGTCTAGTAAGAGGAGAGGTAGACGTAGTGCGTTTGGTGAGGAAAATGTGCCGGGCAGCAGCATTGAGGATAGATTGGAGTGGAGAGAGGTGTTTGTCAGGAATGCCAGTCAGGAGGAGATTACAGTAATCCAGTCTGGAGATGACCAGTGAGTGGATAAGAGTCTTAGTAGCATCCTGGGTCAGAAAGGGTCTGATCCTGGAAATATTTTTTAGATGAAAACGGCAGGTTTGTTAGAGGTGCTGAATGTGTGGTTTGAAGGAGAGGGAGGAGTCAAGGATTACTCCAAGACAGCGCATTTGGGGGCTAGAGGAGATGGTAGTGCCATCAATAGATTTATATAGTTGTTGCTTACATAAGGGTTATGTTACAGTTGGAATTGGTCTTTGACTGATACTGTTTTTTTCGTTCATACTGTTAACTGATTGCGTATGTTCTAAGTTATATGGTATGAATGGTGTGGGCTGGTATGAATCTTGCCCTTAGATTTACAAAATCCATCTCCTATGGGCACAGTTTCTCTAACAGGTCTGGAGGAGGGGCGTAGAGGGAGGAGCCAGTGCACACCCATACTAAAAGTTCTTTAGAGTGCCCATATCTCCTGCAGAGCCCGTCTATACCCCATGGTCCTTACGGAGTTCCCGGCATCCTCTACGGACTAGGAGAAAAAGATTTACTGGTAGGTTTAAAAACTTATTTTTTTATTTATTATTTCTCTGACGTCCTAGTGGATGCTGGGGACTCCGTAAGGACCATGGGGAATAGACGGCTCCGCAGGAGACTGGGCACATCTAAATAAAGATTTAGGTCTATCTGGTGTGCACTGGCTCCTCCCCCTATGACCCTCCTCCAAGCCTCAGTTAGATTTCTGTGCCCGGCTGAGCTGGATGCACACTAGGGGCTCTCCTGAGCTCCTAGGAAGAAAGTGTTTGTTAGGTTTTTTTTATTTTCAGTGAGACCTGCTGGCAACAGGCTCACTGCATCGAGGGACTAAGGGGAGAAGAAGCGAACCTACCTAAGTGGTGGTAGCTTGGGCTTCTTAGGCTACTGGACACCATTAGCTCCAGAGGGATCGAACACAGGACCCGACCTCGTCGTCCGGAGCCGCGCCGCCGTCCCCCTTACAGAGCCAGAAGCAAGAAGGTGGTCCGGAAAATCGGCGGCAGAAGACTTCTGTCTTCTCCAAGGTAGCGCACAGCACTGCAGCTGTGCGCCATTGCTCCTCATGCACACCACACACTTCGGTCACTGATGGGTGCAGGGCGCTGGGGGGGGCGCCCTGAGCAGCAATACTGACACCTTGGCTGGCAAACGGGCACCATATATAGCCCCAGAGGCTATATAGGTGCTTTTTAACCCCTGCCAGAATCCATAAAAATGCGGGAGAAAGTCTGCAAAAAAGGGGCGGAGCTATCTCCTTTCAGCACACTGGCGCCATTTTTCCTTCACAGCTCCGTTGGAGGGAAGCTCCCTGGCTCTCCCCTGCAGTCAATACTACAGAAAGGGTTAAAAAGAGAGGGGGGGGGCACAATTTAGGCACAGTATACAATATATATAGGCAGCTATACGGGAAAACACTCTTATATGTGATATCCCTGTGATATATAGCGCCCTGGTGTGTGCTGGCATACTCTCCCTCTGTCTCCCCAAAGGGCTTTGTGGGGTCCTGTCCTCTGTCAGAGCATTCCCTGTGTGTGTGCTGTGTGTTGGTACGGCTGTGTCGACATGTATGAGGAGGATAATGATGTGGAGGCGGAGCGAATGCCTGTAAATGTGATGTCACCCCCTGCGGGATCGACACCGGTGTGGTTGGACATATGGAAGGATTACGTGAAAGTGTCAACTCCTTACACAAAAGGTCGACGACACAGAACAGCCGGCTACTCAGCTTGTGCCTGTTCCAGCGTCTCAAATGTCATGGGGGGCTCTAAAAACGCCCGCTACCTCAGATGGCAGAAACAGAGGTTGACACGGATACCGACTCCAGTGTCGACGACGATGAGACTAGTGTACCCTCCAAATAGGTCCACCCGTTACATGATTGAGGCAATGAAAAATGTATTACACATTTATGATAATACCCCAGGTACCACATAAAAGGGTATTATGTTTGGTGAGAGAAAACTACCAGTAGTTTTTCCTGCATCTGAGAAAATAAAATGAGGTGTGTGAGGAAGCGTGGTCTTCCCCCGGTAAGAAATTGATAATTTCTAAACGGTAATTGGCAGCGTACCCTTTCCCGCCAGAGGATAGGTCACGTTGGGAAACACCCCATAGGGTAGATACAGCGCTTACACGCTTATCAGAAAAGGTGGCACTACCGTCTCCGGATACGGCCACCCTGAAGGAACCTGCTGATAAAAAGCAGGGGGTTACCCTAAAAGATATAGTCACACACTCGGGCATTATATTGCGACCAGCCATTGCTTCGGCATGGATGTGCAGTGCTCCCGCTGCGTGGTCAGATTCCCTGTCGGAAAATTACTATGGATAGGGACAATATTTTGCTGACAATAGAGCATATAAAAGACGTGGTCTTATACATGCGTGATGCACAGAGGGATATTTGCCGGCTGGCATCAAAAATAAGCGCTAGGTCCATTGCCGCCAGACGGGGGTTATGGACTCGGCAATGGTCAGGCGATGCCGACTCGAATCGGCACATGGAAGTTTTGCCCTATAAGGGGGTAAAACTGTTTGGGGATGGTCTTTCAGACCTCGTTTCCACAGCTACTGCTGGGAAATCGACTTTTTTGCCACAGGCTACCCCACAACAAAAGAAAGCACCGTATCATCAAGTACAGTCCTTTCGGCCCCAGAAAAGCAAGAGGGCTAGAGGCTCATCCTTTCTGCCGAGAGGCAAAGGTAGAGGAAAAAGCTGCAGCACACAGCTAGTTCCCAAGAGCAGAAGTCCTCCCTGCGTCCGGTAAGTCCACAGCATGACGCTGGGGCTGCTCAGGCGGACCCGGGTACGGTGGGGGCCCGTCTCAGAAATTTCAGCGCCCAGTGTGCTCTCTCACATGGATCCCTGGGTCCTTCAACTAGTATCTCAGGGGTACAGGCTGGAGTTCGAGACGTTCTTCCCCCCGCCGTTTCCTAAAATCTGCCTTACCGGCACCTCCCTCTGCCAGGGAGGTGGTGTTGGTGGCTATTCAACACTATAATCACAACAAGTGATTGTCAAGGTGCCCCTCCTTCAGCAAGGAAGGGGTTACTATTCCACAATGGTTGTGGTACAGAAACAGAACGGTTCGGTGAGACCCATCTTAAAATTAAAATACTTGAACTTTTATATCAGAAGATTCAAGTTCAAGATGGAATCGCTCAGGGCGGTTATTACGAGCCTGGACGAGGGGGATTACAGGGTCTCCCTGGACATCAAGGATGCGTACCTGCATGTCCCCATTTTCCCTCCTCACCAGGAGTACCTCAGATGTGTGGTACAGGACTGTCACTATCAGTTCCAGATGCTGCCGTTGGAGTTGTCCACGGCACCGAAGGTCTTTACCAAGGTAATGGCCGAAATGATGATACTCCTTCGCAAGAAGGAAGTTTTTATTATCCCGTACTTGGACGATCTCCTGATAAAGGCGAGGTCCAAAGAACAGTTGGTAGTGGGGGTAGCACTCTCTCGGGAAGTGCTACAACAACACGACTGGATTATCAATATTCCAAAGTCACAGCTGGTCCCGACGACACGTCTTCTGTTCCTGGGAATGATTCTGGACACAGACCAGAAAAGAGTGTTTCTTCCAGTGGAAGCACACGAGTCCTGAAAAAAATGGTAGCTTCGTACGAAGCATAATTCCATTCGGAAGGTTCCACGTAAGGACGTTCCAGTGGGACCTGTGGGACAAATGGTCCGGGTCCCATCTACAGATACAACAGCGGATGACCCTGTCGGCAAGAAACAGGTTGTCGCTGCTGTGGTGGCTGCAGAGGGCTCATCTACTAGAGGGCCGCAGATTCGGAATACAGGACTGGGTCCTGGTGACCACGGAGGCCAGCCTTGGGGGCTGGGGTGCAGTCCCACAGGGAAGAAATTTCCAAGGAGATTTCGCTTCAAGCAAGGCCCCTGCTTCAGAACCAGCCGGTACTGATCCAATCAGACAATATCACGGCGGTCGCCCATGTAAACAGACAGGGCGGCACAAGAAGCAGGATGGCGATGGCAGAAGCCACAAGGATTCTCCGATGGGCGACCTACACCCGGGAGAATGGGGACTTCTTCCAGAAGTTTTCCAAATGCGGGTAAACCGTTGGGAATGACCACGGGTGGACATGATGGCGTCCCGCCTCAACAAAAAGTTGAAAAGATATTGCGCCAGGTCAAGGGACCCTCAGGCGATCGCTGTGGACACTAGTGACACCGTGGGTGTACCAGTCGGATTAGGTGTTTCCTCCTCTACCTCTCATACCCAAGGTACTGAGAATAATAAGAATGCGAGGAGTGAAAACCATACTCGTGGTTCCGGATTGGCCAAGAAGAGCTTGGTACCCGGAACTTCAAGAGATGCTGGCAGAGGACCCTTGGCCTCTGCCGCTCAGACAAGACCTGCTGCAGCAGGGACCCTGTCTGTTCCAAGACTTACCGCGGCTGCGTTTGACGGCATGGCGGTTGAACACCGGATCCTAAAGGAAAAGGGTATTCCGGAGGAAGTCATCCCTACCCTGATCAAAGCCAGGAAGGATGTCACCGCAAGACATTATTACCGCTTTTGGCGGAAATATGTTGCTTGGTGTGAGGCTATGAAGGCTCCGAAGATAGGAATTTCAACTGGGTCGATTCCTACACTTCCTGCAAGCAGGGGTGACGTTGGGCCTCAAATTGGGGTCCATCAAGGTCCAGATTTCGGCTCTGTCGATTTTCTTCCAGAAAGAACTGGCTTCACTGCCTGAAGTTCAGACTTTTGTCAAAGGAGTTCTGCATATTCAGCCTCCTTTTGTGCCCCCAGTGGCACCTTGGGATCTCAATGTGGTTTTGGCATTCCTGAAATCACATTGGTTCGAACCACTTAAGACTGTGGAATTGAAATATCTCACGTGGAAAGTGGTCGTACTGTTGGCCCTGGCTTCGGCCAGGCGGGTTTCAGAATTGGCGGCTTTGTCTTAAAAAAGCCCTTATCTGATTTTCCAGATGGATAGGGCAGAATTGAGGACTCGTTCTCAGTTTCTCCCGAAGGTGGTCTCAGCTTTTCACTTGAACCAACCTATTGTGGTGCCTGCGGCTACTAGGGACTTGGAGGATTCCAAGTTGCTGGACGTAGTCAGGGCCCTGAAAATGTATGTTTCCAGGACGGCTGGAGTCAGAAAAACTGACTCGCTGTTTATCCTGTATGCACCCAACAAGCTGGGTGCTCCTGCTTCTAAGCAGTCTATTGCGCGCTGGATTTGTAGCACTATTCAGCTGGCGCATTCTGCGGTAGGATTACCGCAGCCTAAATCAATAAAAGCCTATTCCACAAGGAAGGTGGGCTCATCTTGGGCGGCTGCCCGAGGGGTCTCGGCTTTACAACTTTGCCGAGCAGCTACTTGGTCAGGGGCAAACACGTTTGCTAAATTCTACAAATTGGATTCCCTGGCTGAGGAGGACCTGGAGTTCTCTCATTCGGTGCTGCAGAGTCATCCGCACTCTCCCGCCCGCTTGGGAGCTTTGGTATAATCCCCATGGTCCTTACGGAGTCCCCAGCATCCACTAGGACGTCAGAGAAAATAAGATTTTACTCACCGGTAAATCTATTTCTCGTAGTCCGTAGTGGATGCTGGGCGCCCATCCCAAGTGCGGATTGTCTGCAATACTTGTACATAGTTATTGTTACAAAAATCGGGTTTTGTTGTGAGCCATCTCTTCAGAGGCTCCAATTGTTATCATACTGTTAACCGGGGTTCCTATCACGTGTTATATGGTGTGATTGGTGTGGCTGGTATGAGTCTTACCCGGGATTCAAAAATCCTTCCTTATTGTGTCAGCTCTTCCGGGCACAGTTCCTAACTGAGGCTTGGAGGAGGGTCATAGGGGGAGGAGCCAGTGCACACCAGATAGACCTAAATCTTTCTTTAGATGTGCCCAGTCTCCTGCGGAGCCGTCTATTCCCCATGGTCCTTACGGAGTCCCCAGCATCCACTACGGACTACGAGAAATAGATTTACCGGTGAGTAAAATCTTATTTTTCCTCTTATGGACCCCAGCATCCTCTAGGTCTAGGACATATTAGTACCATGGGGTATAGATGGGTCCACCAGGAGCCATTGGCACTTTAAGAGTTTAACAGTGTGGGCTGGCTCCTCCCTCTATGCCCCTCCTACCAGCCTGTGTAGAAAATGTGCCCGGAGCCGGTCCCAGCTAGGGGAGCTTTCTTAGTAAAATTTTTATTTTAGAGGCTTTTTATTTTACAGGGAGGCTGCTGGCAACAGCCTCCCTGCATTGAGGGGGAGCAGTGTCTGCCCTGCGGGGTCTGAGCCACTATCTTCGCTGACTGGACACTGAGCCCCAGAGGGGTCTGATCGGTCTCCGCCACAGGGGAACC
The DNA here is from genome assembly GCF_028390025.1 of Pseudophryne corroboree. Classification (NCBI taxonomy): domain Eukaryota; kingdom Metazoa; phylum Chordata; class Amphibia; order Anura; family Myobatrachidae; genus Pseudophryne; species Pseudophryne corroboree. The sequence continues at coordinate 447,944,062 of NC_086446.1, forward strand.
GCTTGCCCCAGCGGTTCCCCTGTGGAGGGTCCGGTGTGAAGATGGTGGCAATGGGGAGAGAGCGCAGTATTAACCGCTCCTGGGAAGGTACCAGAGGGGTGCCCTGGGCCAGCGCCGACCCCCACCCACCACTGGTCAGCAAGCCTGTCAGGGTCCAGGGATCTCAGCCAGCAACTTTCCTCAGGCCAGTATAATCACCTGAAGAGCGGGAAGACAGTGCCATTAAGGGGGCGGAGCTTCTCCTCAGAGCGGACCCAGCAGCGTTCCAGCGCCATTTTCCTGCATGCAAGCACTGTGAGGAAGATTCAGGTCCCTCCACAGCAACTCCAGCTTACTGTACACGGTACCAGGGGGTTGTAGAAGGGAGGGGGAGGCTGTAATTAGACTGTGTGTCCTATTAAGGAGCACAGTCAGCGCTGACATGGGGTTTTCTCCTTGCTACAAAGCGCTGTATTGTGGGTTGGCTCCAATCTCTGTCTCTCTTGCCATTCTTGGGAGGGAAACTGTCTACCCCCACCTGTGCGTGGAGTGTTTGGTGGTCTCCTTTAGCTATGTCCAGGAACACTGTCATATGCTGTAATCAGGCTAGCACTGGTTTAGCACAGATACCAGCAAGGGAACTAGAGTGGTTTTCCTCTATCAAAACTTGGATTTCTCAGATTTCTGACAAGGTTGCTAGTAATGAATCTGCAACCCAGGTATTACAGAGCTCTATGGCAGTATGGCCTGTGTCTGGTACCTCAGGACATCCCGTTATATACCCCCATAAACGTGCCCTTGTGCAGGTCACACAAGACGACACCGATACCGATTCTGACACCACAGACTGTGATGAGGATGTGTTGCTGGGGTCCGCATTTCTTGCAAGGGGGGTGCAATTATTGATAGAGGCTGTCAGGGATGTGTTAAATGTAAATGATACCACACCTGAGCAGGTTGAGGAGGCTTTTTTCACTGAAAATAAAAAAGCCTCGCTAACCTTCCCTGCGTCAAAAGAGCTGAATGCTATAGTTGAAAAAGCATAGGTAAACCCTGAAAAGAAGTTTCAGATCCCTAAGAAGATTCTGGTGGCTTTTCCTTTCCCTGAGGAGGATAGGAAAAGGTGGGAAAACCCGCTGATTGTTTAATGCATCTGTTTCCAGACTCTCAAAAAAAGGTGGTTTTTACCTGTTCTGGGATCTACCGCCTTAAAGGAGCCAGCAATAGGAAAATTGATAACACGCTTAAATCAATGTACACTGCTTCGGGGGCCATATTACGTCCTACTATTGCTAGTGCATGGATTGCAAAGGCAATAGTGAAGTGGTCGGCTACCTTAATTGAGGATTGGGACACTATCGATAGGGATGTTACATTATATTTCTCTGGCTGGGTCCACAGGTTATCCACAGGATAACATAGGGATATGCTGGAGCGATAGCGGAAATGGCACCAAACAGTCATGAGCTTTCTGGCCTCCCAGGATTCATCGGGGCTTCTCCATATATCCCGCCCACTGACTCAATCAAATCAGTTTTTGCTTTGGTGCGGCAAGGAGCCGGCCATGGTCACAGAGGCTGCTGTTAAGCAGCCAGTAGCTTTTTATTTTATTTTTAGTCTTACCATATTTTTTGAGTGACTTTTCTTAACGGCGTCTTAAACGCATACTAGAAAGAGTCGCTCCAACAACTCCCCACTGGGTCGCAACAATGCTTACCTTCGCGGTTCAGTGCTGTCTCGACGGGCGTCTGTGTCGGATGATTCTAGCAGGTCCCGCAGACGTAACCAGGCTGTGGCTGGAGCATGGGGGGCAGGTAAGGCTATGGATTTCTCCTTACTAGGGGGTCTGGACACAGCTACACAGATTTGGTGGAGACTACAAACAGTGTGATGCGCCGAACATCTCGAGTGCGACAGCGCTATGCTTTAGGGATCATAGGCGCCAGGACTAGGTTGAGGCCGCGATCCTTAAGGTTTAAGTCAACAGGGTAATCTGCCGCTCTCCTGGTCGCCCCTCCTCCAAGTTCATGACCAGTTTCCGTGCGTCTCCCGTCCATGAACTGAATGACCTCACTTCCGTCTCAGACGCTACCACGAGGGTACTCGGTCGCAGCTTAGACGCTGTGGTAGTGTACACTAGAAATCCCGCCTAACCGAGTCGCAGGCCTTAGCGTCTGCATACACGTGGCATTCACTGAGCGTCCGTGTCCGTTGGTGTGCGTCCGTGTCTCTCATCAGTCAATGGCAGCGGTAGTGTACATCAGTAGCGTCTGAATCCATTCAGCGTCTTGCGAGCGTCTCTGTGGTTTTGGAAGTGTGGTGAGTCTCCTTGTATACCCGCTCTCTACTTGTTAGTATGAAGTGTTAATTTTAGTACGCATTGCATATGAGTTCTGTATATTACTGTTCTGCATGTTATGTTTGATAAAACCAGTTTAAAACAGAAATGCAATTATCCTACTTGTAAGTTATTATGATGATGATTGTATTCTCATATGACAATGTCTAACACCTTAACATGTGACTGACTGCTAGTATGTATGCTGACTTTAATATGTTGTCAGTTCTGTTCTGAACCTCAAATCAGGTGCACGCTGTGGTCAGATTGATCTCACTTCTATATACTGTATGTATACAGGTTGAGTATCCCTTATCCAAAATGCTTGGGACCAGAGGTATTTTGGATATCGGATTTTTCCGTATTTTGGAATAATTGCATACCATAATGAGATATCATGGTGATGGGAACTAAATCTAAGCACAGAATGCATTTATGTTACATATACACCTTATACACACAGCCTGACGGTCATTTTAGACAATATTTTTTATAACTTTGTGCATTAAACAATGTGTGTCTACATTCCCACAATTCATTTCTGTTTCATATACACCTTATACACACAGCCTGAGGGTCATTTAATACAATATTATTAATAACTTTGTGTATTAAACAAAGTTTGTGTACATTGAGCCATCAAAAAAACAAAGGTTTCACTATCTCACTCTCACTCAAAAAAGTCTGTATTTTGGAATATTCCGTATTTTGGAATATTTGCATATGGGATACTCAACCTGTATATAGGTGATTTTCAGTCATAAGTTGTTTAGGATATAATACCATGTCGGTGAGCGGCAAAAGTGATGAGGAGGATTTATCAGGCACTCCTACATCCTTAACATGTTTATCTTGTAAAACAGGAATAATTGGGGTAAACCAATTGGTCACTTATGAGGGGTTATGTGCAAACTGTTTTGCTTTTCAGCAAAAGAAAAAATGAACTAGTTCAGCAACCAGCAGAACCACCATGGAGTATGTTCGCGCAGACTTTGTCTTCTATAGCGGACAGATTACCTCCGGCAGCACCACCTCATGGAATAGGTTACTCTATTAACCCATATATGCAGCTCCCTTCCTTTGGTATGGTACCAGTAGCCTCGACGAGTAACCAGGCTGTTTACCAAGGTACAGGTAAGACTAAAATAGATGTGTCTATGTTGCAGTCTACACAAGATGATACATCAGATGATGATACAGTATATTCAAATACTCCGTATGATGATAAATCACAGAGTTTCAGCTCAGAAGATATAGCTGAACTGATTGATGCAATGAAGGCTAATCTCTCTTTGGAGGAATCAGCCAAGACTGTGTCAAAATCTAAAGTACCTGTGTTTAAACGAACAAAATCAGTTAAGACTGAATTCCCAGCGTCAGAGGATCTGAAGGAAATGATGGAAGAGTCCTGGGTGACTCCTAGTAAGAAATATAAGATTCCGAAAAAATGGGATTCTAATTATCCATTTCCAGCTGAGGATTGTTCGAAAAGAGAAGTTCCTCCTAAAGTAGATGCACGTGTGCTGTGGCTTGTGTACAAATCTGCTTTACCATTGTGTTCTACCTCACTAAATGTTGTCACAGACAGAAGGGTAGACGGCTTCTTGAAAAATATATTTTCTCTGTCAGGAGCTGTGGTAAGGCCAGCTATGGCTTCGGCCTGGATGGCAAGGGCAATGGTAGGATGGATGGAGGAACTAGAGAATGGCCTTTCCCCTTCTAATAGGTAGCAGGAATATTATCTGGGCCTACAACAAGCTGCCCAATATTTGGAAGAAGCAGCAATTGATATGGGTATGATTGCCTCTAAAGCATCTGTTTTGACAGTAGCAGCTCGTAGAGCAGTTTGGCTATGCACTTGGAGAGCAGATGCAGAATCCAAGAAAGAATTGGAAGCATTACCTTTCATTGGTAATATATTCTTTGGAAAACAATTATCAGATATTCTAGAATCGGAAGCTGCATCTTAAAAGGTCAGGTTTCCGGCTAGTTATAACCCTAAGACTAGGGGTTCAAGGATTCGGCCATTTCGCTGGCAAGGCAAAGCAAAAGTGAAGGAGGAGTCTAAGCAACCCCGGTTCAATAGATCATCCAGGGGTAGGAAGCAATGGGCTGCGAAAAAGCCAGCTTCCAATCCTGAACAAAAACCATCAAAATGAAGAGACGGGCCTCCGCCTGGAGGATTCCAGAGTTGGGGACGACTACTTCAGTTTGCACACGTATGGCAGCAGTCGACGACAGATGCCTGGGTGCAGAAGGTAGTATCTCTCGGTTATGGGTTAACATTCAGGAAACAGCCTCCTCAAAGATTTTTTTGCACCAGCCCGTCTCATATACAATTGAAGGCCAATGCCCTGCAAGAAGCAGTAAAAAAATTACTGCAGTCGGGTGTGGTTGTCCTGGTACCCGATCACAACGGGGCAGGGGGTTTACTCCAATCTATTTCTGATTCAGAAGCCAAATGGGTCGTTCCGAGCAATTCTCAATCTCAAGGGATTAAACCATTACATTTGGGTTCCAGGGTTCCACATGGAGACATTACGCTCCATAATGTTGGCTATGGAACCGGGAGATTACATGGTGTCTTTGGACATACAGGATGCTTACCTACATGTGCCAATAGTACGGTCTAATCAATGTTGCCTCAGGTTTGCCATCCTCCAGCAACATTTTCAGTTCCAAGCATTGCCCTTCGGGCTAGCAACAGCACCCAGGGTGTTCACCAAAATTATGGTGGTTATGACAGCTTATCTCCGCAAGCAAGGGATAAGAATTTTTCCATACCTAGACGACCTGTTAATTCTAGCACATTCGCAGGAATTGCTTTTGAGCCATCTTCAACAGACAGTAGCTTCTTTACAAAGACACGGGTGGCTCATAAATTGGGAAAAGTCGTCTCTGAATCCATCACAGCGGATGGTTCATTTGGGGGCCATATTGGATTCAGGTCTACAGAGAGTTGTTTTTTCTTACCAGAGAAAAAGATAGCCATGGTGCAGGTCATGGCTCAGGAGGCGTTGCACACTCAGACAATGTCAGTCCATGCAGCAATGCGACGGTTGGGTCTGATGGTATCAACCTTCGACATGGTGGAATATTCACAATTCCACTTCAGATCATACAGCACCGCATTCTGACCAAATGGAACGGAAATCATCAGACAATAAAAAAGCAGATGATAAAGTTGCCTGTAAATGTAAAAAGGTCTCTAGCGCGGTGGCTACAGACAAATCATTTAAACAAGGGGAGACCCTTTTGGATAAAAGAGTGGAAAGTCCTGACAACAGATGCCAGTCTTCAAGGCTGGGGAGTGGTACTCGAAAGTCTTTGGTTCCAGGGAAAATGGACCATAAGGGAAAGTCGCCTGCCAATAAATCTGTTAGAAATAAGGGCCATATACACTGCTCAAAAAAAATAAAGGGAACACTAAAATAACACATCTTAGATCTGAATGAATGAAATATTCTTATTAAATACCTTTGTTCTTTACATAGTTGAATGTGCTGACAACAAAATTACACAAAAATTATGAATGGAAATCAAATTTATTAACCCATGGGGGTCTGGATTTGGAGTCACTCAAAATTAAAGTGGAAAAACACACTACAGGCTGATCCAACTTTGATGTAATGTCCTTAAAACAAGTCAAAATGAGGCTCAGTAGTGTGTGTGGCCTCCACGTGCCTGTATGACCTCCCTACAACGCCTGGGCATGCTCCTGATGAGGTGGCGGGGGGTCTCCTGAGGGATCTCCTCCCAGACCTGGACTAAAGCATCCGCCAACTCCTGGACAGTCTGTGGTGCAACGTGGCGTTGGTGGATGGAGCAAGACATGATGTCCCAGATGTGCTCAATTGGATTCAGGTCTGGGGAAAGGGCGGGCCAGTCCATAGCATCAATGCCTTCGTCTTGCAGGAACTGCTGACACACTCCATCCACATGAGGTCTAGCATTGTCTTGCATTAGGAGGAACCAAGGGCCAACCAAGAGGTCTGAGGATCTCATCTCGGCACCTAATGGCAGTCAGGCTACCTCTGGCGAGCACATGGAGGGCTGTGTGGCCCCCCAAAGAAATGCCACCCCACACCATTACTGACCTACTGCCAAACCGGTCATGCTGTGTCAAGCCTCTAAGGATATTCGCAGGATAGCATCGCGCATCTCTGCATCAGCCGTATCGGCTAGACGGATTTTATGGCTCAGAGAATGGCGAGAATACTCTGACACCAAGAGGGTGGTAGAATCCATCCCCTTTGTGGGTGAGATGCTTTTCGATCCAGAGTTGGACAAGTGGGTTTCGCAAGCTACAGCAGGGAAGTCCACTTTTCTGCCTACTCCTTATACGAGAAAGATCGCAGTCCTTTAGAGCCCGAGGAAGAGGTTTCGGTACACAAGTAGGTGGGGGCAGAGATAGAGGCCACTCACAGGCAGCAGCCAGAAAGCGGGATAAACCTGGTGACAAGACCGTGGCAGGACGGTCTCCCAGCTCATCTGGGATCCTCCTTGGGGGGCGCACGTCGGGACATCTGGGCCAACACCTCACCAGAATTTTGGATAAACGACCTAATCTCCTAGGGGTACAAACTGGATTTTCAACGGAGGCCTCACAGTCAGTTTTTTTACAACGGGATTGCCGTAGTGCCCTCAGAAAGCAAAAGCACTACTGACAGCAATTCAAAAATTGCTACGGTCAGAGGTCATTATTCTGGTTCCCGCCTCTCAGAGAGGAACGGATTTCTATTCCAATCTTTTTGTCGTGCCAAAACCAGATGGGACGGTCAGGCCGATACTCAATTTAAAAGTTTTAAAACAGTTTCTAAGGGTATACAAATTCAAGATGGAATCAATCCAGTCGGTCATTGAAGGCTTAGAACAAGGTGAGTTCATGGTATCCATGGACATAAAGGATGCATATCCCAATCTGGGCCCCTCACCAGGCTTACTTAAGTTCAGCACGGGTGACTGATCACTACCAATTCAGGGCCTTGCCGTTCGGTCTATTATCGGCCCCAAGAATCTTTCCGAAGATCATGGCAATCATGGTTGCAGAATCGAGACTGTTGAGGGTCACGATTAGACCTTATCTAGGCGATATACTAATCAAGGCATCCTCTTGGGAACAGTTGATCGAGGATGTTCAGACATCTCATCAATTTCTCATTCAACATGGGTGGATTGTGAATTTCCAGAGATCCAACCTCATGACAACTCAACGGATTCAATTCCTCGGTCTCATCTTGGATACAGTACATTTGAGAGTATTCCTACCAGAGAACAAGGTCCAGGACCTACGGAGATTAGAGGCTCAGATACGGAGGTCACAAACGGTTTCTCTACACCTCTGTGTGCAACTTCTCGGGAAGATGGTGGCGTCTTTCGAAGCTCTCCAGTACGGCAGACTTCATTCCCGACCAATACAGATGAACCTCATTGCTCAGGGAGCAGGGTCACACTGGCTTCTACAACAAAGAATCCGACTTCCACCGCTCATACGAACCTCCTTAATTTGGTGGTCCTTGCACAGGAATCTCGCAGCAGGCAAGAGATTTGGCATTTGGGCTGGAGGATCCTGACAACAGACACCAGTCCCAGAAGTTGGGGTGCCGTCTTAGGGGAGCATCAGTTTCAGAGCAGATGGACGCTACTGGAGAGCAGCCTACCCATAAACATTCTCGAACTAAGAGCAGTTTACAATGCGCTTCTCTTAGCCGAAGACCTAGTCATGGGTCAACACATGAAGATACAGTCGGACTATGTCACGACGACGGCATACATAGACCGTCAAGGAGGTACAAGGAGCAGGATGGCGTTAAAGGAAGCCACAAAGATCTTGTTGTGGGCAGAAAGGCGAAACATCATCCTCTCGGCAGTGTTCATTCCAGGTGGGAGAACTGGGAAGCAGACTATCTCAGTCACCAGGACATGCATCCGCGAGAGAGGTGCCTAAATCCTCGGATTTTCGATAGGGTGGTGAGAAGATGGGGTCTACCTCAAGTCGACCTAATGGCGTCTCGGCAATACCATCAGCTGCCCAGATACGTGTCCAGGACAAGAGATCCAGTAGCAGAAGGAGTGGACGCATTAACACTTCCTTGGTGTTACAAGAAGGTTTACATTTTTCCACCTTTCCAACTCATATCCAGGGTTCTGAAACGTTTGAAACGGGAACGAGTGTGGATGATTCTAATCGCACCAGATTGGCCCCGCAGGAGTTGGTACTCAGACCTGCGAGGGTTACTAGCGGAAGATCCTTGGTGGTTACCTCAGAGAGAGGACCTGCTATCTCAGGGACCGTTCCAACACCCAGACCTGAACAGGCTGCGTTTAACGGCGTGGCTATTGAAACCCAGATCTTAAGAAACAGAGGGATACCAAGAATGGCCATTCCCACGATGATTGCCGCTAGGAAGCCGGTCACAGCCATGCACCACTACAGCATTTAGAAGAGATACATGGACTGGTGTCAAGAACGTGGTTGGAATTCGATGAACTTCCACTTATTCAGACTTCTTTTCCTTCAGGCCGGTCTGGAGGTAGGACTGAGGCTGGGCTCTCTGAAGGTTCAAGTTTCGGCTCTCTCCATCCTATTTCAACAGCGGTTAGCATCCGTGCCAGAGGTTCAAACCTTTTTACAGGGGTTTCGGCGGATCCAACCCCCTTTTCGTCCTCCCGCTGCGCCTTGGGACTTAAATTTGGTGTTGGAATTTTGGTGATCACCAACTTTTGAGCCGTTAGCAAGAACATACCTGAAATATCTCTTCGATGGTCACATTATTGCTTGCCTTGTCTTCGGCCAGGCGGGTTTCTAAATTGGGAGCCTTTTCGTGTAAGAGTCCCTTTTTAATTTTTTCATGAGGATAGGGCAGAAATCTGTACAAGAGCAGAATTCCTTCCTAAGGTTGTTTCGGGGTTTCACGTAAACCAGCCAATTGTGGTCCCATCTTTCCAGGGTCTCACAGATGGGGACGTGTCCTTGGATATTGTCCGAGCTTTACGGGTATACGTACAAGTTACGTCGTCCTTCAGAAAGTCGGACCTTTTGTTTGTCTTTATGATAGGATAAAGAAGGGTTGGCCAGCATCTAAGCAGTCTTTGTCTAGATCAGGCCTGGCCAACCTGTGGCTCTCCAGCTGTTGTACAACTACAAGTCCCATCATGCCTTGCCACAGTTTTGCTATTAGGGAATGCTAAAACTGTGGCAGGGCATGCTGGGATGTGTAGTTTCACTACATCTGGAGAGCCACAGGTTGGCCAGGCCTGGTCTAGATGGATTAGATTTGCCATTCGGCAAGCTTATAATTCCAGTGGCAAACAGGTTCCGGTTCAGACGGGTGCTCATACCACCCGATCAGTGGGTGCCTCATGGGCGGCTGCCAGAGATGCTTCCACTACTCAACTTTACAGAGCAGCAACATGGTCCTCAGCCCACACGTTTTTTACAAGTTTGATACCTTTGCGTTCGGAGACTCTAAGTTCGGACGTTTAGTTTTGCAGGCCACCGACAGCACTCCCTCCCTGGGGGATAACTTTGGGACGTCCCCTACTGTATAGGACTCCAGTGTCCCCTAGTGGATGAAAGAGAAAAGAGGATTTTGGTACTTACCGATAAATCCATTTCTCTGAATCCTCTAGGGGACACTGGACGCCCGCCTCGGTGCTGTCACCCTGCTGTGTTCAAAGTTCTTGTTCAAACAGTTCGTGCAAACAGCGTTGGTTTTTCTGTTAAGAGTTTCTTGGATGCTGTTTGACTTGTTCGTTCCTCGCCATGTGCTATAGTATCATGTCCTATTCTCTCAGTCAAATTTTCCAAACTGAGGGAGGAGGGATGTGAAGGGGAGGAGCCGGCTGTGCAGACCATGCTAATTTTAGATTGTGCCACACCTCCGGTTGCAAGCTTCACATCCCTACTGTATAGGACTCCAGTGTCCCCTAGAGGATTCAGAGAAATGGATTTATCGGTAAGTACCAAAATCCTCTTTTTTCACAAGATATACTCTAATACGTATTTTTCTCTGTGATTTTAGTCACCATATCTCTCCTGTATCTCTGCTTGTGCTGACTACACTGCGCAGGGGTTTGGGTAAGAGGTACTGTGCTGCTGCCAATTGTACTGTGTTACCTGATACTGCAAGTTATATCATGTCTGCTTCTGAAGGTAACGGTTCTGGGGCTGAACACACTGCCGGTGTTGCTGAAGCCACAGATCCCTATGAGGAGACTATAGCAGCTGTGGGCTCTGGTTCTGGGGGCACCTTGCCCCCCAGTGGGACTGTGGCAACGGGGGTACATAATGACCCACCGTGGGCTACTTTCTCCACGCTTCTACACACGCTAGTTACTAAACTAACAACAAACACGCTAGTTACTAAACTAACTACAACCGTATGTGGTCCCCGCAGCTAACCCGCCTTGGGCGGACAATTTATCTGCTCAATTGAAGAAGTTGAACCAGTCCTTGACTACTAAAAAGTCTGACCCTCGCTCGCCTAAGACCAAGGGGTCCTCTAAGCGAGCTCTTACCTCCTCACAATCCACTGCTGTCACTGACACCTCGTCTGATGAAGATGGCGCTTACACTGACCCCACAGATTCTGACACAGATACTGTTGATGGGTAGGTTAGTTCACATGTGGATGTTCCTGATCTTTTGGAGGCTATTAAGTTAATTTTACAGATTACGGATGATCCCGAGCCATCCGCCCCTCCTAAGAAACCAGATAGGTTCAAGCGTCAGAAGGTGGTTAAACAAGTTTTACCTCACTCTGACCACCTAGTGGATATACGTCAGGAAACCTGGGAAAGAAGTTTGTGCCTCAAAAGAAGATGCTGGCTCGCTATCCCCTCGCACCAGAGCGGTCTAAAAATTGGGAAACACCTCCTCCAGTAGACGCACATGTGGCTAGGATGGTGGTTTCCTCAGCTCTACCTGTCACTACCGTCACGTCTCTAATAGAGACTACGGATAAACGTGTGGAGAGTTGTCTGAAAGCGATTTACACCCTCAAGGGTGCTGCACAAAGGCCCGCTATTGCAGCAACATGGGCTGCAGAGGCTATTGAAGCATGGGCCTTGGAGTTAGAAGCTGAAATCTCTTCTGACCATGCTAGACAATGCTTGTCATATATTGTCACAGCTTCTCACTATATTAAAGAGGCGGCTTCTGATGCCGGTATCCTAGCAGCCAAGGCCTCTACTACATCAGTCCTGGCTCGCCGGATATTGTGGCTGAGATCTTGGTCTGTGGATCTGGACTCTAGAAAAACCCTGGAGGTACTCCCTTTCAAGGGAGATATTCTGTTTGGGGAGGACTTAAATAAGATTGTGGCTGATTTGGCTACTGCCGAAACTGCCTGTCTGCCAAGTACCGATCCTTCTGTGTCGAAATCTAAAGGTACTTCCTTTCGCCCCTTTGTCCTTCAGGTAAAGCAAAAGGTCAGGCGTACAACAAGCAGGCCCGCACTTCCAAACCTGGTAAGCCGAAGCCCATAAGAGCCTGGGCTGCCCGTCAGCCAGCTTCCAAGAACGATAAGCCTGCCGCATGACGGGGCGGGCCTCCCCCTGGGGGATCCCAGGGTGAGGGGCCGGCTTCTAGGGTATAGCCAGGAATGGTTGAAGACCACTTCAGATGCCTGGGTACGGGAAGTCGTCACTCGAGGTTACGCCGTAGCTTTCAAAAACCGACTCCCTCATCGATTGCCGGACAGACGTCCCGTTGGACCAGACAAAAGCAAACACTCTACATTCGGTGGTACAGACCCTCCTGGATACAGGAGTCGTAGTACAGGTGCCTCTTGCTCAGAGGGGCCGGGGGTACTATTCTCCGCTGTTTCTGGTCCCGAAACCGAATGGGTCCTCCCGGCCCATTCTCAACCTCAAGGCATTGAACAGGTTTGTGAAAATTTCCAAGTTCCGTATGGAAACCCTTCGCTCTATAGTTCTGGCCTTGGAACCTGGGGACTACATGGTCTCCCTGGACATACAGGATGCTTACCTGCATATTCCTATAGCAGTGTCACATCAGCAATACCTGAGGTTTGCGATTGGCAACCTCCATTACCAGTTTCGGGCGTTATCTTTTGGGTTAACTACGGCTCCGCAAGTCTTCACCAAAGTTATGGCGGTGATGACGGTGGTACTCCGCCGTCAAGGGGTCAGGATACTGCCGTATCTGGACGACTTGTTAATCCTGGCAAATTCCCAGAACTTCTCCTACGTCATCTGGATATGACTGTCCGGTTTCTACAAGCCCACGGGTGGCTCATCAACTGGAAGAAATCCTCCCTGGTCCCTGCTCAGAGCATAGTGCACCTGGGAGCGCTATTTGACACTGAAAACCAGCGGTTGTTCTTGTCTCAGGAGAAAGTCCTGAAGCTTCAGGACAGGATTCGTTGCTTCCTTTCTCGTCCGCAAGTGTCGATGCGTTCGGCGATGCAGGTGCTGGGCCTCATGGTGTCAGCACTCGACATGGTGGAGTATGTTCAATTCCATGCTCACCCCCTCCAGAGGCTGATTCTAGCCAAGTGGGATGGCCTGCCTCACCGGATCAGGTCTCACATGATCTCATTGACTCCAGAGGTCCGTCTGTCGCTGCAATGGTGGCTTCAGGACCAACGATTGTGCAGGGGCCGTCCCTTCTGGATATCCAACTGGGTCCTGTTGACGACAGATGCCAGTCTAAGAGGTTGGGGCGCGGTGCTGGAGCAACACTCCCTTCAGGGTCGGTGGACCAAGGAGGAATCTCTCCTCTCGATCAACATTCTGGAATTGCGGTCGGTCTTCAATGCGTTGAACCTGGCCCAGCATTTAATTCAGAACCGTCCTGTTCAAGTACAGTCTGACAATGCCACCACAGTGGCTTACATAAATCATCAAGGCGGCACTCGAAGCCGTTTGGCAATGAAGGAAGTCTCACGGATTCTACATTGGGCGGAACGCCATCTACCGGCCATATCGGCAATATTCATTCCGGGAGTCCTGAATTGGGAAGCGAACTTTCTCAGTCGTCAGGACGTACACGCCGAAGAGTGGGGCTTCCATCCAGAAGTGTTTCAACTCCTAGTGGAAAAGTGGGGCCTTCCAGACGTAGATCTGATGGCGCCTTGACACAATCACAAGGTTCCGGTCTTCGGAGCAAGGACAAGGGATCCTCAAGCAGCATTCGTGGATGCACTGGCGGTTCCGTGGAGGTTTCGGCTGCCGTACGTGTTCCCTCCGGTGTCACTCCTGCCCAGGGTAATTCAGAAGTTCAAGCAAGAAAGAGGAATTCTGCTTCTGATAGCTCCAGCATGGCCCAGACGGCACTGGTTCTCAGACCTGCAGGGCCTATCGTCAGAGCGTCCAATTCTACTTCCACAACGCCCAGACCTCCTCGTTCAGGGCCCCTGTGTCTACCAGGACCTAACCCGGCTGTCCTTGACGGCGTGGCTCTTGAAGCTTCCGTCTTGAGGGCTAAAGGGTTTTCTGAGGCGGTCATTCAAACTATGTTGCGGGCCCGGAAACCGGCTTCTGCTCGGATTTACTATAGGGTCTGGCATTCTTACTTTGTTTGGTGCACATCTAACCATTATGACGCTTCCAAGTTTAGTATAGCCAAGTTGTTGGCCTTTCTTCAGCAGGGCCTGGACTTAGGCCTGCGTCTGGCCTCCCTCAAGGTTCAAATATCTGCCTTGTTGGTGTGGTTTCAGAGAAAGATTGCGACCTTACCTGATGTGCATACCTTCACTCAGGGTGTGTTGCGTATCCAACCTCCCTATGTCCCGCCTGTGGCTCCTTGGGACTTGTCGGTGGTTTTGGAGGCGTTACAAGAGTCTCCGTTTGAACCTCCTGGTTCAGCTGATCTTAAGTGGCTTTCCCTTAAGGTGGTGTTTCTGCTGGCTATTGCTTCAGCTAGAAGAGTGTCGGATTTGGGTGCCTTGGCTTGTAGTTCCCATTATCTGATATTTCGCCGTGACCGGGCGGTTCTTAGGACTCGTCCCGGATATTTACCTAAGGTGGTTTCTTCGTTCCACCTTAACCAGGAGATTGTAGTTCCGGCACTTGTTTCTCCTGATCTGTCTCCCAAAGAGCGGTCTTTGGATGTGGTACGGGCTCTCTGTATCTATGTGAGGAGAACTGCTTCTATTAGGAAATCTGATTCTCTCTTTGTGCTGTTTGGATTTCACAAACGGGGCTGGCCTGCTCACAAGCAAACTTTGGCCAGATGGATTAGTATGGTGATTGCACATGCTTATGTGAGGGCTGGTCTATCAGCTCCTGCTCACATTACGGCCCATTCTACTCGGTCTATTGGTCCTTCTTGGGCGGCCCAACGTGGTGCGACCCTTGAACAATTGTTCAAGGCGGCTACGTGGTCCTCCGTGAACACGTTCATAAGGTTCTATGCCTTCGATACTGCCGCTTCCCAGGATGCTTCCTTTGGACGCTGGGTTCTTGTGCCCGCTACAGTGCGTCCCCTCCCATAAGGAACTGCTTTAGGACATCCCCTATGTCTATCCTTGTGGAGCCCAGTGTACCCCACAGCAGAAAAGGAGTTTTATGGTAAGCACTTACCTTTGTTAAAACTCTTTCTGCGAGGTGCACTGGGCTCCACAAGGCGCCCACCCTGACGCACTTAGCTTCTTTGGGTTGGTATGGCATTAGCCGCTGACACTTCTCCTGTCGTGAGAGTGTGGTGTATGTGGCTACTAACCGTTGTCGTCTCTTTTCCTGGTACTGCATTGGGCTGGTTAACTAAAAACTGAGCTCCTGTGCAGGGAGGCGGGGTTATAGAGGAGGCGGCGCTATGCATTCTGGGAACAGTCAAAGCTTTTGAGCCTGTTGGTGCCTCGGATCAAGATCCTACTCTACACCCCTATGTTTATCCTTGTGGAGCCCAGTGTACCTCGCAGAAAGAGTTTTAATAAAGGTAAGTTCTCACCATAAAACTTGTTTTTGGATTTCCTTCAAGCAGGATTGGATAAGGGTTTGAAAGTAGCTTCCTTGAGAGTTCAAGTATCAGCGTTAACTGTATGGTTTCAGAAAAAGATTGCTGACTTACAGGATGTGCATACTTTTTTTTCAGGGAGTTGTACATATTAAACCTCCATTTGTTCCTCCTGCAGCTCCCTGGGATTTGAATCTAGTTCTTAAATTCCTACAGGGACCTCCGTTTGAACCACTTAAGAGAGCAGATCTTAAATGGTTAACGGTTAAAGTACTTTTTCTACTGGCAATGGCGTCAGCCAGAAGAGTGTCAGATTTAGGAGCACTGTCGTGTAAGTCTCCTTTCCTACGTTTTTTTCCAAATAAAGCAATTCTCAGAACCAGATCTGGTTATCTTCCGAAGGTGGTATCAAAGTTTCACCTTAACGAAGAGATTGTGGTCCCAGCTTTTCAGGTATCGGGACTGTCTATGGGAGAAGCATCGCTGGATGTGGTCCGAGCATTAAGAATCTACGTAGATCGTACTAGTGCCATCAGGAAACAGATTCTCTCTTCATCCTCTTCGGATTCCATAGAAGAGGATGGCCTGCTAGTAAACAGACGCTGGCAAGATGGCTTTGAATGGTAATATCAGAGGCCTATTCTCATGCTGATCTCCCTACTCCGGCTAATGTCTCTGCGCACTCTACACGTAAGGTAGGTCCTTCATGGGCAGCACAACATGGTGCTTCAGCAGAACAGATTTGTAAAGCAGCCACATGGTCTTGCATTAACACATTCATTAGACATTATGCCTTGGATACTTTTGCCTCTCATGCTGCTGAATTCAGGCGAAAGGTCCTCCTGTCCAATCAGGAGCGTACCCACCACTAAAAATGGCTTTGGGAAATCCCCATGTTATCCTGTGGACCCAGCCAGAGAAATTAACTGTTATGGTAAGAACTTACCGTTGATAACGGGATTTCTCTTATGTCCACAGGGATCCCTCCCTGACGCGCCTGATTTGAGGATCTTGACAATCACTAAAACCTCTTCCTTCTTGTATGGAAGGGTGTGTATGTGTGTTCTTATCGCCTGAACAGGGTACTACCTGATGCTCCTGCCTAATTTGCTGTGAAAAGAACTGATTTGACTGAGTCAGTGGGCGGGATATATGGAGAAGCCCCGATGCATCCTGGGAGGCCAGAAAGCTCGTGACTGTTTGGTGCCATTTCCGCTATCGCTCCAGCATATCCCTATGTTATCCTGTGGATCCCTGTGGACATAAGAGAAATCCCGTTATCAACGGTAAGTTCTTACCATAACGGTTAATTTACGCAACATCCATGATTCTGCAAGTTTTATGGTAGAATCCATGAAAGACATGGATTCCATGGCTGTGGGAATTTCTTCCATGTCTGTTTCAGCTAGTCAGGGACTGTGGCTGCGCCAGTGGTCGGCAGACGCGGAATCCAGAAGAAGTGTGGAGTCGCTACCCTATACAGGTCAGGCTCTCTTTGGGGAAGCTCTAGACGCGTGGATTTCCACCGCTACAGCGGGTAAGTCTCCGTTTTTTCCCTCAGTAGCACCTGCTCCGAAGAAATCCTTCTCCTCAGCTACGCAGCAGTCCTTTCGGTCTAACAAGCCTAGAAAGGCCAGATCCAATATCTTCTTTAGAGAAGGTGAGGTTAAGTCCAAGAAACCTGCCGCTGCAGGTTCCCAGGAACAAAAGCCTGCTTCAGGTACCCCAAAGTCCTCCGCATGACGGTGGACGGCACGGCCCGGAGGTGGGGCCTGTGCGAGCGAGACTCCGCTAATTCAGTCATGTCTGGGTGTTGTCCGGCCTGGATCCCTGGGTAGTAGATATTGTGTCTCAGGAATACAGGCTGGAATTTCAAAGTTTCCCTCATAATTTTTTTTCAAGTCGGGCTTACCAACTCTGTTGGAGGACAGCACAGTGCTTCAAGACGCTGCCCAAAAACTAATGGAAGCACAGGTTATTTAACCAGTGCCACCTCACATGCTGACCAAGGGTTACTATTCGAACCTTTTCGTGGTACTGAAACCAGATGGTTCGGTAAGGCCCATTCTGAACCTAAAATCATTGAACCCCTTTCTAAGGAAGTTGAAGTTCAAGATAGAGTCTCTCAGGGCGGTGATATCAGGTCGGGAAGAGGGGGAATTCCTGGTATCACTGGATATCAAGGATGCGTACCTTCACATTCCGATCTGGCTGCCGTATCAGGCTTATCTCCGCTTCGCATTGCTGGACTGTCATTTTCAGTTCCAAGCCCTGCCATTCGGCCTCTCCACAGCACTGAGGGTGTTTACCAAGGTGATGGCGGAAATTATGTTTCTACTCCGCAAGCAGGGTGTGAACATCATTCCTTATCTGGACGATCTCCTGATAAAGGCATCATCCAAGGAGAAGCTTCTGCAGTCCATTGTTCTAATGACACGACTGCTCCAGAGTCACGGTTGGATTCTGAATTTTCCAAAGTCGCATTTGGAACCAACCCAGAGATTGTCATTTCTGGGAATGAGCTTGGATACGGAAGTGCAACGGGTGTTTCTTCCGCGGGACAAGGCATTGGTGATCCAATCCATGGTCCGGGATGTCTTGAAGCCACCCCGGGTGTCTGTTCAACTATGCATTCGCCCAGGGGGAAAGATGGTGGCCTCTTACGAGGCTCTCCAGTACGGGAGGTTCCATGCTCGGACCTTCCAACTGGATCTCCTGGACGAGTGGTCGGGTTCTCACCTCCACGTGCATCAGAGAATTCGTCTGTCGCCAAGGGCAAGGCTCTCACTCCTCTGGTGGCTCCAATTGCCTCACCTCCTGGAAGGCCGCAGGTTCGGAATTCAGGACTGGGTCCTGCTAACAAAAGATGCGAGCCTCCAGGGTTGGGGAGAAGTCACTCAAGGAGTTACCTTCCAAGGACGGTGGTCAAGCCTGGAAGCCGGCCTGCCCATCAACATCCTGGAACTAAGAGCCATCTACAACGGTCTTCAGATGGCCCCTCTTCTGAGAAATCGGGCCATCCAAGTGCAGTCGGACAACGTAACAACAGTGGCTTACATACACCGACAGGGCGGAACGAAGAGCAGAGCGGCAATGTCAGAGGTCACAAGAATACTCCTCTGGACAGAAAAACACGCGTTAGCGCTGGCAGCCATCTTCATTTCGGGAGTAGACAACTGGGAAGCAGACTTCCTCAGCAGACACGATCTCCATCCAGGAGAGTGGGGACTCCATCCAGAGGTGTTCAAGGAAATAACAGATCTTTGGGGTCTACCTCAAATAGACATGACTGCCTCTCGTCTCAACAAGAAGCTTCGGCGTTATTGTTCCAGGTCGAGGGACCCACAGGCAGTGGCAGTAGACTCCCTGGTGTCTCCGTGGGTGTTCCAGTCAGTGTACGTGTTTCCACCACTCCTACTCATCCCAAAAATCCTAAAGCTCATAAGGAGAACAAGGGTTCAAGCGATCCTCATTGCCCCAGACTGGCCATGTAGGGCTTGGTACGCGGACCTTCTGAATCTACTGCAAGAAGAGCCGAGGCCTCTTCCTCTTCGGGAGGACCTGCTGCAGCAGGGGCCGTTCGCCTATCAAGACTTACCGCGGTTACGTTTGACTGCATGGAAATTGAGCGCCTGATTCTTGCCCGGAAAGGTATTCCGAAGACAGTTATTCCTACCCTCATCCAGGCTAGGAAAGGGGTAACGTCTAAACATTACCATCGTATTTGGAAGAAATATGTCTCTTGGTGTGAGTCCAAGAGGTTTCCTGCTGTGGAATTTCAACTGGGACGTTTCCTCTTCCTGCAAGCAGGAGTGGATATGGGTCTGAGGTTGGGATCTGTGAAGCTCCAGATTTCAGCTTTATCCATTTTCTTTCAGAAGCAATTGGCTGCCCTCCCTGAGGTTCAGAACTTTTTAAAGGGAGTTCTGCATATTTAACCTCCCTTTGTACCGCCTACGGCGCCATGGGACCTTAACGTGGTGTTGCAGTTCCTCCAGTCGGATTGGTTTGAGCCTCTACAGGAGGTGGAGCTCAGATTTCTTACATGGAAGGTGGTCACCTTGTTGGCCTTAGCTTCTGCTAGACGTATCTCTGAGCTGGGGGCTTTATCCTGTAAAAGCCCTTACTTGATCTTCCACGAAGATAGAGCTGAGCTCCGGACTTGTCAGCAGTTTCTTCCAAAGGTTGTGTCGGCATTTCATATCAACCAACCTATTGTGATGCTGGTGGCTACTGACTCCACAATTACTTCAAAGTCCTTGGATGTCGTGAGGGCTCTGAAGATTTATGTGCAGAGAACTTCTTGTCACAGGAAATCGGACTCTGTTTATCCTATATGATCCCAAGAAAATTGGGTGTCCTGCGTCTAAGCAGACTATCTCTCGCTGGATTAGGTTCACTGTCCAGCACGCTTATTCTACGGCAGGACTGCCGTGTCCAAAATCTGTTACGACCCACTCTACTCGTAAGGTGGGGTCTTCCTGGGCGGCTGCCTGGGGTGTCTCGGCAGTACAACTTTGCCGAGCTGCAACCTGGTCTGGGTCGAACATGTTTGCAAAGTTCTACAAGTTCGATACTTTGACTGAACTTCAGAGGCCAATCAGTTCTGCAGGAGCCTCCGCGCTTTCCCTCCCGTTCTGGGAGCTTTGGTACATCCCCATGGTACTAATATGGACCCCAGCATCCTCTAGGACGTAAGAGAAAATAGGATTTTAATTACCTACCGGTAAATCCTTTTCTCGTAGTCCGTAGAGGATGCTAGGCGCCCGCCTGGCGCTTCGTTTCCCTGCAGTGGTTATTTAGTTCACTACTGCCTGGTTCCTAGGTAAGTTCTGCGTTCTTTACTTTTTCAGTACTGTTTCAGCTGTTGCTGAGTTTTCCGGCATGTTGGTTGGATTTGCCTTGTTGTGTGAGCTGGTATGAATCTCGCCACTATCTGTGTATTTCCTTCTCTCTAAGTATGTCGTCTCCTCGGGCACAGTTTCTAGACTGAGTCTGGTAGGAGGGGCTTAGAGGGAGGAGCCAGCCCACACCCTCAAACTCCTAAAGTGCCAGTGGCTCCTGGTGGACCCGTCTATACCCCATGGTACTAATATGGACCCCAGCATCCTCTACGGACTACGAGAAAAGGATTTACCGGTAGGTAATTAAAATTCTATTTTTTTTTTTTTAGTAACTGTTTCTTATATAGCACAGCATATTCTGTTGCGCTTGACAATTATTACAACAGTAATAGAAAAAAACTGGGCAATAGCAGACAGACATAGAGGTAGGAAGGCCCTGCTCGCAAGCTTACAATCTATAGAGATTTGGTTTGCGCTTCGTGGCTATTCCTAAACGCTTCTACTTTCTAATATCACATGCAGTTGACCGTGGAATATCCAGCAGGGATTAAAATTTCACAAGCAGCTTTATTGCAAAGGTGGCCTCACAGTACCACGCTTTGAAGTCTTAGCTCTTCAGAACAACCCATTTTGTGTCTGAAATGAGACTGCAAGCAGTGGCGTAACTACTGCCTCCGCAGTCCTCGCGGTGGCTTGGGGGCGAGGGGCTGCAGGGGCGCCACTGACTTAGAACAGATTGACATGTGGACGAGCGTCCGCATGTCAATCTGCGGTCTCCTTCCCTCCGCTGCTGTGTTGGAGGGACACGGAGGGCACCGCGCGCGCCTCTCCAGTGTCCCTCCTGGCTCTCCGGCCGGTCTAATAAAGGAAGTGCCGTTCGTGAGCTCTGATTGGCTCACGAACCGGCACTTCCTTTATTAGACCCGCAGGAGAGCCAGGAAGGACACGGGAGAGGTGCGCGCTGTGCCCTCCGTGTCCCTCCAACACAAAGGAGTGGGGGGGGGGGGGGAATAGGGGAGCAGGCACTGTGGGGGAATATCTGGCACTGAGGGCATGTACTTGGCGGCACTGTGGGGGAATATCTGGCACTGGGTGCATATACCTGGCACTGTGTGGAGGAATATCTGGCACTGGGGGCATATACCTGGCACTGGGGGGCAATATCTGGCACTGGGGGGAGCAGGCACTGAGGGGGCTTATGTGACACTGTGGGGGAATATCTGGCACTGGGGGCATATACCTGGCACTGTGGGGGAATATCTGGCACTGGGGGGAGCAGGCACTGAGGGGGCATATGTGGCACTGTGGGGGAATATCTGGCACTGGAGGCAAATACCTGGCACTGTGGGGGAATATCTGGCACTGGGGGGAGCAGGCACTGAGGGGGCATATGTGGCACTGTGGGGGAATATCTGGCACTGGGGGCATATGTGGCACTGGGGTTGTATATTTGGCACTGGGGGCATGTACCTGGCACTGTGGGGGTATATTTGGCACTGGGGGCATGTACCTGGCACTGTGGGGAAATATCTGGCACTGGGGGCATATGTGGCACTGGGGGCATATGTGGCACTGGGGGCACGGCCCTACCAACAAGCACTACCCCCTAGCAACGAGCATGACACCCAGTGCATGAAACCCCTGGCAACGAGCATGACACCCTGAGCATGAAAATCCCTGGCACCGTGCATGGAACCAAGAGCATGAAACCCCTGGCAACGAGCAGGTAATTTAAAAGTAATTAGAAGCCTTACTGTAGAACTTAAAGTGTAATGGGCATTACGGTGTGTGGCATAATGTATCACAGACATTGCGGTGTGTGTCATAATGTGTCACGCATTACGGTGTTTTGTATACTATATCACGATCATTGTGGTATGTGGTATAATGTCTCAGGGTCATTGCGGTGTGTGTCATAATGTGTCACAGACATTGTATGTGCTATAATGTATCAGGGGCATTGCAGTGTGTAGCATAATGTATAACGGGCATTGCGATTCCTGTCATAATGTGTCACAGGCATTACGGTGTGTGGCATAATGTGTCGGGGGCATTACAGTGTGTGCAGATTGTGTCATGTGCATTATTGTGTGTGGCATAATGTCTAAGGGCCATTGCAGTATGTGGCATAATGTATACTGGGCATTACTATAAGGAGGAAAAATTACAAATAATGTAAGGGGCATGAATCGGGATTATTTTTCTTTCCTGTGGTGGCTAACGTCTGGGCGTGCAGGTTGCAAAACTGGGGTAAAAGGTAGTCTTTTCCTGCAATGCCACGCCCCTTTATGTGAAGCCACGCCCATTCCAACGAAGCCACACCCCTTTTTGGTGACTTCCGAAATTGAAACAGATTGGGCGTATTAACGATAATATGACCGTGGACAGCCATGCCGGGATGATAGAAGGAAGGAAAGAACCCACTTCTGTCTGTACTATGCCTGTGTCCAAAGCATATATGCTGGTCCCAGGACTGTTCCAGGGGGGTCATTCCGAGTTGATCGCTAGCTGCTTTCATTCGCTCTGCAGCGATGAGGCAAAAAAACTGCACTTCTGCGCATGCATATGCGTCGCAATGCGCACGTGCGTCGTACTATTGCAACGAACAATGTAGTTTCACACAAGGTCTAGCGAAGCTTTTCAGTCGCACTGCTGGCCGCAGAGTGATTTACAGGAAGAGGGCGTTTCTGGGTGTCAACTGACCGTTTTCAGGGAGTGTTCAGAAAACGCAGGCGTGCCAGGAAAAACACAGGAGTGGCTGGGTGAATGCAGGGCGTGCTCGTGACGTCAAAACAGGAACTGAACAGTCTGAAGTCATCGCAAGCGCTGAGTAGGTATTAAGCTACTCTAAAACTGCACAAAAAAGTTTGACGCCGCTCTGCGATCCTTTCGTTTGCACCTCTACTAAGCTAATATACACTCCCAGTGGGAGGCGGCATAGCGTTTGCACGGCTGCTAAAAACTGCTAGCGAGCGAACAACTCGGAATGACCACCCAGGTGAGTGAGTGTTGGAAACAAGAGAGCACAGGAATCTCCTGTATTTCAAGATAGTAGTAAGGGCTCTGGTTTTTCAATCATATCCCCAGGCCTGAAGGAAGAAAAGACACTTCTGCTGTCTGTTGTGACTGCAAATTGTTCACTGAAAAGAGCAAGGCTCAGGTCAGTACTACTGTCAGCCAGATGAGAGAGTGATAGAGTACTGATTAATTTAAGAGCAAATGACCAATATTTACATGATACTGTAAAATGTATCACATAGTAGAGCTCAAAATAATTATTGACTGTGTGACTTTGCAAAGTAATCAGTACTCTTATCACTCTCTCATCTGGCCGAGATGGAAATGGACAAGGCCGACATCTGGACTTTTATGGAGCCCAGATGCAGGCCCACATCCACGCCTGCCTGCAGATAAAGCAGGAAACGTCCCAGATGAAATTCTACCGCACAATCATTTCTGCTCTCACACCAAGAGATGTATTTCTACCAAATACGATGGTAATGCTTAGACGTTACTCCCTTCCTGGCTTGGATCATAGTCGGGATAACCTTGTTATGGATTCCTCTCCTGGCTAGAATCAGCCATTCAACTTCCATGTGGTCAAACGTAGCCACGGTAAGTCCTGATAGACGAACGGGCCCTGTTGCAGAAGATCCTCACAAAGAGGTAGAGGCCACGGATCTTCGAGGAGAATCTCCAGAAGGTCCGCGTACCAGGCCTTTTTTGGCCAGTCCAGAGCAATGAGTATTGCTTGAACCTTTTTCCTTTTTATTCGTTTTAGAATTCTTGGGATCAGAGTTAGTGGAGGAAACACGTACACCATCCGATAAACCCATGGAGTTGTCAGGGCGTCTATCGCTACCTCCAGAATTTTGAGTGGAAAGATGACTTCCTGACTTGACCATCTTCCCTGAAACTGCACCCCCTGATTGACTGCTCCCCAACCTGAGGCTTGCTTCTGTGGTAAACAGAATCCAGTTCTGAATTCCGAACCTCCGTCCTGCGACGAGGTGAGAAGACTGTAGCCACCACAGAAGGGAGATCCTAGCCTTTGGCTATAGACGGATCCTCTGGTGCATCTGAAGATGTGATCAGGACCATTTGTCCAACAGATTGAGCTGGGTCTTGCATGAAACCTTCCGTATTGAAGTGCCTCGTAAGGCCACCGTTTTCCCCAGAAAGCCACAGATGCACCAACACCTGGGTTGGCTTCAGGACATCCCGAACCATCGACTGAATTACCAATGCTTTTTCCCACGGGAGGAAAACCTTTTGTGACTCCGTGCCCAGTATCATTCCCAGGAATAGGAGCCTCTGTGTTGGCTCTAGGTGAGATTTCGGAAGGTTCAGAATCCAGCCGTGATCCTGGAGGAGTTTGATTGAGAGAGCAATGCTGTCCAGCAACCTTTCCCTGGACGGCGCCTTTATCCAGGTACGGAATTATGTCTGCTGGCGCCCAAAATGGCTGCCTCACCTTTTGCATGATCCTGATCATCTCCATAAAACAGCTTAAATTCACCACAACTGACCTATGAATCATCATAAATATCCAAGGACTTACCTTTAACTTGTACTACTCTACGCGGACATCTCATCAAAACCAACAGATTGCATTCGTGCACTGAGATACACACTGGATTGAATC
The DNA here is from genome assembly GCF_028390025.1 of Pseudophryne corroboree. Classification (NCBI taxonomy): domain Eukaryota; kingdom Metazoa; phylum Chordata; class Amphibia; order Anura; family Myobatrachidae; genus Pseudophryne; species Pseudophryne corroboree. Next base: position 447,968,790 of record NC_086446.1, read on the forward strand.
CTCTGCATACCTCCACTGAGAAGTCCTTCAGTTTGGCAGCTACTGTACTTTGCATTGGACATTCCAGATAAGGTACTGTGGACTACAACCTATCTTTGACTCCATCCAGCCCCTCACTTAGACATCATCCACCTCTGTTCTCTGAGCAACAAATAACTGATTTATTGCATTAATCAACTAATATCAGTATATTCTGGCTCTGAATTGCTGAAGACTCACCGTTTCAAATTGCAGGATCCATTCCCCAGGACACGTTATCACTACCCCCACAAGAAATCTACTTCAAAGGCCTCTCACACTGAGACTTTTCACACCTACACAATAGGAATTGGCTTCTAACATCTTTCCACAAGCCTGCCTGTCCTAGGATAATTGGATAAATCAGCAACAGAAAAAGCAAAGTTATTTTATTTATCACTTGCTTCAAATATACCCAATAGGTTATAGCAATAACTCTGTTCACAAACCCATTATAATTTTGGATCACATACCGAATTGGGGGAAAACAAACGCAAAAAAACACAAACCCCCCCCCCCCCCCACTGCTTTCTCTCCCTCTCTCATTATCATATGCAGCTCATACTTATAGTAATCTGTCATTGATGTCCCAATGTATACATATTCCTCCAGCTTCATTCTTTCACTCCGCCCACCACGTTCCGCAGTTCCTATCATACAATCACAGGCTTCTATTCTCCAATCCCTTGGCATTTTAAAAAGAAAACACAGGCGCGTTCGTGGGAAGCGTGCAGGCCGTAAATTTATTTCCCCCCTAAGTCCTTTGCCTACCTGCTCACCCCCAGCTTCAAAGAACAATCAAATAGAAGTGATACCCAAAAGACGGCCCTGTGCTTGAAAGAACCGAACAGTCAACTCTCGCTTTGTGACCCCCATACACAGAGCTCCTGCACTTTAACATAAAGAAAACTGAAGGCCCTCTGGTATGCCTTAGATAAGACTCTGGACGATTACATTGCCACGAATGTCACAGATGATGTCTCCCACCTAACTGTGTGGGAAGCACATAAATGTGTGCTCCGTGGCAAATTGATACAACTAGGCACTTACAAAAAGAAACAGAGGCAAGCCCTGATCTCCGGTCTTCTACTTAAGAACCATGCCTTCGAGACCTCCCACAAGGCATCACTGTCAGGGGCGACCCTTGTGGAGTTGTCGGAAGCCCGTTCACAGCTGAACAAACTCCTCTGTGATAATATAGTCCATTCCATCCGTAAATGTAAACGGAAATATTATCAATGGGGCAATAAGCCTGGCCGAGTCTTGGCTCATGCGCTACGTGCCCAACACTCGGCTTCGTTCATTAGCTCAGTGAAGGACGACAGAGGAATCCCCAAATTCAAATCACCTGAGATTGGGGCTTGCCTTGCACGATTTTATGCCTTGCTATATAACCTAGAAAATGCTCCCTCAGATGCGGATCCCCATTCTTTAATTCAAAAAATAAAGGACTATTTGAAGTTTATAGACTATCCCGTTCTCCCGCCCTCGAAGCTCGGTTTACTAGAAGCCCCTTTCACTGCCCAAGAACTAGATCAGGCCATTTCCTCTATGCCGTCCGGAAAGAGCCCGGGCCCTGGCGGATTCACTATAGCGTATTACAAGGTGTTTAAGGACAAGCTGATCCCCTTACTCCTTCGAGCGTTTAATTCAATTGCATCTGGTTCTCATTTCTCCCGTGACTCTCTGGAGGCCCATGTTTCGGTGATACCGAAGCAGGGCAAAGACCCTTCGGTCTGCTCCAGCTATAGACCCATTTCCCTCCTAAATGTGGATCTCAAACTCTATGCTAAGATTTTGGCAAATAGATTGAGCGCGCTGGTTCCTCTCTTAGTTCACGACGACCAGGTGGGATTTGTTGTTGGCCGAGAGGCTAAAGACAACACAACCAAAATCCTCAACCTCATCCATTTAGCTTCCCACAGTTCTACCCCCACTATGTTACTTTCAACCGATGCCGAAAAGGCATTTGATAGGGTCAGTTGGAAATTTATGAAATCACTTTTGGAGCATATAGGCTTAGGTCCCAATGCACTTGCTTGGATACTGGCCCTTTATGATTCTCCGACGGCGAAGGTGCGCGTAAATGGCACTTTATCTGTCCCATTTACCATAAGCAACTGCACTAGGCAAGGCTGCCCACTATCTCCATTGATCTTTGTGCTATGTATTGAAGCGCTAGCTAGAGCTATCCGTGCCAACCACGGCATCAGGGGTTGTACCGTGGGAGACGGTGAATATAAGTTAGCCCTGTTTGCCGACGACCTCTTGGCCATAGTATCCCATCCCACTGACTCTCTACCGCACCTAATGAAGGAGCTTGACCTCTTTGGACAGCTTTCTAATTTCAAAATTAATTATTCTAAATCCAGCGCTCTTAATATTTTCACCCCTGCAGATTCCGTTGTTGCCATTAAACGTTCTTTCCCTTTCTTATGGCAATCGTCTCACATAACTTATCTTGGTGTTAAGCTGTCCGTTAACGAGTCCCGGCTGTTCCTGTTGAATTACTTACCTCTTCTACAAACGATTCGGAATGACTACTCTAGATGGAATATGAAATATCTTTCTTGGTTTGGAAGGATAAATATAGTTAAAATGAACACCCTCCCTAGATTGTTTTATGTAATGCAGGCTCTCCCGATCCGCATCCCAGAGTCATGGTTCCGATCTATTTCACTTTTGATCCAGCAGTTTGTCTGGCAGAGGAAAAGACCGAGGCTTAAACGCTCCCAGTTGACTAAATCAATTGAGAATTGCGGCCTACAACTTCCTGATATAAAAGGTTATTACCATGCCATTCTTTTGAGTAGAATTATAGACTGGACAAGAAACCGCAAACATAAACAATGGGTGGAGCTGGAGGGCTTGTACGTGCAACAATTCCCGGAGATATTCCCCTGGCTCCCCTCCTCCCCAAAATTGCCTCTACCCCATCCTACTATAACTCCCATGCTTGCCGCCTGGAAATCGCTAAGGGAACTTCCTTATATCTCTTCCAAATTCGGCCCCTTGACCTCCTTTCTGGCCAACCCTGATTTTGTTCCGGGTATTAACCCCGCCCACTTTTCACGTTGGGCTGTGGCGGGACTGTTCAGGGTTGGTCAGATGGTATCACCGACTGGAGTCAATCAATTCTCAGATTTGAGGGAGAGGTGGGACGTCCCCCAACAGGACTTTTGGAAATTCCTACAAATCCGACACTTCTTGGTGACTGGTTCTAGACTTCGGGACGCCGCTAGAGAATTGACTCTATTTGAGAAACTCTGTGTTGCTGTCCTTGACCCGACCCACGCCATATCCACCCTGTACAAAATTGTTTGCCATTCCCGACCTCTCGCTACTCCATCCTTTGCTGTGGCTTGGGAGAGAGACTTGGGAATTTCCCTGTCACCTAGGGACTGGGAACAAATTTTCTTGAAAACCCACACGAGTTCTGTTTGTGTCCAGGTCAGGGAGACTCAATATAAAGTGGTGACACGGTGGTACAGACACCCCTCCCTCCTCCATGCTATGTATCCCTCTTCATCAGCCCATTGCTGGCGCTGCTCTTCCCCATCCGGCACCCTTATACATATCTGGTGGACATGCCCCCTGATCCAACTCTTTTGGCAGACGGTCATACACACCTCCCAGGTTATTCTTAAGACTCGAATCCCGCTGGATCCAGCATTCTGGCTTATTAATCACTCCAATATTCCAGTGTCCCGACACAGACATTCATTGCTGCGACATTTAAGTAACGCTGCGCGTGCTGTAATCACGGCCATGTGGAGGTCCCACCTCCCTCCCACGAGTCGTACATGGTTCACTAAACTAGACTACTTTATGAGACTGGAGGACCTGTACTTCTCATCGATAGGCAAATCTCATGAATTTAACTCCACATGGTCCCCCTGGCTAGAATACAAGGCTTCCCAGGCCTATATGGCCACTCCCTTGGATAGCAGTTAGTTTCCCTATTTCTCTGTTTCCATTGCTTTCTAAGTGGTACCTCCTATTTCGCTTACCACCTCCCCCCCCCCCCCCCTCCCTTCTTCTCCTTTCTCTCTTTTTCTTCCTTCCTTCTGCTTCTAACATCTATCCCTGAAGCCGGTTGGCTTTCCAGTTTTGCTTTTCTTACAGTTTTATATGTTTCACATGCTTGAAAACACCTTTTATTGCTGATGTACACTGCAGCTCCCACGCAGACATAGCAAGATTCCCCTTCGTTATTTCATTAGAGTATCTCTTACTCCTCTGATGTTCCGCTCTAACTGCCTGCCCACTGTTTACTCAGGCATTTGTACGATCAGACTTGTGTGTAGTAGCTTTACTCATATAGGTGTTTCTATATTTGTAATTATATTTGTGTTTTTCTTTCTTTGTTCACGTCTTCTAAAATCCTTAATAAAATCTGATTATACAAAAAAAACTGACTACCAGTAACGACAGCACCCCGCCTTCCACTTGCAGTGGTTATATGCTTGTTTGTTTTTATAAATTGTGAGTTTCTTGTGTAAAATAAATCCTTTGTCCCCCATAAGTGGATCTGCACCATGATCTTTTTTCTTTGTTTGAGATAAGGAAATTGATTCACAGAACCAAAGGGCATATGGATTACGGGACATTTGGAACACAGAAACCTCTTCATTAGGATTTTATCCTATTAAACCTATAAGGATATTTCATGTAAGAATTTGTTTGATATTTTGCGCCGATTGAACAAAATTCTCTTTTGTTTTACTATTTGTGGAATTGTTTGTGAAGGTTCCTATTGTTTTAATTGGCTGCATCATATCTTGGCAGCGCATTTATTTACTGCCTTTTTCTGCAACAGTTTTAGCATGATCAAATAGCAAAACTGTAGCAAGGCATGCTGGTATGTGTAGTTCAACAATAGCTGGAGGGCCAAAGGTTCCCCACCCCTGCTCTAGGACATAAGAGAAAATAGGATTTTAATTACCAACCGGTTAATCTTTTTCTCATAGTCCGTAGAGGATACTGGGCGCCCATCCAGTGCTTCGTTCTTTCTGCACTGTTACTTCGTTAAGTAATGTTGGTTCAGCCATTGCTGTTCCTGTTTCAAGTTTGGTTAGCTTGGCTTTCCTCTGTTTTGTGTGTGCTGGTTCGGAATCTCACCACTATCCTTATCTTGAAGTATGTCCGTCTCCTCGGGCACAGTTTCCTAGACTGAGTCTGGTAGGAGGGCATAGAGGGAGGAGCCAACCCACACTATCAAATTCTTAAAGATCCCATGGCTCCTAGTGGACCCATCTATACCCATGGTACTAAATGGACCCCAGTATCCTCTACGGACTACGAGAAAAGGATTTACCGGTAGGTCATTAAAATCCTATTTTTACAGATATGACACCTTTGCCTTCACTGATGCTATTTTTGGGCGTCTGATCTTAAGTACAGCACAAGAGCATTCCCTTCCTTAGTGGGACAGCATGGAGACATCCTGTGGCTCCCCATGGGAGAAAGAGAAAACGCGATTTTGGTTCTTCCCTGTAAAATCCTGTTGTGAGTTCATGGGGAACACTGGATGGTGTTCCTCACTTGGGAACATTATAGTGGGTGGCGACTGTAACCGCTTAGTAGGTTTAGAATCGGTAGAGGTCACTATTTTATTAATTGATTGTGCTCAGTCTGAGAGACACCGACCATATTTCTGGCCCAAGGTGGTTCCTCAGACTCCCCTGAAACAGTACCCGATTGGGACTGACGTAAGTCAGCTATGGCTTCTGCCATGTTCCTGGGCCACAGAGGCATAGCCTGATCCATGGATCCCTCCAGCTACTCCACAGGAGGCACCCCCGTGCATGCAGTACAGAGGGTACCTAGACCCGTGCTACCTTTGGGAAGTTTAGGACCACACTGAACAAGCAAAATAAACAGCTGCCTTCCCTTTAGCAGATTTGTCTGGTTTACTTGCCATGGTGTAAATAATGTCTGTAAAGAGCAGTACAGTTAAACAATCCTGCCTCTGTACCCTGTTTAGATATACTAACACTTAATCTGATGTGAACCCCGCCTGTGTAGTGAACAGGGTGAGTCCATACCAGGTCAGAGTGAGTAAGGAGAGTTATGGTAGACTTATCATTGTTAACTCTCTGCGAGGCACATTGGTTCCACAGGAAAACATTGGGGGTGTAGAGTGGACCTTGATCAAGAGGCACTAACAGGCTAAAGCTTTAGGCTGTCCCAGGATGCATTGGGGCCTCCCCTATAAACCCCACCTCCAGACACTGAGAGCTCAGTTTCGTTAACCAGCCCAATGCAGGAGCAGGTAAGAGAGAAGGCAGATGTTAGTCACATAGAACCACATTCTCACGACAGAAGAAGGTACCAGCAGCTGATGCTATACAAACCCATAGAAGCAATGTGCGTCAGGGTGGGCGCCCCATGAAACCAATGTACCTCGCAGATAGAGAGTTAACAATGGTACGTCTACCATAACTCTCCTTTTTTACAGCAGGTTACATTGGTTTCCACAGGAAAACATCGGGGATGTCCTAAAGCAGTTCCTCAAGGGAGGGGACGCGCCTCAGTGGGTATGAGAACCCGGCGTCCAAAGGAAGCATCCTGGGAGTTGGAAATCTCAAAGGCATAAAACCTAATGAATGTGTTCCTTGAGGACCAAGTAGCCGCCTTGCACATTGTTCTGCGGACGCGCTATGGCGGGCCACCCACAAAGGTCCAACAGACTGAGTAGAATGGGCATTAATAGCAGTAGGAGCTGGGAGACCAGCCTGCGCATAAGCTTGTGCAATCACCATTCTAATCCATCTGGCCAAGGTTTGCTTATTCGCAGGCCAGCCATGTTTGTGGAAACCAAACAGTACAAAAAGGGAATCTGACCTCCTGATAGAGGCAGTTCACTCCACATAAATACGGAGAACCCTTACCACATCCAAAGAACGCTCTTTGGAAGACAAGTCTGAAGAGATAAAGTCCGGAACCACAATATCTTGGTTAAGGTGGAAAGATGACACCACCTTAGGGAGATAACCGGGACGAGTTCTAAGATCCGCCCAGTCACGGTGAAAAATCAGAAAGGACAAAGCGCCTAAGTCCGACACCCTTCTAGTAGAGGCAATAGCCAGAAGAAACACGACCTTAAGTGTAAGACATTTAAGGTCCACAGACTCAAGAGGTTCAAATGGAGACTCTTTTAGGGCATTCAAGTCAACAGACAGATCCAAAGAAGCCACAGGAGGGACATAACGGGTTTGAATCCGTAAAACACCCTGAGTGAAAGTATGAATGTCAGGAATAGACGCAATCTTTCTCTGAAACCACACCGACAAGGCAGAAATATGAACCTTGAGGGAGGCTAGACGAAGGCCTAAGTCTAGGCCATGTTGCAAAAAAGCCAAAAGTCTGGAAGTTCTGAATTTGGATGCATCGTAATTCTTTGCAGCACACCAGGTGAAATAAGAATTCCAGACCCTGTAATAAATCCGTGCAGAAGCCGGTTTGCGGGCTTTCAGCATAGTTTGGATAACCGCCTTGTGGAATCCTTTGGCCCTCAGGAGTGAAGCTTCAAGAGCCACGCCATCAAAGCCAGTCTGGCCAGGTCCGGGTAGACACAAGGGCCCTGAACGAGGAGGTCTGGGCGCTGAGGAAGTAGAAGAGGACGCTCGATCGATAGACCCTGCAGGTCTATGAACCAATGCCGCCTGGGCCACGCTGGAGCGACTAGAAGTAGTAATCCTCCTTCTTGCTTGAACTTCCGTAGTACCCTGGGCAGGAGTGACACTGGATGGAACACGTATAGCAGCCAAAAGTTCCATGGAATTGGGAGTGCATCCACGAATGCTGCTTGAGGATCCCTTGTCCTTGATCCGAAGACCGGAACCTTGTGATTGTGTCGAGACGCCATCAGGTCTACATCTGGTAGGCCCCACTTGTCCACTATGAGTTGAAAGTCTTCTGGATGAAGACTCCACTCTCCGGCGTGAACGTTCTGACGACTGGGGAAATCCGCTTCCCAGTTGAGGACTCCAGGAATGAACACTGCCAATATGATGGCATTCCACCCAACAAAGGATTTTTGATACTTCCATCATTGCCATGCGGCTTCGAGTGCCGCCTTGATGATTTATGTACGCCACCATGGTGGCATTATCGGACTGTATTTGAACAGGCCTGTTCTGTATCAGAGGCAGGGCAAGCGTCAAATCATTAAACACCGCCCGCAGTTCTAGAATGTTTATCGGGAGGAGAGATTCCTCCTTGGTCCACCGACCCTGAAGAGAGTGTTGCTCCAGCACCGCGCCCCAACCCCTCAGACGCGTCTGTAGTCAGTAGGACCCAGTTGGGGATCCAGAAGGGATGGACCCTGCTGAAACCCTCCTGTAGCCACCAGCTCAGTGACAGACAAACCTCCAGAGTCAAGGAGATCATTTGAGAACTGATCCGATGAGGCAGGCCGTCCCACTTGGAAAGGATTAACCTCTGCATAGGGCGGGAATGAAATTGATCACACTCTATCATGTCGAAAGCCGACACCATGAGGCCTAGTACCTGCATTGCCTAGTGTATCGTCACTCTTAGGCGAGAAAGGAAGTATCTGATCCTGTGCTGAAGTTTCAGGACTTTCTCTGGAGACAGAAACAGTCTTTGGCTATGTGTGTCCAGCAGTGCCCCCAGGTGCACCGTGATCCGAGCAGGGACCAGCGTAGACTTTCTCCAGTTGATGAGCCACCCTTGGGCTTGTAGGAATAGGACCATCAGTTCCAGATGACTGAGGAGAACATCGTGGGAGTTTGCCAGGATCAGCAAGTCGTCCAGATATGGCAGGATCTTGATTCCCTGATGGCGGAGAAAGGCCGTCATCATGGCCATGACCTTGATGAAAATCTGAGGGGCCGTGGCCAGTCCAAATGGCAGTGCCTGGAATTGATAATGTAGGTTGCCAATAGCAAACCGCAGATATTGCTGATGCGATATGGTAATAGGTATATGCAGGTAAGAATCATGTATGTCCAGGGATACCATACAGTCTTCGGGTTCCATGGGCAGTACAATAGAGCGCATACGGAATTTGTACACTCACAAATTAGTTCAATGATTTGAGGTTGAGAATAGGCTGGAAGGACCCATTGGATTTCAGTACTAGAAACAGGGTCAAATAGTATTCCCCGCCTCTCTGGGACAGAGGTGTCAGCACTACCAGTCCTGTGTCCAGGAGGGATCGCACAACCAGGTGTGGAGCTTGCGCTTTCAACGGATCCGAAGGAATAACCATCGTGCAGAACTGGCGAGGGGGATGTCTCTGGAAGGAGACAGTGTACCCATGAGAGACAACTTCCCACACCCAGGCGTCTGTAAGTGGTCTTTAACCAGACCTGGGTGAATTGCAGAAGCCGGCCTCCCACCCTGGGATCCCCCAGGAGGAGGCCCGTCCCATCCTGCAGCAGGCTTGTCTTGTTTGGAAACAGGCTGACAGGCAGCCCAGGATTGTTTAAGTTTGGGCTTAGTGGTTTTGAAGGTATGAGCCTGTCTTAGATACGCCTGACCTTTTGCTTTCCCTGGAGGTCGAAAGGAACGAAAAGTGGTACTCTTAGCCTTCGGTGCAGAAGGATTAGTACTTAGGAGAAACGCAGTCTTAGCAGTCGCCAAGTCAGTCAAAATCTTGTTCAGATCTTCCCCAAATAGGACGTCTCCCTTAAAAGGGAGCACCTCCAAGGTCTTTTTGGAGTCCAGGTCCACCTTCCAGGACCTCAACCACAGAATCCGGCAAGCCAGTATAGACGTAGTGGCCACCATTACACCTGCCTCAGAGGGTGCCTCCTGAATATAGTGGGAGGCGGTGGTAATACGAGACAGATATTGTCTGGCAGTATCAGAAATATCCTGAGGTAGCTCTTCCTCTAATGCCAGCATCCCATGCTTCAATTGCTTTTGTGGCCCAGTAGGCTGCTATAGTGGGTCTATGTACAGCACCGGCAAGGGAGTAAATAAGACTTCAGGCATCCCTCCACACTGTTATCTATCGGTTCCTTCAGTGAGGTGACAGTGGTGACAGAGTAGATGACAACATAAGAAGGGCAACACGAGAGTCCACCGGCGGTGGAGTTTCCCACTTGTTACTCAACTCCGCAGGGATAGGATAAAGAGCTAGCATCTTCTTAGATGGAAAATTTATTTCCTGGAGAAGCCCAGGATTCCGGATGTCTGTCGATTAAGTGGTCAGAATGTGGTAAGACTACTTTAGCAACCTTCTGACGTTTGAATTTATCAGGTTTCTTAGAAGCCGTAGTGGGATCTACCTCATCATCAATTTGTAGAATCAGCTTAATAGCCTCCACTAGGTCAGGGACATCAACCTGAGTTGTAGGTTCCTCGTCAGAAGCAACTGTATCAGTGTATGATGGATCAGTATATTCCCCATCCTCATCAGAAGAATTATCTGAAATATTAGTGGATTGTGAGGAAGAAGCATCCCGCTTAGATGACCCCTTGAACCCAGAGGGACATAGGGTAGACTGTTGTCTCACCAAAGATTGATTTAATTGTTGTATCTGGGTAGACAGTGTCTGCCCAGGGCAGATTAACTACAAGGACAATATGTGGCTGCAAAGGCACAAGAGGTCCCACAGGGGCGTAAGATGTCACAAGTGTATTAAGCATACTTGAGAACGCTGCCCAAGGTGGCTCCCGATTGGCTACAGGCTGACTGGGAGATGTATGACACCCAGTACACAGACCATCAGTTAAAATTCCCCCTCAGGTAAATCCTTTGTGCAAGCACTGCATGATGCAGGAGTGCCTGCGGATTTCCCCGGCCTGTGTGGCAGACATTATAGGAAATATAGCCGTAGAGCGTAATAGTACAATATAGCCAGACAAATATGACACCTGCAAAACACTCCCTTATTTATGTGACAGTAATTACAGAACATAAACAGAATAAATGCGGTATGAGGTGACTGAAGAGCGCAGTAAAATACATTTGACCCTGACGCACCTAGCCCCCCTGGGTACAGAATACAGTGATAGCTATAGCCGTGACACAGTGAAAGTGAATTACATACAGCAGATGCAGGCACACAGTCACTATGACAATGCAGACAATTATTTTAGACACACAATAAAACTGCACTGGACTAGTAAATAGATGTATGTATGTATATAGAGAGGACTGAAACGGTGCTGCTACTCTTTGCACTGATGTTGCTCTGAATAAAAACTACGACTTTTTGAAGACTGGTGAGTGCTCCTAACTTCATTGGCTATATGTGGAGTAGTGTCTATTGGATTCACTCAAATAAGGATGCTCACTCCAGCAATTGTATTTATCACGTGAGTGTGGATACTTTGGAGGACGTGTGTGTGTGTGTCTGTGTGTATATATTATATATATATTCTCAATGCACAGTCAGAGACTGGATGTATATATCAGAACAGTTGTACTAAATATTCTGTGAGACCGTTGTTCTTAACTAACGCAGTCTTAAAATGACACGTAGCATACTTAAGTTACTGTAAAATCACAGCGCTGATGAGGCAGGCGGATTTACAGAGGAGACTTTGCCCAGCAGTCCTCCCGGAGACCAGACACAGCTACTTGAGAAGATGGCGCCTAAATCTCAGGCAGGGAGTGAGAGAAGCAGCTCCAGGGTGGATACACCAGAAGTAGATGGCGCCCAGAGCTGGGGGAGGGGCTACATGTCAGCGCCTTATCCCCTATGCTGGTCCTCACCACCGGGTACTGTGGAGCCTATTTAAAAAATATTTTACATAATTCGCCCTGTGCTGCCTGCCCTGGTGGATATAGTGGGGTCGCTGTACTAACACAGTGTCCACGCCAGCGGCGCAGTCCGACTCCTGGGACCGCGACCAGAACATGATTTAGCGGCGGGTCCCGCCTGGGGAACCCACTAACCTCCTCCCTAAGAAGCAGCCACACGATCCTGGAGAGCGTCAGCGGTGGTGTGCCTGGTAACCGGAGCGCCTCAAGTACCCAGGAACCTGGCCAACGGGAGCATGCAGCACAGTATCATATAAAGTGCTGCAGCCCTTGAAGTCTTCTAAAAGCTCTTTTCAGCCACCACTCCACCCCCCCCCCCCTCAGATGATGTAAACCACTTACTGCTTATGGAGGCAAATTCACAGGTAACTTATGAACCTTCTTGTACCGCCTGTGCCCAGCTCCGGCAAACGAGATTTATGGTAAGAACTTACCGTTGTTAAATCTTTCTGCGAGGTACACTGGGTTCCACAGGGAATAACATTGCGGTATAGAGTAGGATCTTGATCCGAGGCACGAACAGGCTAAAAGCTTTGACTGTTCCCAGAATGCATAGCGCCCCCTCCTCTATTACCCCGCCTCCGCGCACAGGAGCTCAGTTTTGTTAACCAGTCAAATGCAGTAGCAGGTAAAAGAGACAACAACAACCGTTAGTAGCCACGTACAACACATTCTCATGACAGGAGAAGGTATCAGCGGCTAATGCCATACAAACCCAAAGAAGCTAAGTGCGTCAGGGTGGGCACCCTGTGGAACCCAGTGTACCTCGCCAAAAGCGATTAAACAGTAAGTTCTTATCATAAATCTTGTTTTCTGCAGCAGGGTACACTGGGTTCCACAGGGAAGAACATCGGGGATGTCCAAAAGCAATTCCTTATGGGAGGGGATGCACTGTAGCGGGCACAAGAACCCGGCGTCCAAAGGAAGCATCCTGGGAGGCGGATGTATCGAAGACATAGAACCTTATGAACGTGTTCATTGAGGACGACGTAGCCGCCTTGCACAATTGTTCAAGGGTCGCACCACAGCGGGCCGCCCAAGAAGGTCCAACAAACCGAGTAGAATGGGCCTTGCTAGTAGCAGGAACTGGACGACCAGCCTGTACATAAGCATGTACAATCACCATTCTAATCCATCTGGCCAGGGCAGGCCAGCCACGTTTGTGAAAGCCAAACCGTACAAAGAGAGAATCAGACTTCCTAATGAGAGCTGTCCTCTTTACATAGATATCCACATCCAAAGACCGCTCGCTGGAAGACAATTCAGGAGACAAAAGGCCAGAACCACAATCTCCTGATTAAGGTGGAAAGAAGACACCACCTTAGGTAGGTACCCGGGACATGTCCTAAGAACTGCCCGGTCACAGTGAAAAATCAGATGGGGAGACCTACAAGACAAGGCACCCAAATCAGACACCCATCTAGCAGAGGCATTAGCCAGTAGAAACAATACCTTAAGAGGAAGCCACTTAAGGTCTGCTGATTCAAGAGGCTCAAATGGAGACCCTTGTAATGCCTCCAAAACCACAGACAAATCCCAAGGAGCCACAGGCGGGACGTAAGGAGGTTGAATCCGTAACACACCCTGAGTGAATATATGATCATCAGGTAGAGTCTTCGCTTCTCTGAATCTACCTCCTCTTCGCTACCTCTTTCAGTTGGGAGTACCGCAACGCTCAGTCTTGGGTCCTCTGCTTTTCTCTATCTATACCTCATCTCTTGGTAAACTAAATCAGCTCTTTTGGTTTTCAGCATCATCTGTACGCAGATGATACTCATATCTACCTATCCTCACCTGACTTGTCCCTATCTGTACTGGACCGTGTCACTGAATGCCTTTCTGCCATTTCATCCTGGATGACATCTCGCCACCTCAAACTGAATATTTCAAAGACAGAGTTAATTATATTTCCACCGGCCAATAGTAGGTACCAACCTGATATCTCTATCACTGTTGAAAACTCGACTATCTACCCTACCCCACAAGCTCGCTGCCTAGGTGTCATCCTTGACTCTGATCTGTCCTTTGTTCCCCACATTCAATCTGTCTCAAGATCATGTTACATGCATCTAAAAAACATATCCAAAATACGACCATACCTTACACAAGACACTGCTAAAACTCTAATCCACGCTCTCATTATCTCCCGCATTGATTATTGCAATAGCCTCCTAACTGGTCTTCCCAAAACGAGACTTTCACCACTAAAATCCATTCTGAATGCAGCGGCGAGGCTTATCTTCCTCACTAGACGTTCATCGTCTGCAGATCCACTCTGTCAGTCCCTCCATTGGTTACCTGTACTCTACTGCATTCAATATAAAATACTTTTACTCACACACAAGGCCATTAACCAAACTACACCAACGTACATCACTTTGCTTATCTCAAAATATCTCCAAACCCAACCTCTTCGCTCTTCACAAGACCTGCGTCTCTCATCCACACTCATTACTCGCTCCCACTCACGATTGCAGGACTTTCATCGGGCTGCACCCACTCTGTGGAATGCCCTACCACACACAGTAAGACTCTCCTCTAGTCTCCAAACCTTCAAGCGTTCCCTGAAAACTCACCTCTTCAGGCAAGCATACCAAATTCCAGAACCGCCCACATAACTTTCATAAACCTTCCTATCAAATTGCATCCACTCTGTACAGTCCACACATATCCTCACATGTCTTCTCATTCTATGCAATAGATAGCACCTTTCCTTATGTACACATGCCTATTTCCCTATAGATTGTAAGCTTGCGAGCAGGGCCTTCCTACCTCTATGACTGTTCGTTATCACCCATTTTGTTATTGTTATTTCAAATTGTAAAGCGCAATGGAATTTGCTGCGCTATATAAGAAACTGTTAATAAATAAATAATAATAATAATAATAATAATAGTCGCAATTTTTCTCTGAAACCAAACCGACAAGGCAGAAAATATGAACCTTGATGGAGGCCAGACGAAGGCCCAAGTCCAGGCCCTGTTGCAGAAAGGTCAAAAGATTGACCGTACTAAACGTGTAAGCTTCATGATTGTCCGGGCAGAAGCCGGTTTCTGGGTCTTCAACATAGTTTGAATGACTGCCTCAAAAAAACCTTTGTCCCTCAGGACCAAAGCTTCAAGAGCCACGCCGTCAAAGCCAACCGGGCCAAATCCTGATATACACAAGGGCCCTGAACGAGGAGATCTGGATGCTGTGGAAGTAGAAGAGGATGCTCTATCGAGAGACCCTGAAGGTCTGAGAACCAATGCCGTCTGGGCCACGCTGGGGCATTCAGAATCAGGAGTCCTCCTTCTTGCTTGAACTTCCTTATTACCCTGGCCAGAACTGACACCGGAGGAAACACGTAGGGTAGCCAAAAGTTCCATGGAATTGGCAGTGCGTCCACAAACACTGCTTGATGATCTCTTATTCTTGCTCCGAAAAACTGGAACCTTGTGATTGTGTTGAGACGCCATCAGGTCCACATCTGGGGGGCCCCACTTGTCCACTAGGAGTTGAAATACTTCTGGATAGAGGCTCCACTCTCCGGCGTGTACGTCCTAACGACTGAGGAAGTCCGCTTCCCAGTTTAGGACCCCTGGAATGAACACTGCCGATATGGCTGGTAGATGGCGTTCCGCCCACTGAAGAATCCTTGATACTTCCCTCATTGCCATGCAGCTTCAAGTGCCGCCTTGATGATTTATGTACGCCACTGTGGTGTTGTCCGACTGTACTTGAATTGGTCTGTTCTGTATGAAATACTGGGCCAAGTTCAGTACATTGAACACTGCCCGCAGTTCCAGAATGTTTATCGGGAGGTGAGACTCCTCCCTGGTCCACCGACCCTGAAGGAAATATTGCTCCAACACCGCGCCCCAACCTCTCAGACTGGCATCCGTCGTCAGAAGGACCCAGTTGGAGATCCAGAAGGGACGACCCCTGCTCAAAAGTTGGTCTTGCAGCCACCAACTCAGTGACAGACGGACCTCCGGAGATAAGGAGATCATGTGAGACCTGATCCGGTGAGGCAGGCCGTCCCACTTGGCAAGAATCAGTTTCTGCAGAGGGCAGGAATGAAATTGAGCGTACTCCACCATGTCGAAAGCCGACACAATGAACCTAGCACTTGCATTGCCAAGTGTATCGACACTTGCGGACGAGATAGGATGCATCGAATCCTGTCCTGAATTTTCAGGACCTTCTCCTGAGACAAGAACAACTACTGGTTGTGAGTGTCCAACAACGCCCCCAGGTGCACCATGCTCTGAGCAGGGACCAGGGAAGATTTCTTCCAGTTGACTAGACACCCGTGGGCCTGCAGAAACTGGAGCATCAAATCCAGATGACGAAGGAGAATTTCTGGGAATTTGCCAAGATCAACAAGTCGTCCAGATACGGGAGGATCCTGACCCCTTGACGGCGGAGTACAGCAGTCATCACCACCATGACCTTCGTGAAGACTCGCGGAGCCGTGGTCAAACCAAAAGGTAAAGCCCGAAATTGATAATGGAGGTTGTTCACAGCAAACCTCAGGTACTGCTGATGCGACATTGGAATATGCAGGTAAGCATCCTGTATGTCCAGGGAGACCATATAGTCCCCTGGCTCCAAGGCCAGAACAATACAGCGAAGAGTTTCCATACAAAACTTGGAGACTCTCACAGATTTATTCAAGGACTTGAGGTTGAGAATGGGCCGAGGACCCATTCGATTTCGGGACTAGGAACAGCGGTGAATAGTACCCCTTGCCTCTCTGAGCCAAAGGCACCCGTACTACCACTCCTGTGTCCAGGAAGGACTGTACCACTGAAGAGTTTTTGCCTTCACCCGATCCGAAGGGACGTTTGTCAGGCAAAATCGATAAGGGGGACGATTCTTGAAGGATATGGCGTAACCTCGAGTGACGACTTCCCGTACCCAGGCGTCAGAAGTGGTCTTCAACCATTAAACCCTAGAAGTCACCCTCCCACTCTGGGATCCCCCAGAGGGAGGCCCGCCCCATCATGCAGCAGGCTTGTCAGTTTTGGAAGCTGGCCGACGGGCAGCCCAGGTACGTTTAGGTTTGGGCTTAGTGGTTTTGGAAGTGCAAGCCTGTTTCGGGAACGCCTGACCTTTTGCTTTACCTGAAAGACGAAATGAAGTACTCTTAACTTTCGTCACCGAAGGAGCAGTACTAGGTAGACACGCTGTTTTAGCAGAAGCTCAATCAACCACTATTTTGTTGAGGTCCTCTCCAAAAAGAATGTCTCCCTTAAAAGGGAGCACCTCCAGGGTTTTCTTAGAATCCAGATCCACAGACCTGGACCGTAACCATAGAATCCGGCGAGCCAAAATGGATGTAGTAGAAGCCTTGGCTGCCAGAATACCGTCGTCAGAAGCCGCCTTCGTAATGTAATGAGAGGCTGTGACAATATACGAGAGACATTGTCTAGCATCATCAGAAAAGTTGGAAGGCAGCTCCGCTTCCACCCCGAGTCAACGCTTCAATAGCTTCTGCAGCCCAAGTAGCTGCAGTAGTGGGCCGATGCACAGCTCCTGCTAGGGTGTAAATCGCCTTTAAGCAACCCTCCACACGCTTATCAGTCGGCTCTTTCAGAGACGTGATGGTTGTTACAGGTAGAGCTGAGAAAACCACCTGCCGCGCCACTTGCGAATCTACAGGTGGGGGTGTTTCCCAATTTTTACTTAGGTCAACTAAATGGTCAGAGTGAGGCAAAAACTTGTTTAACAAGCTTCTGACGTTTAAATCTGTCCGGTTTCTTAGTGGTAGCATCAGGCTCTGGGTCATCAGTAATTTGAAAAATCAGTCTGATAGCTTCCAGTATGTCAGGAACATCCACCTGTGATACAGATTCCCCATCAGAAGTATCTGGATCAGTATACACGCCATCCTCATCCGACGAGATGTCTGGGACGTGGGTGGATTGAAAGGATGTAATGGCCCACTAAGAAGAGCCCTTGGTCTTAGGTGGCGAGTTAGATTTTTGTTTTGTCAGTGGTTCAATTGCTGTAACTGAGTGGACATTTGATCTGCCCATGGCGGATTAACCACCGGGACAATATGGGGTTGTACCGGCAAGTGAGGTCCCATAGGGGGTGTAAGTTTAGTTACCAGCGTACTTAATAACGTGGAGAAAGTAGCCCAAGGTGGGTCATTATGAACGCCCATTGCTACGGTCCCACTGGTGGTAGGGAACCCCCAGAACCTGAACCCTCTGCTGCTGTTTTCCTCTAACGTGTCCGCAGCATCACCACCACACAATGTGGGATCAGCCACAGCTCCGTCGCCCCTTGTAGCTGACATACCTGTAAGCTCAAATCACGGGCAACACAGTACAATATCAGCAGTCTAATACCTTGTCAAGAACCCCCTGTGCAGTGTATTAGCACAAACAGAGAGATCAAGAGGTATATGGGGACTGAAAACAGAGAAAAATACTCAACAAGTATATCCTGTGAAACTCTTATATTAAATAATAACCCTGACGCACTTCGCCCCCTCAGGGTACAGAATATAGGGATAGCAATCTGAGTGAGATACACGGAATGGAAGTCATGCAGCAGCTATATATGCACACATACACACACAGTCACATGTACAATGAAGTAATTATGACATGCAATAAAACTGCACTGGACTAGCAATATAAAGTAATACTAAGTACAGCTATACAATCAATAGATATATCAATGCACAGTAAATACTGGATGTATATCACAGGGTACTTGTACTACATAACCCTGACTAAATGCACTGTTTCTTAACACTGTCAACAGACATGTAGAATACTTAAGTGTCCTGTAAAATGCACAGCGCTGACATGCAGGCGGCTTTACAGAGGAGGACTTACCCAAGCAGTCCCAGGATCAACTCAGCATGTTGAAAATGGCGCCCATACGCTGACAGGGAGTGAGGGGGAGAGATATGCAGCTCCATGGCGGGAACATTTACTCTAAATGGCGCCCTGGGGCTGGGGCTACAGGTCAAAGCCTTATCTCCTTGCTAGACTTCACCACTGGGTACTGTGGGCCATATAACAAATGGTTTTTGCCAAAACCGACCTGTGCCCTTGCCCTGGGGGTCAAGTGGGGTCCCTGTACTGCCATAGCACCCACGCCAGCGCACCTCCCACCGGCCGCGCCGAATCGCGATTTCCAGCGGATCCCGCCTGGGGGACCCTCTTTCCTGAGTACAGCCACACGATCCTGGAGACTGCGGTGGTGTGTGTGCCTGTATGTTAAACCGGAGCCTCCGCTGTATGTACCCGGCAACCAGGGTGCGGGAGTATACAGCTCCGCTGGGGGAGGGGATGGAGCTGCAGCAGGAGATGTCTGACTGACATCTAACACCCACAGTGTCTCTGCTGCAGCCCTTGAAGTTTACAATTTTCAATTAAAAAAACTCTTCCGAGGGCTACTTGGAGCAGTCCTGCCTGTTGTATGCCTGGACTGCATGGCACCAACTACAAAACTGAGCTCCTGTGCACGGAGGCGGGGTTATAGAGGAGGTGGCGCTATGCATTCTGGGAACAGTCAAAGCTTTTAGCCTGTTGGTACCTCGGATCAAGATCATACTCTACACCCCAATGTTATTCCCTGTGGAACCCAGTGTACCCCTCTGCAGAAATTTATATTGTGCACAGTGTCAGATTATCCCGGAGAAGTCTTTGACAAACGTGAAAGACTCAGCTGGGATCTATCATGGACAGCAGTTATTGCTAATGAAGTCCCCGTGAGTTACATTTGGTACATAGCAAGGATAAAATTAAAATATCCATTGCTATACGGACCATTAATAATCACAGCAGTGCCATGATTAATAAATAGGCCCTTTAGAATCTATTGAAGGGAGTGGAGCTTTGAACTACAGAAGACTTAATTTAATACATACTATAGTAAGCTCTCTGAAAGCTGACAAGCAGAGCAGCAGATCCTTAAAACAATTTCCAAGTCATGATATCCGGGGACACTGCTATAAAATGAGGTGTAAATGCCGCTGTGTCAGGATAGATTTGTGTGACAAAAGAATCTATTGGATGCAATGAATGATTTTATTATTCAATAAAAAAATTGTTTTATTGGGACAAGTGTGTTAACTGAAGAAAAAAAAAAAAAAGGTTGGGAAACCCAGGGCTAACCTGGGACAAAGAGCTGTAGGACTTCAACAACCATATTATTAGCCATCGGTGTGGCTGGAAGCTATAAAGCTTGATGGGCTCTGGACCTCCGCTGTTCTCTCTATGGGTTAGATGTACTAAGCCTTCTAGTGATAAAGTGAAACTAAATAAAATACAAACCAGCTCCTAGCTGCAATGTTACAGGCTGTGTTTGAATGACAAGCTGACAAGAGTTGTTTGATTGGCAGTTTATCTTTCTAAGCTTTATCCCTCTCCAAAGCTTAGGACAGCTGTCCCAATTACTGATAAAATTGTCTTTCTTCTTCAGAATGGATTGAGTGAGACATTTCTACACAGAAACTTAATGTTTTTTTTTCCTATGGGAGAGTAACATCGATATGCTCCCTATTTTCACCAAAACTAATTAAAAGGTATCCAAAGCACTGCTTGGTATACATTCAGAATGCGGTTGCTGACCCCCTCCCCCCAAAAAATTAAATGTACTCCCCCTCTGCTGGCCAACAGTAACTAGACATATTCACTCCTGGTTCTCTCTGGAATCACGGTGTTTGCTCTTTTTTCTCCTCCTTGTCTCTTTGAAAACCGCTTCCCCTCTGGCCATGAGAACTGTTCTTTTCACATTTCACCATATTTGTATCTTTGTTCCAATTCCTAGACCTTGTGACTCACATTGCTTACATATGTTTAAAGCAACAACCAGACTCTGATATGTTCAATTATTGCAATGCATCTTGCTTCTAACTGGCACCCTTATTTATCAATGAGTGATAAATTTCACTGTGAGTGATAAATTGCGCCAGCCAATCCGCACCTGTCATTTTTCAAACCCAGCCTGTGACATGGAAGTTAGGAGCTGATTGGCTGGTGCAATTTATCACTCACAGTGAAATCTATCACTCATTGATAAATAAGGGCATAAGTCTCTTACTTAAAAAAAAAAAAAAAAATTATTGAAGTAAATAACCGCAAAATATAAAAGGTGGAAGCTACTGTACATTAAATCATAGCACAAGAACAGAGTTTAAACCTGTTAGATACCTAAATTTAAATAATGACGCTGCACCAGTATATTAAAAAAATTTGAAGTGTTAGTAAAGTCCTCTTATCCACTGTTAGGAGATACTCCTGGTAAAAAGATCATGTCGAGTTCAAACTGTATTCAGCACTTGTGATAGGCTGCTATGGATGGAAATGATTCAGTCCAAACATTGATGGTCTTCAATCATGCACAAAATGTGTACACAATTTACTTCCTTCGATACCTAGAGATACAAACATACTAATTAAAAAGGAAACGAACAGAACAATCATTACTGCAAATAATATAAAAAAAATGTCACAGAAGGCATGTTCGCGTAAATGCCATAATGTTCACTCTCTTTTCTGTACAAATGTAATTTCCTGCTGTTCATTAAGTCTATCCTTCTGGTTTCTGTACAGAAGCGGATGTTACCGATACTCTGAGTTCCAGTTTATCCTCTGAATATCTTACAAGGAGCCAGCCGTGATACTGTAGTTTGAGCCTTGCAGAGAAAAAGGTATTCCAGTTTTAGCGGCCTAACAATCTACTAATAGTGCATATTTTACAGGTCGAGTATCCCTTATCCAAAATCCCATATTTCTGGGTCCCATACTGAGATAATGACATATATATTATATATGATGTGTATATATCGATATATATTATATAGATATATAATATAATAAATAGGATTTTAATACCTACCGGTAAATCCTTTTCTCCTAGTCCGTAGAGGATGCTGGGGTCCACTTCAGTACCATGGGGTATAGACGGTTCTGCAGGAGCCATGGGCACTTTAAGACTTTTCAAGGGTGTGAACTGGCTCCTCCCTCTATGCCCCTCCTCCAGACCTCAGTATAGGAACTGTGCCCAGGGAGACGGTTTAAAAGTAAATCCTTTCCTCGAAATGTCTAACGGTGAGATTCATACCAGCTCACACCTCAACCATGCCGCACAACATGGCATTCAACATAACACACGCCAATGGGCATGAACCATTGCAGCAACATTCTGAAATAATCGTAACACAACATTAGTGGAACTACAAAATAACAACTGCAGGTAAAGTACGCACTGGGTCGGGTGCCCAGCATCCTCTACGGACTAGGAGAAAAGGATTTACCGGTAGGTATTAAAATCCTATTTTCTCATACGTCCTAGAGGATGTTGGGGTCCACTTCAGTACCATGGGGTTATACCAAAGCTCCAGTACGGGCGGGAGAGTGCTGATGACCCTGCAGCACCGATTGACCAAACTTTAGGTCCTCATCGGCCAAGGTGTCAAACTTGTAAAATTTAGCAAACGTGTTTGACCCTGACCAAGTAGCTGCTCGGCAAAGTTGTCAAGCCGAGACCCCCCGGGCAGCCGCCCAGGATGAGCCCACCTTTCTTGTAGAATGGGCATTTACAGACTTCGGTATCGGCAATCCTGTCGTAGAATGAGCGTGCTGAATCATACCTCTGATCCAGCGCGCAATAGTCTGTTTAGAAGCAGGACACCCAATCTTGTTGGGAGCATACAGGACAAACAGAGCCTCTGTTTTCCTTATCCGAGCTGTTCTCGTGACATAAATTTTCAAAGCTCTAACCACATCAAGAGACTTTGACTCAGTGAAAGTGTCAGTAGCCACTGGCACCACAATAGGTTGGTTCATATGGAAAGACGAAACCACCTTTGGAAGAAATTGTTGGCGAGTTCTCAACTCTGCCCTATCTTCATGGAAGATTAGGTAAAGCTCTTGTGAGACAAGGTCCCCAACTCAGACACCCGCCACTTTCCAAGTGAGAAACTTCAATTCTATCTCCTTCAGAGGTTCAAACCAATCCGACTGGAGGAACTGCAACACCACATTAAGGTCCCATGGTGCCACTGGAGGCACAAATGGAGGCTGGATGTGCAGCACGCCTTTCACGAATGTCTGAACTTCTGGAAGAGAGGCCAATTGTTTTTGAAAGAAAACTGATAAGGCTGAAATCTGGACCTTGATTGAACCCAATCTTAGGCCCGCATCCACATCAGCCTGCAGAAAATGGAGAAAACGTCCTAACTGAAACTCTTCCGTAGGAGGCCTTCTTGGATTCACACCAAGACACACATTTTCTCCAAATACGGTGGTAATGTTTAGACGTTACTCCTTTCCTGGCCTGAATAAGAGTGGGGATGACTTCCTTGGGAATACCCTTTTGGGCTAGGATCCGGCGCTCAACAGCCATGCCGTCAAACGTAGCCGCGGTAACTCTTGATACACACACGGTCCCTGCTGCAGCAGGTCCTCGCGAGGAGGAAGATGCAGAGGATCTTCTATAAGAAACTCCTGAAGATCTGGATACCAAGCCCTCCTTGGCCAGTCTGGGGCAATGAGAATTGCTCGAACCCTTGTTGTTCTTATGATTTTGAGAACTTTTGGTATCAGTGGAAGTGGAGGGAAGACATATACAGACCGAAAAACACCCACTGGGTCACCAGTGCATCCACTGCTATTGCATGAGGGTCTCTCGACCTGAAACAATATCTCTGAAGCTTCTTGTTGAGATGAGATGCCATCATGTCTACTTGAGGAACTCCCCAAAGACTTGTCACCTCTGTGAAGACTTCTTGGTGGAGGACCCATTCTCCTGGATGGGGATAGTTTCTGCTGAGGAAGTCTGCTTCCCAGTTGTCCACTCCCGGAATGAAAATTGCTGACAGAGCTCTTGCATGCCTTTCTACTCAGAGGAAGATCTTTGTCACCTCTGCCATTGCCACTCTGCTTTTCGTTCCGCCCTGACGGTTTATGTACACGACCGCTGTTACATTGTCCAACTAGATCTGCACGGGTTGATCTTGAAGAAGATGTAACGCTTGTAGAAGGCCGTTGTAAACGGCTCTCAATTCCAGAACGTTTATGTGAAGGCAGGTTTCCCGACTTGACCATTTTCCTTGGAAGCTTTCCCCCTGTGTGACTGCTCCCCAGCCTTGGAGACTTGCATCCGTGGTTACTAGGACCCAGTCCTGAATCCCGAACCCGCATCCCTCTAGCAGGTGAGAACTGTGTAGCCACCACAGGAGCGAAATCCTGGCTTTTGAGGACAGGATTATCTTCCGGTGCATGTGTAGGTTGGATCCGGACCACTTGTCCAACAGGTCCCACTGGAATATTCTGGCATGGAATCGGCCAAACTGTATGGCCTCGTAGGCCGCCACCATCTTCCCCAACAATCGAATGCACTGATGTATTGACACTCTTGTTGGCTTCAAAATCTGTTTGACCATTCTCTGGATTTCCAGAGCCTTTTCTACTGGAAGAAATACTCTCTGAACTTCTGTGTCCAGTATCAGCCCCAGAAAGGACTATCTTGTTTTCTGTTCAAATTGTGACTTCGGAAAATTCATGATCTAACCGTGTTGTTGGAGTACTGACAGGGAGAGTGCAATGTACTGGACCAACCGTTCCCTGGATCTCGCTTTTATCAGGAGATCGTCCAGGTAAGGAATTATATTGACTCCTTGTTGTCGAAGGAGGACCATCACCTTGGTGAATACCCTCGGTACCGTGGAGAGCCCAAATGGCAACGTCTGGAACTGGTAATGGCAATTCTGTATTGCGAATCTCAGATAAGCTTGGTGAGGAAGATAAATGGGAACATGCAAGTAAGCATCTTTTATGTCTACCGACACCATAAAGTCCCCTTCCTCCAGACTGGAAAACACTGCCCTCAGAGATTCCATCTTGAACTTGAACCTTTTGAGGTAGAGATTCAGATTGTTCAGGTTTAAAATTGGTCTGACCGAGCGTCCGGCTTCGGAACTACAAAAAGGCTTGAATAAAAAGCTTCTCCTTGCTGTGACAAGGGTACCAGGACAATGACTTGATCCTGACAATTTTTGAATTGCAGCTGTTACTACTTTTCTGCCTGGAAGAGAAGCTGGCAAGGTCGATTTGAAAAATCAGCATGGGGGGACGTCTTGAAACTCCAGTTTGTATCAATGGGACACTATTTGTAAGACCCATGGGTCCAGGCCAGATTGAAGCCAGATCTGACTGAAAAGTTTCAGACGTGCTCCCACCCGAGCGGACTCCCGTAAGGGAGCCCCAGCGTAATGCTTCAGATTTGGCAGAAGCAGGTGTTGATTTCTGCTCCTGCGATCCTGGAGACGCTGCAGATTTTTCCTCTTCCCCTTCCTTTACCTGCAAAGAAGGGGGAACCTTTGGCCTTTTTGTATTTGTTGGGCCGAAAGGACTGCATGTGAGAGTGATGTGTCTTTTTCGCCGGTGCAGGAGCATAAGGCAAGAATGTCAACTTACCTGCGGTAGCCGCAGAGACTAACGCATCCAGCCCATCTCCAAACAAGGCCTCAACTTTATACGGGAGAGCCTCCATATTTCTTTTGGAATCTGCATCAGCATTCCACTGGCAAATCCAAAAACGCCCTCCGAGCTGATACTGCCATGATAGCGGCTTTTGAACCTAAAAGTCCAATATCTTTCATGGCTTCTAGCATGTATGCAGCAGCGTCTTTTATATGACCTAACGTTAGGAGTATCTCGTCTCTATCTATCGTGTAAATTTCCGATGACAAGTTATCTGCCCATTTCTCGATAGCCCTACTCACCCACACGCAAGCACTGGTGGGCCTGAGCAGTGTACCATTGGCCACATAAATAGATTTTAACGTAGTCTCCAACTTGCGGTCTGCCGGCTCCTTCAGTGAAGCCGTCCCAGGTGCAGGGAGAATCGCCTTTTTAGTTAACCTTGACAGGGCAGTGTCTAATACAGGGGGTGACTCCCATCTTTTCCTGTCCTCTGCCGGGAAAGGATAAGCAGCCTGAATCTTTTTGGGAATCTGAAATTTCTTTTCAGGGTTTACCCAAACTCCCTCAAATAGAGTATTCAGCTCATGAGAAGGAGGGAAAGTTACATTCAATTTTCCTTTCTTTATAAAAATAAGCTTTCTCCTGAGGAGGGCTTTCCGTAACTTCCAAAACTTCCTTTATAGCAACAATCATATATTGAATGCTTTTTGCCATTTTAGGATCTATACCCCTGGAATCACTATCGTCGACACAGGAATCAGAGTCTGTGTCGGTATCAGTATGTACTATTTGTGCAAATGGTCTTTTATGTGACCCAGCGGGGTCGCCTGTGGATGAAGAGGCAGAACTATGAAAAATCAAATTTTCTACTGGTTTTCTCCAGCTCTCTGCATGAGACTCAGACTTATCTAATGTCTTACTGATATGATTCACACTATCACGTAATTCACCCATTCAGGCTCATTGTGTGCCGGCAGCGCAACCACATTACAACTCTGTGTCCCTAAAATGGCTCCCTCAGGGGAAGAGCTCCCTACCTCAGACATGTCACACACGTGTACAACCACACCACAGACACTCCGGGAATTATAGGGGACAGACCCACAGTAAAATCTGTCAGAAGGACACAGATAGGATTTGGCAGCTCACAACCCAGCATCAGTAACACAATGTCTGTGAAACACAAAATGCCCACTGACATGCAGCGCTTTTATAATGTTAATCACACAATTATATAGCACCAAATTCACTGTGCCCCCCTCCCGTTTTGCACCCTGATACTTCTTCAGCAGTGGAGGAGGACCAGCGTTCTTCTCTGCAGCCTGGAAGGAAAAAAAATGGCGCTGAGCAGTGTGCTGGCTGACTGAGGAGGAAACCCCACCCCCTCAATGGCGCATTTCTCCTCAGCATTTATGAGGTAATTTTTTATACTGGCGGGGGTAGGACTGTGCCTCAGCAACTTATGCCCCTTATTATGGCAGTTTCAATAGGTTTCATACTGCCCAGGGCGCCCCCCCCCGCGCCCTGCAGTGCCTGTGTATGTGTGGGCAACATGGCGCGCTGCGCTCCCGCCAGCCACGCGGTACCTTTAGCCGTCACTTTGATTGAAGATCCATTCTTCTAACACTCACCTGTCTTCTGACTTCTGGCTCTGCAAGTGGAGTGACGGCGTGCTGTGGGAGTGAGCACATAGCCGCAGCTAGCGTTTAGTACCCTTCAGGAGCTAATGGTGACCTGTCAGCCAGAAGCAGAGCCATGAAACTATTCAGGAAGTTGGTTCCTACTTCTGCCCCCTAAGTCCCACGAAGCAGGGAGACTATTGCCAGCAGTTCTCCCTGAAAATAAAAAACCTAACATAAGTCTTTTCAGAGAAACTCAGTAGAGCTCCCCTGGAGTGCATCCAGTCTGCCTGGGCACATTTTCTAAACTGAGGTCTGGAGGAGGGGCATAGAGGGAGGAGCCAGTTCACACCCTTGAAAAGTCTTAAAGTGCCCATGGCTCCTGCGGAACCGTCTATACACCATGGTACTGAAGTGGACCCCAGCATCCTCTAGGACATATGAGAAATAGGTGTTATTATCTCAGTAGGGGACCCAAAAATGTGCGATTTTGAATTTTGGATAAGGGATACTCAACCTGTATACTGATTTACACGAATCCTAGTGGGCTATGTATCATGGGTGCTGGGTATGAGGTGCATGTGGGTCCCATACATGGAGCTGACCAATTCCCTTCGCCCTCTGCACACTTCTATCCAATAGCACCATCTTTCCAACACTACCTTTAGAAAGATAGCGCAATGTAGGAGCTAGCAAAGACAGGTACTGGGAGAGGGGCTGTACCCAGATTTCCAAACATACCCCTGACAAGCTCCAATGATATTTGGAAAACAGGGTGACATTAGGCAGCTTCTGCTTAAAGTAAAAGAGAATTATCCAAAACCACACACTCCTGGAGCT
Source organism: Pseudophryne corroboree (assembly GCF_028390025.1). NCBI lineage: Eukaryota > Metazoa > Chordata > Amphibia > Anura > Myobatrachidae > Pseudophryne > Pseudophryne corroboree. The sequence continues at coordinate 447,996,449 of NC_086446.1, forward strand.
GTGATTGATTACAGATAGATGCTGCAATCCCCAAGGGTTTTTGATTTTAACCCTTTATATAGTAACCAAGAAAAAAACGAATACAGGAACTGCGCAATCTATCCTGTTGTGGATATTTAATCTCACATTAAATTTAATCTTTACATACACACATACATATAATACTTGATACCGGCCAGCATCACATAAAAAAGTAATACATAAAACCAATTAATAGATAATTATGCTCAATAGTATCTAATAATATTCAACTCCAAAAGGGTTAATATATTTTATATTCCAATAAACTTTCTACTATATCCAAATATAAATACTCTATTGCCTAACAATATATTACTTTCATTCTGAGACGCTCAAGACCACATTTAGCACCTCTGTTCTGAATATGCTGTTTATATTTCCCTTCTATATGTATAAACATGCAATGTTAGTGAGGTTACTGCAGTTAGTGAGACCAATCAAGCAAGGATAGATTGTCCAACGTTGATAATTAGTAGCATAAAAACATGCAAAAAGTCTCTTATTCCAGATGTTAAAAATTCAGCATAGCATGCATTGATAAAGATCCTTATTGCCAGATGAACCTTTTTTTCACATTAATAGGGACTACAAAACGTCACAAACGTCCATCAATTCGAAGCCCTTTCCATAATATAAAGGCTCCTGCTGTTTAGCCAAGCAGATCATGCGCGATTATAGCCTCTTACAAAACAGTTCGTGTCATTCATATGGTCCAGAATATATTATACTGTGCCTGTATGGTGTCTTTGAACAACCCCTCCCGGCTGGATCAGCCTTATCTGGAGCCTCCGGGTATTTTTCAAAGGCGTACTTCTCCTCCCCCAGCCAACGATGGGGCCGTCACTCCTGCGGCCGGCCGGCTCGCTGATATCTTTTGCTGCTGGATCCTGTGTGTGGAAGTGATGACAGACGCGTTTGCCCGCCTATAATTACATCAGCAGCTTCCTCAGTGTCGACACTGAGGAAGCCGCTGACGTAATTATAGGCGGGGAAACGCGTCTGTCATCACTTCCATACACAGGATCCAGCAGCAAAAGATATCAGCGAGCCGGCCGGCCGCAGGAGTGACAGCCCCATCGTTGGCTGGGGGAGGAGAAGTGCGCCTTTGAAAAATACCCGGAGGCTCCAGATAAGGCTGATCCAGCCGGGAGGGGTTGTTCAAAGACACCATACAGGCACAGTATAATATATTCTGGACCATATGAATGACACGAACGGTTATATAAGAGGCTATAATCACGCATGATCTGCTTGGCTAAACAGCAGGAGCCTTTATATTATGGAAAGTGCTTCTAATTGATGGACGTTTGTGACGTTTTGTAGTCCCTATTAATGTGAAAAAAAGGTTCATCTGGCAATAAGGATCTTTATCAATGCATGCTATGCTGAATTATTAACATCTGGAATAAGAGACTTTTTGCATGTTTTTATGCTACTAATTATCAACGTTGGACAATCTATCCTTGCTTGAATGGTCTCACTAACTGCAGTAACCTCACTAACATTGCATGTTTATACATATAGAAGGGAAATATAAACAGCATATTCAGAACAGAGGTGCTAAATGCGGTCTTGAGCGACTCAGAACGAAAGTAATATATTGTTAGGCAATAAAGTATTTATATTTGGATATAGTAGAAAGTTTATTGGAATATAAAATATATTAACCCTTTTGGAGTTGAATATTATTAGATACTATTGAGCATAATTATCTATTAATTGGTTTTATGTATTACTATTTTATGTGATGCTGGCCGGTATCAAGTATTATATGTATGTGTGTATGTAAAGATTACATTTTATATGAGATTAAATATCCACAACAGAATAGATTGCGCAGTTCCTGTACTTGTTTTTTTCTTGGTTAAAATAAGAATTTACTCACCGGTAATTCTATTTCTCTTAGTCCGTAGTGGATGCTGGGAACTCCGTAAGGACCATGGGGAATAGCGGGCTCCGAAGGAGGCTGGGCACTCTAGAAAGATCTTAGACTACCTGGTGTGCACTGGCTCCTCCCACTATGACCCTCCTCCAAGCCTCAGTTAGGACACCGTGCCCGGACGAGCGTACACAATAAGGAAGGATTTTGAATCCTGGGTAAGACTCATACCAGCCACACCAATCACACCGTATAACTCGTGATATGAAACCCAGTTAACAGTATGAAACAACCGAGCCTCTCAACAGATGGCTCAACAATAACCCGATTTAGTTAACAATAACTACGTACAAGTATTGCAGATACACCGCACTTGGGACGGGCGCCCAGCATCCACTACGGACTACGAGAAATAGAATTACCGGTGAGTAAATTCTTATTTTCTCTGACGTCCTAGTGGATGCTGGGAACTCCGTAAGGACCATGGGGATTATACCAAAGCTCCCAAACGGGCGGGAGAGTGCGGATGACTCTGCAACACCGAATGAGAGAACTCCAGGTCCTCCTCAGCCAGGGTATCAAATTTATAGAATTTTGCAAACGTGTTTGCCCCTGACCAAGTAGCAGCTCGGCAAAGCTGTAAAGCCGAGACCCCTCGGGCAGCCGCCCAAGATGAGCCCACCTTCCTTGTGGAATGGGCATTGACATATTTTGGCTGTGGCAGGCCTGCCACAGAATGTGCAAGCTGAATTGTACTACAAATCCAACGAGCAATAGTCTGCTTAGAAGCAGGAGCACCCAGCTTGTTGGGTGCATATAGGATAAACAGCGAGTCAGATTTTCTGACTCCAGCCGTCCTGGAAACATATTTTCAGGGCCCTGACCACGTCTAACAACTTGGAGTCCTCCAAGTCCCTAGTAGCCGCAGGCACCACAATAGGCTGGTTCAGGTGAAACGCTGACACCACCTTAGGGAGAAACTGGGGACGAGTCCTCAATTCTGCCCTGTCCATATGGAAAATCAGATAAGGGCTTTTACAGGACAAAGCCGCCAATTTTGATACTCGCCTGGCCGAAGCCAAGGCCAATAACATGACCACCTTCCACGTGAGATATTTCAGATCCACGGTTTTTAGTGGTACAAACCAATGTGATTTTAAGAAAACTCAACACCACGTCGAGATCCCAAGGTGCCACAGGGGGCACAAACGGGGGCTGAATATGCAGCACTCCCTTTACAAAAGTCTGAACTTCAGGTACTGAAGCTAGTTCTTTTTGAAAGAAAATCGACAGAGCCGAGATCTGTACCTTAATGGAGCCCAGTTTTAGGCCCATATTCACTCCTGCTTGCAGGAAATGCAGAAATCGACCTAGTTGAAATTCCTCTGTTGGGGCCTTTTCGGCCTCACACCATGCAACATACTTCCGCCATATGCGGTGATAATGATTTGCTGTAACCTCTTTCCTAGCTTTAATAAGCATAGGAATGACTTCCTCCGGAATTCCCTTTTCCTTCAGGATCCGGCGTTCAACCGCCATGCCGCCAAACGCAGCAAGTTTTGGAACAGACAGGGCCCCTGCTGCCGCAGGTCCTGTCTGAGCGGCAGAGGCCATGGGTCCTCTGATATAATTTTTTGAAGTTCTGGGTACCAAGCTCTTCTTGGCCAATCCGGAACCACGAGTATCGTTCTTACTCCTCGCCTTCTTATTATTATTCTCAATACCTTTGGTATGAGGGGCAGAGGAGGGAACACATAAAACGACTGGTACACCCACGGTGTTACCAGAGCGTCCACAACTATCGCCTGAGGGTCCCTTGACCTGGCGCAATATCTTTTATAGCTTTTTGTTGAGGCGGGACGCCATCATGTCCACCTGTGGCCTTTCCCAAAGATGTACAATCCTTTGGAAGACTTCTGGATGAAGTCCCCACTCTCCCGGGTGGAGGTCGTGTCTGCTGAGAAGATCAGCTTCCCAGTTGTCCACTCCGGGAATGAACACTGTTGACAGTGCTAACACATGATTTTCCGTCCATCGGAGAATCCTTGTGGCTTTTGCCATCGCCATCCTGCTTCTTGTGTCGCCCTGTCGGTTTACATGGGCGACCGCCGTGATGTTGTCTGATTGGATCAGTACCGGCTGGTTTTGAAGCAGAGGCCTTGCCTGTGTAGAGAAGTCACCTGACTTGACCAAAGTCCTTGGAATTTTCTTCCCTGTGTGACTGCCCCCAGCCTCAAAGGCTGGCCTCCATGGTCACTAGGACCTAGTCCAGTATGTCGAACCTGCGGCCCTCCTTAAGATGGGCACTCTGCAGCCACCATTTTAGAGATACCCTGGTCCTTGGAGACAGCGTTATCAGCCGATGCATTTGAAGATGCGATCCGGACCACTTGTCCAACAGGTCCCACTGAAAAGTTCTTGCATGGAACCTGACGAATGGGATTGCTTCGTAGGAAGCTACCCTTTTTCCCAGGATTCGCGTGCAATGATGCACCGATACCTGTTTTGGCTTCAGGAGGTCTCTGACTAGAGATGACAGCTCCTTGGCTTTCTCCTCCCGGAGAAACACTTATTTCTGGTCTGTGTCCAGAACCATCCCCAGGAACAGTAGACGTGTCATAGGAACCAGCTGTGACTTTGGACTGTTTAGAATCCAACTCTGCTGTTGTAGCACTTTCCAAAATAGTGCTACCCCGACTAGCAACTGCTCCTTGGACCTCGCCCTTATAAGGAGATTGTCCAAGTACGGGATAGTTAAAAACTCCCTTTTTTCGAAGGAGTATCATCATTTCGGCCATTACCCCGGTAAACACCCTCGGTGCCTTGTACAGTCCTGTCTGGACTTGGTAATGGTAATCCTGTACCACAAATCTGAGGTACTTCTGGCGAGGATGGTAAATGGGGACATGCAGGTAAGCATCCTTGATGTCCTGGGATACCCTGTAATCCCCCTCGTCCAGGCTTGCAATAACCGCCCCGAGCGATTCCATCTTGAACTTGAATTTTTTTTTTTTTTATGTATGTGTTCAAGGATTTTAATATAAATGGGTCACACCGAACCATGCGGTTTCGGTACCCCCACCCGTGTAGAATAGTAACCCCGTCCTTGTTGAAGTAGGGGCACTTGAGTATTACCTGTTGGGAATACTGCTTATTAATTGCCTTTAGTACAGCCTCCCTGCCTGAGGGAGTTGTCGGCAAGCCATAATCTAGGAAACGGCTGGGGGGAGATGTCTCGAATTCCAGCTTGTATCCCTGACATACTTCTTGAAAGAAACAGGGATCCACCTGTGAGCGAGCCCACTTATCGCTGAAATTTTTTTTAGACGGCCCCCCACCGTACCTGGCTACACCTGTGGAGCCCCCGTGTCATGCTGTGGGCTCAGAGGAAGCGAGAGAAGAATTTTGAATCTGGGAGCAGGCTGACTGGTGCAGCTTTTTCCCTCTTCCCTTGTCTCTGTACAGAAGGGAAACACCTTTGACCCGCTTGCTTTTCTGAAGCCGAAAGGACTGTACCTGATACAGTGCTTTCTTAGTCTGTGAGGAAACCTGAGGTAAAAATATTTCTTCCCAGCTGTGGCTGTGGATACGAGGTCCCAGAGACCATCCCCAAATAATTCCTCACCCTTATAAAAGGCAGAATCTTTTTAAAGCCAGCATCACCTGTCCCGTGACAGGTCTCTAATACCCTCCTGACAGAATGGACATTACATTCATTTTGGATGCCAGCCGGCAAAATATCCCTCTGTGCATCCCTCATATATAAGACGACGTCTTTAATATGTTCTCATGTTTGACAGGGTCACCGACCACGCTGCAGCAGCACTATCTGCAGGTCTCCGTCTAGTACCTGAGTGTGTAAATACAGACTTCAGGATATCCTCCTGTCTTTTATCAACAGGTACCTTCAAAGTGGCCGTTCCTAAAACGGCAGTGCCACCTTTTTTGACAACCGTGTGAGCGCCTTATCCACCCTAGGGTATATCTCCCAGCGTAACTTATCCTCCTGGCGGGAAAGGGTACGCCATCAGTAACTTTTTAGAAATTACCAGTTTCTAAACGGGGGAACCCACGCTTTTCACACACTTCATTTATTCATCTGATGGGGGAACAAAACACTGCCTGTTTTTTCTCCCCAAACCTAAAAACCCATTTTTAGAGGTGCTTGGGTTAATGTCAGAAATGTGTAACACATTTTTTATTGCCGGGATCAAGTCACGGATGTTCCTAGTGGATTGTGTATATGTCTCAACCTTGTCGACACTGGAGTCAGACTCCGTGTCGACATCTGTGTCTGCCATCTGAGAGAGCGGGCGTTTTTGAGCCCCTGATGGCCTTTGAGACGCCTGGGCAGGCGCGGGCTGAGAAACCGGCTGTCCCACAGCTGTTACGTCATCCACCCTTTTATGTAAGGAGTTGACACTGTCGGTTAATACCTTTCACCTATCCATCCACTCTGGTGTCTGCCCCACAGGGGGCTACATCACATATATCGGCCTCTGCTCCGTCACCATATAAGCCTCCTCATTCAACATGTCGACACAGCCGTACCGACACACCGCCGACACACAGGGAATGCTCTAAACGAGGACAGGACCCACAAAAGCCCTTTGGGGGGGACAGAGTGAGAGTATGCCAGCACACACCAGAGCGCTATATAATGCAGGGACTAACTGAGTTATGTCCCCTATAGCTGCTTTTTTTATATATGTATACTGCGCCTAAATTAAATGCCCCCCCTCTCTTTTTTAACCCTTTTCTGTGTTGTAAACTGCAGGGGAGAGCTAGGGAGCTTCCCTCCATCGGAGCTGTGAGGGAAAATGGCGCCAGTGTGCTTGAGGGAGATAGCTCCGCCCCTTTTCCGCGGCCTATTCTCCCGCTTTTTTATGGAATCTGGCAGGGGTATTTACCTCATATATAGCCCCTGGGGCTATATATTGAGGTATTTTTGCCAGCCAAGGTGTTTTTATTGCTGCCTCAGGGCGCCCCCCCCCAGCGCCCTGCACCATCAGTGACCGGAGTGTGAAGTGTGTGAGAGGAGCAATGGCGCACAGCTGCAGTGCTGTGCGCTACCTTGGTGAAGACTGAGTCTTCATGCCGCCGATTTTCCGGACCATCTTCTTGCTTCTGGCTCTGTAAGGGGGACGGCGGCGCGGCTCCGGAACCGAACACCAAGGACTGGGCCTGCGGTCGATCCCTCTGGAGCTAATGGTGTCCAGTAGCCTAAGAAGCCCAATCCGGCTGCAAGCAGGCGAGTTCGCTTCTTCTCCCCTTAGTCCCTCGCTGCAGTGAGCCTGTTGCCAGCAGGTCTCACTGAAAATAAAAAAACCTAAGTCTATTTCTTTCTAAGAGCTCAGGAGAGCCCCTAGTGTGCATCCAACCTCGGCCGGGCACGAAATCTAACTGAGGCTTGGAGGAGGGTCATAGTGGGAGGAGCCAGTGCACACCAGGTAGTCTAAGATCTTTCTAGAGTGCCCAGCCTCCTTCGGAGCCCGCTATTCCCCATGGTCCTTACGGAGTTCCCAGCATCCACTAGGACGTCAGAGAAAAGAGAATTAGGTTTGTTTTTTTAAGTCATAAAAATATACTGTATATATTGCTGCTAGAGTCCTGTTGGAGAAAGAGCGCCATATACATTTTTTTTTTTTTTTAAATGTCAGTGGTTTGTATAGAATTAAAAATATAGCCATTAGGCAAAAGTGAATGCCCCATCCAAAACGGACTGGTGCGCTACATTTTTTGACACTGCCAACATCTTTTATTCAGCCAGGGTTCTCAATTCAAGAAACATTTTCCTAAAAATTTTTAAACCAAAAAATAAATACTAAAAGCAACTCCTTTACATGCTAGATAGTAAATGTACAATTTGAGTTTCGGCCTCATTTAGTGCAATCATTTTCACAGGACAGGTGTATGAGTGAGTGTGATAAAACAGGGTCAATAATACGGTGTAATTCCCGATTACACATGCTATGCATTCACTACTGGGGTCTTAATAGTTAGCACTCTTATAAAAGCAACAACGGGGGTCATTCCGAGTTGATCGCTCGGCAGCTACTTTTAGCAGCCGTGCAAACGCATAGTCGCAGCCCACGGGGGGAGTGTATTTTCGCTTTGCAAGTGTGTGATCGCCTTTTCAACATAGCGCAGCAAAAACATTTTGTGCAGTTTCAGAGTAGCTCTGAACTTACTCAGCCCTTGCGATCACTTCAATCTTTTTGGTGCCGGAATTGACGTCAGACACCCGCCCTGCAAACGACTGGACACGCATGCATTTTCCCCAAACACTCCCAGAAAACGGTCAGTTGACACTCAAAAATGCCCTCTTTCTGTCAATCACCTTGCTTTTGGCTGTGCGAATGGAATCTTCTCTAAATCAATCGCCCAGCACCGATCCTATTTGTACCCGTGCCTGCGCATTGCGGTTCATACGCAGATTTGCCGTTTTTTTACCTGATCGATGTGCAGCGAAAATAGTCAGCGAGCGATCAACTCTGAATGACCCCCAATGTACTTTGAGCAAGCTTTCAGCATGGGGTGGTAGGCTTTTATAGTCCATGCACAATCTGACATTCATCCAGATGGGCGTAACCCAGATGGGCGTAACAGGAACAAGTGAAGTCTAGAACGCAGTGAAAGCTTTTTTTTTTTTTTCTTTTAAACAAAAAAAACAAAACAAACCAACAGGCTCCTTCCATTCTATACCATATTGACTGCTGGGACCCTCCAGTTTTTACAAAGCACCCACAGGACCTAGGGACCCATTATGAGCATAATGCCACATACCGAGATTTGGATTTAAAGTTGCCTTTTCTACGTTGAATTCCCAGCCTCTTCCTGTCCTCAAATGATGGGCTGCAAGGAGAGAAACACCAGTCACAACAGTAGCTCCTAAATGACCAGTAACAATTCTACACAAAGTTAAGCAAAAACTCCGATGCAAGTTCCACATAGCATTAATATAAAACATCCTATATTATAAAAGGCTAGCAATTAAAGAGGATTGAAATGGCAGTTGGGCATGGAATGGATCGGATGCTTTAACCAGATGACTTAATAAATCACTGCATACTGCTAACGCAAGTGCTGATCCTCTCCTGATCCTGCTGGATTTGGTAAAATATATATATATATATATATATATATATATATATATATATATATATATATATATATATATATATATATATATTTATTATAGATTTATGCAATTTGTTTAGTCATCTATGGCCACGGTCTATATTTTATTGTATTCTGCTGCTGAAAGGTGTGTGAATGATTATACTTCAAGTATTGCAAGATTTAATTTCTTTTTTTTAGTTTTCTTCCTTATGATTCTACCGAGACATAAAAAGAGCATTATGCTCATCCAAGTCTATGTATACCATTTCACCAGCTTGACTAGTCCGCCATAGAGTAACCTACTGTGCTGGGTGAAAAGTATATGTCAGTGCTGCTATGGTGATAACATGCTAAGATCCTTTTCCATGAGAAGATGCTTGTGGTTACTTACCCTGCTCTGTACTGTTTCAGGGCTTTCCGACTTGTGTTTGTCAATTCCTCATCAAACACTGTGTTTTTCTTTTGTTTCTTTGGTTTTGAATTCTTGGCTGAAATGAAATAAAATAATGCAGTCTGCTACAATTGCAATAGCCATATTTTACCCATCCACATTATAGAGAACTCAAGCATCTCCAGTTTATTAAATAGATTCGTTTTGACATTGCATTTGTCATAAATATTGGAGTCAACCCACACTTGTCTGTGGTATCCCAACCAGACATTTCCACTACTGGTACCTGCAGCTTCCTCCTCTGGAGGCATTGCCCGCGCTCTCTTTGGTTTGCGGTCTCTCTTGGCGGCACGCTCTGCATACATCTGAGCCTTTAGCACCTCGAACTGAGAGCGTTCCTCGGGCTGTGAAGAGAGGACAGACAAAGGTCACAGGAAAGCAACAAGGTACATAAGGAAGAAAACAATCTCTTGGTTCTATTACCGTCAATTCTCCTTTGTTTTTGGTTTGTTCCAGGAATTTCTTCCTTTTTTTCTTTCCTCTCAGAGCCAGATCAAACTCCTGAAGAGCATGTGACACTGCAGTGGCGTAGGAATTAAAACAGAGGAGGCAGGAAGTCACACATATTATCATATCTTTTTACCATACACGCAACAACATCTTGCATAAATTGTAATTTTAAGAAAGTGAATTTTGGTGGACATCCTCCTAAGAAATTGTCTAGAATGCCATCTTGTCCATACTTTAACTAAGATGTAGAGGTGTGCGCTGACCCCTGTGTTTTCGGTTCAGTTTAAAAATCGATTAAAAAAAATAAGATTTTACTTACCGATAAATCTATTTCTCGGAGTCCGTAGTGGATGCTGGGGTTCCTGAAAGGACCATGGGGAATAGCGGCTCCGCAGGAGACAGGGCACAAAAAGTAAAGCTTTTTCAGATCAGGTGGTGTGCACTGGCTCCTCCCCCTATGACCCTCCTCCAGACTCCAGTTAGGTACTGTGCCCGGACGAGCGTACACAATAAGGGAGGATTTTGAATCCCGGGTAAGACTCATACCAGCCACACCAATCACACCGTACAACCTGTGATCTAAACCCAGTTAACAGTATGATAACAGCGGAGCCTCTGAAAGATGGCTTCCTTCAACAATAACCCGAATTAGTTAACAATAACTATGTACAATTTATGCAGATAATCCGCACTTGGGATGGGCGCCCAGCATCCACTACGGACTCCGAGAAATAGATTTATCGGTAAGTAAAATCTTATTTTCTCTATCGTCCTAGTGGATGCTGGGGTTCCTGAAAGGACCATGGGGATTATACCAAAGCTCCCAAACGGGCGGGAGAGTGCGGATGACTCTGCAGCACCGAATGAGAGAACTCCAGGTCCTCCTTAGCCAGAGTATCAAATTTGTAAAATTTTACAAACGTGTTCTCCCCTGACCACGTAGCTGCTCGGCAAAGTTGTAATGCCGAGACCCCTCGGGCAGCCGCCCAAGATGAGCCCCCCTTCCTTGTGGAGTGGGCCTTTACAGATTTAGGCTGTGGCAGGCCTGCCACAGAATGTGCTAGTTGGATTGTGCTACAGATCCAACGAGCAATCGTCTGCTTAGACGCAGGAGCACCCATCTTGTTGGGTGCATACAATATAAACAACGAGTCAGATTTTCTGACTCCAGCTGTCCTTGCAATATATATTTTTAATGCTCTGACAACGTCCAGTAACTTGGAGTCCTCCAAGTCACTTGTAGCCGCAGGCACTACAATAGGCTGGTTCAGATGAAATGCTGACACCACCTTAGGGAGAAAATGCGGACGAGTCCGCAGTTCTGCCCTGTCCGAATGGAAAATCAGATATGGGCTTTTGTAAGATAAAGCTGCCAATTCTGATACTCTCCTGGCAGAAGCCAGGGCTAGAAGCATGGTCACTTTCCAAGTGAGATATTTCAAATCCACCTTATTTAGTGGTTCAAACCAATGAGATTTTAGAAAGTCCAAAACCACATTGAGATCCCACGGTGCCACTGGAGGCACCACAGGAGGCTGTATATGCAGCACTCCCTTAACAAAGGTCTGGACTTCAGGGACTGAAGCCAATTCTTTTTGAAAGAAAATCGAGAGGGCCGAAATTTGAACCTTAATAGATCCCAATTTGAGACCCATAGACAATCCTGATTGCAGGAAATGTAGGAATCGACCCAGTTGAAATTCCTCCGTCGGAGCACTCCGATCTTCGCACCACGCAACATATTTTCGCCAAATTCGGTGATAATGTTGCACGGTTACTTCCTTCCTTGCTTTAATCAAAGTAGGAATGACTTCTTCCGGCATGCCTTTTTCCTTTAGGATCCGGCGTTCAACCGCCATGCCGTCAAACGCAGCCGCGGTAAGTCTTGAAACAGACAGGGACCCTGCTGAAGCAAGTCCCTCCTTAGAGGTAGAGGCCACGGATCTTCCGTGATCATCTCTTGAAGTTCCGGGTACCAAGTCCTTCTTGGCCAATCCGGAACCACTAGTATCGTTCTTACGCCTCTTTGCCGTATAATTCTCAATACTTTTGGTATGAGAGGCAGAGGAGGAAACACATACCCCGACTGGTACACCCAAGGCGTTACCAGCGCGTCCACAGCTATTGCCTGCGGATCTCTTGACCTGGCGCAATACCTGTCCAGTTTTTTGTTGAGGCGAGACGCCATCATGTCCACCATTGGTCTTTCCCAACGGGTTACCAGCATGTGGAAGACTTCTGGATGAAGTCCCCACTCTCCCGGGTGAAGATCGTGTCTGCTGAGGAAGTCTGCTTCCCAGTTGTCCACTCCCGGGATGAACACTGCTGACAGTGCTATCACATGATTCTCTGCCCAGCGAAGAATCCTTGCAGCTTCTGCCATTGCACTCCTGCTTCTTGTGCCGCCCTGTCTGTTCACATGGGCGACTGCCGTGATGTTGTCCGACTGGATCAACACCGGTTTTCCCTGAAGCAGAGGTTCTGCCTGGCTTAGAGCATTGTATATTGCTCTTAGTTCCAGAATGTTTATGTGAAGAGACGTTTCCAGGCTCGTCCATACTCCCTGGAAGTTTCTTCCTTGTGTGACTGCTCCCCAGCCTCTCAGGCTGGCGTCCGTGGTCACCAGGATCCAATCCTGTATGCCGAATCTGCGGCCCTCCAATAGATGAGGACTCTGCAACCACCACAGAAGAGACACCCTTGTCCTTGGAGACAGGGTTATCCGTAGGTGCATCTGAAGATGCGACCCTGACCATTTGTCCAACAGATCCCTTTGGAAAATTCTTGCGTGGAATCTGCCGAATGGAATTGCTTCGTAAGAAGCCACCATTTTTCCCAGGACTCTTGTGCATTGATGTACAGACACCTTTCCTGGTTTTAGGAGGTTCCTGACAAGCTCGGATAACTCCTTGGCTTTTTCCTCCGGGAGAAAAACCTTTTTCTGAACCGTGTCCAGAATCATCCCTAGGAACAGCAGACGAGTTGTCGGCATTAACTGGGATTTTGGAATATTCAGAATCCACCCGTGCTGTTTTAGCACTTCTTGAGACAGTGCTAATCCCATCTCTAGCTGTTCTCTGGACCTCGCCCTTATTAGGAGATCGTCCAAGTATGGGATAATTAATATGCCTTTTCTTCGAAGAAGAATCATCTCAGCCATTACCTTTGTAAAGATCCGAGGTGCCGTGGACAATCCGAACGGCAGCGTCTGAAACTGATAGTGACAGTTTTGTACAACGAACCTGAGGTACCCCTGGTGTGAGGGGTAAATTGGAACGTGGAGATACGCATCCTTGATGTCCAAGGATACCATAAAGTCCCCCTCTTCCAGGTTCGCTATCACTGCTCTGAGTGACTCCATCTTGAACTTGAACTTCTTTATGTACAGGTTCAAGGACTTCAGATTTAGAATAGGCCTTACCGAGCCGTCCGGCTTCGGTACCACAAAAAGAGTGGAATAATACCCCTTCCCTTGTTGTAGAAGAGGTACCTTGACTATCACCTGCTGAGAGTACAGCTTGTGAATGGCTTCCAAAACCGTCTCCCTTTCGGAGGGGGACGTTGGTAAAGCAGACTTCAGGAAACGGCGAGATGGATCTGTCTCTAATTCCAACCTGTACCCTTGAGATATTATCTGCAGGATCCAGGGATCTACCTGCGAGTGAGCCCACTGCGCGCTGTAATTTTTGAGACGACCGCCCACCGTCCCCGAGTCCGCTTGAGAAGCCCCAGCGTCATGCTGAGGCTTTTGTAGAAGCCGGGGAGGGCTTCTGTTCCTGGGAAGGAGCTGCGTGTTGCTGTCTCTTCCCTCGACCTCTGCCTCGTGGCAGATATGAATAGCCCTTTGCTCTCTTATTTTTAAAGGAACGAAAGGGCTGCGGTTGAAAAGTCGGTGCCTTTTTCTGTTGGCGAGTGACTTGAGGTAGAAAGGTGGATTTCCCGGCTGTAGCCGTGGCCACCAAATCTGATAGACCGACTCCAAATAACTCCTCCCCTTTATACGGCAAAACTTCCATATGCCGTTTTGAATCCGCATCGCCTGTCCACTGTCGCGTCCATAAAGCTCTTCTGGCCGAAATGGACATAGCACTTACCCGTGATGCCAGTGTGCAGATATCCCTCTGTGCATCACGCATATAAAGAAATGCATCCTTTATTTGTTCTAACGACAGTAAAATATTGTCCCTGTCCAGGGTATCAATATTTTCCATCAGGGACTCTGACCAAACTACCCCAGCACTGCCCATCCAGGCAGTCGCTACAGCTGGTCGTAGTATAACACCTGCATGTGTGTATATACTTTTTTGGATATTTTCCATCCTCCTATCTGATGGATCTTTAAGTGCGGCCGTCTCAGGAGAGGGTAACGCCACTTGTTTAGATAAGCGTGTTAGCGCCTTGTCCACCCTAGGAGGTGTTTCCCAGCGCTCCCTAACCTCTGGCGGGAAAGGGTATAATGCCAATAATTTCTTTGAAATTATCAGCTTTTTATCAGGGGCAACCCACGCTTCATTACACACGTCATTTAATTCTTCTGATTCAGGAAAAACTATAGGTAGTTTTTTCATACCCCACATAATACCCTGTTTAGTGGTACCTGTAGTATCAGCTAAATGTAACGCCTCCTTCATTGCCAAAATCATATAACGTGTGGCCCTACTGGAAAATACGGTTGAATCGTCACCGTCACCACTGGAGTCAGTGCCTGCGTCTGGGTCTGTGTCGACCGACTGAGGCAAAGGGCGTTTCACAGCCCCTGACGGTGTTTGAGTCGCCTGGACAGGCACTAATTGATTGTCCGGCCGCCTCATGTCGTCAAACGACTGCTTTAGCGTGTTGACACTATCCCGTAGTTCCATAAATAAAGGCATCCATTCTGGTGTCGACTCCCTAGGGGGTGACATCCTCATATTTGGCAATTGCTCCGCCTCCACACCAATATCGTCCTCATACATGTCGACACACACGTACCGACACACAGCAGACACACAGGGAATGCTCCTAACGAAGACAGGACCCACTAGCCCTTTGGGGAGACAGAGGGAGAGTTTGCCAGCACACACCAAAAGCGCTATATATATATATCAGGGATAGCCTTATAATAAGTGCTCCCTTATAGCTGCTTTGTTATATCAAAATATCGCCATAAATTTGCCCCCCCCTCTCTGTTTTACCCTGTTTCTGTAGTGCAGTGCAGGGGAGAGACTTGGGAGCCGTCCTGACCAGCGGAGCTGTGAGAGGAAATGGCGCAGTGTGCTGAGGAGATAGGCCCCGCCCCTTTTCTGGCGGGCTCGTCTCCCGCTATTTAGAAAAATCAGGCAGGGGTTAAATATCTCCATATAGCCTCTAGGGGCTATATGTGAGGTATTTTTAGCCTTTATAGGTATTCATTTGCCTCCCAGGGCGCCCCCCTCCCAGCGCCCTGCACCCTCAGTGACTGCCGTGTGAAGTGTGCTGAGAGGAAAATGGCGCACAGCTGCAGTGCTGTGCGCTACCTTTAGAAGACTGCAGGAGTCTTCAGCCGCCGATTCTGGACCTCTTCTGACTTCAGCATCTGCAAGGGGGCCGGCGGCGCGGCTCCGGTGACCATCCAGGCTGTACCTGTGATCGTCCCTCTGGAGCTTGATGTCCAGTAGCCAAGAAGCCAATCCATCCTGCACGCAGGTGAGTTGACTCCTTCTCCCCTCAGTCCCTCGCTGCAGTGATCCTGTTGCCAGCAGGAATCACTGTAAAATAAAAAACCTAGCTAAACTTTTTCTAAGCAGCTCTTTAGGAGAGCCACCTAGATTGCACCCTTCTCGGCCGGGCACAAAAATCTAACTGGAGTCTGGAGGAGGGTCATAGGGGGAGGAGCCAGTGCACACCACCTGATCTGAAAAAGCTTTACTTTTTGTGCCCTGTCTCCTGCGGAGCCGCTATTCCCCATGGTCCTTTCAGGAACCCCAGCATCCACTAGGACGATAGAGAAATTAATTTGTTATTGACAAAAACAGCTAAAATCATGTAATTTTTGCAAACCAAACCCCAAAATTTGGATTTAAAATCTAAATTCCAAACCACGGGAATATTCGAACTGGGATCTCCTTAAGGGATCAGGACCAGATTTTTGGCTTTTGTCGGATCTACAAAATTCGGGTCGATTTGGATTTCTGGAGAACTGAACCACACATACTACTAAGAGGGGGAAAGATTTTCAAACATTCTGGATGAAAAGTATAGTGTTTGGAAGCCTTGAGTTCAAGTGATTAACTTACTGTCTTACTGGTCACAAAAATGTTCTGTACAACTTATTAGTATAAATGTGTGATGTTACTGTAAATTTGAAAAAGGCAGATTATCCTGTGAGGGTTTTTTTCAGCCATGTTAACCATTTATTCACCACCTTTGACAATTTTCTTTTGCAAATTAGGACATAAGCAGTAGGAAACACATTAACACAGTATTTATTAACAAAGCTACCACAATAACACTATTATATCTGCCCATTTACCATTAAAAAAAAGAAGAAGAAAAAAAAAAGTCAGGGTCTAAAAAAGTAATTCATCTCAAAAAGGTTTAACTATTTAGTTAATCCTTTTTGGGATTAAATACTTTTTTTGACCCCGCTTTTTTTTTTTTTTTTTTTTTTTTTTAATGGTAAAGCGCATCCATCACTTTAAGCTTTTGTACTTACATTTTTCCTTCTTTCGCTCTTCTCTGGTTTGGAACCAACTTCTTTCCATATGCTCAGGTTCAGCACCTGACTGCAGCTTCTTTTGTGCAACACTAATCTGAAGAGTAGGCAGAATGATGCATCTTTAATATGCACAAAAATCTATGAAAAGGTACAGTGAGGAGGGACTACAGAGTATTGTGTCTTTATGCACAACATTGCAAAAAAAAAAAAAAGGACAGCTGCTGTTTTTCATGGGACATTCTATAATACGTTTTAGAAATAGAGCAGAAACAGAATTGCCCTTAAAAAGGTCATAAAAATATTTGATCGCATTTTGCAAAACTCAAACTTTAGATTCAGTTGATCAAATAAATTAAATTGTTATATAGGTCCATTTTATTATTCATCATCTAGTAGGAATTCCACAAGGGGATCAAGGTGTAAAGCACATCCTGTATATAACAGATCTGTTGACTGAGATCAGCCAGCAAGTTGCCTTCTGCAGCATGTTAAAACACGGTTAAAGGAACCAAAATGTATTTTTGATTAGTTCGTTTGAAGTGTTTTTCCTACCTGAGTCTCAGATTTCTGCATCTCTTTCTCTTCCTTCTCTAACTGCAGCACTGCATAGATCTCCTTTTCCAATTTTGTAATCTTGTCCCGAAACTTGGAAATCACATCTGATGAGAAAACATCACTGAAACAACTTATAAGAAAAAGATTGCTGCTCCCTTATAAACTAACCATAATGCCCCGCTCATTCTGTCTGCCGGCCTCTCACCTTGTGGAAGGATTCTCGCTTTCACTGGCGTCTGTGCTTTTTTAACAATTTCTTTTAGCATCTTCCTCTCTTCTTCCCCAACTAGAGACACCGATCTCCCTGCCTTACCAGCACGTGCTGTACGGCCCACTCTGTGCACATAATGCTTTACCGTGCCTGGCATAGTAAGGTTAATTACCTGAATAAACAGACAATTTATGAACAGTGGTCTTTTAAGCTCATTGGAAGTGATATTTATTGGGTTACTAATCTACTCGCTTGCAATGGTCAATGCTTACCGTTTTCACACCATGAATGTCCAAACCTCGAGCTGCCACATCTGTAGCAACCAGAATATCAATCTGCTCATCTTTAAATCGTCTGTAAATAAGTGAAGGAGTGGAAAGAATTCTTAGAATTGGGTCATTTTCAAATCCGTATGCTGGGCCCCATTAATAGGTTATATGTAAAAGACTAAGTTCTGAAAGTTACCGGAGGGACTCTAAACGCTGTGTCTGGGAGAGATTCCCATGGAGTTCTCCTACTCGCAGCCCCATCAACCCCAATAGGATATGCATGCGATGTGCCTGTTTCTTTGTCTGAGTGAAGAGCATGACGTGATCCTGGAAGGTGCGGGTGAGAAGTGCTACAAGACAAAACAGGTACAAGTCTTTCAATGAAACACAGATGATATTTCTGCAGCAGGTTACACTGGTTTCCACAGGGAAACATCAGGGGTCTAGAGTGGATCTTGATCCAGAGGCACCAACAGGCTAAAGCTTTTTCTGACAGAAAAGGTCTTCAAAACTGGACTGTCAGCGCTGTATGTCATGGTGACACTTCAGTGCTGCAGCTCCATCATCTCCCAAGCGGCAGTCAATACTCCCGTGGCCTGTTCACAATCCACAAATCTCTCAGATGTTTCATCTGAAGAGGAGGGGGGAGCATACTGTCCTGTCAGACATTGAATCAGTTTTTTGATGAGGATTCTCCATTGCAAATTGATGTCCCTGCCCTTGTGGCTGCTATTAAGCAAATCCTACAAATCACTGATGAGGATTCCACTACTGTGGCTAAGAAAACCGATATGTTTAAACGGCAGGTGGTTAATAATCTATTACGCCATTCTGACCATTTAGTGAACATCAGGCAGGAGCCCTGGTCTAATCCAGGGAAGAAATTCCCTCCGTCTAAACTGGCCTTGGCTCACTATCCTCTCCCTGCAGTTATGCGGGATTCTCATGTCACACTTTGTCCACCCTGCACTGTGACTGTTTACATGGTGTGCTCAATAAAAACATGAGAACATATAATTGTTTGTGTGGTATTAGTTTTAGCAGACGGTTTGTCTATTGTTGTGACTTAGATGAAGATCAGAACACATTTTATAACAAATTTATGCACAAATCCAGGAAATTCCAAAAGGGTTCACATACTTTTTCTTGCAACTGTATTGCCATGTCGCATCAGCAGTATCTGCGGTTTGCTATTGGCAACCTCCACTATCAGTTCCAGGCTCTGTCATTTGGACTGGCTATGGCTCCTCGGATCTTCACCAAGGTCATGGCCGTAATGACGACCCATCTCAGTCGCCAGGGAGTTAAGATCCTGCCATATCTGGATGACTTGCTTATTCTGGCAAACTCCCACAATGTCTTCCCCAGTCATCTACAACTGACGGTAAGCTTCCTACAAGCCCAAGGGTGGCTCATCAATTGGAAGAAATCCTCGCTGGTCCAAACTCAGAGCATGGTGCACCTGGGGGCACTCCTGGACACACACAGTCAATGACTGTTTCTGTCTCCAGAAAAAGTCCTGAGACTTTAAGACAGGATAAGATGCTTCCTTTGTCGCCACAGAGTGTCGATACACTCGGCGATGCAAGTACTTGGACTGATGGTGTCGGCATTCGACATGGTAGAGTACGCTCAATTTCATTCTAGCCCTGTGCAGAGGTTAATCCTTTCCAAGTGGGATGGCCTACCTCATCGGATCAGATCTCACATGATCACTTAGACTCCGGAGATTTCGCCTGTCGCTGACCTGGTGGCTACAGGACCAGCAATTGAGCAGGGGCCGTCTCTTCTGGATCCCCGACTGGGTCCTGCTGACAACGGACGGCAGTCTGAGGGGATGGGGTGAGGTGTTGGAGCAACACTGTTTTCAGGGTTGCTGGACCAAGGCGGAGTCAGGAGTCACTCCTCCCAATAAACATTCTGGAGTTGCGGGTGGTGATCAATGCATTGACTCTCGACCTGCGTTTGGTACAGAACAGGCCGGTTCAAGTACGGTACGACAATGCCACTATGGTGGCATACATAAACCATCAAGGCGAAAAACCCTTCGTTGGGTGGAACGCCATCTGCCAGCAATATCGGCAGTGTTCATTCTGGGCGTCCTAAACTGGGAAGCGGACTTCCTCAGTCGCCAGGACGTGCACACCGGAGAGTGGAGTCTTTATCCAGAAGTCTTTCAACTCCTATTGGATTAGTGGGGTCTACCAGACGTAGACCTGATGGCGTCTCGACACAATCACAAGGTTCCGGTCTTTGGATCAAGGAGCAGTGATCCTCAAGCACCATTTGTGGACGCACTGGCAATTCCATGGAACTATCGGCTGCCCTACGTGTTCCCTCCAGTGTCACTCCTGCCCAGGGTCCTGCGGAAGTTCCAACAAGAAGGAGGATTGCTACTTCTATTCGCACCAGCGTGGCCCAGACGGCATTGGTTCTCAGACCGGGTTCACTACAGCTGGCAAGCGGTCGGGCTCCCGGCGACCAGCATCCCGGCGCCGGGAGCCCGAC
Organism: Pseudophryne corroboree; assembly: GCF_028390025.1. Lineage (NCBI taxonomy): Eukaryota > Metazoa > Chordata > Amphibia > Anura > Myobatrachidae > Pseudophryne > Pseudophryne corroboree. The sequence goes on from NC_086446.1 coordinate 448,016,591, forward strand.
CGCCGGCTTACCGACAGCGTGGCGAGCGCAAATGAGCCCCTTGCGGGCTCGCTGCGCTCGCCACGCTACGGGCACGGTGGCGCGCTACACTATTTTATTCTCCCTCTATGGGGGTCGTGGACCCCCACGAGGGAAAATAAGTGTCGGTATGCCGGCTGTCGGGCTCCCGGCGCCGGTATACTGGGAGCCCGACCGCCGGCATACAGAAGACCACCCCTCAGACCTGCAGGGTTTATCGACAGAGCGTCCTCTTCTACTTCCTCAGCGCCCAGACCTCCTCGTACACGGCCCTTGTCTTTATCCGGACCTGGGCAGGCTGGCTTTGACGGCATGGCTTTTGAGGCATCACTCCTGAGAGCCAAAGGATTCTCTGAGGCGGTCATCCAAACTATGTTAAAAGCCCGCAAACCGGCATCTGCTCGGATTTATTACATGGTCTGGAATTCTTACTTCACCTGGTGTGCTGATAAGAATTATGATGCATACAGATTCAGAACTTCCAGAATTCTGGCTTTTCTGCAAAGAGGCCTGGACTTAAGCCATCGTCTGGCCTCCCTCAAGGCGTCACATATCTGCCTTGTCGGTATGGTTTCACAGAAAAATTGCGTCTTTACCAGACGTTCATACATTCACTCAGGGCGTCTTACAGATTATGCCTCCCTATGTCCCTCCTGTGGCTCTATGGGATCTGTCTGTTGTGCTGAATGCCCTGCAAGAGTCTCCATTTGAACCTCTTGAGACGGTGGACCTTAAATGGCTCACGGCCAAGGTCTTGTTTTTACTGGCTATTGCCTCTGCAAGAAAGGTGTGGGACTTAGGCGCATTGTCCTGTCGTCCACCCTTTCTAATATTTCATTGTGACCGGGCAGTTCTCAGAACTCGCCAGGTTATTTACCATCTTTTCACATTAACCAAGAGATTGTAGTTCCGGCCTTCATCGCTTCTGATTTGTCCTCCAAAGAGCGGTCTTTGGATGTGGTACGGGCTCTCCGTATATTTGTGGCGAGGACTGCCTCTATCAGATTCCGTTTTTGTTTTGTTTGTTTTTCACAAACATGGCTGGCCTGCGAATAAGCAAACCTTGACCAGATGGATTAGAATGGTGATTGCACAAGCTTATGCGCAGGCTGGTCTCCTAGCTCCTGCTGCTATTAATGCCCATTCTAATCGGTCTGTTGGACCTTCTTGGGCGGCCCGTCGTGGCGCATCCGCAGAACAATTGTGCAAGGCGGCTACGTGGTTCTCTGTGAACACGTTCATTAGTTTCTATGCCTTTGATACTTCCGCCTCCCAGGATGCTTCCTTTGGACACCGGGTTCTCATACCTGACTAAGACGCGTCCCCTCCCTTGAGGAACTGCTTTAGGACATCCCTGATGTTTTCCCCGTGGAAACCAATGTAACCTGCTGCAGAAAAGGAGAGTTATGGTAGACTTTCCATTGTTAACGCTCTTTCTGCGAGGTACATTGGGTTCCACAGGGCAGCCACCCTGACACACCTAGCTTCTATGGGTTTGTATGGCATTAGCTGCTGGTCCCTTCTCCTGTTGTGAGAATGTGATTCTATGTGACTAACATCTACCTTCTCTTACCTGCTCCTGCATTGGACTGGTTAACGAAACTGAGCTCACAGTGCCTGGAGGCGGGGTTATAGAGGAGGCCCCAATGCATCCTGGGACACTCTAAAGCTTTAGCCTGTTGGTGCCGCTGGATCAAGATCCACTCTACACCCCTGATGTTCCCCTGTGGATCCCAATGCACCTCGCAGAAAGAGAGTTAACAATGGTAAGTCGACCATAACTGTCCTTTTTGATTGTTTGGTCAATAAACAAACTAACAGATCCAACCAAACAAGACCTAATGTTTCTTTATGGAAACAGGTTTGTGTGTGCAGTAATACAGTCAGAGTGTTGCAAATGTTGGCTGTTCTCCGTATGTCTGATCACCGACTATGCATATGCTACCAATTTAAATTCTCATAACTTCTAGTTAATGCCGAGATTTGGCACCTTTAATGCGGGTGGTATTCATGTGACCGGCGGTCTGCTGACCGACAGTCACATGACCTCCTCCACCATCCCGCCGCCTCAGTATCCCGATGGTCGGCATGCCGACCAACAGAGACTATTTCCACTCGTGGGTGTCCACGACACCCATAGAGTGGGAATAGAACCCGTGGCGACCGCAGGTCGCCACCGAGCCCGCAGCGCTGCGGACGCAGCGAGCCCGCAAGGGGCTTGCTGCACTCGCCCCTCCCCGCCGGGATCCCGGCGTCGGTATGCTGCCGGGATCCCGGCGTCGTAAGCTGACCGGCGGTCAGGAGACCGCCGGTCAGCCATACTACACCCTTTAATGCAGCACGCAGTGTGCACTTTTTATAGTGCATTTGTAATTACATATACACTTACTCAAATAGAAGCTACTATCAAGCAGAGTGGCAAAACGCAAACTACCATCTAAAATACCTAATCCAATAATTGAATTTTGGATTAATTCTTTAGTCTCGAGTGGCATACTCTGTCAATAGACCGTCCATCTCTGACCTTCACCAAAATTCACAAGATAAACTATTATCATTTATTAGTTTCAGAAGCCGGCTAGTACATCAGTTCCCCCCACATATGGTATTCCGCAGGAGGATAAGAGGACATAGTCGAAATTACAATAACTACTGGTTATGTGCATCAGATCTTACTAATTTAAAACAGTTGCATCTGTGGGTTATCAAATATTAAATAGGGCAAAGCAGAGATTACTATCTTTCATTCATGTAATGATCATGGAGAAGGAGTCTTCAACCTGTGGACCTCCAGCTGCTGTGGAACTACACATCCCAGCATGCCCTTCCTCAGTTTTAGCATGCCTTTATAGCAAAACTGGCAGTGTATGCTGGGATCACAGGTTGAAGACCTATGATGTAGAGCCTAGTCAGCCCATAGGGGCCAGTGCTCCTCCTCTTGCTGACACTACCTGCAGCAACACCAAAGACAGATATAAGTACCAAAAGGAAGGTTTATTTACCACAAGCAATGGCTTCCCGGTCACCCTCTCTATTCGGTCGTATCCTAACAAATTCTTGTCGCAGAAATGGTGCAACATCGGTGTTGCTATTTACAAAGATACGCACAGGATTTCGGAGGGACACAGATGCCAAATCTTGAACCTGCCAAAGACCGTAACCGCAAAAACACTTTATTGGATTTTGTTTTACAAGAATATGATGAAAGTTACAGACTCATTTTCTTTCACAAAATATTCTTAACTGGAAACAATTCAGTCACCGTATTTGACATATAATTGTATTACACATATTTCCCATGAATACAGAAGTGTTACCTCCTCGGACATAGTTGCAGAAAAGAGCAGTGTCTGTCGCTGATGGGAGCAAAGTCGGATGATTTCCTTCATCTGTTCTTCAAAATACTCATCCAGCATTCTACATATAAAAAAAATATACAATAGAAAAAGATCAAAATTGTGCAGATTTGCTGGAAGCAGCCTGTGGTGCAGAAATACAGAGCCTTCACCAAACTCAAAATAACCCAAATGTAATTCCAAAAATACTGCCACACAATGGCGCCACCATAAGATAATAGGGGTATAGTACAATTTTCTTACACTTTAAGAATGATTTCCAATAAAATGAGTACTTTGCTTTCCTCAATGCTGAAACTCGGAAGAATAAAACCTAGTGCAATACTGCTTAAACAAGAACTCTTACTTATTGAAAGAGCCGCACTCACATTCAAATGAATCAGGTATGCGTATCACACCACGTAGGTGTAGTATGGTCTTTAACCTGCACACCCTTATGTGATATATGCTAATTTGATTTTATCCTAAGTGAGTGTGATTGTATTAAATTGTTTTTATTTTTTCCAACAATCTTGCACTATTGTTCCACTTTTTTCAAGTTTTAGTAGTAAAACAAGAAAGAAAACTTCTGTGGAGTTTAAAGACAATACTACACCTACGTGATGTGATACGCATATCCGATTCATTAGAACTGTGAGTGCAGCTCTTTACCCTGTCACACCAAAAATGCAGGGTCTTACCCGGGAATGCGGCCCCGGGATCATGCAGGGACATTCCCGGGTAAGACGCCTAGCATACCGCAGTCAGCAGCCCGGCATATTGCCGGGTTGCTGACGTCAGCTGTGACGCGGCGGGGGCAGCGCTAGAGATCATATGATCTCCAAGCGCCACCTGTACATAGAGAGTGAACGGGAGCCGGGGCGCATTGACCCGGCTCCCGTTCACACTGCACAGTGAGCCGGTTTGAACGCGGGTTCAACCCTGGTCAAGAGCAGGGTTGAAATACCCGGTCACTGGACCCGGTATTTCAGCCCGGTACCCTTTTATACCGCACATGAACACGGGTTATGCGCGTTTATGTGCCAATAACCAGTGTTCAGAGGTGCTGGTGTGAAATGGGTATAAATAAGAGTTCTTGTTTAAGCAGTATTCCACTAGGTTTTATTCTTCTGAGTTTCAGCACTGAGGAAACCAAAGTACTCGTTTTACTGGAAATCATTCTTAAAGTGTAAGAAAATTGTACTACACCCCTATTATCATTGGGTGGCCGTTTTTTGGGAATTACATATAAAAGAATGGCAAAAGGTTATGGGTCCTGTTCTATTCATGATAACCTGTGTTGTCTAGGTAAAAAGAGGATTTTGGTACTTACCGATAAATCCATTTCTCTGAATCCTCTAGGGGACACTGGAGTCCTATACAGTAGGGGACACTGGAGTCCTATACAGTAGGGGTGTGAAGCTTGCAACCGGAGGTGTGGCACAATCTAAAATTAGCATTGTCTGCATAGCTGGCTCCTCCCCCTTCACATCCCTCCTCCCTCAGTTTTGAAAATTTGACTGAGAGAATAGGACATGATACTATAGCACATGGCGAGGAACCGAACCGTACAACATATCAAACAGCAACCAATAACTCTTAACCGAATAACTTACGCTGTTTTTACAAACTGTTTGAACAAGAACTTTGAACACAGCAGGTTGACAGCACCGAGGCGGGCGTCCAGTGTCCCCTAGAGGATTCAGAGAAATGGATTTATCGGTAAGTACCAAAATCCTCTTTTCTCTTTCATCCACTAGGGGACACTGGAGTCCTATACAGTAGGGGACGTCCCAAAGTTATCCCCCAGGGAGGGAGTGCTGTCAGTGGCCTGCAAAACTAAACGTCCGAACTTAGAGTTTCCGGACGCAAATGTAGCAAACCTGTAAAATTTTGCGAACATGTGGGCTAAGGACCACGTCGCCGCTCTGCAAAGTTGAGTAGTGGAAGTACCGCCGGCAGCCGCCTATGAGGCACCCACTGATCGGGTGGTATGAGCACCCGTCGGAACCGGAACCTGTTTGCCACAGGAAATATAAGCTTGCCGAATGATAAGTCTAATCCAGCTAGACAAAGACTGCTTAGAAGCTAGCCAAACATTCTTAGGCCCATCATAGAGAACAAACAAATGGTCCGACCTTCTGAAGGACGACGTAACTTGTACGTATTCCCGGAAAGCTCGGACAACATCCAAGGACACGTCCCCATCTGTGAGACCCTGGAAAGATGGGACCACAATTGGCTGGTTTACATGAAACCCTGAAACAACCGTAGGTAGGAAATCTGCCCTCGGACGGAGCTCTGCCCTACCCCCATGAAAAATAAAAAAAGGGACTCTTACACGATAAGACTCCCAACTCAGAAAACCTCCTGGCTGAAGCCAAGGCAAGCAATAGTGAGACCTTCCAAGAGAGATATTTCAGGCCTGTTCTTGCTAACGGCTCAAAAGTTGGTGATCTCTAAAATTCCAACACCAAATGTAAGTCCCCCGGCGCAGTGGGAGAATGAAAAGGGGGTGGTCTCCTCAGAACCCCCTGTAAAAAGGTTTGAATCTCCTGCAAGGATACTAACCGCTATTGAAAACCGGATGGAGAGAGACGAAATTTGAACCTTCAGAGAGCCCAGCTTCAGTCCTACATCTAGCCCGGCCTGAAGGAAAAGGAGAAGTCTGGATACGTGGAAGTTCTGTGAACTCCACCCACGTTCCTGACACCCTTACATGTAAGTCTTCCAAATCCTGTAGCAGTGCATGGCTGCTGTGACCTGCTTCCTAGTGGCAAGCATTGTAGGAATGGCCGTTCCAGGTATCGCTCCGTTCCGTAAGATCCGGGTTTCAATAGCCACGCTGTTAAACGCAGCCTGTTTAGGTCTGGGTGTGGGAATGGTCTCCGAGACAGCAGGTCCTCACTATGAGGCAACTGGCAAGGATCTGCCGCTAGTAACCCCCGCAGGTCAGAGTACCCACTCACTGCGGGGTCCATCTGGTGCATCCGAATTGCCCACACTCGTTCTTGTTTCACCCTTTTCAGAACCCTGTGTATGGGTAGGAAAGGTGGAAAATGTAAACCCTACCTGTAACATCAAAGACGTGTTAATGTGTCCACTCCTTCTGCTGCTGTATCTCTTGTCCTGGACAATGATTTGGGCAGCTGATGGTTTTGTCGCGACACCATTAGGTCTACTTGAGGTAGGCCTCATCTCCTCACCACCATGTCTAAAATCCGTTGATGTAGTCACCACTCTCCCGGATGCATGGCCTGGCGACTGAGATACTCTGCTTCCCAGTTCTCCACACCTGGAATGAACACTGCCGAGAGGATGATGTCTTGTCTTTCTGCCTACAATAATATTCTTGTGGCATCCTCTAACGCCCTCCTGCTCATTGTTCCTCCTTCACGGTCTATGTAAGCCGTCAACGTGACATTGTCCGACTGTATCCTTAAGTGCTGACCCATGACGAGGTCTTCGGTTAAGAGAAGCGCCGTGTAAACTGTTCTGAGTTCGAGAATGTTTATGGGTAGGCTGTTTTCCAGTAACGTCCATCTGCCTAGAAACTGATGTTCCTCGAAGACGGGACCCCAACTTCTGAGGCTGGCGTCCGTTGTCAGGATCCTCCAATCCCAAATGCCGAATCTCTTGCCTGCTGCGAGATTCCTGTGCAACGACCACCAAATTAAGGAGGTTCGCATGCGCGGTGTAAATCGGATTCTTCGATGCAGAAGCCAATGCGAAACCGCTCCGAGTAATGAGGTTCATCTGGAATGGTCGAGAACGAAGTCTGCCGTACTGGAGAGCTTCGAACGACGCCACCCTCTGCCCGAGAAGTTGCACACAGAGGTTTAGAGAAACCGTTTGTGTTCTCAGTACCTGAGCCACTACTCTCTGTAGGTCCTGGACCTTGTGATCAGTAGATAGTCTAGATAAGGTATAATCGAGACCCCCAACAGTCTCAATCCTCCAACCATGATTGCCATGATCTTCGTAAAGATTCTTGGGGCTGGTGATAGGCCGAACGGCAAGGTCCAGAATTGGTAGTGATCAGTCACCAGTGCGAAACTTAAGTAAGCCTGGTGAGGAGTCCAGAGCGAGATATGCATCCTTTATGTCCATGGATACCATGCATTCGCCTCACTCTAAGCCTGCAATGACCAACTGGATTGATTTCATCCTGAATTTGCAGCTCCTTAGAAACTGTTTTAAAACTTTTAAATTGAGTATCGGTCCGACCGTCCCGTCTGGCTTTGGCACGACAAAAAGAGTGGAATAGAAAAGCCTTCCTCTCTGCGAGGCGGGAACTAGGACAATGACCTCTGACCATAGCAATTTCTGAAGTGCTGTTAGTAGTGCCTTCTTTCTGAGGGCACGAGGCAATCCTCTTGTAAACAAACTGACTGAGGCCTCTGTTGAAAATCCAGTTTGTACCCCGGGAAATTATGTTGTTTATCCAAAGTTCTGGTGAGGTTTTGGCCCAGATGTCCGAAAACCTTCCAGATGCGCGCCCATCCAGGGGGGACCCCAGAAGAGATGGGAGGCCGTCATGCCACAGTCTTGTCAGCAGGTTTATCCTGCTTTCTGGTCTTTGACTGTGAGTGGCCTCTACCTCTGCCTCCACGTGCTTGTGTACAGAAACTTCTTCCTTAGGCTCGAAGGGACGGTGATCCAAATGAATTAGACATTGGTCCCGAATAACCTCTCCTAACCTGTGGAGTGGTTCTCGTATAAAGAGTAGGTAGAAACGTGGACTTCCCTGCTGCAGCTTGCGAAATCCACTTGTCCAACTCTGGACCGAAAAGCATTTCACCCCCAAAGGGGATGGGTTCTACCGCCTTCTTGGTGTCAGAGTCTCCTTGCCATTCTCTTAGCCATAAAATCCGTCTAGCCGATATGGCCGATGCAGAGATGCGCAATGCTATCCTGCTAATATCCTTTGAGGCTTGACACAGGTATGAAGCGGATGCTGGAATATGTTCCGCCAGTTGGGTAATATCTTCCAAGCTATTTTCCTCTTCAATAGCTTGTACAATACGTCCAGACCATGCTCCCATGGCCTTGTTAACCAAAACCCAGACTATCGTAGGTCTCCGTGCCTCCTTTGCTGCTACGAAAAATTTACTTTAAAGCTGTCTCAACTTACAAACCGTGATATTAGGTATTGGTAAGATGGTCTTCCTTGACAACCTTCCTAAGGAAGCATCCACTACTGGTGGAGTCTACCACTTATCCATTACCCCGTTAGGTAAAGGGTAAGTTACCTGAAACCTCTTTGGAAATTTAAAGCGTTTATCAGGTTGCTTCCAAGCCTCTGAGATTGGAGAAATGTAGGAATGGGAAACACTGCTGAATGCGTTTGTTTTTTTTTTTTTTTTTTTTGGAATTCGATTAATTCGAAATCCTCTAGCTCCTTAACTTTTTTTTTTCACTTTAAAGTTTAGGATCTCTTCTACCACGTCAAAGTAAGGAATCAATACCCGCGATTGCCGTGTCCTCTTCTGGAGAATCGGCGTTTAGGTTAGATTCAATCATCCTCTGATTCTGGTACAATAGGAAGAGGTCTTTTAACTACCTTGCGCACATTTGTTTCTGCTTGTGCGGGCGGTGTTAACCTGATGAAAAATTATTTCATCGTTCTTGAGAATCCCGCAGCCCATTCTGATTGGTGCTTGCGTAATTCCGCCATCTCCTTGGAGATTTTACCTGCAAGGTCTTCCACATATGACCTAGACGGAGCACTGCTCCCAGGTGTAGCGTCCTTGTCTGGAGTCGCACACTCCGGAGCTGCCAACACGTGTGCTCGTTTTGTTACCTTTCGTACAAACATAACAGGTCTTATTGTTTAAACCCCCTACCAGGGTACTACGCAGTGCTTTCCCCTTTAAACTAGGAAAAGAAAGACTGCGGTAGATGACGGAAGCAAAGGTTTCGGATCCGGCTGGAAATACTCTTCCCTTGTATTGCAAAAAGGAATAGACAAGAATAAATAAATTAAAAAATAAAATAAATAATAATTAAAAACCCAGCCGACCAAGTTGTATCCGCCTGCTTCCTTGTATTTTCTACAGGATCTTTGTACTAGAAGTCCTTTTGAAAATATAAATGGAAAGTAAAATTATTTGTTCAGGAGATCCTCAGTATTTTTCGCAATATATACTTTCCCCAGCAGAGGGAGCTATTGCTACATTATAACATCCCTCTTGGTATCTATACGAGGGGGAAGGAATGGCGCCACTTAGAAATAATTAAAATCTCCGTCACTGAAAAAGTTTGGGAACTTCCAAATCTCCCATCGGTAAACTTATCTATTATACCTCACTATTCAGTGCTTATAAGTAATATATACATGCTGTCAATGTAACGCTTGTTACACGTTGACAGAACGGCCTCAGGAAACACTAACCGCCGCAGTTACAGACCAGTCCCCACTGTCGCACTTCCACCCTGTGGGTATGCAGTAGCAATACTAAGGCAGGCGTTCTGTCAGAAAGTGACAATTATAATGGAGGAGAGGAAAACATAACGGGGAATGTAACAGCAAGTATAACATCTACTGTAAAAAAGGAAGCAAATGGAGAAATAATAAGAATTTACTCACCGGTAATTCTATTTCTCGTAGTCCGTAGTGGATGCTGGGAACTCCGTAAGGACCATGGGGTATAGACAGGCTCCGCAGGAGACTGGGCACTCTTAAAAGAAAGATTAGGTACTATATCTGGTGTGCACTGGCTCCTCCCTCTATGCCCCTCCTCCAGACCTCAGTTAGGGAAACTGTGCCCGGAAGAGCTGACATTACTAGGAAAGGATTTGGAATCCAGGGTAAGACTCATACCAGCCACACCAATCACACCGTACAACTCGTGATAACTATACCCAGTTAACAGTATGAATAATAACTGAGCCTCTCTCAACAGATGGCTCATACAATAACCCTTTAGTTAAGCAATAACTATATACATGTATTGCAGAGAGTCCGCACTTGGGACGGGCTCCCAGCATCCACTACGGACTACGAGAAATAGAATTACCGGTGAGTAAATTCTTATTTTCTCTGACGTCCTAGTGGATGCTGGGTACTCTGTAAGGACCATGGGGATTATACCAAAGCTCCCAAACGGGCGGGAGAGTGCTGATGACTCTGCAGCACCGAATGAGCAAACTCAAGGTCCTCCTCAGCCAGGGTATCAAACTTGTAGAATTTTGCAAAAGTGTTTGAACCCGACCAAGTAGCAGCTCGGCAAAGTTGTAAAGCTGAGACCCCTCGGGCAGCCGCCCAAGAAGAGCCCACCTTCCTCGTGGAATGGGCTTTTACTGATTTAGGATGCGGCAGTCCAGCCGCAGAATGTGCAAGCTGAATCGTGCTACAGATCCAGCGAGCAATAGTCTGCTTTGAAGCAGGAGCACCCAGCTTGTTGGGTGCATGCAGGATAAATAGCGAGTCAGTTTTTCTGACTCTAGCCGTCCTGGAAATATAAAGTTTCAGGGCCCGGACTACGTCCAGCAACTTGGAATCCTCCAAGTCCCTAGTAGCCGCAGGCACCACAATAGGTTGGTTCAAATGAAACGATGATACCACCTTAGGGAGAAATTGGGGACGAGTCCTCCATTCTGCCCTTTCCATATGGAAGATCAGATATGGGCTTTTACATGACAAAGCCGCCAATTCTGACACACGCCTAGTCCAAGCTTAGGCCAAAAGCATGACCACTTTCCACGTGAGATATTTTAGCTCCACGGTCTTAAGTGGCTCAAACCAGTGGGATTTTAGGGATCCAACACACGTTAAGATCCCAAGGTGCCACTGGAGGCACAAAAGGGGCTGAATATGCAGCACCCCTGTAACAACGTCCGAACTTCAGGCAGTGAGGCCAGTTCTTTTTGAGAGAAAAAGGGATAGGGCCGAAATCTTGGCCTTTATGGATCCTAATTTTAGGCCCATAGTCACTCCTGACTGTAGGAAGTGCAGGAATCGACCCCCCCTGGAATTCCTCTGTAGGGCCTTCCCGGCCACACACCAAGCAACCTATTTTCGCCATATACAGTGAAAAAGTCTTGCTGTCACGTCTTTCCTAGCCTTTATCAGCGTAGGAATAACTGCATCCGGAATGCCCTTTTCCGCTAGGATCCGGTGTTCAACCGCCATGCCGTCCAACGCAGCCGCGGTAAGTCTTGGATGAGACAGGGTCCCTGTTGCAACATGTCCTGACTGAGAGGCAGAGGCCATGGGTCCTCTGAGAGCATTTCTTGCAGTTCCGGGTACCGAGTCCTTCTTGGCCAATCCGGAGCAAAGAATATTGTTCACACTCCTCCGTTTATTACAATTCTCAGCCCTTGGGTCTGAGAGGAAGAGGAGGGAATATATAGACCGACTGGAACACCCACGGTGTTACTAGTGCGACCACAGCTATCGCCTGAAAGTCCCTTGACCCAGCGTAAAACCTTTTTTATCTTTTTATTGAGGTGGGACGCCATGTAGTCCACCTGAGGCAGTTTCCATCAAATTGCAAAACTGCGTGAAGACTTCCTGATGAAGTCACCACTTTCCCGGGTGGAGGTCGTGTCCACTCCCGGAATGAATACTGCTGACAGCGCGCTTACTTGATTCTCCGCCCAGCGAAGAATTCTGGTGGCTTCTACCCTCGCCACCCTGCTCCTTGTGCCGCCCTGGCGGTTTACATGAGCCCCTGCGGTCTGACTGGATCAGAACCGGTTGGTCGCGAAGCAGGAACTCCGCTTGACTTAGGGCGTTGTATATGGCCCTTAGTTCCAGGATATTGATGTGAAGGCAAGTCTGTTGGCTTGACCACAAACCTTGGAATTTTCTTCCCTGTGTAACTGCCCCCCACCCTCGGAGGCTTGCATCCGTGGTCACCAGGACCCAGTCCTGAATGCCGAATCTGCGGCCCTCGAGAAGGTGAGCACTCCGCAGCCACCACAAGAGAGACACCCTGGCCCTGGGGGATAGGGTGATTAACCGATGCATCTGAAGATGTGATCCGGACCACTTGTCCAGTAAGTTCCATTGTCCTTGCACGGAACCAGCCGAAGGGGATGGCCTCGTATGATGCCATCATCCTTCCCAGTGATGCACTGACACCTGTTTTGGTTTTCAATGGATTCCTGACCAGTGTCATGAGCTCCTGAGCTCTCTCTATCGGGAGATAAACCCTCTTCTGGTCTGTGTCTAGGATCATGCCTAGGCGAGGCAGAAGAACTGTAGGAACCAACTGCGACTTCGGAATATATAGAATCCAGTCGTGTTGCCGTTTCACTTCCAGAGAAGGTGATACGCTGTCCAGCAACTGCTCTCTTGATCTCGCTTTTATGAGGAGATCATCCAAGTATGTGATAATAGTGACACCTTGCTTCCGCAGGAGCACCATCATATCCGCCATTACCTTGGTGAAATTGGTAATGACAATCCCGTACCGCAATTCTGAGGTAAGCCTGATGAGGTGGATAAATGGGGACACGAAGGTATGCATCCCTTATGTCCCAATTCATTTCAGGCTTGCAATGACCGCTCTTAGCGATTCCATCTTGAACCTGAACCTTTTCAGGTATATGTTCAGGGATTTTAATACAATATGGGTCTAACCGAACAGTCTGGTTTCGGGATTATAACATGGTCGAATAATAACACCCTCTTGTTGAAGGAGGGGACCCTTGACCACCACCTGTTGAAGATACAATTTACGAATTGCAGTTAACACTGGCTCCCTCTCTTGGGGGGAAGCCCGCCGGGTCCTCGGTGAGGGGGCATCTTCTCACAGTCCAGCCTGTATCCCTGCGATACAATTTCTATTGCCCAGGGATCTAACAAGGAGTGAACCCACTTGTGGCTGAACTTACGAAGGCGTGTACCCACCGGGCCTAGCTCCGCCTATGGAGCCCCAGCGACATGCGGTGGATTTTTGTAGAGGCCGGGGAGGACTTCTGTTCCTGGGGACTAGCTGTGTTGTACAGCTTCTTTCCTCTGCCCCCGGCTCTGACAAGAAAGGACGCACCTCAGACTTTCTTGTTTCTTTATTCGAAAAGCTGCATTTAATAATGTCGTGCTTTCCTAGGCTGTGCAGGAATATAAGGCAAAATATCAGAATTACCAGCTATAGCTGTGGAGACCAGGCCCGAGAACCTTTCTCCACACAATCCTCAGCCTTCCATATGCCTCTTAAGTCGGCATCATCTGTCCAATGTATATTCTACAGGACACGTCAAGCAGAAATCGACATAGCTTTTGTCTCTAGGACCCAGTATACTCATGTCCCTTTGGGCATGCTTTATAATTATATATCTATCACTTAAGACAGCATCTTAAAATATTTATATGCATACTAGAGTCTCAATCTCTGCTGATAAGGTACCTGTCCACGCTGCCACAGCGCTATAAACCCATGCCGACACAATCGCCGGTCTGGGTAGTATACTAGAATGTGCACACTATCTGCAGGATCCCTGAGAATAGCTAGTGCAAACAGGACACCCAAGGGGAAGATTCTCAACACATCCTGGCCCTAGTGGGGAAAGGATACAGCCTGAGAATTCTCTTGTGGGAAGCTGCCGTCTCTTGTCTGGAGATTCCCGCTCTTTTTCCTCATGAGAGGAGGGAAATTTACCTCAGCATTCTTCCCCTTAACATGTGTACTCTCGTGTCAGGGACAGATGAGTCATCAGTGATATGCAAATCATCTTTTATTCCAATAATCATATATTGAATATCTTTTAGCCCTCTTGGCTGTAACTTTGCATTATCGTAGTCGACAGTGGAGTTAAACTCCGTGTCGATACTTTGTTATTTTGGATAGTGAACATAGAGAGACTCTGAAGGACTCTGTGACATAGGGACAGACCAGGGTAGATTTCCTTTCTGTTCCCTAACCTTTTGTGCAATAATTTTACCTCAGCACTTACACATATCCAAACAGGTGTCGGCGTTGGTGACGGAGACACCCTCCCACACACATATCCGCTCTATCACCTCCTTAGAGGAGCCTTTTACCTCAGACATGTCGACACACGCATACCGACACACCACACACACAGGGGATGCTCTATTTGAAGACAGTTCCCCCACCAGGCCCTTTGGAGAGACAGAGAGAGAGAGTATGCCAGCACACACCACAGCGCTATATAATACAGGGATGTACACTATACTGAGTGATTTTTCCCCTATAGCAGCTTATATACAGTTTTGCGCCTAAATTTATGTGCCCCCCCTCTCTTTTTTACCCTTTGTGTACCAGGATACTGCAGGGGAGAGCCTGGGGAGCTTCCTTCCAGCTGAGCTGTGAAGAGAAAATGGCGCCGGTGTGCTGAGGAAGAAGGCCCGGCCCCCTCAGCGGCGGGCTTCTGTCCTTTTATGTACTTTAATGGTGGGGGTTAATGCACATATACAGTTTATCAGACTGTATTATGTGCTTTTCGCCAAGTAAGGTAATCTAATTGCTGCCCAGGGCGCCCCCCCCCCAGCGCCCTGCACCCATCAGTGACCGGAGTGTGTGGTGTGCTAAGGGAGCAATGGCGCACAGCTGCAGTGCTGTGCGCTACCTTAATGAAGACCGGAGTCTTCAGCCGCCGATTTTCAACTTCTCTTCGTTCTTCTGGCTCTGCAAGGGGGACGGCGGCGCGGCTCCGGGACCGGACGACCGAGGACTGGGCCTGTGTTCGATCCCTCTGGAGCTAATGGTGTCCAGTAGCCTTAGAAGCCCAAGCTAGCTGCAAGCAGGTAGGTTCGCTTCTCTCCCCTCAGTCCCACGTAGCAGTGAGTCTGTTGCCAGCAGATCTCACTGAAAATAAAAAACCTAACAAATACTTTCTTTTCTAGGAAGCTCAGGAGAGCCCCTAGGGTGCATCCAGCTCTGGCCGGGCACAGATACTAACTGAGGTCTGGAGGAGGGGCATAGAGGGAGGAGCCAGTGCACACCAGATATAGTACCTAATCTTTCTTTTAAGAGTGCCCAGTCTCCTGCGGAGCCTGTCTATACCCCATGGTCCTTACGGAGTTCCCAGCATCCACTAGGACGTCAGAGAAAGTTGTCTATTGGTGGCAATCGCCTATATACAGTACAGTGGAAGCAGTGATTTTTGTAAGCTGAACAATAGCTATTAGCATGCAGCCGATTCATTTGAAAGTGTGACATCGTTGAAAGAAGAACTGCAGAAAGACCACAAAATTGCTACATATACTTTGTGTAGGTAATCAGTTCTAATAGGATGGATGTGCTAAAGTATAGCGTGCAAACAGAAATTATGTCCTTAAAGTCACTAAGGGGGACATTTACTAAGCAGTGATAAGTGCGGAGAAGTGAGCCAGTGGAGAAGTTGCCCATGGCAACCAATCAGCACTGAAGTAACTGCTATAATTTGCATACTATAAAATGATACAGAGCTGCCGATTGGTTGATGGGGCAACTTCACCACTGGCTCACTTCTCCGCTCTTATCACTGCTTAGTAAATGTCCCCCTTTATCTTTTAGAAATATTTCCTATGTACAGAATGTACACGGACTACTGATACTTCTATAAAAGCACCTGCATGTCCCAAATCTAGTGTTAGACAGAGCACATGATCCGCCCTACATTGCACAGTAGTGACTAGATTGCCATTAGTACAGTGAGCTTTTACACATGCAGCCAAGATGTAATGAGCATTTCTAGCCATATAGGTGAATCACCGAAGCATTGCACTGAGAATATATAGAACTCAAATGAAAGAACTGTACTTTTTAGAGAAGTAGAATGGTCTTTAAGCCCACATGGTCCCTAAAGATCACATATGGTCACAGTATGTTTGGAAAGGATCCTCACCGATCTGCCTCGTCCAGGATCAGAACTTCAATAGCATTAAGGCTGAATGAGGGGCAATTGTGCAGATGGTCAATGAGTCTCCCTGGGGTGGCAATGAGAATATCAGGGCCAGCTCTCAAGGCAGCTTCCTGGGATTTCACATCCAGGCCCCCTGTAAGATAACCAGAGGAGATCCCAGTATTAAGATGGAACACCAATATGTATATAAAAACACAAACTACTGAATGCATAAGGTAAAAATAAGAATTTACTTACCGATAATTCTATTTCTCGGAGTCCGTAGTGGATGCTGGGGTTCCTGAAAGGACCAGGGGGATAGCGGCTCCGCAGGAGACAGGGCACAAAAAGTAAAGCTTTCCGATCATGTGGTGTGCACTGGCTCCTCCCCCTATGACCCTCCTCCAGACTCCAGTTAGGTACTGTGCCCGGACGAGCGTACACAATAAGGGAGGAATTTTGAATCCCGGGTAAGACTCATACCAGCCACACCAATCACACTGTACAACCTGTGATCTGAACCCAGTTAACAGTATGATAACAGCGGAGCCTCTGAAAAGATGGCTCACAACAACAATAACCCGATTTAGTTAGCAATAACTATGTACAAGTATTGCAGATAATCCGCACTTGGGATGGGCGCCCAGCATCCACTACGGACTCCGAGAAATAGAATTATCGGTAAGTAAATTCTTATTTTCTCTATCGTCCTTGTGGATGCTGGGGTTCCTGAAAGGACCATAGGGATTATACCAAAGCTCCCAAACGGGCGGGAGAGTGCGGATGACTCTGCAGCACCGAATGAGAGAACTCCAGGTCCTCTTTTGCCAGGGTATCAAATTTGTAGAATTTTACAAACGTGTTCTCCCCCGACCACGTAGCTGCTCGGCAAAGTTGTAATGCCGAGACCCCTCGGGCAGCCGCCCAAGATGAGCCCACCTTCCTTGTGGAATGGGCCTTAACAGATTTAGACTGTGGCAGGCCTGCCACAGAATGTGCAAGTTGAATTGTGCTACCAATCCCACGAGCAATCGACTGCTTAGAAGCAGAAGCACCCAGCATTGTTGGGTGCATACAGGATAAACAGCAAGTCAGATTTCCTGACTCCAGCCAACCTGGAAACTATATTTTCAGGGCCCTGATAACATCCAGCAACTTGGAGTCCTCCAAGTCCCTAGTAGCCGCAGGTACCACAATAAGCTGGTTCAGGTGAAACGCTGACACCACCTTAAGGAGAAACTGGGGACGAGTCCGCAGCTTTGCTCTGTCCGAATGGACAATCAGATATGGCTTTGTGAGATAAAGCCGCCAATTCTGACACTCGCCTGGCCGAGGCCAGGACCAACAGCATGGTCATTTTCCATGTGAGATATATCAAATCCACAGATTTGAGTTGTTTAAACCAATGTGATTTTTTAGGAATCCCAAAACTACGTTGAGATCGCCCAGTGCCACTGGAGACATCAAAGGGGCTGTATATGCAGTACTCCCTTAACAACTTCTGGACTTCAGGAACTGAAGCCAATTTCTTTCTGGAAGAAAATCAACAGGCCGAAATTTGAACCTTAATGGACCCAATTTGAGACCCATAGACACTCCTGTTTGCAGGAAATGTAGAAATTAACCTAGTTGAAATTCTTCCGTGGAGCCTTCCTGGACTCACACCCTGGCACATATTTTCACCTAAGTGGTGATAATGTTGTGCGGTCACCTCCTTCCTGGCTCTGACCAGGGTAGGGATGACCTCTTCCGGAATGCCTCTTTCCCTTAGGATCCGGCGTTCACCCGCCTTGGCGTCAACGCAGCTGCGGTAAGTCCCGGAACAGACACGGTTCTTGCCGAATCAAGACCCTTCTTAGTATCTCTTGAAGTTCCGGGAACCAAGTCCTTCTTGGCCAAACCGGAGCCACGAGTATAGTTCTTACTCCTCTCCTTCCTATCATTTTCAATACATTGGGTATGAAAAGCAGAGGATGGAACACATACACCGACTGGTACACCGACGGTGTTACCAGAGCGTCCCAGCTATTGCCTGAGTGTCTCTTGACCTGGCGCTTCAGGTGGGACGCCATCATAACCACCTTTGGTCTTTCCCAACGGTTTACAATCATGTGGAAACTTCCAGATTAAGTTTCCACTTTTCCGGGTGGAATTCATTTATGCTGAGAAAATCTTCCCAGTTGCCCACTCCCTGAATGAACACTGCTGACAGTGTTATCACATGATTTTCCGCCCAGCGAAGAATCCTTGCTGTCATTGCCCTCCTGCTTCTTGTGTCGCCCCGTCTGATAACGTGGGCGACCGCCATGATGATGTCCTACTGGATCAGCACCGGTTGACTTTGAAGCAGGAGTCTTCCTAGGCTCAGAGCATTGTAAATTGCCCTTAGCTCCAGTATATTCATGTGGAGAGAAGTCTCCAGACTTGACCACACTTCCTTGGAAATTTTTTCCCTGTGTGACTACTCCCCAGCCTCTCAGGCTGGTATCCGTGGTCCCCAGAACACAGTCCTGAATGCTGAGTGTGCTGCCCTCTAAAAGATGAGCACTCTGCAGCCCCCACAGAAGAGACACCCTTGTCCTTGGAGACAGGATTATCCGCTGATGCATCTGAAAATGCGATCCGGACCATTCGTCCAGCAAATCCCCTGAGATCTGCCGAATGGAATCGCTTCGTAAGAAGCCACCATTTTTCCCAGGACTCCTGTGCATTGATGCACTGATACTTGGCCTGGTTTTAGGAGGTTTCTGACTAGGTTGAATAACTCCTTGGCTTTTTCCTCCCGGAGGAACACCTTTTTCTGGACTATGCCCAGAATCATTCCTAGGAACAGCAGACGTATCGTCGGAAAACAGCTGCGATTCTTGGAATATTTAGAATCCAGTCGTGCTGTCGTAGAACTACTTTAGATAGTGCTCTTCCGACCTCCAACTGTTCTCTGGAACTTGCCCTTTTCAGGATATCGTCCAAGTAAGGGATAATTTAGATGCCTTTTTTCTTTGAAGAAACATCTTTTCGGCCATTACCTTGGTAAAAGGCCCGGGGTGCCGTGGATAATTCAAACGGCATCGTCTGAAACTGATATTGACAGTTCTGTACCACGAACCAGAGGTACCCTTGTTGAGAAGGGCAAATTTGGACATGGAGGTAATCCTTGATGTCCAGGGACACCATATAGTCCCCTTTTTTCCGGTTCGCTATCACTGCTCTGAGTGACTCCATCTCGATTTGAACCTTTTATGTAAGTGTTCAAAGATTTCAGTTTAGACTATGTCTCACCAAGCCGTCTGGCGTCAGTACCACAATATAGTGTGGAAAAATAATACCCTTTTCCTTGTTGTAGGAGGGGTACTTTGATTATCACCTGCTGGATATACAGCTTGTGAATTGTTTCCAATGCTGCCTCCCTGTCGGAGGGAGCCGTTGGTAAAGCAGACTTCAGAAACCTGCGAGGAGAAGATGTCTCGACTCTCCAATCTGTACCCCTGGGATAATACTTGTACTATCTAGGGGTCAACCTGCGAGTGATCCCACTGCGCGCTGAGACTCTTGAGACTACCCCCCCACCTTGAGTCCGCTTGCATGGCCCCAGCGTCATGCTGAGGACTTGGCAGACGCGGTGGAGGGCTTCTTTTCCTGGGAAGGGGCTGCCTGCTGCAGTCTACTTCCCTTACCTCTATGTCTGGGCAGATATGACTGGCCTTTTGCCTGCATGCCCTCATGGGAAAGGAAGGATTGAGGCTGAAAAGACGGTGTCTTTTTCAGCTGAGATGTAACTTGGGGTAAAAAGGTTGGATTTCCCAGCTGTTGCCGTGGTCCCCAGGTCCGATGGACCGACCCCAACTAACTCCTTCCCTTTATACGGCAATACTTCCATGTGCCGTATGGGATCTGTATCACCTGACCACTGTCGTGTCCATGACATCTTCTGGGTGATATGGACAACGTACTTATCTTGATGCCAGAGAGCAAATATCCCTCTGTGCATCTCACGTACATATATATAGAATGCATCCTATTAAATGCTCTATATGAATAAAATATTTTCAGTCAGGGAATCCGACCAAGCCAACCCAGCACTGCATCTCCAGGCTGATGGCGATCGCTGGTCGCAGTATAACCACCGTATGTGTGTATATACTTTTTAGGATATCTTTCCAGCTTCCTATCAGCTGGCTCCTTGAGGGCGGCCGTATCTGGAGACGGTAACGCCACTTGATAAGCGTGTGAGCGCCTTATCACCCTAAGGGGTGTTTCCCAACGCGCCCTAATTTCTGGCGGGAAAGGGTATAACGCCAATATTTGCTATCGGGGTAACCCCACGCATCATCACACACTTCATTTTATTTTATCTGATTCAGGAAAAACTACAGGTAGTTTTTTCACTCCCACATAATACCCTTTTTTGTGGTACTTGTAGTATCAGAAATATGCAACACCTCCTTCATTGCCCTTAACGTGTGGCCCTAATGAGAAATACGTTTGTTTATTCACCGTCGACACTGGATTCAGTGTCCGTGTCTGTGTCTGTGTCGACCGACTGAGGTAAATGGGCGTTTTTAACGCCCCTGACGGTGTTTCTGAGACGCCTGGACCGGTACTAATAGTTTGTCGGCCGTCTCACGTCGTCAACCGACCTTGCAGCGTGTTGACATTCTCACGTAATTCCCTAAATAAGCCATCCATTCCGGTGTCGACTCCCTAGAGAGTGACATCACCATTACAGGCAATTTCTCCGCCTCCTCACCAACATCGTCCTCATACATGTCGACACACACGTACCGACACACAGCACACACACCGGGAATGCTCTGACAGAGGACAGGACCCACACTAGCCCTTTGGGGAGACAGAGGGAGAGTTTGCCAGCACACACCAAAACGCTATAATTATATAGGGACAACCTTATATAAGTGTTTTCCCTTATAGCATCTTTATATATATCTCAATATCGCCAAAATCAGTGCCCCCCCTCTCTGTTTTAACCCTGTTTCTGTAGTGCAGTGCAGGGGAGAGCCTGGGAGCCTTCTCTCCAGGCTTTCTGTGAGAGAAAATGGCGCTGTGTGCTGAGGAGATAGGCCCCGCCCCTTTTTCGGCGGGCTCGTCTCCCGCTATTTAGTGAATCTTGGCAGGGGTTAAATATCTCCATATAGCCTCTGGGGGCTATATGTGAGGTATTTTTCGCCAAAAAAGGTTTTCATTTGCCTCCCAGGGCGCCCCCCTCCCAGCGCCCTGCACCCTCAGTGACTGCCGTGTGAAGTGTGCTGAGAGGAAAATGGCGCACAGCTGCAGTGCTGTGCGCTACCTTTAGAAGACTGCAGGAGTCTTCAGCCGCCGATTCTGGACCTCTTCTTACTTCAGCATCTGCAAGGGGGCCGGCGGCGCGGCTCCGGTGACCATCCAGGCTGTACCTGTGATCGTCCCTCTGGAGCTGATGTCCAGTAGCCAAGAAGCCAATCCATCCTGCACGCAGGTGAGTTCACTCCTTCTCCCCTAAGTCCCTCGTTGCAGTGATCCTGTTGCCAGCAGGACTCACTGTAAAATAAAAAACCTAAGCTAAACTTTCTCTAAGCAGCTCTTTAGGAGAGCCACCTAGATTGCACCCTTCTCGGCCGGGCACAAAAATCTAACTGGAGTCTGGAGGAGGGTCATAGGGGGAGGAGCCAGTGCACACCACATGATCGGAAAGCTTTACTTTTTGTGCCCTGTCTCCTGCGGAGCCGCTATCCCCCTGGTCCTTTCAGGAACCCCAGCATCCACAAGGACGATAGAGAAATAATAAAGGAAGCAGGTGTCTGTAGAAGTGGTTGGAACTTTACCATCCATAAAACAGCCAACGACACACAACCAGAGGAATGAACTGCTGCAGCGTCATGTACAGTACACATACCCACAGTCAAACAGCATGTGACCTCTGTGAACTGGGCAAGCTGCCTGCTGACTGCATGGACCTGGATGCCGAGTTCACGTGTTGGGACTAAAACCAGTACCCGGGTTATCGGAGCCTCTCTTGGCTTGTAGATAAGACGCTCCAGAACTGGAAGCATGAATGCAGCGGTTTTTCCTAGCAGAATGGACAGCAGGTGAATTAGGGATAAGAAAATACATAGAGCACTGTACACATAGTGAAAACCTAGCATTGTAATCTCTCACACAATATTGTACTGCAGGGCACAGCAAACAAAAGATGTTCCATGGTAAATAAAAGCTTGCTACAACTGCATATGTTAATAGTATGAATGATAGGCCTGCCGCAGATTACATCACTGCTAAATCTATGACTTATGATGGATTTTACAAACAATTATCTGACAAGCAGAAATATACGTGGATGAACTAAGAAGCTACAACCTAAAAATCATTTTCCATATTGATTTTATGGATGTATGTGAAACCCCCTCCTCACCGGTTCCGGTGGCAGCACAGGCACAAATGTCTCTTCCCAACAGCCCCATAGGGATACAGGCCTTCTGTATAGGGGTTGGCTGTGTGAAGCTTAAGGCAGAGATGGCCTGTAACAGAAGAATGCAATATGAAACATTCCACAGTGGCTGATGGGACAGAACGAGAATCCCAGAAAATGCAAACCATCTACCATAACCAAATCATGACTGATAATACCTCATATCTTCATAGTCAGACCATATTAACAGTTATGCTTTATGCAGAGAATCATTTTTAAACTACTTTCTGAATTTCACGTTTTTTGGTCTTGACTCTGGCCGGATCATCGCAGCGGCAGAGTAAGTTCTGAGCTGTGCAGAGAATGCACAATCTTTTGTTTGTGCAGCTCTCTGCACATGCATTCGCACCCCTGCACAGCGAATTCCCCCTCCCCCTGTAGGCGGCGACTACCTGGTCAAAGCAGTGCAAAAAAATGCCTGCTTGCGACCAGGTCTGAATTAGGCCCTATGCACGGTACTGTAACATTACAAGATCTAAATATAAAGTGTTTTTCGTTTTGTGTTTTAAATTTAAATCTCTTCAGTGAAATGATCCACAAGTGGATAGCAAAACATAAAATTATGCTCATCTGACATTTGGATAATAAGATTTTAAACCTACCGGTAAATCTATTTCTCCTAGTCCGTAGAGGATGCTGGGGACTCCGTAAGGACCATGGGGTATAGACGGGCTCCGCAGGAGACATGGGCACATAAAAAGAACTTTTCCTATGGGTGTGCACTGGCTCCTCCCTCTATGCCCCTCCTCCAGGCCTCAGTTAGAGAACTGTGCCCAGAGGAGATGGACAATACAAGGCAGGATTTAAAGATCCAAGGGCAAGATTCATACCAGCCCACACCAATCATATCATGTAACCTGGAACATACATAATCAGTTAACCGTATGAACAACAGTAGTGACGGTCCAAGACCGACTCCAACTGTAACATAACCCTTATGTAAGCAACAACTGTATACAAGTCTTGCAGAGTTTCCGCACTGGGACGGACGCCCAGCATCCTCTACGGACTAGGAGAAATAGATTTACCGGTAGGTTTAAAATCTTATTTTCTCTTATGTCCTAGAGGATGCTGGGGACTCCGTAAGGACCATGGGGTTTATACCAAAGCTCCCAATCGGGCGGGAGAGTGCGAATGACTCTGCAGCACCGACTGAGCAAAAGCTAGGTCCTCGTCAGCCAGGGTATCAAACTTGTAGAATTTAGCAAAGGTGTTTGACCCCGACCAAGTCGCTGCACGGCAAAGCTGTAATGCCGAGACGCCTCGGGCAGCCGCCCAAGAAGAGCCCACCTTCCTAGTGGAATGGGCTTTAACCGAATTTGGAACCGGTAATCCAGCCGTAGAATGAGCCTGCTGAATCGTATTACAGATCCAGCGAGCAATAGTCTGCTTCGAAGCAGGTGCACCAATCTTATTAGCAGCATACAGGACAAACAGTGCTTCTGTTTTCCTAATTCTAGCCGTTCTGGCTACATAAATCTTCAAAGCCCTGACTACATCCAGGGACCTGGAATCCTCCAAGTCACTCGTAGCCACAGGCACCACGATAGGTTGGTTCAGATGGAATGCAGAAACCACCTTAGGCAAAAATTGAGGGCGTGTCCTCAATTCCGCTCTATCCACATGAAAAATCAAGTAGGGGCTCCTGTGTGACAAGGCCCCCAATTCTGACACTCGCCTTGCCGATGACAAGGCCAACAACATGACCACCTTCCAGGTAAGAAATTTCAACTCAACCTTGTTAAGTGGTTCAAACCAGTGTGATTTTAGGAACTGCAACACCACGTTCAGGTCCCACTGGAGGCACATAAGGAGGCTGGATGTGCAGCACTCCCTTTACAAACGTCTGGACTTCTGGAAGAGAAGCCAATTCCTTCTGAAAGAAAATCGAAAGGGCCGAAATCTGTACCTTAACAGAACCTAATTTCTGGCCCATATCCACTCCTGTCTGCAGGAAGTGGAGAAAACGGCCAAATGAAAATCTTCCGTAGGCGCGTTCTTGGTTTCACACCAAGACACATACTTTCGCCAGATACGGTGATAATGTTTCACCGTCACCTCCTTCCTAGCCTTTATTAAAGTAGGGATGACCTCCTCCGGAATCCCCTTTTCCGCTAGGATTCGGCGTTCAACCGCCATGCCGTCAAACGTAACCGCGGTAAGTCTTGGAATATACAGGGCCCCTGTTGCAACAGGTCCTCCCTCAGAGGGAGAGGCCAGGGATCTCCTGTGAGCATCTCTTGAAGATCTGAGTACCAGGCCCTTCGAGGCCAGTCTGGAACAACGAGTATCGTCTGCACTCTTCTTCGCCTTATGATCCTCAACACTTTTGTGATGAGAGGAAGAGGAGGAAACACGTAGACCGAGTGGAACACCCACGGCGTTACCAGGGCGTCTCCTGCTACTGCCTGAGGGTCCCAAGACCTGGCACAATACCTCCGAAGCTTTTTGTTGAGGCGTGACGCCATCATGTCTATTTGAGGAATTCCCCAAAGACGTGTTATTTCTGCAAAGACTTCTTGATGAAGTCCCCACTCTCCTGGATGGAGATCGTGTCTGCTGAGGAAGTCTGCTTCCCAGTTGTCCACTCCCTGAATGAAGATAGCCGACAGAGCGCTTACGTGATTTTCCGCCCAGCGAAGAATCCTTGTGGCTTCCGCCATCGCGACTCTGCTTCTGGTCCCGCCTTGGCGGTTCACATGAGCCACTGCTGTTACATTGTCTGATTGAATCAGAACTGGTAGGTTACGAAGAAGACTCTCCGCTTGTCGAAAGCCGTTGTATATGGCCCTGAGTTCCAACACATTGATGTGTAGACAGGACTCCTGGTCTGACCACAGTCCCTGAAAATTTCTTCCTTGGGTGACTGCTCCCCATCTTCGGAGGCTCGAGTCAGTGGTTACCAGGATCCAGTCCTGTATTCTGAACCTGCGACCCTCCAGCAGGTGAGCACTTTGCAGCCACCATAGGAGAGACACCCTGGCCCCTGGGGACAGAGTTATTTTCCGATGTAACTGCAGATGCGACCCGGACCATTTGTCCAGAAGGTCCCATTGAAACGTCCTCGCATGGAACCTGCCGAAGGGGATGGCCTCGTAGGCCGCCACCATTTTTCCCAGAACTCTAGTGCATTGATGAACTGACACCCTTTTCGGTTTTAGCAGGTCTCCGACCATGTTCTGGATGTCCTGTGCTTTTTCCAACGGGAGAAAAACCTTCATTTGTTCCGTATCCAGTATCATACCTAGGAACGTTAGTCGAGATGTCGGAATCAACTGTGACTTCGGTAGATTCAGAATCCAACCGTGTTGCTGGAGAACTCTCAGAGAGAGCGTTACACTGCTCAGCAATTTCTCTCTTGATCTCGCCTTTATCAGGAGATCGTCCAAGTATGGGATAATTGTGACTCCATGCTTGCGCAGGACCACCATCATTTCCGCCATTATCTTGGTGAAAATCCTTGGGGCCGTGGAAAGCCCAAACTGCAACGTCTGAAATTGGTAATGACAATCCTGTACAGCGAATCTCAGGTACTCCTGATTGGAGGGATATATGGGGACATGAAGGTAAGCATCCTTTATGTCCAGTGACACCATAAACTCCCCCTCCTCCATACTGGCTATAATCGCCCTGAGCGATTCCATCTTGAATTTGAATCTTTTCATGTACAGGTTTAGGGATTTTAGATTCAAAATAGGTCTTACCGAACCGTCCGGTTCCGGGACCACAAAGAGGGTTGAGTAGTAGCCTCTTCCCTGCTGGTTCAAGGGAACCCTGATAATTACTTGCTGTAGACACAGCGTTTGAATTGCAGCTAACACTACATTCCGTTCTGGTGTAGAAGCTGGTAATGCAGACTTGAAAAATCGGCGCGGGGGCACCTCTTTGAATTCCAGTTTGTAACCCTGGGAAACTATTTCCAACACCCAAGGATTCAGGTCTGAGCTGACCCAGGCCTGGCTGAAAAATCGAAGACGTGCCCCCACCGTTGCGGACTCCCGCAGGGGAGCCCCAGCGTCATGCTGAGGGTTTTGTAGTAGCCGGGGAGGACTTTTGTTCCTGGGCACCGGCCGAAGCGGGTGCTCTTTTCCCTCTAGCCTCTATGCAGTATGATATTTACTAGAGATGTGCACCGGACATTTTTCGGGTTTTGTGTTTTGGATTCGGTTCCGCGGCTGTGTTTTGGATTCGGACGCGTTTTGCCAAAACCTCCCTGAAATTTTTTTGTCGGATTCGGGTGTGTTTTGGATTCGGGTGTTTTTTTTTTTTTTACAAAAAACCCTAAAAAACAGCTTAAATCATAGAATTTGGGGGTCATTTTGATCCCATAGTATTATTAACCTCAATAACCATAATTTCCACTCATTTTCAGTCTATTCTGAACACCTCACAGTATTATTTTTAGTCCTAAAATTTGCACCGAGGTCGCTGGATGGCTAAGCTAAGCGACACAAGTGGCCGACACAAACACCTGGCCCATCTAGGAGTGGCACTGCAGTGTCAGGCAGGATGGCACTTCAAAAAAATAGTCCCCAAACAGCACATGATGCAAAGAAAAGAAAAAAAAAAAAAAAAAAAAGAAGGAGGCGCACCAAGGTCGCTGTGTGACTAAGCTAAGCGACACAAGTGGCCGACACAAACACCTGGCCCATCTAGGAGTGGCATGATGCAAAGAAAAATGAAAGAAAAAAGAGGTGCAAGATGGAATTGTCCTTGGGCCCTCCCACCCACCCTTATGTTGTATAAACAGGACATGCACACTTTAACGAACCCATCATTTCAGCGACAGGGTCTGCCACACGACTGTGACTGAAATGACTGGTTGGTTTGGGCCCCCACCAAAAAAAAGCAATCAATCTCTCCTTGCACAAACTGGCTCTACAGAGGCAAGATGTCCACCTTATCATCATCCTCCGATTCCACACCCCTTTCACTGTGTACATCCCCCTCCTCACAGATTATTAATTCGTCCCCACTGGAATCCACCATCTCAGATCCCTGTGTACTTTCTGGAGGCAATTGCTGCTGGTGAATGTCTCCACGGAGGAATTGATTATAATTCATTTTGATGAACATCATCTTCTCCACATTTTCTGGAAGTAACCTCGTACGCCGATTGCTGACAAGGTGAGCGGCTGCACTAAAAACACTCTTTCGGAGTACACACTGGAGGGAGGGCAACTTAGGTAAAATACAGCCAGTTTGTGCAAGGGCCTCCAAATTGCCTCTTTTTCCTGCCAGTATACGTACGGACTGTCTGACGTGCCTACTTGGATGCGGTCACTCATATAATCCTCCACCATTCTTTTCAATGGTGAGAGAATCATATGCAGTGACAGGAGACGACATGTCAGTAATCGTTGGCAGGTCCTTCAGTCCGGATCAGATGTCAGCACTCGCTCCAGACTGCTCTGCATCACCGCCAGCGGGTGGGATCGGAATTCTTAGCCTTTTCCTCGCACCCCCAGTTGCGGGAGAATGTGAAGGAGGAGATGTTGACGGGTCACGTTCCGCTTGACTTGACAATTTTCTCACCAGCAGGTCTTTGAACCTCTGCAGACTTGTGTCTGCTGGAAAGAGAGATACAATGTAGGTTTTAAATCTAGGATCGAGCACGGTGGCCAAAATGTAGTGCTCTGATTTCAACAGATTGACCACCCGTGAATCCTGGTTAAGCGAATTAAGGGCTCCATCCACAAGTCCCACATGCTTAGCGGAATAGCTCTGTTTTAGCTCCTCCTTCAATGTCTCCAGCTTCTTCTGCAAAAGCCTGATGAGGGGAATGACCTGACTCAGGCTGGCAGTGTCTGAACTGACTTCACGTGTGGCAAGTTCAAAGGGTTTCAGAACCTTGCACAACGTTGAAATCATTCTCCACTGCGCTTTAGTCAGGTGCATTCCCCCTCCTTTGCCTATATCGTGGGCAGATGTATAGGCTTGAATGGCCTTTTGCTGCTCCTCCATCCTCTGAAGCATATAGAGGGTTGAATTCCACCTCGTTACCACCTCTTGCTTCAGATGATGGCAGGGCAGGTTCAGGAGTGTTTGCTGGTGCTCCAGTCTTCGGCACGCGGTGGCTGGCCGAAAGTGGCCCGCAATTCTTCGGGCCACCGACAGCATCTCTTGCACGCCCCTGTCGTTTTTTAAATAATTCTGCACCACCAAATTCAATGTATGTGCAAAACATGGGACAAGCTGGAATTTGCCTAGATGTAATGCACGCACAATATTGCTGGCGTTGTCCGATGTCACAAATCCCCAGGAGAGTCCAATTGTGGTAAGCCATTCTGCGATGATGTTCCTCAGTTTCCGTAAGAGGTTGTCAGCTGTGTGCCTGTTATGGAAAGCGGTGATACAAAGCGTAGCCTGCCTAGGAACGAGTTGGCGTTTGCGAGATGCTGCTACTGGTGCCGCCGCTGCTGTTCTTGCTGCGGGAGGCAATACATCTACCCAGTGGGCTGTCACAGTCATATAGTCCTGAGTCTGCCCTGCTCCACTTGTCCGTAGTTAAGTGGACATTAGGTACAACTGCATTTTTTAGGACACTGGTGACTCTTTTTCTGACGTCTGTGTACATTTTCGGTATCGCCTGCCTAGAGAAATGGAACCTAGATGGTATTTGGTACCGGGGACATAGCACCTCAATCAAGTCTCTAGTTGCCTGTGAATTAACGGTGGATACCGGACACACGTTTCTCACCACCCAGGCTGACAAGACCTGAGTTATCCGCTATGCAGTAGGATGACTGCTGTGATATTTCATCTTCCTCGCAAAGGACTGTTGGACAGTCAATTGCTTACTGGAAGTAGTACAAGTGGTCTTCCGACTTCCCCTCTGGGATGACGATCGACTCCCAGCAGCAACAACAGCAGCGCCAGCAGCAGTAGGCGTTACACTCAAGGATGCATCGGAGGAATCCCAGGCAGGAGAGGACTCGTCATACTTGCCAGTGACATAGCCTGCAGGACTATTGGCTTTCCTGTGTAAGGAGGAAATTGACACTGAGGGAGTTGGTGGTGTGGTTTGCAGGAGCTTGGTTACAAGAGGAAGGGATTTAGTGGTCAGTAGACTGCTTCCGCTGTCATCCAAAGTTTTTGAACTTGTCACTGACTTCTGATGAATGCGGTCCAGGTGACGTATAAGGGAGGATGTTCCTAGATGGTTAACGTCCTTACCCCTACTTATTACAGCTTGACAAAGGCAACACACGGCTTGACACCTGTTGTCTGCATTGGTGTTGAAATAATTCCACACCGAAGAGGTGATTTTTTTTGTATTTTGACCAGGCATGTCAATGGCCATATTCGTCCCACGGATAACAGGTGTCTCCCCGGGTGCCTGACTTAAACAAACCACCTTCTCATCAGAATCCTCCTTGTCAATTTCCTACCCAGCACCAGCAACACCCATATCCTCATCCTGGTGTACTTCAACAGTGACATCTTCAATTTGACTATCAGAAACTGGACTGCGGGTGCTCCTTCCTGCACTTGCAGGGGGCGTGCAAATGGTGGAAGGCGCAAGCTCTTCCCGTCCAGTGTTGGGAAGGTCAGGCATCGCAACCGACACAATTGGACTCTCCTTGGGGATTTGTGATTTAGAAGAACGCACAGTTCTTTATATAGAAACATAGAATTTGACGGCAGATAAGAACCACTTGGCCCATCTAGTCTTCCCCTTTTTTATTTTATCCTTTAGGCAATCTCAACCCTTTTTTAACCTTAATTCTTTGTAAGGATATTCATATGCCTGTCCCAAGCATGTTTAAATTGCCCTACAGTCTTAGCCTCTACCACCTCTGATGGGAGGCTATTCCACTTATCCACTACCCTTTCTGTGAAGTAATTTTTCCTTAAATTTCCCCTGAACCTCCCCCCCTCCAGTCTCAATGTATGCCCTCGAGTTCTAATACTTCTTTTCCTTTGAAGAATGTTTCCCTCCTGAACTTTGTTAAGACCCTTGATATATTTGAAAGTTTCTATCATGTCCCCCCTTTCCCTTCTCTCCTCCAAACTGTACATGTTAAGATCTTTTAGCCTTTCCGGGTAAGTTTTGTGATGTAGGCCATGCACCATTTTAGTTGCCCTTCTTTGTACACTCTCTAATGTATTTATATCCTTCTGGAGATAGGGTCTCCAGAACTGGACACAGTATTCCAGATGGGGCCGTACCAATGACCTATACAGTGGCATTATTACTTCTTTTTTCCTGCTACTGATTCCTCTCCCTATGCAACCAAGCATCTGACTAGCCTTTCTCATTGCTTTGTTGCATTGCTTTCCTGCCTTAAAGTCACTTGAAATAGTGACTCCTAAATCTCTTTCCTCCTCAGTAGTTTCCATTATAGTACCCTTGATACTATACTTAGCCTTTGGGTTTTTGAGACCCAAGTGCATGATTTAGCATTTTTTAGCATTAAACTGTAGTTGCCACGTTCTTGACCATTTCTCAAGCCTACCTAGGTCATTAATCATTTGTTTGACCCCTCCCGATGTGTCTACCCTGTTGCATATCTTTGTATCATCTGCAAAAAGGCATATCTTCCCTTCAATACCATCTGCAATGTCACCAACAAAGATATTAAAGAGAACTGGACCAAGTACAGATCCCTGGGGTACTCCACTGGTAACATTTCCCTCCATAGATTGCACTCCATTAACTACGACTGTCTGTTTCCTATCCTGCTACCAGGTTCTTATCCATTTAACTGATTTATAATCCACCCCCAGGTTTTCAAGTTTATTTAGCAGTCTGCGATGTGGGACAGTGTCAAATGCCTTACTAAAGTCTAGATATGCTACATCTACTTGATCTATTATTTTCATCACAGAGTCAAAAAAGTCAATAAGATTTGTTTGGCATGATCTCCCACCGGTAAATCCATGCTGTTTTGGATCCTGTAAGTTGTTTGATTTAAGATATTCCACTACTCTTTCTTTTAATAGTTTTTCCATTACTTTCCCTACTACTGATTTAAGGCTTACTGGTCTGTAGTTACTTGCTTCTTCCTTGCTTCCACTTTTTTGCAGTGGAACTACATTTGCTCTTTTCCAGTCCTCTGGAATAGCACCTGTATTTAGTGACTGGCTAAATAATTATGTTAAAGGTGTAACCAGCACATCTTTTAGCTCTTTGAGTATCCTTGGGTGTATCCCATCTGGTCCCATTGATTTATCCACTTTTAGTTTTGAAAGTTCTGTTAGGACCTTCTCCTCTGTAAATGTATTTTCATCTACCTTATTTTTATGAATATCCTTGCAACTTAACTGTGGCCCCATCCCTTCTTCTGTAGTAAATACTGAGAAAAATAATTATTTAAGTGATCTGCTATTGCCTTGTCTCCCTCCACCAAATGCCCACTCTCTGTCTTAAGTCTTATTATTCCTCCATTTGATTTTCTCCTTTCACTTATATACTTAAAAAAAAGTTTTGCCCCCTTTATCTACTGACTGGGCCATTTTCTCCTCAGCTTCTGCCTTTGCACGTTTGATCACCTTCTTAGCATCCTTCCGTCTGTCCAGATACACCTCTTTGTCGTTATTTTGAGTCTGTTTGTATTTCCTAAAAGCCATCTTTTCTGCTTTCACACTAGTTGATACTTCTTTTGTGAACCACACGGGCTTCCTTTTCCTAACCATTTTGATACAAAGGTCTGTTGCACTTAGTATTGCACTTTTCAGTTTTTTCCACCTCTCCTGCACTCCTTCCAAGTTCCTCCAGTCTGCCAATGAATCACTTAAACATCTCCCCATTTTTGCAAAGTCTGCATTTCTAAAATCCAACACCTTTGTTTTTGTGTGACAGGAGTTGGATCCTGTCTTTATACTAAACCATACTGCTTGATGATCACTGGATCCCAGGTGCTCACCCACATATATATCAGATATCCTATCACCATTTGTAAGAATTAGATCTAATATTGAGTCTTTGCGAGTGGGCTCCCTCACCAATTGCTTGAGAGATGCTCCCTGTAAGGAATGTAGAAATTTGCCACTTGTAGCTGAACTTGCAAAAGACCCCTCCCAATTTACATCAGGTAAATTAATGTCTCCCATGATTATGACTTCTCCCTTAAAAGCCATTTTAGAGATGTCCAACAATAGGTTCCTGTCCAAATCCTGCCCCTGGCCTGGTGGTCTATAGATCACCCCAAGGCGAATAATGTCCTTCTTCCCAGTTTCTATGGTGACCCAAAGGGCCTCAGTTTTGGCTTCAATATTTTGTATTAAAGTAGCATTTATGCTTTTTTTTCACATACATTGCTACCCCTCCTCCTATTCTATCTTTCCTAAATAAATTGTATCCTGGTATAGCTAAGTCCCAGTCATGATTCTCATTGCACCAAGACTCTGTAATTGCCACAAAATCCAGGTTATCACTTGTCATTATCGCAATTAGCTCTGGAATTTTGTCTCCTAAGCTCCTAGCATTTGCAGACATAGCTTTAAGAATTTTGTCTGTGCATTTGTTATTAGTAGCCATGTCCAGAGCGTACAAAATAAATGACAAGTTTAAAGTTGAAATTACCTGTTTGGGGATGTTGCTCAGTATTTGTTTTCTTTTACTAATCAGTAATCATACTCTGTCCTTTACACCATGACTACACCTTACTAAATATAAAGATATAGTACACCTGACCACAATGGGTAAATGTTCAAAGGAGGTAAACACCAGTCAGTATGCAATAATAAACTGTTTCACCGAGCAACTTCCCCACACATGCAATGACATTTACAAGAAATCATTACATCAAGAAACATACATAAGTTTGCATAAGAGAGAACTGTAGTGAGCAGATTGGGGATGCCTTTTCATAGGTTTGCTGTGCTTTTGCCAGCTTAAGTCTTTTCATTTTTCTAGCAAGAGGATGAGTGCTTCCATCCTCATGTGAATCTGAACCACTAGCCATGAACATAGGCCAGGGCCTCAGCCGTTCCTTGCCACTCCGTGTCGTAAATGGCATATTGGCAAGTTTACGCTTATCATCAGACGTTTTCAATTTTGATTTTTGGGTCATTTTACTGAACTTTTGTTTTTTGGATTTTACATGCTCTCTACTATGACATTGGGCATCGGCCTTGGCAGACGACGTTGATGGCATTTCATCGTCTCGGCCATGACTAGTGGCAGCAGCTTCAGCACGAGGTGGAAGTGGATCTTGATCTTTCCCTATTTTAACCTCCACATTTTTGTTCTCCATTTTTTAATGTGTGGAATTATATGCCAGTATCAATAGCAATGGCCTACTACTATATATACTGCGCACAACTGAAATGCACCACAGGTATGGATGGATAGTATACTTGACGACACAGAGGTAGGTAGAGCAGTGGCCTTCCGTACCGTACTTCTATATATACTGGTGGTCACTGTCAGCAAACTGCAAAACTAAAATGCACCACAGGTATAGAATCTAGATGGATAGTATACTTGACGACACAGGAGGTAGGTAAAACAGTGGCCTTCCGTACCGTACTGCTATATATACTGGTGGTCACTGTCAGCAAAACTCTGCACTGTACTCCTCCTATATAATACTGCTGGTCCCCAGTCCCCACAATAAAGCAGTGTGAGCACAGATATATGCAGCACACTGAGCACAGATATGGAGTGTTTTTCCGGCAGACAACGTATACTGGTGGTCACTGTCAGCAAAACTTTGCACTGTACTCCTACTATATAATATACTGGCGGTCCCCAGTCCCCACAATAAAGCAGTGTGAGCACAGATATATGCAGCACAGATATGGAGTGTTTTTCAGGCAGAAAACGTATACTGGTGGTCACTGTCAGCAAAACTCTGCACTGTACTCCTATATAATACAGCTGCTCCCCAGTCCCCACAATTAAGCAATAAGCACAAATATTTGCATCAACATTAATAAACGGAGAGGACGCCAGCCACGTCCTCTCCCTAACATTTCCAATGCACGAGTGAAAATGGCGGCTGCTTATATAGAAACCGAATCTCGCGAGAATCCGACAGCGGGATGATGACGTTCGGGCGCGCTCGTGTTAACCGAGCCATACGGGAGAATCAGAGTATGCCTCGGA
Source organism: Pseudophryne corroboree (assembly GCF_028390025.1). Lineage (NCBI taxonomy): Eukaryota > Metazoa > Chordata > Amphibia > Anura > Myobatrachidae > Pseudophryne > Pseudophryne corroboree. The sequence continues at coordinate 448,051,257 of NC_086446.1, forward strand.
CCCGTGTAAAATGGGTGAAGTTCGGGGGGGGGGGGGGGGGGGGGGGGAACCCGCTCATCACTAATCTTTAATATGGGCTAGAATTAACAATACAGTATCTCTATCCATGGTATCCAATTCAGATCATCTGTCCATGCTGAAATTGCGCTACATACCCATGCCGACGCAATTGTCGGTCTTAGCACAGCTCCAGTATGCGAATAAATAGACTTTAAAGTAGTCTCCTGCCTGCGATCCGCAGGATCCTTGAGGGCCGCTGTGTCTGGAGACGGTAGCGCCACTTTCTTGGACAGGCGCGTTAAGGCCTTGTCCACAGTGGGAGGCGATTCCCAACGCACCCTGTCCTGTTTAGGGAAGGGGTATGCCATATAAATTCTTTTGGGGATCTGCGGTCTCTTTTCCGGAGTCTCCCAAGCCTTTTCAAAGAACTCATTTAGTTCATGAGATGTGGGAAAATTTATAATCTGTTTCTTTCCCTTAAACATGTGTACCCTCGTGTCAGGAACAGAGGGTTCATCAGCAATATGCAACACATCCCTTATTGCCACAATCATACACTGAATGCTTTTTGTCACCTTAGGGTGCAATTTTACTTCATCATAGTCGACACTGGAATCAGAGTCCGTGTCGGTAGTAGTGTCCACAACTTGTGCTAAGGGACGTTTTTGAGACCCCGACAGGCCCTGTGAGTCAGTCCAATCTGAGGATTGACCCCCTGATGCCTCCCCTGATTCAGCCTTATCAAGCCTCTTATGTAAAGATGCCACACTTGCATTCAACATATGCCACATGTCCATCCATTCCTGAGTCGGCACAACCGACGAGGACACACCACTCATTTGCTCCACCTCCTCCTTGGAGAAGCCTTCTGCCTCAGACATGTCGACACGCACGTACAGACACCCCACACACAGAGGGATAAACCTATAAGGGGACAAGACCCCAACCAGGCCCTTAGGAGAGACAGAGAGAGAGAGTATGCCAGCACACACCCAGCGCCTAAATAACACTGGGGAAAAAAATGACCAGATAGCGCTTTTTTTTATATATACTATCCAAATTCCCACTCACTGCGTTACCAATGTGCCCCCCTCCTTCTTTTTCCAGCCTGTGAAGTGTTCAGCAGGGGAGAGACCGGGGAGCCAGCGTTCTCATGCAGCTTCTGTGGAGAAAATGGCGCTGGTTAGTGCTGAGAATCAAGCTCCGTCCCCCCCCCCCCCCCCCCCCAACGGCGGGCTTCTGTCCCAGTGCAATTGTAATCAAATGGCGGGGGATCTGTGATTTACTGCCTCCGCAGCCTAATCATACTCTATTGTGCCCAAAATTGAGGATTATTGCTGCCCAGGGCGCCCCCCCTGCACCCTGCACCCATCAGTGCTGCCTCTGTGTGTTGTGTCTGGGAGCAATGCGCGCCTTACCTCACGAAGATCTGAAGTCTTCTGCCGCCTGAGATGTCTTCTATCTTCTCATACTCACCCGGCTTCTATCTTCCATCATCTGTGAGGAGGACGGCGGCGCGGCTCCGGGACGAACCCCAGGGTGAGACCTGTGTTCCGACTCCCTCTGGAGCTAATGGTGTCCAGTAGCCTAAGAAGCAGAGCCTATCAGTTAAGTAGGTCTGCTCCTCTCCCCTCAGTCCCACGATGCAGGGAGCCTGTTGCCAACAGGACTCCCTGAAAATAAAAAAACCTAACAAAATTATTTTTCTACAGAAAACTCAGGAGAGCTCTCTGCAGTGCACCCTTTCTCCTCTGGGCACATAATCTAACTAAGGTCTGGAGGAGGGGCATAGAGGGAGGAGCCAGTGCACACCCATAGGAAAAGTTCTTTTTAGGTGCCCATGTCTCCTGCGGAGCCCGTCTATACCCCATGGTCCTTACCGAGTCCCCAGCATCCTCTAGGACGTAAGAGAAAATAAATATGACAGTCTCTGTATAATATCATGTAACTGTGGTGTCTATTTAATAAGTGTGGAGAGAGATAAAATGGACGGAGATAAAGTATCAACCAACCAGCTCCTGTCATTTTTCAAACCCAGTCTGTAACATGAGTTAGGATCTGGTTGGCTGGTACTTTATCTTGTCCACTTTATCTCTCGCCAAGACTTGGTAAATAAGCCCCTAACCCACAAATATAAACATAGGAGGTTAGATTTACTAAAGCTTTTACAACAAATAAGTATTAATAATGCCCATCAGATTCAGTCTATCATTTTCTAGGATGCAACTGAAGATTGAGAACTAAAATCCGATTGGTTGTTATGGTCATAAGCCTCAGGTTTTCATTTTTTCAGAAACTTTAGTAAGTCTACCACATAGTTTCAATGTGATGTTCTCAATTCTGCAAATTTGTCCAGAATGGAGAATAGAGTAACATTATTTATACTTTTCATCTTAAGTTAAGTAGATGGAACAGGTATTAGGGAATAAAAGGTATGTGACGAAGGAGATGTTGGGAGGGAAGTTTTGGATGGTAGGGAAGAGGGAATGACAGGGGGCTGCGAGTTGGAAAGGAGTTCTACAATGCTCTGAATTTACCAATGAAGTCCTATAGCTCCAAGGGCTTCTATACATTGGGGAAATATCCAATTTACTGTGCTCATTTACTCAAGTCTAGATTCACTTTAACCAGTGGTGGCTCCAGAGGTGGGGCTGCAGCACAATCCAACATGGGGATGATCCACATCAACTGCCATCGGGATGTAATCGGGATCCCGGTGGTCGATATCCCGTCGCTAGATAATCCAGACTGCCAGAATGCCGGCGGCAGCGCCACAGCTATTCCCTCTCCTGGGGGAGTAGAACCTGTGGCAAGCCACCGAGCCCGCAAGGGGCTACATTGCGCTCGCCCCCGTCGGCATTCTGGCGAATGGGATTCCGGCGTCAGGATTTTGACTGCCGTGATCCCGTACCAAACGCCTGCCACCAACTGTCGTCCCAAATTGACTCACTGGCAGTTGGTGTGCGCTCTCCTAATTGCAGCCCCACCTCTGGAACCACCACTTACTTTAACCAATATGTACAGTAAATTGTATTTTCACTGACTGGCAACTACAGATGTGTACTTTGCAGTGATGGTGCGATGCGTGGCTTACCTTCCCGCTATGCATTCACTTTTATGGGAGCCAGTGTGCGCAGCCATGTGTTTACCGATGCGTACGCGGTGGCATGCCCATCCTGCTACAGAACGCTGCTATATGCAGCAACAATGCAGCGGGGCACATCTGTATGTGGCCAAGTTTTCCTTATTGCTGTGACTAAAGAGCACTTGTGCAAAATGGAACACTGGCTGCCAAAGTAAATGTATACTTGGCATCCGGCAACAGGTAAATATCCTTCATAGTCAATGAAGTTCTGTTGTAGAATGGAGCCTCTGACCAGAAGTAGAAACAATACAAAAAGAGAATAACTTCCTATCAGCTACTAATAAACACAGATTAAGTTTCCAACATCTAATAATTCTGACATGGCATAGGACAGGCCTGGATAACCTGTGGCTGTCCAGGTGTTGTGTAACTATAAGTTCCAGCATACCTTGCTAGCTATCAACTACCTGGCAAAGCATGCTAGGGCTTGTAGTTTCAGAGCACCTGGAGAGCTACAAGTTACCAAAGGCCTACCAAGAGATTTCATAGATACTTGTAAAATGGATTAGCAGCATTTATATTCCCTACAAAAGAATATTCTAGTACCTTCAGCAGGGGCCGGGACAGATTCATATCCTGGAAAGTCAGACTCTCATCAAACTGAGAAGCATCTTCAAAAAATCCAGAGCTCTAAAATGAAAATAAAGATCAGAAGACAGATCAGCCACACACACATTATCTGGACATTTCCTATATCACACTGACATATGTACACAAACACCAGTGTATGACTAATACTGTACTTCTAGAAATAACCTGGCGTATAGAGACCACTTAGATTTGTATACACATATAGCGATTCATCAATATACTAACTACTACATGCAAGAGTCACTACACAGACAAGAGCACAGGATTAATTAAGTAAAACAAAACTGTCAGCCTATGTATTGTACATATATTAATGCTTTGATGATTACCGGAGGTCACTGTTCTGCCTATTCTTAAGCTGGGGACACATTAAGCAATATTTTGGACAGTCTGCAGATTTCCGACAGATCGGAACGGCAAATCATTCAGATCATGCAGTGTGTACGCACTAGTGCGCACTCCCGCAGGTCATTAGTCACATCTTTAGATTCGCCGTGCATGCAGGTTAATCAGAAGATATGGTTTGATGTGCCATGCAGTGTAATGTAGGGATTGTTCTGTTGTTTATTACATCAGCTAGTGTGTACCGGCTATCTTGCCTGGTCTGGGGAGAGGTTAAAATCACCCCGACCAATAGCAAGATTGCCAGTCGTCTAGTGTGTACCCAGCTGAAGTCTTTTATGAGAGCTCACTTGCAGGTCAAAAAGTCTGGATTGTATGAACGTATTTTACTTACCCCAGAGCCTTTTTTCTTCTTTCTCTCCTTTATCCTCAAAGTGTCTACAAGTAAAGCAGCAGGATGTGGTATGTTAAATACTGAGGGAAAGACATTTGGAAAAGAATAGAAGACTATTCAGTAAGACATCTTACCGGCTTTTGTTAGAACACTCTCTTCCTCTGATGAAAACTCCTCAGCACTCTCTTCATTTTCCTGAGGCTCCTTCTCATCTTCCTCCTCCTCACTTTTTACTTCATCCTCTTTCTCAGACTGTTTAACATCCTTCTCTGCTTTCTCCTGTGTCAGATGCAGGAGGCGTTAAGTGTATTGTTTATGGCTTGGAGGCCATAGCCAAAAACAGTAACTAATACCCCTTTCACACCGCAGCTTGTACCCGGTAATTTGCTGTTTTTACTGGCTTCCTAAACGGTTTGAGCTGCGATGTGAAAGGGTCACCTTCAATTTACCGTTTACAAAATACCAGTATTTTGAAACGGTAAAAAAAGCAGGGTCCTACCCGTTTCAGACCCGTTTCATTGTGCAGTGTGAAAGGGTCTGAAACAGTATTTGCAAGCCCCAGAAGGTGATAGGCTGTCTCCATGTGTGATCTCACCAGGCAGAAGCAGGAAATAAACATTTAAAATGACAACCACTGTTTTGTATGGGTGAAACGGGTTCAGTGTGAAAGGTACCAAAACGGTAATGAAATGGTAATATACTGGTTACAACATGCGATGTGAAGGGGGTTTAACTGCTCAGACCCGTTTTAAGAACTGTTTCAAAAGCAGGTTTTGTGATGTGAAAGCAGCATAATGCTGCATTCAGACTGCAAATGCCGGATCCTACCCGGTAAGACAAACGTGTACTTACCGGGTGGGATCCGGCATTTGCACTCCGCTGCTGGCTTTCCGACCCGGCAATATACCGGGTCGGTTGCCATAACAACGGAGCGCGCAGCAGCAGGGGCGGGGGTGGAGGCGGCATCGGGAGATGAGCTCATCTCCAGCGCCGCCTCTCCCTATCTTGTGAATGGGAACCGTGTCGCATCGACACGGCTCCCATTCACACCGCACCTGACCCGGTAATCAACCCGGGTAAAACCCTTCTTTTTTACCGGGTCAGGCGACCAGCTAAATCGGCCAGTGTGCTTTCACATCGCACACTGACCCGGTTCGACACGGCAATATGCCGTGTCGGTACCGGGTTATTTGTGCGATGTGAAAGGGGTATTAGTTACTCACCTGGTTCTTCCTCTTCCTTCTAACAGTTTCAATTTTGTCATCCAAACTGGTGGCCACTCTCTGAGGAAGAAATGAAATAAAAAGGTAGATAGAACACAGCAATACCAAGGAAAATGTTTCCAGCTCATTACCTGAATACTAATAACATACATTGGTTCAGCATCAAACTGTATGGTAAATAGTACTCCTCACCTTTTTCAGTTGTTTCATAACATCATCCATCACCCAGCTATCATCAGCCTGTCCATCGCGCTCACCAAACACAAAATCTGCACTGAAGTCTCCACTGCGCTTAGCTTTGTCCTGCTTCTTCTTTGCAAGGACGATGGGCTGCTCCTGTTATACAAGGGGACCCACGAATGCAAATATTAAGTTAATCACTCCTTTTGTTAACCTGTGTTTAGCAGTTATATTCAAGTTGCAAATTAGAAAATGGGGGCAGGAATCAATTTCAGCACACCTGATCAGAACTGCTGACCCACTAAAAACAGCGGGTCGATCAAATTAAAAGGTATATTTTCAACAAGATTCTTCTATACATCATTATTATCAACCGCAGAGGAAAGCAGAATACATGTCTATCAGTACTTTTTAAATAGGCAAAGAAAGTAGCCAGTACAGGGAGACATTCATCTTTAAACATTTTCAGGGATTGTTACGGGATGTAGTCAAAATGTTGACATTCAACAGGTCAGCATGTGCAGGACGTTGACATGTTCATAATGTTGACATTCTGTATGGACTGGCAACGGGGAGTTAGGGTTAGGCACCTTCAAGGCAAATGCCACTGGATCTGCCAGGCGTCCTCATCACCTGACCACCAAACCCTCCAGAACAGGTAAGTTACTGTTAGACCAGCAGGAACATACTGTCCACATTCATCAGATGAACGTCAACCTTGTCAATGTTGACATTGCGAGCATGTAAACATTCTGGTCATGTCAACATTCTCATGTCGACAAAATATATCACACACAGTATTTTCAGAACTTACTCTTTCAAGCAACATGCTCCACCACACACAGCAACTACTAGTGGTGACAGGACAGCCTCCTACTAGGAGATCACGCCGGTCACCTTCCTCCAGCATGTCATATCCTTTACAAGAAACTCCAGATGTAATGTGTGCAGACTATAAGGGGCAGATGTACTAAGCCTTAAAAAGTGATAAAGTGGAGAGTGATAAACTACCAGCCAATCAGATCCTGTCATTTTTCAAACACAACCTGTGACATGACAGGAGCTGATTAGCTGGTACTTTATCACTCTCCATTTTTTCAGGTTAAGTACATCTCCCCCTAATTCCCAGAATGTCCTGCAAATCGGAACAGGAGACGGGCTGCTGAATCCCGTGTCACACATGCTACACGTTCCGTGTTACCTCGTCCTCCTCCTCGGACTCCGGCTCCTCTGGAATCTCATCATCATCCTCTATCGTCCCGATCAGATCCAGATCGGACAGCATGTTCCAGCCGGCGGGCACCCCTGGGCACTGGCTCTTTCCCACTCAGGATGCACAACCGGATGCTGCTGTGGCTACCCTGCTGCTGTCTCCAATACCCACTGCAACCCACACGTGGGTCTCACGGAACCGGAAGCGATTGTCATCGACTCCGCCTTTCCCGGAAGCGTGTTGCGGGTAACAGAAGACAGGTGGGTAGATGCTAGATTCAAGTCGCCTAAGGGACCTTTTACGTCAGGGGGAGGAGGCACGACACAAGGGGAGGAGCTAGACCAACCAAAGAAGGTGTGGCTGCTGCGGCAAGAGCGCTCCAGCGGCGGCAGAGGTCAGGTCCCTCCTCACTGTCAGGGCGTAATATACTCCTTGGGAAATAGCGAGGCGGAGGTGTGTGGCTGTCTGCTGGCCGAGGTGATGAGTGAGAGAGAGGAGGCAACGGAGCGGATACCCTTTGGAGCAATGTAGTGGTATAGGGCGACTGGCTGCATGGGATGGAGTCTGATGCTGTGCTTGGGGGGGTACATGGCACTAGGCAGGGGTGATGGGTGAATGAGGGGTATTTGATACTAGACAGGGGACTGTATGAGGGGTGTTTGGTGTTAGGCAGGGGGGTGCATGAGGGGTATATGGCGCTAGGCAGGGGGGTGCATTAGAGGTGTATGGTGTTAGGCAGGGGGGTGCATGAGGGGGTGTGTGGTGTTAGGCAGAGGGGTGTATGGTGTTAGGCAGGGGGTTGCATGAGAGGGTGTATGGTGTTAGGCAGGGGGGTGCATGAGGGGGTGTATGGTGTTGGGCAGGGGGGTGCATGAGGGAGGGGGATATGGTGCCAGGAAGGGGTCCATGTGGCTGCTGTACTGTTATGTACAGTGCCAGTGGTGGGCTGGCTAGACAGAATAATATAATAATATAACTTGCATAAGGTGTGAGATAAGGGGTACACTGGAGAATTCATGTTTTTAATGTCTTGCATAAAACAAGTAGCGCTGCCATTTATGAGCAGCTTCACTGACTGCGACACATTTGTATGTGTCTATTTTCTGCTCAGATTGCTGACACTGGTATTGGCAAGTGTTCCCCATCCTCCTCAGTGCTAGACCCAGCCAGCATGAATGTGAGCAGCTGCCCATGTTGGCTCAGGTTCCAGTTTTGAAATGCCTAACCCGAAGTTATGTTCCCAAAATAGATCCCTGCATATGGTTAGACAAGTAGTGCTCAACCTCAGTCCACAGAACCCCAATCAGTCCATGTTTTGTAGGTCAACCAGCAGGGACACAGGTCTGTTACCTACTGTCACATGTTAAAGATTCACGGGTGAACTGGACAACATGAACGGGCTAGACCAGTGGTTCCCAACCTCTGTCCTCTAGTATCCCCTAACACTAGTTCATGTTTTCCAGGTCACCTAGCAGTTGAACATGTGTATTCATTACTCACTGACACATTTTAAAAGACCCACAGGTGGAGCAAATTATTTCACTTGCAATCCTGTGAGGAGACCTGGAAAACATGAACTGTTGGGGGTATTGAGGACCGAGGTTGGGAAGCCCTGAGCTAGACGATAGATTAAATGCGTGACCAGAGAAAGTGAGTACTTGTTAGGTGAAGGTTTAGAGAAATTCATATCCGCTTATGGCTACATACCCGTTGGCTTTTAAGATTTTTTTCTAGTGTTTTATATAGTTTCAAATACATTGCAAGACAGCAAGTACACATAAACGGAACAAGCAGTGTTCTGAAAGCAGCAATGTGTACAGACAGTTGCTATGCAATCCTTTTTATTAAATACATATTCCTATATACAGGGTTAGGCAAAAGAAAAACCTCCAAGATTTTAAAGGTTAACATGAAAGTATGGTAAATGCTATTCAAAATTTGAGTACATAAGCTACAAGTGCATGGAATACGGTTTATTTTCATTTGTTTTTGAATACGATATTGTCCAGGTGGTGGCCTTTATTCATGATACACATTTGTAGTCAGGGCCGGACTGGCCATCTGGCTTTTCTAGCAATGGCAGAAGGGACGATGGGCCAGTCCGGTCACACAGAGAGCCTGGAAGGCGCAGCTTCCGGATCTCTGTTTTGTCCCCCTACCGCCTGATGTGCTCGTTGCTAAGAAATATGGGGGCATGCTGTGAGGCGACCCCCCATGAGCAGTGTCCGCGTACCTACGGATGCCATGGCCGAAAAGCGTCCCAGGCCATCCCAGTTTGTAGTCAGTTTTGGAAGTTTTGCATTTCTCTGCTGGTCATTTCTGGTATTATCACTGCAATTTCTTAACAAAGCTCAATTACGCTATGTTAACAAGCAATATTTTTGTTAATGGGCAGAACATAATCCTCATCAGCTTCATGAAAGGCCTCTACACAGCCAACGAGGCCATCTGAAAGCTACAAACATCGACCAAGAACCATTAATGAACTGAAGGCTGCCATATGCCAAGAAATGACTATATCATATTCAAAACCAATTGAAAATAAACCTTATTCCGTGCACTTATAGATTATGTACTAAAAGTTTGAATAGCATTTGCTATGCTTTTTTTCTTAACCTTTAAAGTCTAGAAGGCTTTTTTTTTTTTGCCTCCGCTTGTATTTTCTTGATTGTTATGCAGCAAAAGAAATATAGAATTTGACAGCAGATAAGAACTGCTTGGCACATCTAGTCTATCTGTCTACACATGCACGGGTTAATTTTTGTCAGGAGTCAATTAACCTACCAGTATATTTTGGAGTGGTGTGGGAGAAAACTGGAGTACCCCAACACAAGTACGGGGAGAATATACAAACTCCACACAGTTAGGGCCATTGTGGGAATCGAACCCCACAACTTCAGTGCTGTGAGGCACTCTCCGTACTGCCCTATTTATTAAGTAAATCCTGACTTTCTCAAAGTGATTGCTGCCATAGATTGCTGAAAGACCATTTTAATCAGGACACCTAATATTTTTCCCTGGTGAGGCTTACAATGCCATTGTCACCAGCAATATTTATTTAAGACACACCAATACATTATGGGGCTGATATACAGAGACATGTAAAATACAGTTAATTACAGGAACTAATATGGAATAAAAGTACTAATTGAGTTAAATACAACTAACCTGGGATCTCCCCCTAAAAAATAAAAGGGAATATTATTTTGTGATGTAAACTGATTGCAAATATGTAATTAATCTGGAGAGATTGCAGCTGCCAAATTAATAATGGTAATCATACAGTATGGGAGCAGTCAAGATGCAATCAGAAGCGACTGATGAATGCTTTAATTGGTGCATATTTTGCACCAAGGATGGAGAACCCACAAGAGATGTGCCTTTTGGCAAATGTATATGCCTATTTGCTTTGGTCTGCTTAAGCCGCATTTGTGTATACTTGCCCTTCCCACTGGACAATGCTTCTATTCTCCCTACATTACCCTTTCTGCCTTTCTAAGCGTGACATGTCATAAATGAAATCTACTTTTGAATGGAAGCGTATTGATTTTTATTGTGTGCACACAAAATACGCACAATTTGCAGCAAAAATAAAAGCTTTGTCCAACTCTGCCTCTGTGAGAGTATGCTTTTATTCATATTAGGAAGGCTGGTAACTGGAAATCTAATACACGGAAAGGCAACAGGACCCCAGTAAAAATCTTTACGCTTTACTGTTATATTTGTCAAGGCCAAAAAACATGGAGGAGGACAGTCTGATATGCCATGACTACAAAAGCAATATTTTTATTGTGAGCTTATTAAAAATAACTTTACACCCGATGTAAGAATCATTGCTGTACACTTGTTTATACGGGTGGTCTTCAGTATGCCAGCTGTCGGGATCCCGGCGTCGGAATCCCGACAGCCGGCATACCGACACTTATTCTCCCTCGTGGGGGTCCACGACCCCCCTGGAGGGAGAAAAAAAATAGCGTAGCGCGCCACTGTGCCCGCAAGGGGCTCATTTGCGCTCGCCACACTGTCGGTATGCTGGCGGTCGGGCTCCCGGCATGATGGGCGCCGGGAGCCTGACCGCCGGCATAACATACTACACCCGTTTATACTACCTTGGGATTGTATCACATTGGGAGTGTTTGAATGCTGTTCTTTACCATTTAGAGCAGTGTACTATTGATAAAATAGCTCCAAGTGAAGAGTGGAGAAGTTGCCCATGGCAACCAATCAGCTTATAAGTAACATTTGTAAAATGCATTCTGTAAAATTATACATAGCATCTGATTGGTTGGCATGGGCAACTTCTCCACTGGCACACAGCTCCACTCTTTTCACTGCTTCATGAATAGACCCCATAGTGCCCTCTCACCAATATATTGAAAATAACTGTATAAATAGTATCGCTTCATCGCTTTAACTGGTTAATCAGTGCATAGTACTGCTTCTAATAAATTAATGCAACAATATATCCACACTGTTCAAAACAAAGATCATATATCAAACAGATAACAGTAAGTGAGATGCTCTGTATTCATATGATCATTGGTAAAGAATCATAGCAGAGTCCGTGACTGTAAATAGTATCAATATTCACTTAAACACTTCACTGCTACTATAACTGTTTTTTTTTTTTTATAGAAAATTCTGTATTTTTTTTTAAATATACGGTATGTAGGTGCCCGCATGATTGCAAGGGTCATTCATTATGGGTGTGATATGGAATTTAGTGCCCTTCCCCCAGTATCCGGAAAACGTACGTTTCCATAGCGTGGGGTAACATTGTCCAGTGAATACTAGACAATAATAAATAAGGGTCCCAATCATTTGAAACAGGGGACTCTCCTTTTTCTTTTCTTATATTGTATTTGATGAAAAATAACACACACCGCATGAAACAGCAGTAGGTACATCCTACATAGAATACATTGACATTCTAGAATAAAACAGATAACAATGACCTAGAGAACAACAGAGCATCAAATAAAGGGTTTTAGAGACTGCATCTCTATAAGATGTTTATGCTCACATTACTTCCTAAAATGGCGGAGATCCAGTGGCAAAGATTTCCATATTGTACCACGTAGTCAGCTGAACTATCTTGCGCACATATTCTTTTGTGGATGTTGGTAATTTGATTAAATAAGGCAACCAAATTGGGAAGAATTTTGCAGAGCATTCCACCCAATGCATTTTATATAGATAAGACAAACGAGGTAACATTAAAGATAGGAGTATAGGGTCTTTTTGAATCCACTGGGATAAAATAGTTTGTTTTGTTTTTTTGCAGTTGCAGCTATACTGGCCAATAGCAATTTTGTTCCTGTAGATAATGGAGGGGTGTGAATATTGATTTTATTCCAAAAAGCCCAGCCCATTGATATAGTAAATTATATACCCAACTCAACAGTAATATAATTCTTTACAGATTTCCAAAATATTTGTACCACTGGACAGTGCCATAGACAATGTACAATATCGGCATCTGGGGAACTACATTTAAAACATATGGAATTTTCTGAAATACCGTGAGAAACCTAAGTCGTGGGGTATAATAAGCTCTATGTAAAATCTTTAAATGCATTTCTGCATAGGATGACGAAACCAACTGTTTATTGAGATCAATGCACCACCTAATTACTGTTTGTAGATCTGTCCCAGGAAAAGTGTCACTCCATTTAGCTAAACCTGTAGTAAGTTTGGACAGATCTAGTCACCGCCTGGTGTGTGAGTAAATTAAGGATGTAGAATAGGGGGAATTGAGATGTCGTACCAAACCATCTAAAGAGAAGGTAAGTTCTACTGGTCGCAAGCGCGACAAGATATGAGTAGCAAAGCTACATACTTGCAAATATATAAAAAAAGGAAAATGCAGAGTGGGGAATCTTTCTTTTAATAGGGACAAAGTAAGTACTGCTGAATAATCAGCCTTTAAAAATCGAAACAACAGTCTAAGTCCCTGAAAGTGCCAACCCCGTATTATTTCATTAAACTCCCCACCCTGGAAGTTTGGATTTAATAATAAAGACTGGAATAGTGAAGTAGACAATGATAGATCTAATCGTTTCCTAAGGCGACGCCATGCTTTGTAGGGAGTAAATATTAAGGAGTGCATGCGTATTTCTGACAGTGAAGAATTGTCAGAGAAATGCACTATTGCACCAGATTACAACCAGGTGATAAAACCTGTTCTACCGCTCTATTAACAAAGTTATCTCCACCTCCTATCCAATCTAAAGCATACCTGTAATTAGCAGCCAAGTTATAGACTCCTTTTTCTAAAATGAGTGACTCAATTTGGTAGTCAGGTTGGGGGAGGTTTTTCCCCATGCCTGGACTATATTATATCTCTGTAGTGCAGCGGGTTAATGTCACCAGAAATTAGCTTTTATAAGGGACTCCCCTCTTTTAAATGAGTACCACCATCTTTCAATCCTTCCGCCACTATTTTCATTAGCTGCTTTGAAATCCTTATTTCACATGCCAGTATTTTATTATGGCTAGAGTTACCAAGAGATATGTCCTGACAGTGTCAGGAGGGAGAGATAGACAATGGGCCTAATTCAGAGTTGATCGCAGCAGCAAATTTGTTAGCAGTTGGGCAAAACCATGTGCACTGCAGGTGTGGCAGATATAACATTTGCAGCGAGAGTTAGATTTGTGTGGGTTATTTTGTTTCTGTGCAGGGTAAATACTGGCTGTTTTATTTTTACACTGCAATTTAGATTTCAGTTTGAACACACCCCACCCAAATCTAACTCTCTCTGCGCATGTTATATCTGCCCCCTCTGAAGTGCACATGGTTTTGCCTGACTGCTAACAAATTTGCTGCTGCGATTAACTCTGAATTACGCCCATTGTCAGGGAGAGAGAGAGTGTGTCAAGGATAGAGGCAGAGAGAGAGAGACAGTGTCAGCAAGAGAGTGAAGGAGAGAGATACAGTGCCAGGGAGAGAGGGAAGCAAGAGAGAGAGGTTCAGGGGGGAGGGGATAGAGAGGGATGGTGAACAAGCAAGAGGGATACTACCACAGTCAGTGCAGCAGTGAGCTCAGGCCTCTGATGGGGACGGGCACCTCACTACGTTAGGCTTCGCCCCCTAAACACCCGCGAATTACAGCACCTCACTGCTCTGATGTGGCAGCAGGAAGTTGGCCAGTCTGTCCCAGTATTTGCTGCAGTGTGGTATGGTGGAAGCTGCTACATCCTGCAGCAGCCATGGGGGTGCGGGGGGCATGCTATCAGCAGTATCCAATCTGTATGGGGGGACGAAGGGGGAGCCGTGAAATTTGGAGGCAGCCTGTGACTGGAAGCAGGGGGAGCTGTAGGCCCTGCAAACAGCCTGGGCCCCATAGCAGCTGCACTCCCTGCACCCATGGTAGTTACACCACTGATGGGAGGTGTAGGAATGCCCAGCAGTCTGCAGTATATACTGTTGTCCACTGCACGATTACCTGTTGCCAATGCAACATAGTACCTGTGGGATTCAGTCTATTAGATTCAGCAGTGCCTTAGTTTGGGTTGTCTGAGTAACAGACAACAGCTATACAGCTTTGGGACTGTCTGACCCATCCTCTCACCACTTCTCTGCAGGTACTTGTAACCAAGCAACAGGAAGATGGTGATGATTTCCCATAGCATACATTGATGGTATTTAGTGCTACTGCTGGATGCATGTCCACAATGGACTGTGCATTGTTGTTGTTTACAATTATTCACTCAGCGCGTACACTAAAGCTGGGCATACATGTTTAGGTAAAATACCTGTCAGACCGAAAGACATTTATCTGAGATCTCATACACTGTCAGATATTTCACAATCTATAGCCACACAATATCTGGCTCCTCCCCTGGGGAGGAGACCTCTCCCTCTTACTCCCCAGTGAAGAAACGGGAAATGTCCGTCGGGAGGTGGCAGTGCATACACTGCCCAATGCGGCTAACTTGCTGCTTCCAAATATTACATCAGACAGACATGCTGGATGATCTGTCATGGCTGACCGATCTATATTTTTGGATCAGTCATCCACTTACACTGTACAGTTATCTGGGCGAGATGCCGATAATGGACAGATCGGTCAAATAATTGTTTAGTGTACGCAAAGCATTACCAACCGTGAAGGACTGAGTTCCAGGAGTCGTGTTGTAAACGAGATCCAGGTGGGTGGAGTGGCGCAATAAATCACGTCACCAGAGTGCGCAACAATGTTTATTGCTGGGGAAGACCTGTCACAATAATAAGCCAAAGAAACATATTTCTTGGAAAAATATTAGCTTAATTACATATTTAAAGGTGGAATTATATTTGGGAAAGGGGATGGAATTACTATTTGGGAATGCTGGTTCTACAAGCGCTGGAGGGCTGCATGTTGAGTACCCCTGTTTCAAGTGTCATCTATAATCTGCATCATCCTGCGCATGATAATTCTGTGATCCTTCTCATGTTTGGATGGCTTGAATGTGTATATCACGCTGCATGTGTCTTGATAAAACTTCCAGTTACAACAGATTACTAACACAGTCACATGGGTACCGTCACACTCTCTCACTAGCTCAGCACATTCAGCGTCTGAAATATGTTCTTCCGTGACCATACCTGTGACCATACCTCTAATCTTATTGTTTAAGAACTGTTCCATCTTCACCTGCATCAGAACTGGAAACGGGCAGCGAATTGAAGATATATAACGCAAAAAGGTGCTTGGATCCTAATCAAACATTTCATTAGAGAAAAAATAAGATTTTACTTACCGGTAAATCTATTTCTCGTAGTCCGTAGTGGATGCTGGAGACTCCGTAAGGACCATGGGGATAGACTGGCTCCGCAGGAGACATGGGCACTTTAAGAAAGAATTTAGGTTCTGGTGTGCACTGGCTCCTCCCTCTATGCCCCTCCTCCAGACCTCAGTTAGAGAAACTGTGCCCAGAAGAGCTGACAGTAAAAAGGAAAGGATTTTGGTAATCCAGGGCAAGATTCATACCAGCCACACCAATCACACCGTATAACATGTGATAACAACCAGTTAACAGTATGACAAATAACAGAGCATCAGGTCAAACCCTGATGCAACCATAACTTAACCCTTATTGCGCCCGTCCGCACTTGGGACGGGCGCCCAGCATCCACTACGGACTACGAGAAATAGATTTACCGGTAAGTAAAATCTTATTTTCTCTAACGTCCTAGTGGATGCTGGGGACTCCGTAAGGACCATGGGGATTATACCAAAGCTCCCAAACGGGCGGGAGAGTGCGGATGACTCTGCAGCACCGACTGAGCAAACAAGAGGTCCTCCTCAGCCAGGGTATCAAACTTGTAGAACTTTGCAAAAGTGTTTGAACCTGACCAAGTAGCCGCTCGGCAAAGTTGTAATGCCGAGACCCCTCGGGCAGCCGCCCAAGAATAGCTCACCTTCCTAGTGGAATGGGCCTTAACTGATTTTGGCAGCGGCAATCCAGCCACAGAATGAGCCTGCTGAATTGTGTTACAGATCCAGCGAGCAATAGTTTGCTTTGAAGCAGGAGCACCAAGCTTGTTGGATGCATACAGGATAAACAACGACTGTTTTCCTGACCCTAGCCGTTCTGGCTACATAAACCTTCAAAGCCCTGACCACATCAAGCAACTCGGAATCCTCCAAGTCACGAGTAGCCACAGGCACCACAATAGGTTGGTTCATATGAAAAGATGAAACCACTTTCGGCAGAAATTGTGGACGGGTCCGCAATTCTGCTCTATCCATATGGAAAACCAGATAGGGGCTTTTATGTGTCAAAGCCGCAAAGGCTAATAGCATGACCACCTTCCACGTGAGATATTTCAACTCCACCGTTTTAAGTGGTTCAAACCAGTGGGATTTCAGGAAGCTTAACACCACGTTAAGATCCCAAGGTGCCACTGGAGGCACAAAAGGAGGCTGAATATGCAGCACTCCCTTTACAAACGTCTGAACTTCTGGTAGAGAAGCCAACTCCTTTTGAAATAAAATGGATAGGGCCGAAATCTGGACCTTAATGGAGCCCAATTTTAGGCCCAAATTCACTCCGGACTGTAGGAAGTGAAGGAAACGGCCCAGCTGGAATTCCTCCGTAGGAGCATTCCTGGCCTCACACCAAGAAACATATTTCTCTATCGTCCTAGTGGATGCTGGGGTTCCTGAAAGGACCATGGGGAATAGCGGCTCCGCAGGAGACAGGGCACAAAAAGTAAAGCTTTAGGATCAGGTGGTGTGCACTGGCTCCTCCCCCTATGACCCTCCTCCAAGCCTCAGTTAGATTTTTGTGCCCGGCCGAGAAGGGTGCAATCTAGGTGGCTCTCCTAAAGAGCTGCTTAGAAAAGTTTAGTTTTAGGTTTTTTATTTTACAGTGAGTCCTGCTGGCAACAGGATCACTGCAACGAGGGACTTAGGGAAGAAGAAGTGAACTCACCTGCGTGCAGGATGGATTGGCTTCTTTGGCTACTGGACATTAGCTCCAGAGGGACGATCACAGGTACAGCCTGGATGGTCACCGGAGCCTCGCCGCCGGCCCCCTTGCAGATGCTGAAACGAGAAGAAGGTCCAGAATCGGCGGCAGAAGACTCCTCAGTCTTCTTAAGGTAGCGCACAGCACTGCAGCTGTGCGCCATTTTCCTCTCAGCACACTTCACACGGCAGTCACTGAGGGTGCAGGGCGCTGGGAGGGGGGCGCCCTGGGAGGCAAATGAATACCTATTTTGGCTAAAAATACCTCACATATAGCCTCCGGAGGCTATATGGAGATATTTAACCCCTGCCAGAATCCGTTAAGAGCGGGAGACGAGGCCGCCGAAAAAGGGGCGGGGCCTATCTCCTCAGCACACAGCGCCATTTTCCCTCACAGAAAGGCTGGAGGGAAGGCTCCCAGGCTCTCCCCTGCACTGCACTACAGAAACAGGGTTAAAACAGAGAGGGGGGGCACTAATTTGGCGTTAGAAATATATAAAAAAGATGCTATAAGGGAAAACACTTATATAAGGTTGTCCCTATATAATTATAGCGTTTTTGGTGTGTGCTGGCAAACTCTCCCTCTGTCTCTCCAAAGGGCTAGTAGGTCCTGTCCTCTATCAGAGCATTCCCTGTGTGTGTGCTGTGTGTCGGTACGTGTGTGTCGACATGTATGAGGACGAAGTTGGTGAGGAGGCGGAGCAATTGCCTGTAATGGTGATGTCACTCTCTAGGGAGTCGACACCGGAATGGATGGCTTATTTAGGGAATTACGTGATAATGTCAACACGCGCCAAGGTCGGTTGACGACATGAGACGGCCGACAAACAATTAGTACCGGTCCAGACGTCTCAAAAACACCGTCAGGGGTTTTAAAACGCCCGTTTACTTTAGTCGGTCGACACAGACACAGACAGGGACACTGAATCCAGTGTCGACGGTGAATAAACAAACGTATTCCTTATTAGGGCCACACGTTAAGGGCAATGAAGGAGGTGTTACATATTTCTGATACTACAAGTACCACAAAAGAGGGTATTATGTGGGATGTGAAAAAACTACCGTAGTTTTTCCTGAATCAGATAAATTAAATGAAGTGTGTGATGATGCGTGGGTTCCCCCCGATAGAAAATATGGGCGGTATACCCTTTCCCGCCAGAAGTTAGGGCGCGTTGGGAAACACCCCTTAGGGTGGATAAGGCGCTCACACGCTTATCAGAACAAGTGGCGGTACCGTCTATAGATAGGGCCGTCCTCAAGGAGCCAGCTGACAGGAGGCTGGAAAAATATCATAAAAAGTATATACACACATACTGGTGTTATACTGCGACCAGCGATCGCCTCAGCCTGGATGTGCAGAGCTGGGGTGGCTTGGTCGGATTCCCTGACTAAAAATATTGATACCCTTGACAGGGACAGTATTTTATTGACTATAGAGCATTTAAAGGATGCATTTCTATATATGCGAGATGCACAGAGGGATATTTGCACTCTGGCATCAAGAGTAAGTGCGATGTCCATTTCTGCCAGAAGATGTTTATGGACACGACAGTGGTCAGGTGATGCAGATTCCAAACGGCACAAAGGTGTATTGCCGTATAAAGGAAGAGGAGTTATTTGGGGTCGGTCCATCGGACCTGGTGGCCACGGCAACTGCTGGAAAATCCACCGTTTTTACCCTAAGTCACATCTCTGCAGAAAAAGACACCGTCTTTTCAGCTTCAGTCCTTTCGTCCCTATAAGAGTCATATCTGCCCAGGGATAGAGGAAAGGGAAGAAGACTGCAGCAGGCAGCCCATTCCCAGGAACAGAAGCGTTCCACCGCTTCTGACAAGCTCTCAGCATGACGCTGAGACCGTACAGGACCCCTGGATCCTACAAGTAGTATCCCAGGGGTACAGATTGGAATGTCGAGACGTTTCCCCTGCGCAGGCTCCTGAAGTCTGCTTTACCAAGGTCTCCCTCCGACAAGGAGGCAGTATGGGAAAAAATTCACGAGCTGTATTCCCAGCAGGTGATAATTAAATTACCCCTCCTACAACAAGAAAAGGGGTATTATTCCACACTATATTGTGGTACTGAAGCCAGAAGGCTAGGTGAGACCTATTCTAAATCTAAAAAAATTTGAACACTTACAAAGGTTCAAATCAAGATGGAGTCACTCAGAGCAGTGATAACGAACCGGGAAGAAGGGGACTATCTGGTGTCCCGAGACATCAGGGATGCTTACCTCCATGTCCCAAATTTGCTCTTATCACTAAGGGTACCTCAGGTTCGTGGTACAGAACTGTCACTATCAGTTTCAGACGCTGCCGTTTGGATTGTCTACGGCACCCCGGGTCTTTACCAAGGTAATGGCCGAAATGATGGTTCTTCTTCGAAGAAAAGGCGTCTTAATTATCCCTTACTTGGACGATCTCCTGATAAGGGCATAGTCCAGGGAACAGTTGGAGGCCGGAGTAGCACTATCTCGGATACTGTTACAACAGCACGGGTGGATTCTAAATATTCCAAAATCGCAGCTGATCCCGACAACAAGTCTCCTGTGCTTAGGGATGATTCTGGACACAGTCCAGAAAAAGGTGTTTCTCCCGGAAGAGAAAGCCAGGGAGTTATCCGAGCTAGTCAGGAACCTCCTAAAATCAGTGCATCATTGCACAAGGGCCATGGTAAAAAAATGGTGACTTCCTTCGAAGCAATTCCAGTCGGCAGATTTCATGCAAGAACTTTTCAGTGGGATCTGCTGGACAAATGGTCCGGATCGCATCTTCAGATGCATCAGCGGATAACCCTATATCCAAGGACAAGGGTGTCTCTCCTGTGGTGGTTACAGAGTGCTCATCTTCTAGAGGGCCGCAGATTCGGCATTCAGTTTTGGATGTTGGTGACCACGGAGGCCAGCCCGAGAGGCTGGGGAGCAGTCACACAAGGAAAAAATTTCCAGGGAGTGTGATCAAGTCTGGAGATTTTTCTCCACATAAATATAGCTAAGGGTAAAATTATAATGCTCTAAGCTTAGCAAGACCTCTGCTTCAAGGTCAGCCGGTATTGATCCAGTGGGATAAAACATCACGGCAGTCGCCCACGTAAATAGACAGGGCGGCACAAGAAGCAGGAGGGCAGTGGCAAAAACTGCAAGGACTTTTCGCTGGGCGGAAAATCATGTGATAGCACTGTCAGCAGTGTTTCATTCCGGGAATGGAAACTGGGAAGCAGACTTCCTCAGTAGGCACGACCTCCACCCGGCAGAGTGGGAACTTCATGGGGAAGTTTTCCACATAATTGTAAACCGTTGGGAATTACCAAAGGTGGACATGATGGCGTCCCGTCTGAACAAAAAACGGGACAGGTATTGCGCCAGGTTAAGAGACCCTCAGGCAATAGCTGTGGACGTTCTGGTAACACCGTGGGTGTACCAGTCGGTGTATGTGTTCCATCCTCTGCTTTTCATACCTAAGGTACTGAGAATTATAAGACGTAGAGGAGTAAGAACTATACTCATGGCTCCGGATTGGCCAAGAAGGACTTGGTACCCGGAACTTCAAGAGATGCTCACAGAGGACTTATGGCCTCTGCCGCTAAGAAGGGACTTGTTTCAGCAAGTACCATGTCTGTTCCAAGACTTACCGCAGCTGCGTTTGACGGCATGGCGGTGGAACGCCGGATCCTAAGGGAAAAGGCATTCAGGAAGAGGTCATTCCTACCCTGGTCAAAGCCAGAAAGGAGGTGACCGCACAACATTATCACCACATGTGGCGAAAATATGTTGCGTGGTGTGAGGCCAGGAAGGCCCCACGAAGAAATTTCAACTCGGTCGATTCCTGCATTTCTTGCAAACAGGAGTGTCTATGGGCCTCAAATTGGGGTCCATTAAGGTTCAAATTTCGGCCCTGTCGATTTTTCTTCCAGAAAGAATTGGCTTCAGTTCCTGAAGTCCAGAAGTTTGTCAAGGGAGTATTGCATATACAACCCCCTTTTGTGCCTCCAGTGGCACTGTGGGATCTCAACGTAGTTCTGGGATTCCTCAAAACACATTGGTTTAAAACCAGTCAAATCTGTGGATTTGATGCATCTCACATGAAAAGTGAACATGCTCTTGGACCTGGCCTGGACCAGGCGAGTGTCAAATTGGTGTTTTTTTTTCTCAAAAAAGCCCATATCTGTTTGTCCATTCGGACAGGGCAGAGCTGCGGACTCGTCCCCAGTTCTCTCCCTAAGGTGGTGTCAGTGTTTCACCTGAGCCAGCTTATTGGGGTGTCTTGCGCCTACTAGGGACTTGGAGGACTCCAAGTTGCTAGATGTGGTCAGGGCCCTGAAAATATAGGTTCCAGGACGGCTGGAGTCAGGAAAACTGACTTGCTGTTATCCTGTATGCACCCAACAAACTGGGTGCTCTTGCTTTTAAGCAGACTTTTGCTAGTTGGATGTGTAATACAATTCAGCTTGCACATTCTGTGGCAGGCCTGCCACAGCCAAAATATGTAAATGCCCATTCCACAAGGAAGGTGGGCTCATCTTGGGCGGCTGCCCGAGGGGTCTCGGCTTTACAACTTTGCCGAGCGGCTATTTAGTCAGGGGCAAGCACGTTTGTAAAATCCTACAAATTTGATACCCTGGCTAAGGAGGACCTGGAGTTCTCTCATTCGGTGCTGCAGAGTCATCCGCACTCTCCCGCCCGTTTGGGAGCTTTGGTATAATCCCCATGGTCCTTTCAGGAACCCCAGCATCCACTAGGACGATAGAGAAAATAAGAATTTACTTACCGATAATTCTATTTCTCGGAGTCCGTAGTGGATGCTGGGCGCCCATCCCAAGTGCGGATTATCTGCATTACTTGTACATAGTTACAAAAATCGGGTTATTATTGTTGTGAGCCATCCTTTCAGAGGCTCCGCTGTTATCATACTGTTAACTGGGTTCAGATCACAGGTTGTACAGTGTGATTGGTGTGGCTGGTATGAGTCTTACCCGGGATTCATAAATCCTTCCTTATTGTGTACGCTCGTCCGGGCACAGTACCTAACTGAGGCTTGGAGGAGGGTCATAGGGGGAGGAGCCAGTGCACACCACCTGATCCTAAAGCTTTACTTTTTGTGCCCTGTCTCCTGCGGAGCCGCTATTCCCCATGGTCCTTTCAGGAACCCCAGCATCCACTACGGACTCCGAGAAATAGAATTATCGGTAAGTAAATTCTTATTTTTCGCCATATACGGTGATAATGTTTAACTGTCACGTTCTTCCTAGCCTTTATCAGCGTAGGAATGACCTCATCCGGAATGCCCTTCTCTGCTAGGATCCGGCGTTCAAACGCCATGCCGTCAAACGCAGCCGCGGTAAGTCTTGGAACAGACAGGGCCCCTGTTGCAACAGGTCCTGTCTTAGAGGAAGAGGCCACGGTTCCTCTGTGAGCATTTCTTGCAGATCTGGATACCAAGTCCTTCGTGGCCAATCTGGAACAATGAGGATTGTTCTCACTCCTCTTTTTCTTATTATCCTCAGCACCTTGGGTATGAGAGTAAGATGAGGAAATGCATAGACCGACTTGAACACCCACGGTGTCACCAGGGCATCCACAGCTACTGCCTGAGGGTCTCTTGACCTGGCGCAATACCTCTGTAGCTTTTTGTTGAGGCGGGATGCCATCATGTCCACCTGTGGCAGTTCCCACCGACTTGTAATCTGTGCGAAGACTTCCTGATGAAGTCCCCACTCTCCCGGGTGGAGGTCGTGTCTGCTGAGGAAGTCTGCTTCCCAGTTGTCCACTCCCGGGATGAACACTGCTGACAGTGCGCTTACGTGATTCTCCGCCCAGCGAAGAATTCTGGTGGCTTCCGCCATCGCCACTCTGCTCCTTGTGCTGCCTTGTCGGTTTACATGAGCCACTGCGGTGATGTTGTCTGACTGAATCAGAAACGGTTGGTCGCGAAGCAAGTTCTCCGCTTGACGCAGGGCGTTGTATATGGCCCTTAGCTCCAGGATGTTGATGTGAAGCCAAGTCTCTTGACTTGACCACAGACCTTGGAAATTTCTTCCCTGTGTGACTGCTCCCCAACCTCGGAGGCTTGTGTCCGTGGTCACCAGGACCCAGTCCTGAATGCCGAATCTGCGGCCCTCGAGAAGGTGAGCACTCTGCAGCCACCACAGGAGTGACACCCTGGCCCTGGGGGATAGGGTGATTAACCGATGCATCTGAAGATGTGATCCGGACCACTTGTCCAGTAAGTCCCATTGAAAGGTCCTCGCATGGAACCTGCCGAAGGGAATGGCCTCATATGATGCCACCATCTTTCCCAGGACTCGAGTGCAGTGATGCACTGACACCTGTTTTGGTTTTAATAGGTTCCTGACCAGGGTCATGAGTTCCTGAGCTTTCTCTATCGGGAGATAAACCCTTTTCTGGTCTGTGTCCAGAATCATGCCCAGGAAAGGCAGACGAGTCGTAGGAACCAACTGCGACTTTGGAATATTTAGAATCCAGCCGTGTTGCCGTAACACTTCCAGAGAAAGTGATACGCTGTTCAGCAACTGCTCTCTTGATCTCGCTTTTATGAGGAGATCGTCCAAGTACGGGATAATTGTGACCCCTTGCTTCCGCAGGAGTACCATCATTTCCGCCATTACCTTGGTAAATATTCTCGGTGCCGTGGAGAGACCAAACGGCAACGTCTGAAACTGGTAATGACAATCCTGTACCACAAATCTGAGGTACGCCTGATGAGGTGGATAAATGGGGATATGAAGGTATGCATCCTTTATGTCCCGAGACACCATAAAATCCCCCCCTTCCAGGCTTGCGATGACCGCTCTCAGCGATTCCATCTTGAACTTGAACCTTTTCAGGTATATGTTCAGGGATTTTAAATTCAATATGGGTCTGACCGAACCGTCCGGTTTCGGGACTACAAACATGGTCGAATAATAACCCCTTCCCTGTTGAAGGAGGGGAACCTTGACCACCACCTGTTGAAGATACAATTTGTGAATCGCAGTTAACACTATTTTCCTCTCGTGGGGGGAAGCTGGTAGGGCCGATTTGATGTATCGGTGAGGGGGCATCTCTTCAAATTCCAGCTTGTATCCCTGAGACACAATTTCTATTGCCCAGGGATCCACCTGGGAGTGAACCCACTTGTGGCTGAAATTTCGAAGACGTGCCCCCACCGGGCCTAGCTCCGCCTGTGGAGCCCCAGCGTCATGCGGTGGATTTTGTAGAGGCTGGGGAGGACTTCTGTTCCTGGGAACTAGCTGTGTTGTGCAGCTTCTTTCCTCTGCCTCTGGCAAGAAAGGACGCACCTCGGACTTTCTTGTTTCTGTGTGATCGAAAGGACTGCATTTGATAATACGGTGCTCTCTTGGGCTGTGAGGGAATATAAGGCAAAAAATTTGACTTTCCAGCTGTAGCTGTGGAGACCAGGTCCGAGAGACCCTCCCCAAACAATTCCTCACCCTTGTAAGGTAAAACCTCCATATGCCTTTTTGAGTCGGCATCACCTGTCCATTGCCGAGTCCACAGGACCCTTCTGGCAGAAATCAACATAGCATTTATTCTAGAACCCAGTAGACTAATGTCTCTTTGAGCATCTCTCATATATAGGACAGCGTCTTTAATATGCCCCAGGGTCAACAATATAGTATCCTTGTCTAAGGTATCAATTTCCTCAGATAAGGTATCCGTCCATGCTGCTACAGCACTACACACCCAGGCCGACGCGATCGCCGGCCTCAGTAAGGTACCTGAATGTGTATAAATGGACTTCAGGGTAACCTCCTGTTTGCGATCCGCAGCATCTTTGAGAGTAGCCGTATCCTGTGACGGCAGGGCTACCTTCTTGGATAAGCGTGTTAAAGCTTTGTCCACCCTAGGGGAGGATTCCCAGCGTAACCTGTCCGTTGGCGGGAAAGGATACGCCCTAAGAATCCTTTTGGAAATCTGCAGTTTTTTATCTGGAGATTCCCAAGCCTTTTCACATAACTCATTCAGCTCGTGTGAGGGGGGAAAGGTTACCTTCGGCTTCTTTCCCCCATACATATGCACCCTCTTGTCAGGGACTGGGGTTTCCCCTGTGATGTGCAACACATCCTTAATTGCTATAATCATATAACGGATGGATTTAGCCAATTTTGGCTGTAACTTTGCATCATCGTAATCGACACTGGAGTCAGAATCCATGTTGGTATCTGTGTCAACAATTTTGGATAGTGGGCGCTTCTGAGACCCTGACGGCCTCTGCGACACAGGATCAGGCACGGGTTGAGACCCTGACTGTCCCGAGGCTTTAGCTTTGTCTAACCTTTTATGCAAGGAATTAACATTATCATTTAAAACCTTCCACATATCCATGCAATCAGGTGTCGGCGCCGTCGGCGGAGACACCACATTCATTTGTTCCCGCTCTGCTTCCACATAGCCTTCCTCATCAGACATGTCGACACAAGCGTACCGACACACCACACACACAGGGAATGCCCTTTCTGAAGACAGTTCCCCCACAAGGCCTTTGGAGAGACAGAGAGTATGCCAGCACACACCCCAGCGCTATAAACCCAGGAATAACACAGTAACTTAATGTTAACCCAGTAGCTGCTGTTTATATTGTGTTTTGCGCCTAATTATGTGCCCCCCCCCCCCCTCTCTTTTTAACCCTCTTCTACCGTGTATCTGCAGGGGAGAGCCTGGGGAGCTTCCTCTCAGCGGAGCTGTGGAGAAAAAATGGCGCTGGTGAGTGCTGAGGAAGAAGCCCCGCCCCCATGGCTTCTGTCCCGCTTAAATATGCAATTTTTTGGCGGGGGCTCATACATATATACAGTGCCCAGCTGTATATATGTTTAACTTTGCCAAAAGAGGTCCCAAATGCTGCCCAGGGCGCCCCCCCCCCCCCCGCGCCCTGCACCCTTACAGTGACCGGAGTATGTGTAGGTGTGTGGAGCAATGGCGCACAGCTGCAGTGCTGTGCGTTACCTCAGTGAAGATCACAGAGTCTTCTGCCGCCTGTGAAGTCTTCTTTGCTTCTCATACTCACCCGGCTTCTGTCTTCCGGCTCTGCGAGGGGGACGGCGGCGCGGCTCTGGGACCGGACGGCGAGGGTGAGATCCTGCGTACCGATCCCTCTGGAGCTAATGGTGTCCAGTAGCCTAAGAAGCAGGACCTAGCTTCAGAGAGTAGGGCTGCTTCTCTCCCCTCTGTCCCACAATGCAGGGAGTCTGTTGCCAGCAGAGCTCCCTGAAAATAAAAAAACCTAACAAAATACTTTCAGCAAACTCAGGAGAGCTCACTGAAAAGCATCCAGCTCGTCTGGGCACAGTATCAAACTGAGGTCTGGAGGAGGGGCATAGAGGGAGGAGCCAGTGCACAGCAGAACCTAAATTCTTTCTTAAAGTACCCATGTCTCCTGCGGAGCCCGTCTATCCCCATGGTCCTTACGGAGTCCCCAGCATCCACTAGGACGTTAGAGAAATCTAAAAACTGCATGCACAGGAGTTTTATTAATTTTACTATAAACACGTGATGGTAACGTCACCTGCAATGTTTTGAGATAATGCATACTGTAATACTTTTGTAATCCTGAATAGGATTGAGCCCATTGGTTGTGGTTCTGAGTTTTTGCTTAGCTCTGCAAAATTGTGTTTTTCCACTAGAACATAAAGAAAACTAAGCACTTTGCCCTTCAATGGCTACAGTAAATTCCTGAGCTGCCCTTTGCAGGCTCCTTGTCATCTGCAAAACTTTCATTGGCGTATCTATAATGGGTGCAGGGACCCCTGAGTCCAGGGTGGCCCACACCGCACACCCTGCACCCATATAATTATACTTATCCTTCTGGAGTCATGCGGAGGCCGGCACTGAAGACATAAATCATTGGGAAAATGGTGTGGTTGCCATTTTCCCAGGTATTTGCGCAAGTGCGGTATATATATATGTCCCTGGGAATAAGGGACAGGGGCCATTTTCTGGAAACCTGCGCCTGTGCAGTAGACTGGCATATTGCCGGATACCTGTGCCTGTGCTGCAGACTCTGGTACATTGCAAGAGTGTACATGGATGCGGACGCGGATTGGGAGGAGAGGCGATCCTGCACACAGGCCCCTCTTCTCTAAATCCGCCACTGAGCCCATGATGAGAAAATTCCATCTGTTTACCCCTTGGCACCTTTGCATTTAAAGATCTGTTTAGTTGCTCAGACATTTATGTGTAATATATGTCGATGTGCATTTTTGCCAAAGTTATCGGCATTGTTTAGTGTTATCAGAACATGACAACACTCACAGGCAGACGGCCATTCGTGGTCATCCTACAACCACATTTATGGACACACAATACAGCAGTGGGCACAGGGTCATTTTGAAAACTAATAAGTTGCAATATTGCTGCCTGTGTTTGTAATGAGGAAGAGGTTGTCCAGCTTGGCTGGAGGCATAAAATGTGTAGGTGGGAAAGATCTCAAAGAGACAGAATATAATGTATATCCTGTTTGAGGTCTTATAATTCAGCAAATTGGACCTCATTCAGGTACAGTTGTTACTGCACCCTGATATGCAAAATACCGGTGTTTGGTACTTTGTGCATGCACAAGACCCATTCTGTGAGTGTGTGAACAAGTCCTGCGACACAGGACGCAGTCCAGCAGTAGACTATCAGTGGTTAACAGTCTGATGCCGGTTGGGGGAGGGGGTAGCGACAGCCTCCGTTTCTCCAAACAGAGGCGTGTCGCTGCCATTTAGGGGGAGGGAAGAGGCCAGGATCTACGTCAGAGGACGGAGATTTCCTGGCCTCTTGGTAGGTATTGCAGCGTCCAGCCGATGGTGCCGGGGAAGACCCAATACTGCTTCCTAAAACGTAGTTCGGATCAGTAATGAGCAGGCGGCGGCGCTACATTACCATATTAGAGTTATCCTTGCTGTTTCTATGTAAGCATCAGCGATAGCACCTCCAACCACATCTAAATGAGGGCCATTGTCCAGACCTGGGACTAGCTGACCTCTTGCAAAGCAGTGGATTTGGTATTTGGTGAATGATGCCACTGGGCACGATGTAAGGGTATGTGTATTATTAATTGTGGTATGCCCCATATATCAAAGATTCCTTAATGCCGCAGTTTGCTGCAATAAGAAATCTTTGATCGCTGGAATGAATCAAGTCTGAGTTATCGTGAAAGGAGCCCATCCCGGCAATCAGTAAAGACGTAACATCACATATGTGCTCCGGTCCCCCATAGATACATTCAGGGGACGTGTCCTATTTTCAGGTACCTCACAATGGGGGTTATTCCGAGTTGATCGCTCGCTGCCGATTTTTCGCAGCGCAACGATCAGGTGAAAAAATTGCATTTCTGAGCATGCGTCTGCCCCGCAGTGCGCACGCGCGACGACGTACGGGTACAAAGCTCTTTGTGGTTGTATCCAGGTTCTATCAAAGTTTTCCTTCGCACTGGCAGCCACAAGAAGATTGACAGGAAGGGGGCGTTACTGGGTGTCAACTGACCGTTTTCAGGGAGTGTTTGTAAAAACGCAGGCATGTCTGAAAAAACGCAGGCGGGGCTGGGCGTTCGCTGGGCGGGTGTATGACGTAAAATCCGGACACGAATAGGCTGAAGTGATCGTAAGCGCTGAGTAGGTTCAGAGCTACTCAGAAACTGCACAAACTGTTTTTGCAGAGCTCGGCTGCACATGCGTTCGCACTTCTGCTAAGCTAAAATACACTCCCCAGTGGGCGGCGGCATAGCGTTTGCACGGCTGCTAAAACTAGCGAGCAATCAACCAACTCAGAATGACCCCCAATAAACGGATGTTTTCGTAGGATATCCTGCAGATATTTGTTAAAAAGGCCCCTTAGTTAGAGTATTCTGTGATCCGTATATTCTGCCTGCAGCACTAAATGTATACCCACTTCCAGACACGACAGATAGACCCTGCTAATTGTAGAAGCACCATTAGGAAATGGTATATGTCTATAATTGTCTTCATTCTTTTCCACAGTTAAAATAAGTTGTTTTATAGTAAAGAAATGCGAATCACAGATACTGTTTTTTCTGGAGCTGTTGTATAATAACTGCATCTTAATTACCTTCTTGTGATGATCTGTTTGCAAGGTGGTGACGAGGGTGCATATAGTAACCGGGGTCTTCTCACTGCTGCCCAGTATGCCTGTGCTGGTGACAGCCGAGTAAGACCCCCACAGCTGCTGCCATCTGTAGATACATTCAGATGTAATGTAATAATGTATGTTAACTTACAGTATGTCCAAATATATGTAAATAGCGCAGTATTGCTGATGTGGTACATGATAAAATGAAGTCCCCTATATAGTGTTCATTCTAGCACCCTGCATCTGTCACGATCCGTGCAGTTCCTCTTTCCTGCCTGAGGTGTCGCTCTCTGCTCTGGTAGTCAGTGAGATACAGCCCAGAGTGTGCAGGGTGCTAGAATGAACACTAAATATACGTTATCTCCTTTTCTCCATGGTTGTGTCAGTGGCGCACCCAGGGGAGTTTCCGAGCACCTCCACTAAACAAAAAAAAAAAAAAAATTTTTTTTTTTTTTTTTTTTTTTTTAGCTGCATGAGTATTATTAATGGCTGTCTAGCGTCCTCTGCAGCCTGCTGTCTTCCTGGTGGCACTTGTAAGTGCAATAAAAGTTTACTTTATTTTAATTAAAGTACATATATATCCATGTGCATACATATATACACATGTATATACATACATACATATAAACACACACACACATATGATATATATATATATATATGTGTGTATATATATGTGTACTGTATGTGTGTGTACACATATATATATATATATATATATATATGTATGCATATTTAATATGCTATGTGTGTGTGTTTGTATGTATGTATATATATGTGTGTGTGTGTGTGTGTGTGTGTGTGTGTGTGGATATATGTGTGTGTGTGTATATATATATATACACACACACACAGACACAGTAGTTTTACGGACCCAGCATATACTGGGTCACCTCAGTCCCCACCCCCGTGATTGGCTCCGCCCAGTTCTGGAACCCCCCCCATGCAAATCCTGCGTTTGCCACTGTGTGTATAACATTTACCTCTATACCCATTTAGTTTGTCATATTAGCAAAATGTATGATGAGTCAGGTTTTCATGCATGTGCATTGTTTATCCTGTAGTTTTAAATCATTGCCTGTTTATCTATAAAGCACCAATATATTCCTTATACACAGATGGATCTGCCCTCATATGTAGATTTTGGGCTTCTAGGTACTGTTGTCCAATGCATAATGTAATTAATTTTAATCACTTTCAGTTCAGCAATTTTCAAATGTCTCATATAAATCTCTCTCAATTCAGGCTGTGGAAAGAAGAACAATTCTGAGCCAACAATTATGGAGAAGGAGTACCGCCACCACCTCTGTCTCCACACCCTCCTGCTACTGATGCCTTACAGCAAAGAGGTGAATGACTGCTACAAGTAGTTATGGAGGATTAGTACCACCTCCTCTGTACAACAGGATCTTCACCCTCCTGCTTCCGTACAGCAAAGAGGTTAATGGCTGCTATCTGCCATGATGGAGAAAGACTATCAGAACCACCTCTAGATTAAGGCCTTACGGGGCACTAGGCAAGATACAGGTTTGGGAACCCTAATCTCACCCTGATCCATTCCTGCAAAAAAATCCTTTTTTACACAAACTGGAGCTCAAGGCAGAACTTAAACCGCTTCCCCTGCCCACTGCAGAAATAAAAAGTAAATCATAAAGAAACTAAACATATAGGGGACTGTTTAAGAATAAACGGTAATCATGGTTTATCTCCGCCATGGAAAATCTTCTATTGCCATAATGAACTAATAAAACGTAGGCTCCTAATAATGGCTGGCAGCTGTGAGAGGACTTACGTCTTCACCAGCCAGGTTGGGGGCCTCCTGCCGGCCAGATTGTGCATGAGCTAGTGAATTGGAAGAACAGACTTTGTTGAAAACAAATTAATATGAAAATAAATGTTAAAAAAAGCTCAGGTTTATCAACCCAAATATCCGGTGGCAGGCCCCCTAGGGCTAGGTGACAGAGGAGCATGTGTTGGGCTACACCAGTCAGAGCTCAGCACACTTCTTTGTCTTATTTGTGCTCAATGATAAATAAGATGATGGTCCTTATGTAATGACGCCCGAGTTCAGCAGCCGTGCGGGATGATGGCCAAACTCAGACTTTTTTAAAAGGGAAATCACTTAAAAGACATGGTTTTGCCTTGTAAGTGATTGCCCCTTTAGTAAAAACTTCAGATTGTGGCCAGCATCCCGCACGGCCATCGAACTCAGGCGTCATTGCATCCAGCCCCGTGGGAGTCGCTAGAATGAAGTGGTATCCTGCCCCCAGTGTTAATTTTTGAGAAAAGGTTTGTATTCCAGTGGTGTACTTATTGTACCAGTTTATGGAACGTCTGTGTGATGACAGTTAATAAATGTAAAAGTTAAAGCCTACACTTCTCTGCAATTCCAATTTGTCTGGGAAGATGTATTAAGCTTGGGAGACTGAAAGTGGAGAAGTTGCCTAAACCAACCAATTAGTTTCGTAAGCCCCGTACACACTAGCTGAGCCCCTGCCGAAGCCGATAGCGGGGAAGGGAGCAATGGTGGGGGGAACGACACCAGAATGGCTGTCGTTAACAAGGACCTCCCTCGTCTGTACATGTTCAGACAAGGGAGGGGGTCGTTAACGATGCGCGGGAGTGTGCATCTTTAACGACATTGGGGGTAATTCCAAGTTGATCGCAGCAGGAAATTTTTTAGCAGTTGGGCAAAACCATGTGCACTGCAGGGGGGCAGATATAATGTGTGCAGAGAGAGACAGATTTGGTGAGTTCAATCTGCAATCTAAATTGCAGTGTAAAAATAAAGCAGCCAGTATTTACCCTGCACAGAAACAAAATAACACACCCAAATCTAACTCTTTCTGCACATGTTATATCTGCCTCCCCTGCAGTGCACATGGTTTTGCCCAACTGCTAAAAAAATTCCTGCTGCGATCAACTTGGAATTACCCCCATTGAGTGTACACACTGGACGAGATTGTAACAGATCTTGCTCAGATTGTCCCTTCTGAGTGAGATCTTTTACTTTCTTGTCTAGTGTGTATTGGGCATTACTCCTTTATCTAGCACAGTCTTTGAAAAGACAGAAGTTGATTGGTTACTTTGGATATCTGCTCCATTTTAATTCATCCCAAGGCTTGATAATTCCAAACTAAAAACATATACTATACGCATGTAATCATATAGTATACAATATATATTTGTTGGTCACCAGCAGAAGATCACTATACCATGCACATTCACATTGCAATTTCCATAAGTTAGCGGTGGAAGAGACCACAGGTTTAGTTGAAATGTTTGCAGATAGTCCCATTGTAGGAGGGAAATGCAGATACTAGTACTGAAGAACCACATTTTTTTAGCCGTTCAGCGACTTCAATCTCTGCTTGTTTTCTTTTTATGCCACTCTGCTGCTTGTGAAAGTGAATGAGGCAACTCACACATCTGTAGGGGAGGTCTTTACAGCTCAGACACACTGAGTCAGTCCCACATGCTTTTCTGACCCCTTTTGCGGATTGTCATTGTGCCGCTTCAGTGTTTCTGAACTGCAGGGGCCTCTTCTGCTGCTATGTAAGTTGCACTAACTGCACACATTCACTATCACAGTTAACTTCGGCTATACCCCCTCCCCCCTTGATCACGGGTGCACACATACACCCCTCACCCTTTTGCAGCCATACTCCTCCCGCACTTGCAGTAACACCCCCTTGTTCACAGCCACACACCTCCACAACTGGTATTAGCTCTCCCTCATGGCATTAAATAAAATACAAAGATGCAAGGTGGCTGGTCCTAGGTAGCTGCCTGTAGCGCCTTGTCCATGATCTGCCATTGACATGAATCACTGCACTTCATGGCCACCTGTCACTGGGAGCAGCTCTGTGTGGTTGCATGGCACTAGGGGCGGCGGAATTCAATTGTTGCTGCCCCCTCCTGCCACAATCGCGCCCACAGCTATTCAAATGTTGCTGCCGATGGGCGCGATAGTAGCTGGGTGTGCGAAAATTGACCCGTTTGGCCACCCAAAAGGGTCACTTTTCACGCATCTCACCCATAACTAGTCTGGTTTAGCCGCTTTATGCAGCTAAATCTGACTGCTAAGGGCGCCATATGCGCATCACTTTAGACTGGAGAGTGGGTGCAATATTATAATTTAATTCCGCCCTAGGAGTCCTTTGGTATGTGATGAGACAGCCAAATGCATGGTTGCATATTATTTACTGAGAAAGCACGGTCTCTGGATCAATTTTATAATTAAGAGAATGCATATATTATACTGCTGGTATCATGTCTCAATGACACTGCATAAAATGTCCTCTAATATATATATATAAAGGGGCACACACACGAGAAAATAAAAGTGAACAATATGCACGCTAAAGATAAAGACATGCATATCGTTCAGTGTGTATGCATGATAAAGATGCGCGCTCCCTTGGGTCTTTATCAACTGAACATGCAGTCCAATTTACGCTATATCTTTCATGACTCCATGTTCAGGAATGGGAGGGGTGACGTCAGTGAACGATATCTTTCACTATGAGCCTAATTCAGATCTGATCGCTGCTGTGCGTTTTCGCATAGCGGGCGATCACATCCGAAACTGTACATGCACCGGTGCGTCGGACAGCTACAACAGGCATTCTCCGGTCAGCGACGGGATTGTGCGAATGATCCATTCGCGCGGGCGTTTTCAAGGAGATCGACAGGAAGAGCCCATTTGTGGGCGGCAACTGACTGTTTTCAGGGAGTGTCTAGAAAAACGCAGGCGGGCTCAAGCGGTTTTCAGGGAGGGTGTCTGACGTCAGCTCCGGCCCCGATCAGCAGGATTACATAGCAGTGGCTGAGTAAGTCCTGGGCTGCGCAGAGACTGCACAAACTGATTTTTGTGCAGCTCTGCAACAGAAGGGATCGCACACTTGCACAGCATTTTTCCCCTCTCCCTGTAGGCAGCGACTATCTGATCTCAGGATAGCAAAAAACGCATCCCAGCGATCAGATCTGAATTACCCCCTATATTGTTCAGTGCGTATGCTCTTTATTGCTCATTTTGATGCTGGGGACATTTCAAGGGAAATCTTTATATTGGCAAAATCTTCTCGTGTGTATGTCCCTTAACATGTTGGCGAGCCTGCCCCGCAGAAGCATTGTTTCTTCACGTTTCGTGGCAGTGGTCTAAGATTTCAGCATTCTGGCAAGATAATGAAAACCTAAGAAGAACAGTACTACATTTGGATGTTCCTCTCTCTTCCAGGCCTTTCAATCTCCCATTAGTCGGTTCTATCTGCCACACATCTGATTTGGTGCAAAAATACGCGTAGGGCCCCCTCCCTTCTAGGCCCTGTGCGGAGTTCATGTTATGATTACCCAGGAGGGCAGCAAAATGACAAAGTCCAGCTGATTGCAAAAATAAGTTTATTTTACCAGAGCACAGGTGACAGGAAATACAGAAAAACTTGGTGTGCAGATGATTAGTGGTACAGACAAGGCAGGTATTCACAGATATAGCATGATGATTTGCAAACATGATATTACCGAAAATAACTGTAGATTCTTGGCAGCAAGCAATAGACTGAACATGGAAATAAAATGACAAGGAACCAAGATAATGGCAGGTAATGGATTATGGTTTTAAAATAAAGTCAAGAACAAGAGATATGGCAAAGGCAGAATCCAGACATCCGATACATAAATACTGACAGGGTCCAGGCATAGGAACACAGGGAATCTGTATGGATGACCGCTGTCTGGGATCCCGGTGGTCATAATACCGACGCCAGGATCCCGATGTTTAAAAATCCAATGGGGGTGAGTAGAGGGTATTTCACTCTCTAGCCCTTTGGTCCTGTAGCCTAAACCTAACCTCCCCCTTTAGTGCCTGAACCTCAACCTAACCACCCCCTAGAGGTGCCTAACCCTAACCTACCATCCCCGCTGCCTAAACCTAACCCTCCCCCACAGCTTGACCCCAACCTCACCTAGGGGTGCCTAAGTAACCCTTCCCACAGCCTATCCTCCCCCCCCCCCCCCCCCTTCCCATCCCTAAACCGCTTGCTGGTCTAATGGTCAGGATGCCAGCTGTAAGGATTCCGGCATCTGTCTCCTGCCCCTTTTGGAGTTCCAACGTTGGAAATTCCAACGGGTGGCGGGATTCCGGCATTGGTATTTCAGCTGCCGGAATCCCGACAGCCGACATATTCACCACATCCCGAACACAGGGCGGGTATAATATTGCAAAGGCAGAATCCAGACATAAAATAAATATTGACAAGGTCCAGGGACAGGAACACAGGACGGGTATAATATTGCAAAGGTAGAATCTAGACATCAGATAAATAATAAATACTGACAGGGTCCAGGCACAGGAACACATGGCTGGTATCCATTTCTCTTCCTTGTTGTAGTATTATTCCTTGCTGTAGCACTTAATGTGGCAAATGAGTCCAGAAAGCAAGCAGAATAATAATATATAGAAAAAATTTGTGGTCCGTGGACTGCTTCGTAAGAAAGAACTGCTGGCGGTCAGCCCTGTATTGGATGCCGCGGCTTTCCGTTTGGCAGGGAAGCCCGTACAGGCTGCTCTGAGCGGGGCGGACAGAGAACAGCTGGAGGTGATGTGCAGCCTGTGTTGTGGTTGGAAGTCCTCCTAACTCCAACCACAACACTGACCGCCAGCAGTTCTTTCTTACCAAGCGGTCCACGGACCACATAAGTGCTGCTTGCCCGGCGGCCCTGGAAGCGGTTAGCTGCGGCACTTTGGAACGCTGACTTCAGACGAGGCAGATTCACGGGCTGTCCAGCGCCGTCCGCCTGTAGTGAGCCACGGTACATTGGGACACCAACAGTACATTCATCCAGTGTTGCCCACTTGGCTGTTTTCAACGAGAAGCCGCGGTACAGTTACCAGACGACTATATTTATTTAAGTGGCAGAATGAGTTGTTACCCTCTGGCTCCATTATTTTCTTCAAACTGTTAGAAGAATCTGGTTTTCGAATATAACATCACACTTAAGTATCAGTGATTCGGACTCACTTCAGTTTAAAGGGCAAGTATACATATTTTCTCTTACGTCCTAGAGGATGCTGGGGACTCCAAAAGGACCATGGGGTATAGACGGATCCGCAGGAGCTTGGGCACACTATAAAGACCACATTAAAGGGAAGAGGGAAAATTGACGATGCTGAAGTTAGCTTCTTATTCGGCCAGCTTCTTATTCACTTCTTATTCAAGCTCTAGCTTCTTATTCACTTCTTATTCGAACTCCAGCTTCTTATTCAGATCATTCAGTTTTGCAAGGGTTAATGAGTCTTGGGTAACAAATTTGACACCTGAAATCAACAGAGTAGGTTCCCTTACATATGACCCACTTGTATTTTGCCTGGCCCAACGCTGTTTTGGGCATGAAATACACTGGCAAAGTGGGCACACACACCATATTTTACCATTTTGAATAAGTAGCTGTAGTTTTGCAAGGGTTAACCAGTCTTGGGCCACAAATCTGACACCTGAAATCAACAGAGGGTGGTCACTTACATATGACGTAGTTGTATTTTGCTTGGCCCAACGCTGTTTTGGGCATGAAATATACTGGCAAAGTGGGCACACACACCATATTTTGCCATTTTGAATAAGTAGCTGTAGTTTAGCAAGGGTTAACTAGTCTTGGGCCACAAATTTGACCCCCAAAAACAACAGAGGGCGGTCACTTACATATGAAGCAGTTGTATTTTGCCTGGCCCAACGCTGTTTTGGGCATGAAATACACTGGCAAAGTGGGCACACACACCATATTTTACCATTTTGAATAAGTAGCTGTAGTTTTGCAAGGGTTAACCAGTCTTGGGCCACAAATCTGACACCTGAAATCAACAGAGGGTGGTCACTTACATATGACGCAGTTGTATTTTGCTTGGCCCAACGCTGTTTTGGGCATGAAATACACTGGCAAAGTGGGCACACACACCATATTTTACCATTTTGAATAAGTAGCTGTAGTTTTGCAAGGGTTAACCAGTCTTGGGCCACAAATCTGACACCTGAAATCAACAGAGGGTGGTCACTTACATATGACGTAGTTGTATTTTGCTTGGCCCAACGTTGTTTTGGGCATGAAATAAACTGGCAAAGTGGGCACACACACCATATTTTGCCATTTTGAATAAGTAGCTGTAGTTTAGCAAGGGTTAACTAGTCTTGGGCCACAAATTTGACCCCCAAAAACAACAGAGGGTGGTCACTTACATATGAAGCAGTTGTATTTTGCCTGGCCCAACGCTGTTTTGGGCATGAAATACACTGGCAAAGTGGGCACACACACCATATTTTACCATTTTGAATAAGTAGCTGTAGTTTTGCAAGGGTTAACCAGTCTTGGGCCACAAATCTGACACCTGAAATCAACAGAGGGTGGTCACTTACATATGACGCAGTTGTATTTTGCTTGGCCCAACGCTGTTTTGGGCATGAAATACACTGGCAAAGTGGGCACACACACCATATTTTACCATTTTGAATAAGTAGCTGTAGTTTTGCAAGGGTTAACCAGTCTTGGGCCACAAATCTGACACCTGAAATCAACAGAGGGTGGTCACTTACATATGACGTAGTTGTATTTTGCTTGGCCCAACGCTGTTTTGGGCATGAAATAAACTGGCAAAGTGGGCACACACACCATATTTTGCCATTTTGAATAAGTAGCTGTAGTTTAGCAAGGGTTAACTAGTCTTGGGCCACAAATTTGACCCCCAAAAACAAC
The DNA here is from genome assembly GCF_028390025.1 of Pseudophryne corroboree. Taxonomy (NCBI): domain Eukaryota; kingdom Metazoa; phylum Chordata; class Amphibia; order Anura; family Myobatrachidae; genus Pseudophryne; species Pseudophryne corroboree. The sequence continues at coordinate 448,089,623 of NC_086446.1, forward strand.
AGAGGGTGGTCACTTACATATGAAGCAGTTGTATTTTGCCTGGCCCAACGCTGTTTTGGGCATGAAATACACTGGCAAAGTAGGCACACACACCATATTTTACCATTTTGAATAAGTAGCTGTAGTTTTGCAAGGGTTAACCAGTCTTGGGCCACAAATCTGACACCTGAAATCAACAGAGGGTGGTCACTTACATATGACGCAGTTGTATTTTGCTTGGCCCAACGCTGTTTTGGGCATGAAATACACTGGCAAAGTGGGCACACACACCATATTTTGCCATTTTGAATAAGTAGCTGTAGTTTAGCAAGGGTTAACTAGTCTTGGGCCACAAATTTGACCCCCAAAAACAACAGAGGGTGGTAACTTACATATGACGCAGTTGTATTTTGCCTGGCCCAACGCTGTTTTGGGCATGAAATATACTGGCAAAGTGGGCACACACACCATATTTTACCATTTTGAATAAGTAGCTGTAGTTTTGCAAGGGTTAACTAGTCTTGGGCCACAAATTTGACCCCCAAAAACAACAGAGGGTGGTAACTTACATATGACGCAGTTGTATTTTGCCTGGCCCAACGCTGTTTTGGGCATGAAATATACTGGCAAAGTGGGCACACACACCATATTTTACCATTTTGAATAAGTAGCTGTAGTTTTGCAAGGGTTAACTAGTCTTGGGCCACAAATTTGACCCCCAAAAACAACAGAGGGTGGTCACTTACATATGACGCAGTTGTACTTTGCCTAGCCCAACGCTGTTTTGGGCATGAAATACACTGGCAAAGTGGGCACACACACCATATTTTACCATTTTGAATAAGTAGCTGTAGTTTTGCAAGGGTTAACCAGTCTTGGGCCACAAATCTGACACCTGAAATCAACAGAGGGTGGTCACTTACATATGACGCAGTTGTATTTTGCTTGGCCCAACGCTGTTTTGGGCATGAAATACACTGGCAAAGTGGGCACACACACCATATTTTGCCATTTTGAATAAGTAGCTGTAGTTTAGCAAGCGTTAACTAGTCTTGGGCCACAAATTTGACCCCCAAAAACAACAGAGGGTGGTAACTTACATATGACGCAGTTGTATTTTGCCTGGCTCAACGCTGTTTTGGGCATGAAATATACTGGCAAAGTGGGCACACACACCATATTTTACCATTTTGAATAAGTAGCTGTAGTTTTGCAAGGGTTAACTAGTCTTGGGCCACAAATTTGACCCCCAAAAACAACAGAGGGTGGTCACTTATATATGACGCAGTTGTATTTTGCCTGGCCCAACGCTGTTTTGGGCATGAAATATACTGGCAAAGTGGGCACACACACCATATTTTGCCATTTTGAATCAGTAGCTGTAGTTTAGCAAGGGTTAACTAGTCTTGGGCCACAAATTTGACCCCCAAAACAACAGAGGGTGGTCACTTACATATGACGCAGTTGTATTTTGCCTGGCCCAACGCTGTTTTGGGCATGAAATACGCTAGCAAAGTGGGCACACACACCATATTTTACCATTTTGAATAAGTAGCTGTAGTTTTGCAAGGGTTAACCAGTCTTGGGCCACAAATCTGACACCTGAAATCAACAGAGGGTGGTCACTAACATATGACACAGTTGTATTTTGCTTGGCCCAACGCTGTTTGGGCATGAAATACACTGGCAAAGTGGGCACACACACCATATTTTACCATTTTGAATAAGTAGCTGTAGTTTTGCAAGGGTTAACCAGTCTTGGGCCACAAATCTGACACCTGAAATCAACAGAGGGTGGTCACTTACATATGACGCAGTTGTATTTTGCTTGGCCCAACGCTGTTTTGGGCATAAAATACACTGGCAAAGTGGGCACACACACCATATTTTGCCATTTTGAATAAGTAGCTGTAGTTTAGCAAGGGTTAACTAGTCTTGGGCCACAAATTTGACCCCCAAAAACAACAGAGGGTGGTCACTTACATATGACGCAGTTGTATTTTGCCTGGCCCAGCGCTGTTTTGGGCATGAAATACACTG